>NC_069383.1:87439038-88081923 GCF_027475565.1 Acinonyx jubatus
AAGTTTTGTCAGAATCCTTTATTTGCTAATGTCCATTACAAATTTGTAAAAGATCCCAGGAGTCTACGACAAATTTCCCATGTGTATTTAACAAGTAAGTAATTTATTAAAAAGTCTTTTTTTCCCCAAGAGATTTTAATGGGCTTAGAGTTCCACTGAACATATTTTGAGAAATGCTGATCTAGTGAAAAGACGATGGGCTTTGCAACCAAACTAAGATATATTAATCCCTGCTTTTACTTACTAGTAGTGTATCTCTTGCATTTTCTATTCCAGGGTCCAACCCAGAATGCAAAATTACATTTAGTTATCATGTCTCCTTAGGCTTCTGTCAGCTATGACAGTTTCTCCTTTCTTTTTTAAAAATGTTTATTTATTTATTTATTTTGAGAGACAGAGAGCAGGGGAAAGGCAGAGAGAGGGGGAGAGAGACGGGGAAAGAGAATCCCAAGCAGATTCTGCACCAGCATCTCAAGAGTTCAACACAGGGCTCAACCCCATGAACTGTGGGATCATGACCTGAGCCAAAACCAAGAGTCAGATGGTTAACCAACTGAGCCACCCAGGTGCCCCAGCTCTGACAGTTTCTAAGATGTCTTTGTAAAAACACTGAGTTTTGAGGAGTTCTAGTCAGGTATATTATAGGATACCCTGCTATTAGATTTGGTCTAATATTTTTCTCATGATTAAACAAGAGTTATGGGGGTTTTTTTTCTTAATTTTTTTATTATTTATTTTTAAGAGCGAGAGAGAGAGAGCATATGCAGGGGAGGAACAAAGAGAAGGAGACAGAGAATCTAAAGGAGTCTCCATGCTGACAGCAGAGAGCCCAGTGGGGCTTAAACCCACGAATCATGAGATTATGACCTGAGATGAAGTTGGACACCCAACCAACTGAACCACCCAGGCACCCCTAAGCCAGAGTTATGAGTTTTAAGAGGAAGATCACAGAGGTAAAATTCCATTTTCATCATACCATATGAAGGGTACATACTCTCATGATTTGTGACTATTAATATTGACCCTGACTGTCTGACTGAAGTAGTGTTTGTCAGGTTTCTCCATTGCAGTTACCCTTTCCTTCCACTTTCCATACTTTAGCTTTTAGAAGGAATGTCACTACATGAGCCCACACTTAAAGAGGGGAATTATGCTCCCCCTCCTTTACCGTGAAGTATCTACAAAACTGATTTGGACTTATTCTGATTCGGAGATTTGTCTTTTCTCACCAATTTGTTAATTTATTCAATCATTTGTCTATATCGGTGGGGATGCATGGATACCTATTTAAATTTGGGGTTATAATCCAATACTACTTTATTTTGCTGCCCTGCCTTGGTCATTGGGAGCTCTTTTAGTTGGATCCCATGTCCCTTTGACATAACCCCATTGATGTGGGTTGTTTTGTTTTGCTTTGAGTGTTTCCTTCCTTTCTGGCACTATGAGATGCTCCAGCCTCCTTTTATATATTTCCTTCCCCAGTCCTAGAATCAGCCATTTCTTCTAAGATCCCTGTTCTTTTTTATTGGAAAATGGTTCTAGAAACCTATACTAGATGCTAGGTGTGCATGTTCATTGCTATTGGAGTGTCATTTTGTAAAGGCTCTGTCAGCTTTTGCTCTGACAGATCTAAGAAATATGTATGTGTCTACTAACCTATGTGTATGCACATATCTGTAAATATTTCTATATGTAAACGTCTTATCTATATGAAGTTAAACATGAGTTCTTACTGATTTTTCCAACTCTAATACTTTACCACAAAGATCCTTCTAGCTTTCTCTCCTTGCTGATCTGTCAATTTCCACTCCAACAGTAAGATATCTGGCTCCCACCATCAACCATCTATTTAACATATAGAGCAACCCCTGAATTGCTAACCACACTCCTGTGACAAACAACTTTATAGAATAGAGTACATTATTTATGTTCCATTCCTTTTGCCTTTCATGTAACATTCATTTCCAGAGTTACTTAGGTCATTGCCTTTTCCCCACCGCCTTCAGTGAGGTTGTTTCATACATGTGTAATACAATTAGATTCTCTTTTCACAGATTGCATTTTTCCTGGGATCTACAAACCTCCTGAATGATTTTTTTAAATATGTTTACACCAAGTCACTCTTTGTGTTGTAGAATTCTATGGGTTTTGAGTAATGTATAATGTCATGTATCTACCATTACAGGACTATACAGAATAGTTTCACCTATTTGTTCCTTTTGCTCTCCCATGACCTCTGGCAACTACTAATCTTTTTTTTTTTTTTTTTTTTTTTTTTTTTTTTTTTTTTTTGAGAGAGAGAGAGAGAGTGCATGAGCAAGGGAGAGGAGCAGAGGGAGAGACAGAGAATCTTAAGCAGGCTCCGTGCTCAGTGTGGAGTCTATGCAGGGTATGATCTCACAACTGTGAGATCATGACTTGAGCCACAATCAAGAGTCAGATGATTAACTGACTGAGTCACCCAGGTGCTCCCAACCATGAATTTTTTTTGTTGTCTCTATACTTTTACCTTTTCCAGTATATTATATAATTAGAATATAATTCCAGAATATCATATAATTGGAATCATACACTGTTTCCAGATTGACTTCTTTCACTTGGCAATATGCATTTAAAGTTCCTCCATATCTTTCTATGACTTGATAGCCCATTCATTTTTATTGTTGAATAATATTATATTGTATGGATATACCACAGTTTGCTTATTCATTGCCTATTGAAAGACGTATGAATTGCTTCCAGGCTTTGGCAATTATCAATAAAGCTGCTATAAACATTCTTGAGCAGGTCTTTGTATAGACATATTTTCAACTTAATTGGGTAAATTACCTAGGAGCACAATTGCTGAATCATATGCCAGGTCCGTGTTTAGCTTTGTAAGAAACTGCCAAACTGTCTTCCAGAACTGTTATACCGTTTTGCATTCCTACCGACAATGAATGAATATTCTGTTGCCTCACATCTTGGCCAGGTTAGTGTCTGTTGTTTAATATCATTTATACATTTTTGTTTTTGTTTTTGTTTTTTGTATTTTAGCCATTGTAGTAGAGGTGTAGTGGTATCTCATTATTGTTTTAATTTGCAATTCCCTAATGACAAATGGTGTTGAGCATTTTTTCATTTAATTATGTGCCATCTGTATATACTCTTAGGCAAAGTGTCTGTTCACATCTTTTGCCCAATTTTTTCTTGGGTTGTTGGTTTTCTTATTGTTGAGTTTTAAGAGTCTTAAAACTTTTTGGCTTGAATTTTTTAAGTTTTTATTTAAATTCCAGTTAGTTAACATACAGTGTAATGTTAATTTTAGGTGTACAATTTAGTGATTCAACACTTCCATACAACCTGGTGCTCATCACAAGTGCCCTCCTTAATTCCCATCCCCCATTTAACCCATCCTGACACCCACCTCCCTTCTGGTAGCCACCAGTTTTTTTCTCTATTGTTAAGAGTCTATTTCTTGGTTTGCCTCCCTTACTCTCTCTTTTTTTCCCTATGCTCATTTGTTTCTTAAATTCCACATATGAGTGAAATCATTTGGTATTTGGACAAAAAGAATATAGTAATAGTTGGGATATATTATTTTTATATACAGCAATATTGTAAAGAGTTTTCCCTAAATATTATTGACTAGGTCTTATTCAAGGAGATAGTACATAGCCATTGATTTTATTTTATTCTGAAACTTACTTGATTTTCCAGACTTTTTCTGATTAATTTATTTTACCCACTCAAGTTGTTTCTTAAAATTTTTCTTCCTTTAGAACAACTAGAAAATAATCTGTTTTATGGGTACAGATAAGGACTAGCTGAAATTGTATGGGTAGTAGAAGGGTAAAATCAGACTACCAACTCCAAAATAATCTACTTCTACAATATTCATTCAAAAACAGAAAGATAGAATTAGAGTAATCCAAAAGATTTTTAAAAGACATTTTAAAATATTGCTTTGCACAGATAATAATAAGTAGATTTCATTATAGAGCCTTCACTGTAAAGCCAAAGGAATAGAAAATAAATGGTAGCAGTCCAGGAACAGTTGATAGTGGCAATTAATATTCATAACAGCCATCATATAGCTATAAAATATTACTGATTGTTATAGCTAGTATATAAAATCCAATTGACTTTCTCAGGATTAGCACAGTAATGTCATTATAGTCTGAAATCATGTTATAAAACTGTAATCATGCTGGCCTAAATAAAATGAGAGTTTGCACCCGAAAAAAATTAATCCATTTACTTACATTTTGTATTTGACTTAACTCAAATGCCTCATATCTAAATTGTACATCACATAGTCCTATTAGAATTGTACAAACTTAGTAGAAAATGAAAGCACTAACCAAGGTGTCATCTACAGGGTATCATAGAAAATGCAAAGGTTATCTACTGCTGGAATATCTAGTTAACAGGAAGCAAACCTATAGGCTACTGTCTGGGATGGAGGACATGTAGGAGCAAAGTCTCAAAAGGCAAAGCAAAATATAGAATCAAAGGAGCTAATTAATTACTACGTTTGAGTTCAATGAATAGAGTATACTTCAAGTTCCTGCCCTCATTTGTACATGGCTTTATAGTTTTCTATGCACCAAATCAATGAAGAAAAAGTTTGCAAGAAGTTCTTTCCCTATGTCTAAATTGTCTAGGGAGGCAATTGATGAAACCAAAACTCAAAAAAAAAAAAAAAATTAAGAGAACTGGTTCAGTTGCCACTTACCAGTTGTGAAATCTTGGATTATAATGTTGAAAAGTGTGGGCGCTGGACGCTGGCTTCTGAATTTGAATCTTCACCATTTCCTCCTCCCCCATTTCTCCCTTCCTCACGATCTCCTACTATCTTTCCAGCTTCTTTCCCCAACATGTTCTTAACTTCTTCCCTCTCCTTCCTACTTCTCTCTTCCATTTCTTCCCTCTGGGTTTCCTCCTTTTATTTCCCCTAGTCATTGTTCTCCTGTGTCTTTCCCCTTCTATTTCTGAAAGATGCAAAACTTGCTCTTTTTAACCATTCACCTAATGTTCATAAAATAGCCAAGTATACACAGTGTCAGGTCTTTTCATTAATGTTATTTTGTTTTCATTTTTGTGATGGGTCTGTCATGTGTTCTAACTGCCCAAGATATATATATTTTTATAAATGTTTATTCATTTTTGAGAGAGAGGGGGACAGAAGATTTGAAGCAGGCTCTACACTGACAGCAGTGAACTGATATGGGGCTCAAAGTCATGAACCGTGAGATCATGACCTGGGCTGAAGTCTGATGCTCGACTGATTGAGCCCCTCAGGTGCTCATGCCTAAGATATCTTTTAACACCCTTGTTGCATTTGAGGAGTTAGCAACTTATGAATTCAATGCCTCCCTTGCCAGGCTTCTTTGCAGCTAAAGCACAGGCATATAACTTAGTTAGATTCCACCTCCAACTATAGGGGGCATCATTGATCATGGGCCCCAGCTGCTGCCCTCTGAAAGCCATTACAACATTTGCATTGAGATCACTCTTTCCACATGGCTGCTCATTGAGGAACACAGAAACAGGAAGGCCCGTTCCTGTCTTCTGATGACCAACTTCAGTTGGAGGACTCCCTGAAGGACCTTCTAGAAACCTCCGTAGACTGCAGCAGTCTGGCACACACTTCTGTACTCACCTTCCCTCCCTTTTCCCTTCACTCAGGTTCAGACTTGGTTGGAGATGTGATAGCTCTCCCCTTCTATTCTAAAACCCTTCCATTTTCTCTCACATAGGTATTTCCCCTAATAAAACCCTTGCATGTTTAATTCTGTTTTGCTGTCTGTCTCTAGGAGGACCTGGAGTAACAAAAAGGGCTTTTAGCTTGGAGGGAAGGCAGTGGCTGCATGGTTGAGTTCCTGGCACTGAAGTAACAATGGTTGCAGAATAAAGTCCCGGTGCCCGTCCTTGATGAGGGGTATGATGGATGTTTCCTTAACAGTGCAGTTCTAAAGGATGTTTTGAGGCAACTTTCCCTTCAAGATTAGCCTCAAACCTCATTCTCTAGCTATCTCTGCAATTCCATGAGCTTCTTAATATTCTAAGTTTATGCTTAATCAGCCAAAGTGACTTTTTTTCCTTACAATTAAGAACTCACACTACAGAAATCAATTCCAAAAGTGGCTACAGGCAGTAGAACCTCAGAGAAATGGAGAAAATCTGGAATGGGTGATCTAACCTCATTGGGCCTGGTGGCTCCTAATATCCAGCTAATGATAAGAGACCATAGCATTGCATGACACGCACCATGGCAAAAGAGGTGATGAAGTCAGGTAATACAGATAACACCTACAGCCTCATGGAATGAAGTGCCCATTGAAGGCAAGACTTTGAGTGACCAAGTGGCTGCTTCCTGTTTTTGCCATAAAAAACAGGGAAGTTGTGAGGAACTTAAGGGCTATAGGATAAAGTGGTCACTTCTACTTGAAATGGATAGCTTAAAGAAAGAGAATAAGGGTGCCTGCGTGACTCAGTTAGGTAAGCGTCCAACTCTTGGTTTCGGCTCAGGTCATGATCTCACAGTTTCGTGGGTTCAAGGCTCGTATCAGGCTCCATGCTGGCAGAACAGAGCCTGCTTGGGATTCTCTCTTTCCCTCTCTCTCAGCCCCTCCCCCACTTGTGCTGTCTCTGTCCATCTCAAAATAAATAAATAAACTTAAAAAGAGAGAATAAAAGTCTCAACCTATTAAATTCTCACCTCACAGAAAACCATGCAATGTCTATGATTAAGATATAAGAACCTTTTACAAAAAGTGGTTGCAGGAAAACATAACAGAAAATCAAACTCAAAATTTGATTCTCTGGGTTGTTTCATCATATCAGTTGAATTCACAGCCAAGCCTATTCTCTTGTAAGAAAGTTAAGGGAGAAAAAATGAAACAGCTCAGAGCCTGCTTGGGATTCTCTCCCTCTCTCTCTCTCTGCCTCTCCCCTGTTCACGGTCTGTCTCTGTCTCTGTCTCTCTCTCTCAAAAATAAATAACCATTAAAAAAAATTTTTTAAGAGAAAAAAGTAAAATGTTGAATTTAAATGCTACAGATTTCCCTACCACTCACTTTTTAAAATTGCTTGTTCTGATGATTAATTGTTAGAATAGGAGGGCACCAGTCTATCGTGCTTTCTCTCAATTCTTTTTTCTCAGTCAATATGCTTTATTCAGAGAGTCCACGCAAGCAAACTTGGTATTCATGGCACATCTCTAAATAGAAACCTGTGAAAGATAATGGGTAAACATTAAGACTCCAAAGTTCTGATCCATGGGGTCATCAAGCTATTGATCTTGCTTATGTTTGTCTTGCCAGTGGAAATCCTAAGATATGTCTCCTTAATGTGCATTATAGACAGTAACAGCAAAATCACAAGCTAGATCATCCACTCCAGTGAAGGAGAGGCAAACAGATAAAAATGATTGAGATTTAGAGAACATTTTTTCCCCTAGACAAATGGAGACTTAACATTGAAAGCATATTCTTTTTATTTAATTCAGTCAAGGTTACTTTTTCATGATGTTAGGGTGATAGAGGCCCTACAGATAATATTCTCATAAGAATTTCTCTGCCAAATATATGCACTCAAATGAGAGATATGAAAAGAATCAGTGAATTTTTCTGTTGAAAGCAACTTTTTAAATAATAAAATCTGCAGAAAAAGATGAATTAACTTTATGCATTATGATATAATTATTTGACCTCCCTTGAACTGAGAACGTCAAGGACTCTGAGAGCCAGACAAAAAGCTATTGAGTCTCACTGAAGTCTATATAAGTCTCCCCCTTTAAACCACGTTTGGATTCAAAGTTCAAACTGATGATTACTTAGTGACTCACAGCAGGATTCTTGGCCACTAACAGAAGTGGTACGTTGAACACACTTGTTTCACATCGGGCTTCCCTTGTCAGAACCCACAAGTGCTCTCCAATACCGTCTCTGAACAAGCCTGACTGTTCTCAAAAGTGTCATAGCAGTGCATAAAAAAACTTACCATTCACAGTATAACACTTAAGAAGAATGATGACCAGAGGCGCCTGGGTGGCTCAGTTGAGCGTCAGACTTCGGTTCAGGTCATGAACTCACAGTTCATGAGTTCGAGCCTTGCACTGGGCTCTGTGCTGACAGCTCAGGGTCTATGCTGACAGATTCTGTGTCTCCTCTCTCTGTCTCTCTGCCCCGCCCCGACTCACGCTCTGTCTCTCTCTCTCAAAACTAAATAAACATTAAAAAAAAAAGTAATTATTATTTCAAATCATCTTCAACAGTTTAGTGCTATAGCTGGGTATGACATGGTAAAATATTTTCTTATGTCTCAGTTCATAAAATGCCTATGCAATTTGTGGCTATTGCAGTAGATGGCAGTGTTTTAAAACTTCCTCCATTTGCAATCAGGACGATTGGATGATTATCTTTAATCAGACTATTTATATTTTATATAGATGAGTCCATACAAAACAATCATGGTTTGATTCTCACATTTATTACCTCCTGGACAAATGCTAAACAGCAATAAAACTTGAATTAACAAACGTTATGGGGCACCTGGGTGACTCAGTTGGTTAAGTGTCAGGCTCTTGGCTTCCGCTTAGGTCATGATCTCACAGTACGTGAGTTCAAGGCCCACATTGGGCTCTGCACTGGCAGTGAGGAACCTGCTTAGGATTCTTTCTTTCTCCCTCTCTCTCTGCTTCTCCCCCTTTCACACACACACACTCAAATAAATAACCTTAAAACAAAGGTTTTTCTCAAAATAAATAACCTTAAAAACAAAACAAAACGAAAAAACACATTATCTGTGTACTTGAGAGGTTCCAGGTGTTACTTGGGGAGTACATGGATTTCCTGAGCCCTGGGAGCAGGAAAAGTCAGGGTTAAATTGTGCTAATGATGGTCATCAGCAGAGACTAATAGAGCCCAGACAACATTAAAATGTGTTTTTAAAAGAACCATTACTGAAATAGGGGTTTGCATTTTATATAATGGGCAGTTAGTAACCCAGGAGAGGTGAAATTATTTTCTCCATTGAAAAATATTCTGACACTCAGATTTGCATTGGAAATCTTTAGAAAATGCTTTTGGCTGAGTATTGTGCAGCATTAGAAATAGGTTATTTATTTTCACTGGCTATTATAGACCTGTATGTCCGGCTTCACCAACTTCACCTAGAAGTAGTTATTTAAGTTTTGCTTTGTGATGGGTGGGTAGGGGGCAATGCGTGTCACTGTGTCTTTTTACCATATGGCTACAAAGAAAATAATTTTTTTTTCATTATCCCTGGAAACAGGTGGTTGTTCCTGTAATTGGAGGAAAATAATTTCTGGAAAGCCACTAGTCAACCAACATAGCTCCTGATTAATTAAGCATTTTGTGGAATCCACTCTTTTCCACCCTGACACTTTATTTTCTTCCAACACTTTGTGAATGCAGAATATTAAACACTTCAATAACCAATTATGAGTAATGATTCTGGAAACTCTGCTTCATATGCACCCAGCACATGTTCTTCCTATTTTAGATCAATCCCCAGGTCGTACTCTTGGTCCCACTTCCTACTGCTTCCTTTGTAGTTTTGTTCCACTGATTGTCCATCCTGTGTATTGTCTCCCCAATTTTTCCTTTTTCATTGACTTCTTCCTCTTAGCCCAGAAATGTGCTCAATTTTGTCCATCCTAAAAACTTTAAAAGCCATTTCCTTGATCCAGAACTTTATTTTGATTATTGTCTATATTAGTCAGCTCAGGCTACCATGACAAAATACCATGGCTTAAGCAGCTTAAACAATAGAAATTAATTTTCTCCCAGTTAGGAGGCTGGAAGTCTAAGATCAGGGTGCCCGCACAATCATGTTCTGGTGAGAGCTCTTTTCCTGGCTTGCAGATGTGTCTTCACATGGCAGAAAGAGGCATCTCTCTCTCTTCCTCCTCTTATGAGGACACTAATCCCAGCATGACAGGCCTGTCATGATCTTATCTAATCCCAATTACCTCCATCTCCCCATCTCCAAATATTATCACATTATCAGTTAGGGCTTCAACGTGTGAATCTGATGGGGAGGAACACCAACAGGCAATCCATAACTTTCACCCT
Source organism: Acinonyx jubatus (assembly GCF_027475565.1). Classification (NCBI taxonomy): domain Eukaryota; kingdom Metazoa; phylum Chordata; class Mammalia; order Carnivora; family Felidae; genus Acinonyx; species Acinonyx jubatus. The sequence continues at coordinate 87,449,121 of NC_069383.1, forward strand.
ATTTTCCTTCCTCAGGAGCTTCTCAGATGACATTTGGGAAAGCGTAAGTCTCACTCCCTGCTCCTCTACCTCACCTCTCCTTTTCCTACAACTTTCCCCACTTTGGCTTCTCTCCTTATGACATGACTGGCATCACTCAGATAACCAGCAACCTTTTGTTTGTGAAGTTCAAAGACTGCTTTTCAGTTCTTGACTAACTTGATCTCTCTTCCTTGATTGTCCAATGCTGTTGGCCATTTTGTTTATTTGTGACTTCCTCCTCTGCCTTCCAAGAAATGATACTGTTTTCTGCCTCCTCCTGGCTCTGGCATTTCTCATTCTCAATATCTTTTGCCTTGCCTTCCTCGGAGACCCCAATATCAGGGTTCCATCCTTGGTGCCCTTCTCTTTGTAATCTATATCCTTTCCTTCTCCTTACTCCCATGTCTACCTGTCCTCTGTGCTGTGGTAGATGTCCCATGGACCTCTCTGTCCACGATGCAAAGGGAGCTTCCTGCCACACCAGGCAATCTGTTTCTCTGTCCTAGTTATTTAAATAAGTATTTTCTCGGGGGTGCCTTTGTGGCTCAGTCAGTTAAGTCTCCCACTTCAGCTCAGGTCATGATCTCACCTCCATGAGTTTGACCCCCGTGTTGGGCTCTGTGCTGACAGCTCAGAGCCTGGAGCCTGCTTCAGATTCTGTGTCTCCTTCTCTCTCTGCCCCTCTCCTACTCATGCTCCATCTCTCTCTGTCTCTCAAAAACTGAATAAACATTAAAAAAAATTAAATAAGTATTTTCTCAGATGGAATCTGCCTCCTCACTGACTATGGTTTTTTTCCTTTGTGGCAATATAAAACAAATTTATCCCCTCTCTTCTGTAGCAAAGCTCTTAAAGTTTATATTTTAAAATATTTATTATTGACTTTCTTTAAGTAGCTTGTTACCTTCTATTTCTCCTCAGTAGGTATGGTCTCGAGGCTGATCCAATCACCTTTGGATACTTCACTATTTCTCAATGTTTTTCTTAAAATGTGCCATGAAGAAAATCACATACAATACTCCAAAAGTGAAAGAATTATTAGTTTCAAGATGTGAACTCTATTTTTTTAAGATAAAATGATATTATGTTCCCAATCCACACTTCCAAAGCACATTTGGGTTTTTTTGAACTGAAAAACAATGAGCTATAGTTTATTTTTATTAAATTTCACTCTCCAGATTTTTAAAAAAATTTTTTTAATGTTTATTTATTATTGAGAGACAAAGAGAGACAGAGCATGAGCAGGGGAGGAGCCGAGAGATGGGGAAACACAGAATGTGAAGTAGGCTCCAGGCTCTGAGCTGTCAGCACAGAGCCTGACGTGGGGCTCAAACTCATGGACGGTGAGATCATGACGGGAGCTGAAGTCAGACGCTTAACCGACTGAGCCACCCAGGTGCCCCTCACTCTCCAGATTTTTAACCCAGTATTCTAGCTCATAGAAATAATAAATTCTAATCATGTAATCTATTATATAGTTTCATTCTACTGAATAAATCATTATTCTTAATTTTGTCTTCTGAAATTTGGATAATCTTGTTTTCTGGGATTTTATCCAAGTTACAGGTATTATTAAACAGGATGCAATCAAGGAAGAGCCTGTAACACTTTTTAAAAAATTTTTTAATGCTTTTATTTATTTTTGAGACAGAGAGAGACAGAGCATGAGCAGGGGAGGGACAGAGAGAGGGGAAGACACAGAATCTGAAGCGGTTTCCAGGCTCTGAGCTGTCAGCACAGAGCCCGACATGAGGCTTGAACTCACGGAGTTTGAGATCATGACCTGAGCTGAAGTTGGACGCTCAACCGACTGAGACATCCAGATACACCCCCGCTTTTTTTTGTAACACTTGTTTGAAGACACCGTTTCACTGACGGTGCTGTGCACTTTACCCAGGATTTGCTCTGGAAATTGGCTGACCCACACAATATCATTCATTAGTATCAACTCATTAATGATAATGTCATGTCAACAACCTATCCATAAGGCTGTCATGGAAGTCTTCATCAAATAGTTATTAAATATCAGAATGTATAAAATGTCTGTGATGTTCCCCTGTTCCACCAAACCCTAAGTCTTACCCCAAAAGGAAAAGATTAGTTTAATATGCTGTTCTTACTGAATGCACTTTTGGAGGCAATGGAGTACTACACTTTCCATTAATTACTCTGTTTTATCACATGTCCAAAACTTTTCAATTTATCTTGATTTTTATTTCAGTTTTCAGACAAATTATAGTTTGCCTTTATCTTTCCTTTCTTATTTGCCTTTCTCAAGGCAAGGTATTTAGTCCACGTACTGGCCACAGAGAACTCTTTGTTTAGAATTGCTTCCCTGTTCTAGGACGTTTTGCTGACACATTTCTGCAGTATGGTTTGTTACAGTGATGAGAAACGCTATAACCTAAATAATATGAATTCCCCCTTTTGAGTAAGTCTTCCCATTGTGTCACACCCGAGTCCCCCAAAATATAAAAACAATGCTTTTATTGTCCCTTATGGGAGTCAGGGTTCCATCCTTGAAAGTCAGAGACTCCCCCATATGTCAGGAGATTCAAAGTAGGCTTTTTCTTCAGTATTTTGAACATAAGTATAATTCAGGAAACTCTGATTGTTCATATCATGGATTCATTTCACACTCTGTTACAAACATTCCAAACATTCCAAACACTTTGATTGGAGTATAAATTCTTAGACTCAAGATTCTTGCACATTCCAAAATATTGCCTCAAAAATTATGGTTTAGGATCCTTTCTTCCCATTTTCACAACTTTCCAGAAACATCTTGGCCAAGCACATACCCAAGTATAAATGCCACCACCTTTCCGTTTTGCCTCTTCTAGACTTCCCCTGATCTATTTGTCTGTTTATCATTAGAGAGGTGCCCAATAGGACATAATAACTGTAGCTCTGTCAGCCTCCCGAGCACCTATTGCCAGGCCACATTTCCCTCTGGAACCTGTCTTTTACTGTCTCTTTCCCATCACTGACAACCCCCAATCCTCTCAGTTATTGGTCCATCTTTTATCCTTTCAAGCCTCTACAATCAACCCCCATAAGCAGCATTTGCAGTTAGATGGAATCTCATCTACACTGAAGCTTAATTCTTCCAGGTGTTTGCCCTTGATTTGTAGCTGTGAAATGAGGCACTTTGATTCCTGTGAAAAGAATTTCAGGCCACAGTCAGCAGGTAGAAGAAAGTTCTGCTTTCGGTGTGGAGTTATTTTCTTCTTGCTCCTGAACCAGATATACCTAAGGCTGGCTCTGAAAGGAAAGCTCCCTTAGTTGTTTACTTAAGGTGCCTTGAGATAAAGGGAAACTTGGTCAGAATGGGCAGTGAATAGTCTGGACCAGTCCATTAAGACAACTGTTTCAAGAAAACTGTAGGACAAAAGTTTGGGGAAGAAAAAGAAACATATTATCCCTCCTCCCCAAATTTGGTCATATGTAGCCATTAGTTTGACTAAGTATGTAATTCTTAAATTGATAGTTACCCTAATACAGAGAGATGTCCAACACAAGGAATCATAAAAGATCTCTAGGGCAGAGTAAAAACTAAGGTTACGATTTAACCTCTAGAATAACCAAAAGGGAATCAAACAATAGAAAACTCGTTCATAATTTTCAGGCCTGTAATTAAGTCTTTTAAGAATTCAAGAACTACAGTTGAGTTGTATTTTTGTTTCCCAAACCCCATGGGCTATAATGAGTTATTGAATAGCATAGTGAGAAGCTCTTGACTAAAGTTGATTTCATGTGTCTGTTGAAAGAACAAGTCCCACATGAGATCAACTGTAATTTCTGATAAAAGTGATTAAGTCATGGTTCTGAGAACCTCTGACAAGTACCATGTTGGAGAACAAAAGATGGCTTTTCCAACCAAAAATTAGGTTCTACTAATTTAGCAGTCTACAAAATGACAAACCATTGGTGATTCCCCATAAATGACCGATCTTATTGAGAAAAGAGAAAGCCCAGGAAATATGAAAGTAATCTTTCTTTCATAAAAAAAAAAATTAGTCGGCCCCTCAAGTTGACTCAAGTCATGAAAGAGGCAGTATTTCATCTGGAAAAACCAAATTTGAACTTCTAATATTCGACATTTTGAAGAAGTGGTATATCAGTAAGGCTGACATTAGTGGAAGCAGAATTAGTTGGTTGCTCAGATATAAACACTTTATATTTAAATCTATACTAATAAAGTATAAAGTATTAGTATAGATTTTTACAGGCACAGTGAGGATCCACAGTTATTACATATAATGTACGAGGAAGGCTAGCAACTTGAAATACACTACACTCTCATGATACAGAAATAACTTGGAACTTTATATTTGTTTGGTTGATTCATTTTTGGAAAATGAAATAAAACCTAGATTGCTGAAATTTCTGTGAAACGCCCCAAATTTTTCTGCTTAGACATTCTGAGCAAATATTTTTGGAAAAAGCCTTCCCCAGAATGGTACAGAGGAACTGCATACATAGATATATTTATCTTCATTCATTTATATTGGCATATATTCAAGGAAAATGCAATCAGACAAAGGTATGAAATCCATTACGTAAATACATGAGCCCAGTTTCAGTGAAATTGGTATTATTTCAGAAGGGCAGAAATTGTCTACTGACCAAATGTGAGTAAATGAATGACTTGATGGTATATCTAATTCCACTTACACAAAGCAGACAGTCATCTCTGATGCCTCACTATTCCTGTCACCTTCCTCCTTCCTATGATTAACATCCTTCGATTTAAAAAGATGGTGGCCTTAAACAGTTTCTGTTGCTCTACAATGAGCTTTTGCACTTTCTCTCTCTCTCTTTTTTTTTAACATGGCTCATAGAAACCAGTCAGAAATCAATCCAGCTTCAGGAATGGTTTATCTATTCTCATAAGGGTGAATAGGTGTAGCCAAGTAGAGAGTCACAAGTGTCCTATGCAACATTGAAGAACTCTCTACCAACAAAAGCAGTGGTCTAGGAGTTGGACTCCGGAAGTTCTTTAGTCCTAAACCTCATGAGAACTTCTGGGTAAGTGGCTTCATGTTTGGCATCTCCAGAACAGCACCAAGATCAGATACTGCTGGGGGCACCTGGCTGGCTCAGTCGGAGGTGTGTGCAACTCTAAATCTCAGGGTTGTAAGTTTGAGCCCCACATTGGATATAGGGATTACTTTAAAATAAAATTAAAAAAAAAAAAAAAAAGAAAAAGGCTGATCACAAATAAACATTCCAGCCTTGCACTCTGGAAGTAGCAACAGCAGAAGCAGAAGGGGCAGCAGTGGTATGAAGGTGTAGATTTGGATGGTGGTAGTATGTTACTTAAACTTGCTGAAGGAATACGTCTCCAGTTGTGTGTGAAGTTTGTTCATTTAAGAAAGTGACATTACAGGAGTATTTTATCTCTCAATAATCTGTGTTCTCCTCTGATTTAAAAATAATCTGGCATTCTCAGTAAAGACCTGTGTTTGCATGAGAAAAAGCCAAATTTGCATTGGGAGAGTTAAAATATGGAATCGCACAGAAGGTGAATGAGCAAAAGAATAGACTGAGTTGATCCATAATTCCCAAAGGAAATCAACATTTTCACCTCTTAAAAGGATAAAAGGAAAAGGAAAAAAAATATATTCGGTAATGTCTTGGCATTTGCCATTAATTGTAACATAACCCAGTTGCATATTGAAGAGCAGTTACAGTCCTTCAAGATTTATGTAACACTTATAACAGTATGATTTATTTACAAAGAGTTACTTTGATGTGCTCTTTGAAACAGCCCAGCAAAGTGATATCTCTTCCATCCAAATAATGTTTGATTTGAATTCCAAATTCAGTCCTAGAAAGGAATGCAGGCAGTCAAGTGCATTTGCTTTGGACATGAGCCATGTGAGGATCCCAGGCCTCTCAGAATCCATGCCAGCTACTCTGTTCCCTCTGGGCCCAGTAAGGTCTCCTGGGGCTGCCTTCTTTATCAACACAGTACCCTGAAGACATGGATGCTGGACACTGAATTTTCCCCTGAGCAGTGTCTGATCCCTATTTTGTCATTGTGTCCCAGGTTTTCTTGGGAGAATTAGCCCTTCCTCCTTCACTGGATATAGACTTGATGGGTGTAACCATCAAAATGTCCTACCATCCCCTGGTCAGGGAGTAAGAATATGACCCAAGGTAGGTCAAGTAAAGGATTTCTTCTGGGAATTTGACTCTTTTTATTTTTAATATTACTTATTTTGAAAGAAAGAGAGTGTGAGCAGGGGAGAGACAGAGAGAGAGGGGAAGAGAAAATCCCAAGCAGGCTCTGTGCTGTCTGCACAAAGCCTGAATGTGGGGTTTGATCATAACCTGAGGTGAGATCATAACCTGAGGTGAAATAATAGTTGGACGCTCAACCAACTGAGCTGCCCCGTGTCTTGAACTGAGTGTGATACAAGGAGCTGGCCCATTCCAATAATGGCACTATGACATGAGATTGTCCACTGGTTTTTGTTATCGATGTCTCAGGCTGCTCTGGACATTGTCCTTACTGCACACTTGCTGCTTTGAGCTTGTAAGTAACTTCAATGACACTCTTTCTTTCTGCCTCTTTTTTGTTTGTTTGCTTAAATTAGCTATTTTTTCTCTTGCTTTCATAGAATCTTAACCACTGAGTTATGCCTCTCAGCCTGTAAAACCTCTCTGTCTGGAATACCTGTCCCCAAGGCCAATCTTCTGCATTCGCTCCTCTCTCCTCAAAATCCCTAATTGATTCTTGGTGAGTGGCCTGAGGACTGCTATGTTGAGATTCTTCAAGAGAATATAGTAAGGATAGGAAAAGAAATGAATAAGGATTTTAGTAACAAATATTTAGTGTTTTGGATGTAAGATGTCTTTTTTTCCCTAAGATTGGAGGTACTTCCTTATACATCTGAACCCCTGATCTACCAAAACTGGCTCCTACTTCATCAGCAATTCAAATAAAGATGTTCATCAATCATCAGCAATTCAAATAAGTTCCTGGCACACTGCCAGAGAACTCTGCACATCCTACTCTTGTCAGGAATGCCTCTTGTTCATTTCTCGCTAGTAAAATTGTATACCAGGCAGGCTTAGGTGGGAGATTTCCCTTCAGGGATTTCCTGGAAACCACCTTGGTGAGAGCCAACTGTGTCCCCTCAGAACTTTCTTTTTTCCCACTTTTTCTCCTGTAATTTCTTGTCCTTCAGAGCCTTCCAGCTCCAATTCCATATTCACTTTCCTTAACATCTAGACTTCTGGTATGAAGTACAGAGGGCTGATATAAGGCTCTTTATACAGACACATTATTTTTCATTAATTTCTTTTTTTTTAATTTTTTAATGTTTATTTATTTTTGAGACAGAGAGAGACAGAGCATGAACGGGGGAGGGTCAGAGAGAGGGAGACACAGAATCTGAAGCAGGCTCCAGGCTTCGAGATGTCAGCACAGAGCCTGACGTGGGGCTCGAACTCACGGACTGTGAGATCATGACCTGAGCCGAAGTTGGATGCTTAACCGACTGAGCCACCCAGGTGCCCCTTGTTTTTCATTAATTTCTAAGTACACTTCTTCTTCTCTGTCTTTCTCATCAGCCTCTGACATTCTAATAGGTTTTCCAATAGTAGTAGAACAAAGTAAGACTTCTCCATCATACTGAAAAAACAGAATGTAGAAGTCCTCATTACAAATCCTAAAGCAATGTTCTTCAAACTATGGATCAAAACTCATTTGTAGATTGTGAAGTCAATTTAGCAGATTGTGTCCAGGATTTTTTAAAAATAAAATTGCAATAGAACAGAGAACTGAATAGAAAATATTGGAGTACCTCACTCAGAAACTTAAACATTTTTTGAACAAATTTTTGTCAATGTGATATGTAATTCATAGTCTGGACTCTTTGGACTGCTTTAGCACCCGACTGGGATGCCTGATTCATACAGTCTCCTTTTCCACCCTTTAAGAAGGGCAGTGGCTGGGGGCACCTGGGTGGTTCAGTCGGTTGAGCGTTTGACTTTGGCTCAGGTCAGGATCTCACAGTTTGTGAGTTTGAGCCCCACATCGGGCTCTGTGCTGACAGCTTGGAGCCAGGAGCCTGCTTCGGATTCTGTGTCTCCCTCTCTCTCTACCCCTCCCCCACTTGTGCTCTGTCTCTCTCTATCAAAAACAAATTTTAAAAAAATAAAAAAAAAAGGGCAGTGGCTCTGAACATCCTCTACTTTGCCTTCTGAACTACTTGGAAGATGTAGTATGTCACTTACAAGGTAGTGTGACACTACCAACTTTGTCCTCCAAGCTCAGTAGTACATTTGCCAAAGTGGGGAATGAGGGGATTAGGAAATCCCCTTTTAAGATGAAAATCTGCTTAGCAAAATTATTGTCTTGTTGCCTGATCCCATTTTTCATGTCAGAAGCTGTATCTCACAATGTTACCTTGTTTTCACTCTGCATCTCCTCTGTAAAGTTCTTAATTCCTAAGAGAGACTACTCTTTCACTCTTGCTCAGTGGAGTTCCCAGGAAAGCAAAAGAGAAAAACACACTCACTTAAGAACTATTTTTAGACTGTACATATAAATGATTCATGCAGTACCAAGCTCTCTGTAAGTGTCACCATGCTTCTCTGAATGAGAGTTTTGACTTGATGGCCTCTAAATTCTTGTTCAACTCAACATTCCATCATTCTAAAAACATCTGTACCATTTCCTTTTTGAAATCCCTACCTATCACCCTCTCCACCTTCCTAAGGGCCCTTTGGTGTTTCTATTGAGGTTTCTTTCTTTGGCCAATGTCCCACCTACTGTTCTCTGGATTTTTCCTCTTCCCCAAGAAAATTGTTCTAAGTCAATTTCCCCCTGAACATTGATCTCTGCTTACAAAGGTTCCACTACTGAACACACACTGGTGCAGCTGCTCTGGAAAACAGTATGGAGGTTCCTCAAAAATTAAAAATAGAACTACCCTGTGACCCAGCAATTGCACTACTAGGTATTTATTCAAAGGATATAAAAATGCTGATTCAGGGCACCTGGGTGGCTCAGTCGGTTAAGTGTCCGACTTCAGCTCAGGTCACGATCTCGCGGTCGGTGAGTTCGAGCCCCGCGTCGGGCTCTGGGCTGACAGCTCAGAGCCTGGAGCCTGTTTCCGATTCTGTGTCTCCCCCTCTCTCTGACCCTCCCCCGTTCATGCTCTGTCTCTGTCTCAAAAATAAATAAACGTTAAAAAAAAAATTAAAAAAAAATGCTGATTTGAAGGGGCCCATCCACACCCCAATGTTTATAGCAGCACTATCAACAATAGCCAAAGTATGGAAAGAGCCCAAATGTCCATCAACTGATGAATGGATGAAGATGATGTGACATAAGATAAATAGAGATAGGGATAGAGATAGAGACAGAGATAGAGAGAGAGATAGATACATACATACGATGGAATACTACTCTGTGATGACAAGGAATGAAATCTTGCTATTTGCAACAAATTGGATAGAACTAGAGTGTATTATGCTAATTGAAATAAGTCAGTGAGAGAAAGATAGATATTGTATGATTTCACTCATATGTGGAATTTGAGAAACACAACAGATAGCATAGGGGAAGGAAAGGAAAAATAAGATAAAAACAGAGAGGGAGGCAAACCATAAGACACTCTTAAATACAAAGAACAAAGTGAAGGCTGATGGAGAAGGGAGGAGGTTGGGGGGATGGGCTAAACAGGTGATGGGCATTGAGGAGGGCACTTGTTGGGATGAGCACTGGGTGTTCTATATAAGAGATAAATCACTGGGTTCTACTGCTGAAGCCAAAACTACACTGTATGTTAACTAACTGGAATTTAAATAAAAATAAATAAATAAAAATTAAAATAAAATTTTTTAAAAAGGTACACATTAGAGAAAAAAAAAGGCCCCACTACCTAATGCGATACACTAATCTATGCTAAAATCACCTTAGTTTTCTTGCTTTGTTGATTCCCCTTAGCTATCTTCTTCACTCTCTTTACCTACCTCTAACTCAACCTCCAATTACCCTAAATTCATCAGACTACCTTTCATCCTACTGCGGCAAGGTCCTGTCTTTCACCTCAAAACAATGAAAATAGCCAAGGAATTTCTGGCTCCTTCTGCCTCTCTACTCCCTAAAGGCTGAGCCCTCTACCTGCACTCAGCCTCCTGCTCCCATTCTCTTCTGCATGTTCACACTCTTCCTCTCTAATCATGTCCTTCTCTCTCTGCAGACATACTAATAGTGACTCTCCCAGGAAACTCTTCTGCAACTACCCTCTTACTCCACTTCCAAATTTCTTGGCATTCTACATTATATGCTTTCTTCTCCATCAATTCCTCCTAGATTTGTCTATCTTTAATTTTAAATAAAAATTGTATATATTTAAGGTGTACAACATGACTATTTGATATACAAATACATAATGAAAGGATTAGTACAGTTGAGCTGATTAACATACAATTTCCTCATACAGTTACCATTTTTATGAGAGCACTTGAAATCTACTCTCTTAATAAATTCCCAGTATTCAATATAGTATTATTAACAATAGTCATTATGTTATACATCAGATTCCTAGACTTATTCATCCTGCATAACTGCAACTTTGTACCCTTTGATAAATATCTCCCATTTCCCCCACCAACCACCCTTGGCAACCACTGGTGTACTCTTTGCTTCTATATATTTGATTATTTTTGATTCCACATATTTTTTCTTTCTGTGTATGGTTTATTTCACTTAGCATAATGTCCCCCAGTTTCATCCATGGTATTGCAAATGGCAGGACCTCCTCTTTTAAGGCCGAATAATATTCCATTCTGTGTGCCACAATTTATCCACTTATCTGTCATTGGATACTTTGGTCGTTTCCGTATCTTGACTTTTGTGAATCATGGATTTCTGGATTATAGGGTAGTTTTGTTTTTAGTTGTTGTTTTCTTTAAGTTCTTTCATACTGTTTTCCATTTAGAATATAACCCACTGAAATATGAACCCTGTATTCTGAAAGGTCTCAAATGACTTTTCAATTAGTGACCTTTTCAGTTCTCATTCTACCTGGTGGCCTCTTAGAGCATTTGATGCTGTTGACTAATCTTTCTTCAAACCTCCTTGTTCTCTATTATGTTAATTACCATTTATTTACTCAGTGAGTTTATTGAGCACCTACCAATGTGCCAGGCACTGTCCCAGAAGCTGAGACAATTATCAGTGAAATATGGCAACAACAAAAATCTCTGCCCTCCCAGAACCTAATTCTTAGCGGTGGGGGAAATTTTTGTGTTCTCTTGGCTTCCTGTGCAAGTCTCCTCCAAGTTTGATGACAGTTCCTCAGACTTTTTCAGCTTCACACTCTCTGCTCATTCTTTAAGTATTTTTGCTCTCCCATGGTTCCTCCAAAGGGCCTCCTCTCTTAGCACTTTATCTGCTCTCCCAGAGTAATTTCGCCCGATCTTGTGACTTCAACTTCCACCTACATAACATTAACACTCGTGTTAATACCTCTACCCTGAGCATTAGGTCAAACTTCTACTCATCTACTGGAAATGGTTACTCTTATGTCCCACAAGCTAATTAAATTCTATTATGTAAAGTAAGATTAATAATCCTTGCCTCTCAAACATTTTTACTTTCTTAAAGTGATTAGCAGCAGCACCATTTACATATATACCCATTAATTAAAAATCTCAAGTCACCTTTAATTTATATAAGTCAAAATTTTCTACTGAATTTCATTAATGAGTGTCCCTTTTCCATCTCTACTTTCACTGTCTAGGTTTTGGGTCTTGAAACTTGTCAACTGTCCTATTGCAACATTTTCCTAACTGACCTCCTTGTCACTCTTATATCCAATTTTCCCACTGACACCAGTTATTTTGAGACAGAAATCTGTTCGTGGTGTTCTTCTGCTTACAAATGGCTGATGGCTCCTGACTTCCTATAGGATAAAACACAAACTCCTTGCAGAACACTTAACCCCTTTCAGAATCTGTATAAACCTTGTCTCTAACTGTATTCTTTCTACCCTTTTTCTATCAGAACCAAACCAACTTTCTGTCTCTCACATTAATCAACCTTTGCAAATGTTCTCTCTCTGCCTGAGAAAGGAGAGGGTGACCAGTTATCATTGAATGTCTACTACGTACCAGGCCATTGTGCTATCCATTCCTCCACCAATACTTCTAGAAGTTAGTTCTTTGTACCATTTTGAAAAGGAGGGGGAAAAATCATGCTCAGAAAAATTTAAAAACCTTACTCAAATTCACAGAATGATAAAGGACTAAAGCTAGGATTCCAACTTTAGTCTTCTTGATTCTAAGGCTCAGGTACTTTTCAGAAAATCAGACTGTGCTCTGAAACTCATCCTTTCTTTGTCCTTCAAGACCCAGTCTAACATGCCACGTCCTCCATAAAACTTTTTCTGACTACCAAGGCAGAATTAATTACTCCCTCCCTCCAGTGCTGGTGCCACAGTGCACACCTCTCTGTGGTAGTTCTTGTCACATTGTATTGTAGTTAGTTACGTGTCTGTATTCCCCACAGCATGTGGGACAAAGGCCACATCTAATTCATCAGCAAGAAGGCCAGATGGGGAGATGGAAACAGCAACAGCTTGCCAAGAGTTGAATCCCCTTTCTAGTATTTATCAACCACACAACCCTGGCCAATTTACTGAACTTCAGGACATTTCCTCACCTGCCCAATATGGATGATACCATAGGCAAGTTTTCTAGTACCTAGAAGGCTCTCAGTATATGTTGAAAGAAAAACTTGCAAGACTATCCCACAGTTTTGTAGTCCTTTCAAGACATAAATTTGCATTTCAAGGGATCTTACACAGAACTATAACAGTAGGATTGTTTTTAGGTTTATTTATTTATTTTTGCAAGACAAAGTGTGGGTGAGCAGGGGAGGGGCAGGGAGAAAGAGAGAGAGAAGGAGAAGAAGAAGAAGAAGGAGAATCCCAAGCAGGCTCCATTCTCAGGGCAGAGTCCGACTCAGGGCTTAATCCCACAAACCATGAGATCATGATCTGAGCCGAAATCAAGAGTCAGATGCTTAACCGACTAAGCAACCCAGGCACTCCAATAGTGGGATTTTTGATATTTGTGAGAGAATGGAGGGAGGGGTGATTTGAGGCAGACAGAAAATCCAGTACTCTCTCCACCCACAGTATTTGTGTATTCCCCAATGCTTGGCTTAGTGGGATAGGCCAGACCTCTAGAAGAAAAAACTTATTCTTAGATCTGTTCAGCACCTCTTTACAAGAGTCAAAGCCCAGCTCTGTGCTAGGCAGTGTGGGGAACATGCTCACTGATTCACTGATTTGCTACTTGAAAACTCTTAGCTTTGTAAAGAAAAATGATACGCATTTTATTGTACATTTATGGAAAACACTCAATAATGGACTTTGTTTCACAAAATATATTTTTAAGAAAATTGTACCCCCAAAATATCTTTTATAAAGCTAATCATTGTGTTTTAATATTTATGTGAATCTTTCCACTTAAATAGACTCAAAAGCATTTTGCCAACAGATTTATTACCTATGTAGTGTGTTCAAGTCAATTAAAGTAAAATTCAATTAAAATGCAACCACCTCCGAAGTGGGGCGCAGCAGATGTTCAACAGCTCACAGTGACACCTCACAGCGGTGCCACTTAAACAGCAGTTGACGAACAAAAATGAAGAATTCCATTTTCTATTTAAGCTACGGGAGCAACAGAGAGAAGCAGAATGTAATTATCCAAATTAGAAATTTTCTGTGACACTGAGGTCACCATCTCTGCTATTCACAGAAGGGCCAAGGGATATTTATTGATCACACGCAGCCAAGAACACTGCTTTATGTCTCTGCGGATGGACAGCCCCTCAGGCACACGGCCTCCAAGCACTCCAGCAATGAAAATTTATGGCAGAATCAGGAATGCTGATCAGCACCTCAGAAAGGCCAGCCCTTCTCCTCATTCTTCTACCCCTGGGCTGAAAACGAGGTTGACCACGAGACTGTCTACTGAGGGACACAAGTAGAATACAATGTGAGACAGCCACAGTGTCTCTTTTTGCCCAGTGCAGTAGGGATGTTACTGGTATTCAGCTCGGTCCTGGGTCTGGATAGAGTGGAAAACGTTCTGACAATTTCATTCTGTGACTTCCACGTTCACTGCTGCTGAAGACTAAGGGATACTGAGGTACGTTGGGGTTTCGTCTCCATGTAGAGATACGATTTGAAGAAAGTCACTGCACAATATCAGAGCAACCTTACACAGAATTTTAAAAATCAACCGCTATATGAAAAATACCTAGATGGAGAACTGGATGTGTGTCCCCTTCTTCTGGAAGTGAGCTCTTCTACACCTATAAGCCAGCTTGATCATCCTGTACTTATCAACCATATGCCCATTATGGTATATTTAACTTAAATGCTGGATAGAATAGGTTTCCAGATAGAAAGAGAACAGCCTCTTGTCTTCAGTTTATGTTGAACTGAATGATAATTTGACTCAGTTTTGCTTTCATCTGATAGAATTCTGAAATTAGAAGCAAGCAGAAACATGTTAATGGATTTGTCTCTGGGTCAAATTTCTACATCAACTCACCGTCGTAATGCTATTATTTAATTAACTCATTTTGGTAATGGCCACTTGCAAACAACTTACTGATACATATAGAATTAACAATTATTCTGTCCCTGCATGCTGAGGAAAGGACATCTCCACAGTGTGAATGAGAGGGAGGCCAGCAGTTTCTGTTAGAGGCACTATTTACTACTAAATCACAGTCAATATAGATGTTGTCACGAGAGATACGACAAAGGCTGCTTAGACAGTATGATATGACCTCTAGCTTATGAATTGCAGGGATTAAATGCCGAGGTAGATATTTTCCTCTCATGCAAGAAAAATGGAAGTCTTCCTTAAGAGGTTCATACAGTCTTAATTCTCTCAGGATCAAGGCAGATGCAAATAAACGTATTTATCACACATACACTGTGTGTATAAAGTTGTGCTGAGTGCTAGGCAGATATAAAGATGAACACAACGATCTCTTGAATCCTTACAATATTTCAGGGATCTAAGGAGATAAGGAACAAAAACTAAGAAACAAGGACCACACAGAACGTTTGTGGTAGAGCCAAAAATCTTATTAGAACTTTTTTTTTTTTTTTTTTTGTACTCTGGGGCTGCCCTTCAGAAGCGGAATTTTGAATTAGGCCTTAGAGATTTCAAATGGTTTTCAAGAGCATACATAAAAGGTAATGGAACCAAGCAGGTCACCTTCAAGAGAGCAGAGGAAGAATCACTCCTGGTCACACATAGAGGAGACTAAATTTGGAGACCAAGGTGGAGGTTGTCATTTCTTTCCAGATTGAGATTTCTCCTGTCATCTGAAAAATGTTATCCCATCAGTAATTTTCCTTTCCTGGATCTGCCACACCTCTCTCTGACCACTGTACCTCTCAGAGCAGAATTTGATAAACTCCTGGGACACCTGAGTGGCTCATTCAGTTAAGCATCCTACTCTTGGTTTTGGCTCAGGTCATGATCTCACAGTTATCATGAGTTCATGCCCCACGGCAGGCTTTGGGGTTCTCTCTCTCAATGCCCCTTCTCCACTTTGCTGTCTCTGTGTCTCTCAAAATAAAGAAATAAACTAAAAAAAAGAATTTGATAAACTCCCTTATGTCTAAACCAATTATATAAACAAGCAAAATCTTACCTAAACCCTGAGTACCCTCTACATGTCTCTTGGTTTTTCTCCTTCCATCCACAGCCAGACTCAGGAAAAGAGGAGTTATCTGCAATTATGGCCCCTGCTAATTTATCTAAACCTCACCCTAGGCACCAGCAATGGGACACCACACTATGGAGATTGCTCTCCTGCGATCACTAGCAACCACTTTGCTGCTGTTCATCTTAGAGCAGTAATGATCATGCTGAGAGTTTTTCCATATTGAATCTCTCCCTTACTGTTGCCTTTATGATACCACCCCTTCCAATCCCTCCTCCCCATCAGACCACTCATTCAGACTCCTCTTGCCTCAGTCACCTCTTCAATTCTTGGTCCTCTCCCTTTGTCAATCTCCCAGAGCACCATGGAGAGTGGAAGTAACACAGTTCTTAAAAATGTTGGTTGGAATGTTGATTCTTCTACTTGTTGGCTATGTGATTTTGAGCAAATTATTGACCCTTATGAACCTGTTTCCTTGTTCTCAGTAAGATGGGGCTAATTGTGCATAAGTCACCAGGTCCCTGTAAGAAATAAACATGAAACTATAAGGGTCACAGAGATGATCTTGGGTCTGCCACATGGTATGTGCTCATTAAATGTTCATTCTCTGGGAATGCAAGCTGGTGCAGCCACTCTGGAAAACAGTATGTAGGTTCCTCAAAAAACTAAAAATAGAACTACCCCATGACCCAGCAATTGCACTACTAGGTATTTATCCAAGGGATACAGGTGTGCTGTTTTGAAGGGACATATGCACCCCAATGTTTATAGCAGCACTATCAGCAATAGCCAAAGTATGGAAAGAGCCCAAATGTCTATCGATGGGTGAATGGATAAAGATGTGGGGGGATACACACACACACACACACACACTTCAATATATAATATACTATATATACACAATATATATACAATATATATATTTATATACAATGGAGTATGTCCATCAATGGATGAATGGATAAAGAAGATGTGGTGTGTGTGTGTGTGTGTGTATACATATATACACACACAATGCAATATACAATATATATAATATATATACAATATATGTAGACAATATATATGCTATACACACACACACACACACACACACATACACACACACACACACACTGGAGTATTACTCGGCAATCAAAAGGAATGAAATCTTGCCATTTGCAACTACGTGGATAGAACTGGAGGGTATTATGCTAAGTGAAATTAGTCAGAGAAAGACAAATATCATATAACTTCACTCGTATGAGAACTTTAAAAGACAAAACAGATGAACATAAGGGAAGGGAAGCAAAAATAATATAAAAACAGGGAGGGGGACAAAACATAAGAGACTCATAAATATGGAGAACAAACTGAGGGTTATTAGAGGGGTTGTGGGAGGAGGGATGGGCTAAATGGGTGAAGGGCACTAAGGAATCTACTCCTGAAATCATTGTTGCACTATCTGCCAGCTAATTTGGATGTAAATTATTTAAAAAATTAAAATAAAAGAAAAAAATTAAATTAAATTTTAAAAAATGTTTGTTCTCCTTCACTGACCATCTCTGTGTTAATAATGCCTTAACTGATTTCTCTAGTTTAGACCTTACCTTCTCACAGTGAAGGAATAACATCAAATCAGGGCCTATAAGTCACCTTAGATCCTCTACCTCATTCTCACAGAATTCCATATTCCACAGAATATTTAATACAGCAACCCTCTAACTATCCATTATCCTGTCATTTTCCTACTTCGACTCTTGTCTCACTTTGGGGTATCTTCATCCTCTACCTGGACTGTTGGAGTAGTCTTAGTTGGTCTCCCTCTAGTCATTCCCACTACCATTCCCATCTCTTCACCCTCCGTAACTCCCATGTAAGGCATGTTCTCTACTTGAAAGTCTTCACTGGCTCTCCATCGCCAAGAGAACAAAGTTTACATCCTTTGCATGGCAAGCAAAGCCTCTCCACCTTATTATAACTCTCCACCTTTATCTGCAGCACAGATATCTTTATCCTTTGCACAGCGGTCCCGTCCTCCATTCTGACCAACCTACTGGTAAGCTTCCTAACGGACATGTCCTTACTTTCTCTCTGCCTCTTACATCCTGATTCCTCTATTAAAAGGGAAATATGAAGTGTCCTAACACTATATGGTGTGATGTGTGTGTTTTTGTAAGTGTAAACTCCTAACACTTTGTTCCCTGTGGTGGGATAAAATGACCCGAGATGGAGAATGAGAAAGAAAGAACACCACAAGCCAAGAAGGAAAGGGAAAAATAGACTCTTGGAATCTTGAATAATGTTTTACCAAAGAAATTAATTTTACCAAAGAAATTAAAATAAGAAACATTTCCAATGTAGACCATTTAGATAAATTTCTCCAAACTGAACCCACATGTTAGGAATTTAAACTATTAAGTATGTTAGAAGCATTACCGCTAGGTTAAAATACAGGTGGTTTTTTGAGTTGATATCTTAGTACATTAATAGCTCCCAATTTTCAGGGACCACTTCTTTTCTGAAAATCACAAATATGGGAAGCTTATTCACTTTAACCACCAGGCTGCCTAAAAACTACTGGTTTTCTTAAACTGCCATTAATAGCAATTGTAGACAAGAACTGTGACACATTCCATTCTGCTACCCAACCTGGAATGGCAAAGTGACTTCCGGTTTGCCGTGCATTTATTTACTTAGTGCAAGCCACCTTCAATTCAATTGAACTGAAAATCGGGAATCACTTATTTAAAGATAAAAGAATAACTCTCATTATTTATAAAGGACATGATCACAGGCTCATGTTGCTTCTTACACTTTTCTTTCTCTGATTTTATTACTCAAAAAGAGAAAGCATTAGTTTAACCAATTTAAATTTGGTGGTGGTGGAATTGGGAATGACATTGAATGAAAGCTAGAAGCATGTATTATTTATGACAAAACAAAGTCGATCTCTGAGCACAGACATCGAAGGAAATCAGTTTGGTTATTTTCATACTTTCCTAGTGGGGTACATTCCAACTTGGGGTAGAGATTACAGGTTTGCCACTCCTAGTCACAAAGGAGGGTCCTTTTCATTTCACCTGGGAAACACTTCCTACAGGACATAAAATTTCTGAATAATAAGGAGGAAAGTAGTCAGCATATTTCCATGCCAAGGTGTAAAGCTAGGGCACTGGAACCTGACTGCCTGGCAGCAAATCCAGATGTGCTACTTGCTGATTATCTTCATTGCATCTGTTCCCTTCTCTGTAAAGTGGGGGCAACAATAGTAATAATAATAGAACATGTGTCATAGGATCATGATGGGTTTTAAACTCATTGATTAATATAAAGTACCTAGAGGGTACCTGGGTGGCTCAGTTAAGCATCCAACTCTTGATCTCAGCTCAGGTCTTGATCGCAGGGTTGTGAGTTCAAGCCCCAAGTCAGGCTCTGCACTGGGCATGAAGCCTACTTAAAAATACATACATACATACATACATACATACATACATACATACATAAAGTACCTAGAAGAAGTCCTGATCTGCAGTAGGCTTGTAATAAATGTTAGCCCTTATGATGATCTGTGGCTACTCTGAATGATATAGTGATTACTTACAGAACATCTGTATGATTTATTTCATCAAATCATGGAATGTTTGTGGTAGAAAGGAAAATCTTAAAAATCACCTGGTTTTATTTAATTAATTAGTTAATTAATTTTTAAATTTACATCCAAGTTAGTTAGCATATGGTGCAGCAATGATTTCAGGAGTAGATTCCTTAATGCCCCTTACCCTTTTAGCCCATCCCTCCTCCCGCAATCCCTCCAGTAACCCTCTGTTTGTTCTCTATATTTAAGAGTGTCTTATGTTTTGTCCCCCTAAAAAATCACCCGGTTTTAAATTAAGCAGAGACTGCTTCTCCCCTTCAAGCCCTGTCCCCTCTTTCCAATCATTTTTTTCACACAGTAGTCAGAGTGATCTCTCTAAAAAGCAGATGCAGGTTAATGGGGGGTGGGAGGGAGTGGAGGAGAGGGGAGGTGATGGGTATTGAAGAGGGCATCTTTTGGGATGAGCACTGGGTGTTGTATGGAAACCAATTTGACAATAAATTTCATATATTAAAAAAATAAATAAATAAAATTTTAATAAAAATAAATAAAAATAAACATAAAAAGCAGATGCAATCAATGACTCACCATCCTCAACACAAAGACCAAACCATTTCACCTGGTACTAATACTCTAGCTGCTTCCTCCCCCATCACGTATCAAATACAGCAAAACCTAGGTTTGGGAGCATAATTCGTTCTGGAAACATGCTTGTATTCCAAAGCACTTGTATATCAAAGCAAATTTCAAGAACCATTGGCTCAGCTGTGATCATGTGACATTTGGCCTCATGTACTACTCTTATTGTAAGACCTCGCTCTTTTAGCAAGTTAAAATTTACTAAAATGTTTGCTCGTCCTGTGGAACACTTGCAGAACAAGTTACTTACAATCCACGGTTTCACCGTATTTAATTCTGTTTTGCCGAGATATCCCCTACATTCTCAGGAGGTGTTGCTCTCCTTCTACTCATCTTACCATCTAATTCCTATTTACCTTAAGGTAGGACCCCTCCTGTGTGCTTACGGAGAACTCTGGTGCTTTCTCCGTTAGCACTCATCACACTGAATTATAGTTACCTCTTTGTTTGTATCTGGCTACATACCCCCAGCTCTATGAAGGGACAGAGCGTGTCCATCTCCTCCATAGTTTTATGTTCAAGACTAAGTTCAGTGGCTGGAGCACAGTAGGCGCAAAACAAATATTTGTTTTGTGAATGAATCAATACATCAATGATTTTTCCCCCAGGTTATTCAGGGCACAGATTGGCTTAGAATTAAGGTCTTTCCTCCATAGGTATTTGATCAGTTCTTTGGACAGAAAGGAAAGGCTTTGTTCAACAGTCACTGAAGTTGTCAGAAGAAATGTTTTTCCAAATAACAAATGTAAACACTTTTATGGAAGAAAGCTCCAGGATTATATTTTGAATTTACTCCTTATTTTTTCCTAGGTCTATTCCTCACCTCAGCTTCTTATAAATAGGAACATATTTTCGTTTCTTAATGATTTTATTATTTGCACTTGGCAGATAACCATTTTTTCATTTGTGCATGTATGTTTAATGGAGCTGAGATTAACATGGATATTTTTGCTTGACAACTTCAATTTTTGAAATTTCTTCTTATAACCAAACATCTTTAATTTGATGCTATATCAGCAATTAGAAAAGTAATAGTTTTTGTGATGAGGAGTAAATGTCTCAGTTACTGATTGTTGTAGTTATGAGAAAGAATAAAATCATTCACCTGATCTCATAAATGTGCTGCAAGCTTTAATTTAAGCAAACACTGCTTCTCCCCTGTGCAGAATTGAAGAAAGAGCTTCCAAGTGTCTAATGCTCAATAGAAGCCACTCCATCCCAGCCTTCAGATCAGGTGGGAGGCAATGGGACCCCAATGCTCTGTATTCCTGCCCACGCCCTCACCTTTCCTCCCCACCCACAGGCATATGCTCTCAGACCTGCTGTGCTCTGACAACCCCAGGGCTAATTTCATTCTGTTCTTTACCTCTGCTTACTTTAGTTACAGGAGAAGTCCAGGATGTCAGGTGGTCTTCTCTCCCAACTGCTCCCCAAGCAATTCGGCATATCCTCCTTTTAGATTTCATCTCACTCCTCTTTCCACTGGTTCTCTGAAACTCATGCACCATCATGGGGAAATCCCAATCTCCTCTGAACATTTCTCTCACCAAAAAGTGTTGCTCCCTTTGGGACTCTGCTTCTACTTTGGTGTTTTCCAATGAAGCTGCTTTCTCGCCCACAATCTGCACAGCTAGGCTTTCAGGTGGTTCTTGCTTCCCGTTGCCCCTTGTAGACAATTCTCTTTCCTCCCTCCCACAAAACATCAGCTCAGAACTTTGAGTTGTCAGTATCTGCTGCCCTGAACCTCTCTGGTGCTATTACCTGCTGACTCTCCCTCCTTATCTGAGGATTTTACCTTAGGCTTTATCTTAGGTGTGGGTCCCCATGAAACAGACTCTGGAATGTTTGCTCGCAGGAGGTTTATTGCAAAGTGCACTATGAAACAACACTTGTGAGGCAGTGAAGGAAGAAGGGTTAGACTGAGGAGAAATTGATCAGAGATGAACCTGCAAGAGAGGCCTCAGCTCACTCCACAGGTAGCAGTGGAGTTGAGCTGTTTCTTCAGAGTCATCCCCAGTTTAATGGAAGGGAGCCAAAACTTTGTACTTTATCATCAAACTCTTACTCTCTGGAGTGTGTATGGTTTTTTTGTTGTTGTTGTTGTTTTATTTGTTTGTTTTGGAGTGTGTACATCTTACAAGGCCTCCAGTATACTTACCATTTCTTGCTCATCCAGTCTAACATGATCTCACTGCTATAGTGGACCAATGTGATATTCTGCAGAATGTCCAGATGCTCTGTGTCCTTCAGACTATAACAGAGAATAAGAGAGTTAATATAACCCTGGACATAAATGTGTACCGTGGTCCATGCCACATTAGTGTAAGCTACTCCTGATAGTGATGAAGAAAAATAAATGCACTTACCAGATCAAGGACTGCATACCACATCCTTAGGCTGCATTAATTTGCTCTGGGAAAGACACCACATTTGACCTACAGCTCTTCCTTGGTTGAGTTTGCAGTGGCCCATATCCATCCATCTGATTTTGTAGGTCCCGAACTGCTAAATGGCATAAAAATATAGTAGGAACCACCAGCCCTGCATCCTTTATGTATTTCAAGGTGGGAGTAATCTTTGCCATTCCCTCTGGGAGGGGATAGTGTTTTTTATTTATTCTCTCGTCTTGAATAGGGGGACTCTTGACAGCACAGTGCTACAGTATTTGTTACTTGCACCCCTGGAATACTCACCCCTGGTCTCTGTGTGGAAGACTCGCTGACAAATCTCTGTCTCAGAGAAGCAGGCACCCTGCTGCAGTGTCAGGAGTTGCAGTCCCAGATCAATAACAAACCATCTGCATCATCACCTCCAGAAATGACCATGGTAGGTATTGGTAATGGTTAGGTCACAGCTTGGCTGATAGCAGATTTATGGCTTTAGAGAGCATAGAGACGTGAAAGAGCCAACTTATGGAAGACTTGGAGGCAACACAGAGGAGTTTGGAATTGATCCAACTCACAGCGGGGAATTTCTTAAGCAGAACAATGAGCTGGCAAAAGTAGGGCTTAATGATTTTAATATCCTGGCCAAAGAATAGATGGAACATGGCAATCAACTCAGCCAAGTATGACAGAAAATATTAGAGTGATGTAGGCACGAGGTGATAGGGTCATGAACTAAGGTGGTAGCTATACGAATTGGAAAAATGGGGTAGGAATAAGGCACATCTTAAAGAACAAGGAGTCTTGGGGCATGTGGGTGGCTCGGTCTGGTAAGCATCTGGCTCAGGTCATGACCTTACAGTTTGTAAGTTCAAGCCCTGCATTGGGCTCTGCACTGGTGGCATGGATCCTGCTTTGGATTTTCTCTCTCCCTTTCTCTCTGCCCTTCCCTTACTCATGCTGTCTCTCTCTCTCTCAAAATAAATAAATAAACTTAAAAAAACAATAGATCTGGATAATGCAATAGAATCAGCAGATGAAGGACTGATATTTATCAAAAGTGATTCCACCTTTTCACCTTAGAGTGATGGCAGATGGCTATTTTCTTTAAGATACTTCAGAAATGAAGGAGGAGGTGGAGAAGAAAAGGAGGACATTGAAAATGGAGGATGATGAATTTTCTTTGGAAATGTGAAGTGTGAATTGATGGCAGAATAGCCTGTAGAAATTGTCCCTTAACAATTGTAAAAGTGAAATTATAGACTTGGATAAACATTTGGCAAAACTGTAAAATATAAACCTATAAGGAACCCTTTTATATATAACTTTTTTTAAGATTTTATTTTTAGTGATCTCTACACTCAACATAGGGCTCGAACCCACAACACTAAGATCAAGTGTCATATGCTGTACCGACTGAGCCAGCCAGTTGCCCTAAAGGAACCCTTTAAAAGAGACCAATTAGAATTCATTCAGGTGCTTCTGTGGAGGATGATGGTGGTTTTTAAGAAATTGTAGAATGTTTATGAAGTATATGCCTGGGTAATATTTGGAAACATTAATTCTTATTCTGCACACTTCCCCAGCCTTTTCCATTCATTGTCTTCCATTAATTCAGTAGTAGACTCTATGCTTTATTGACTAAGGGAGAGTAAGGGGAATGCAGAAATTCCAAAAGTAGTCTATAGGACCTAGCATCTCTAAAAGTATAAATCCATTGGAAAAGGCTTAAGCATGACACGGTGGACTGAACAAAGTAGAAAGGAGAGAAAGTTTTCCTCAGCTTAAAAAATACCTTCTTGGGATGAAGAAGAACCAAGAGTTCTACTGGATCCTGAGACAGTTCAACCATAATTGCACATCAGGTCTTACGGAAAGAATGTTTGTTTTTTTATTTCTTTCTTTTTGGTTTTTTTTTCTTGTTTGTTTTTTGTTTTTTAATAACAATATCCAACTTAATCTCCAAAGATTCTGATTTAAATATTCTGGTTTGGGCCCAGGAATAGGGACTTTTGAGAAGTTCTCCAGGTGATTTATATGAGTAGTCAGATTCATTGGTCTAGGGCAGAATTTCTCACTCTCATTACTATTAATATTTTTGGTGGATAATTCTTTGGTGGCTGAGGAGGTTGTGCTATCCTTGCATTGTAGGATATTTAGCAGCATCTCTGGCCTTTACTCACTAGATTCCAGTAGCACCCAACCACTCCAAGTTGTGACAATCAAAAATGTTTCCAGATATTGCCAAATGTTCCTAGGGACAAAATTGCCCCTGTTGGGAACCATTGGTCTAGGACATCCATAAAATTTGAGGTTCTCAGCCTCATCCATGAGTTACATGACAGCTACTGGGAGCTTGCAAACCTGGAGGAAACACTGGAAAACTCAGAGGAGATATCTGGAGACTATAACCTGCATAAAGCAATGGCTGATGATCAGAGTATCCTCCCCACTCCCCTCCACTTCTCACATCTAGTGCTGTTCACTGTGAAAGTGCTCAAGGTCTTGGCATAACTTGAAGACCAGAGCAAAGGATGGGGAACTGAGAGGAGAGCTCCCAAGTAACTAAGGTGGAATTTCCTGCTGTCCTAGTGGAATGGGGGCTTAGAGTTAAAAATGAAATATTAAAGAGGGGCACCTGGGTGGCTCAGTTGGTTAAGTGTCCAACTCTTGATTTTGGCTCAGGTTATAACCTCACATTTTGTGAGAATGAGCCCTGTGACAGGCTCTGCGCTGACAGTGCAGAGCTTGCTTGGGGCTCTCTCTCTCCTCTCTCTGCTCCTCCTCTGCTCATGCTCTCTCTCTCTTCCTCAAAATAAATAAATTTAAAAATGAAATATGAAAGAGAGAGAAATGGAAGAGTGATATTTCTTGAATACCTGGTTTGTGGCCCAATTTCCATGCATTATACAAATTCATGTCATATTGCCCTGTTATCAGAAATACATCACACAAAGCTCTGCTATGCATGCATGTCCATGACAATTCTGCAGTAGACTGGAGGGCCAAAAAAGTTGACTAAAATGGAAGCAGAGCTGCTACAGTGATAGGCTAAAAAGTCTTTAAGAGACATCTGAGCTTATCCAGGCAGTAAATGAAATAGCATTGAAAAGTAAGTGCTATAAAGCAGACTTTTGGGGGTCTCTTCAGCAGCTAAAGCAACCTACCATGTCTTACCCTCCAAGCTTCCCTGATATCTGGGAGCTCAGATATATCTGGTGGACAGCTGGGAACTCAGGTAGACAACTGAATGAGGAGGGAGGACATCTTTGCCCTAGGGGAATTCATATCTCCAAACTAAAATGCCCACCACAAATGACAAATGTCCATCCATTCACTTCTTGAATTTATAAGTAGGTTTGTCATCCCAAATGCATTGAGAACCAACACATTCTTAATACCATTCAGTTGAATCCCACCATCCAAGAAATAAGAATCCTGAAGTCCATAGGTACTAAATGCTACTCACCTAAGGTTTTACACCTACTAAGTAACAGCACCAGGACTAGAGCTTGGGTCTGAGGACAACCAGACTGGTAAGTTTTTCACTCATCAGGATGTCTCAAAATACAGATTTTCAAAAGATGTGTCTAATTACACTAGAGAGTAACAGAAAAGGAAAGGCAATATAATGTAAATGCATAGAGATTCTTAATTGTGGTGTTATTTCAGGCAGTGGCCCAGATTCCAATAAGTCCTCAGCAATAAGGACAAGGAGATAGCTCATATATTCAGCAAGAGATAGCTCATATATTTCAGAAGTTTGCCATGGCAGCTTTGGCTTATGATAGATTATGAAGGAAAGTTTGTCTTTGCTCCCAGCATAGTTGTGGTCTATGTGCAAAAGAGTTGGCTCTCAGGTTTATATATATTCCCCACAAAAAGTTACTGTTATCATCTTATATCCCTCTTTGCTCTACATTACCATTTTCCTCAAAGGCTCATGGGAAGGACCTCCAGAAAGGGTTTGAGACTAATGGTCATGTTCCTCACTTTCAGAGTAAAATACATTCAAAAGGAAGTGGTGATGGGGCTCTAAGGAAATTTCTGAGGGAGGAGGGGGCCTCAATAATGCAAGAAATTAATCTGACCCAGATAGCCTGTGCTTTCCTTCAAAATACATAGTGGTTACCAGGATGGTCTACTATACCCATGGCACCAGGTGATGACTCTTCAAGTAGTATTGCCTGAATCCCTTCAAGCACCTACTTCTTTTGTAGTGAATTGTCTTAGGTTCAAAGGCTGGGTGCCCTCCTGGTTTCCAGAGGCTAATGAACCATGCTGTACTAGAGATGGAAGGTGTGCTGCTGGTTGGCAGCGCTGGGACCGGAGAAGACATGGAACCAGAAGTAGGGTCGGCAGGTGGTATCAGAGACTAAAGGTATGTTGCAGTTGAAACTGACATGATGTATGTAGGTCATGGGAGAGCAGCAACACCTACTGCTTCTGCCCATAGAAGTTGGAGCTGGTGCAGCATGTGACTAAGAGTCATTTCCATGGTCTGACTTCCTTACTAGGGCCACAGCTTTATATCTTTCTTCACCTTTGTCCGATCCGTCCTATCTAGCTCAGTTCTGGAACATAGCAGGGACGCAATGAACTCAAATGAATTGATCAGGTATTCAAAGAGTCTACCCCTCCTCCCAAGCACATTTGAATTTAAAGAGGACTCTTTATGGAATTAAACATTTATTCAGATACCTTCCTCAGACTTGAAAACAAATAAAAATGCAGACCTGAAAACAAATAAAACACAAATTAAGAATATTAAAAGTGTACCTTTAAACATTGAAGAACTGACACAATCATGGGGAACTGTCAGACAAATTCTAATTTGTCTAATCTCAAAGAGGCAAAGGAAGTCATTGAGCCCCAATGCTGACTGAGAGCATCTGCCAATGGTAGGAAACACACCAGGAAACCTAATCTTGCATTTATCAACCTCATGGGTAGGAAGACAGAAATCAAGTCCTTTACCAACAAATTCTACCAAATATTCAACAATGAAGTATCTCAGTGATGAAATCGATCTGGTATAAATTCTTACAGGGAAGAGAAAGAAGGAACATTTCCCAACTCCTTTTTTTTTTTGAGGTTAGCGTATCCTATATTCCAAAACTCAATAAGAATAGTATGCAAAAAGAAACATAAGCTAATTTCAACATATGAATGGTGAATGTGAGACTCAACAAGAATGTGAGATTGGATTAATGTTAAAAATCGATCAATTAATTCATCACAATAAAAGATTGAACTAGAAAGATCATAGGATCAACTCAAAAGATGAAGAAAATATAGCCCAAATGTTTGTCACCAATAGTGTACAATGGAATACTATACACCTGTGATGAGACAGAGCAGGGACTGGACTTTGGTCCCCTCAATCCTAACCACCAAGTTCAACATTCCTTGATAGCTAAAACTCCATGCCCTTGGGTAGCATATCTTGCAGGAATGGAGGCAGGATGATTACTGAAAGGAGGGACTCAACTATAAAGACTGGCAAGGATCAGACCAAACCATTCTGCACCAAGATGGACCCCAGTGTTGAACTTTCACCGACTTTCTCCCTCATTAAAGTACTAACAATCATGTCCAGGGATCGAGACTGAACATGTTAATTAGACACTCGATGTATGAAGAAGTGTGACTTTTACGTGCATAGATGCTAATAAATCCCTACCTCTACATGCTTAGATGTTATCCTTTTCCCACCTAAGTTTTTTAAGAAACTCTCCCTGACCTCTCCTTGCAAAGTCAGCCTGAGGATTCTTTCTTTTGTGCTGTCTTTCTTGTGCTTGAACATAAACCCCAATAAAGCCCTGCCTGAAACTCCAGTTTGGCCTTTTGTCAATTTCTGTTGCTTAGAGAGCCCAAAGGCCCTGGGAACAATGGTTGTGAGTTAACTGTAGCTAAATGCCACAACCCAATGAATCTTATATATGATCTTAGCAAAAGAAACAAGACATTAAAGAATACATATAGCATAATTCCAGTTATATAGTTTTTAGAAATAGGCAAAATGTAATTACACTCTTTAGGAATGCATACATAAAGGGTAAGAGTATAAAGAAAAGAAATTATTCCTGTAAATATAAGAAAAGCATTACCTCTAGGAAAGAACAAAGGGCTATGAATTAATGGGATACATGGAGGGCTTATGGGAGTGCTGTCAATATTTTATACTTTGATGTAAGTGGTGGTTACTCAGGTGTGTTCATTTAATAATTACTGTAATCATTAAACTTCACTTATGGTTTATGCACTTCTAAATATGTATCTTATCTTTCACACCAAAAAAAAATCTTTTTTTTTTTAATTAGAGAGAGAGAGAGAGAGAGAGTTTGTGAGTGAGGGATAAGGGCAGAGGGAGAGAGAGAGAATCTTAAGCAGGCTCCACACTCAGCGCAGAGCTCTACTTGCAGCTTGACCCACGATCCTGGGATCATGACCTGAGCCAAAATTAAGAGTCGGACACTCAACCGACTAAACCACCCAGGTGCCCTCCAAAAAAATCTTTTTTAAGCAATCCTTTTGAGACTCACAGAAATAAAGCTCCAATGGTGGCATTTCAGGCACCATGTCTGACAAGTAACAGGAAAGATGTTTTTGGGTAAGGTGGGCCAACCCACAGTCCTTTCGGGCACATTACATACCCCACAGTTTACTCTGCTACTCACATAGACAACCTCCCTCTCTACAGTCCAGCTCACTAGACTGTAAAGACTGGTTCTGTCATTTATGCAATGGTCTATTGATTATGCCATAATCTTTCAGAACCAACCAAACCAACATTATGTTTACTTCAACCATAACACATCTTAAATTTAAATTGAAAGCACAATAATTATTTTCTGTTTTTTTTTAGAATTTTTGAATTACACAAACTGATGAACGTGATCCCCAAGCAACTAAGATGATTATCCATGGTTTATAGTCTGTCTGGTCATGGGTCATAAGAAATAAGAAATAAAACATACTGAAGAAGTCAATGATACAAAATAAAAATGCAAAACTTAGTATTTTTTTGAATGATAACAACAGCTCATCAGAGAGGAGCCTAGAAGTTGTCATGGCAACAGTAATACAGGGAAAGTAAGCCTCATGCCTCTGAGTCTCCTTTTTCTCTCTTTCCTAGTACTAACACTAAATAGTAAAGAATGGTCCCAGATGATGTGTAAAACCCATAATGTTTATAAATTAGTCTCAGTTAACTCATACAACAACCTTGAGTTTCTAAACAAATAACATGCTGATGAATGTTAAGAGAGTTGAGACATCTTTGATGAATGTACAATGCATCTAGGTCCTATAAAATAAAATAATATGGCATATGGTGGGGTTTACTGATGGTCTGTCCATATCAAACCTAATTAGCATCATGTGTAGTTTGAATTTTGCTCCATCTTTATAAAACTTTACTATAACACTCATTTCAGCCCTCACATCTAGGCTCTCATCCCTGATCTCCAATCAGTATATGCTTATCTATTGTACAATAAATAGGTAGTAGGGTATAGTGGTTAAGATAGTGAAGTTTGGAGGGACATGGTTATAAATAAATGGTATTTTAAATATTTATTTTTAATTTATTTTTGAGAGAGAGAGAGAGAGAGCACAAGCAGGAGAGGAACAGAGAGAGAGGGAGACATAGAGTCTGAAGCAGGCTCCAGGCTCTGAGCTGTCAGTGCAGAACCCAACACAGGGTTCGAACCCACGAACTGTGAGCTCATGACCGAGCTGAAGTCAGATGCTTAACTGACTGAGTCACCCAGGCACCCCAATAAACGGTATTTTAAATCTCTCTCTCTCTTTCTCTCTCTCTCTCTCTCTCTCTCTCTCTCTCTCACACACACACACACACAAAGATAGTGAGGTTTGAGACCAGAGAGACCTAAGTTCAAATTCAAACACTGCCATGTATTTGCCGGGCAATCTTGGGTGAATTACTTAATATTTCCAAATTTCAAATTCCTAATCTGTAAAATGCAAATAAGTATAATTAGGATGGCTATGAATGTTAAAGGAGATCATATATAAAGCACTTAGCACAGCACCAGGCACATACTAAATTTTCCAAATATTAATTTACTATAATTATACATAAAATATTATCCATGGCCTATACTTAATATATACTTCAAGCAATATTTGAAAGTCATAGAAATTGCAATTCTCAGCCACTTTATTCTACTTCTGTTTCCATCCCCGATTTGGGTGTTTTTTTCTCAGTTAATGCTTGGAAGCACTATTCAGAAATCACTCTGCCAGCCTTTCCCTATATCTTTCATTGCCTTGTTATGTTTCTGTTTGATTCCCAGTCTCAATCACAATTAAGAGTGGCAAGTTCTAGCTAGGCTCAGTCACTTGAGTCTCTGACTCTTGATTTTGGCTCAGGTCATGATCCCAAGATAATGAGATCGAGCCCTGCAGCAGGCTCTGAGCTGAATGTGGAGCCTGCTTGAGATTGTCTCTCTCCCTCTGTCCCTCCCCTGCTCATGATGGTGATATGCCCCGATTCGAGAGACCCCCTGAAAACAAACCACCAGAGTCCAGAGTCAAAGCCAAGCGGCAAGGGTCGTTTATTGCAGGTTCGAACCCGGTCCTCCGCGCACTCGTTGCAGGTGACGCTAAGAGGCCCCGAGCAAGGATCTTACAGCTTCTTTTATAGACAGGCACAAACAAGTTAGGGATTTTTTGAGGTTACAGAGCTGTTACATTTAAATTTGAACGCTCAGCAGAACTTGTTTGGTTCCCGCCTTTATTTCAAACCACTCAGCAGAACTTGATTGGTTCCCGCCTTTAGGTCAGACTACAACCAGGCACGCCCTGGCTGGTTTCGGGAACAGCGAGGGGAGGGGAAAGATATTTTCTTTGCAGTTGTGAGTACACCTGGTAATTTTTCTCTTAGTCTCTCAAAAAAAGGGGGGAGCTGGGTGTGGTACCTTCTGGGGAGCTCTTGGCTGGTTCCATGGGTAGAACATGCAACTTTTGATCTTGGGGTTGTGAGTTGGGCATAGAGCTTACTTAAAAATAAATACATAGGGGCATCTGGGTAGCTGAGTTGGTTAAGCCTCAGACAGCCTCTTGATTTCAGCTCAGGTCATGATCTCACAGTTGCTAGTTTGAGCCCCATGTCAGGCTCCACCATGACAGTGCAGAGCCTGCTTGAGATTCTTAATATTCTCTCCTCCCTCTCTCTCTCTCTCTGCCCTTTCCCTGCTTGTGTGCACCCTCTCTCAAAATAAATAAACATACACACACACACACACACACACACACATACATAAATATGAGGATATTAAAAACAGTGACAAATTCTAAAAGACAAGGCTCAGTTTAATTCCTATTTTGACTATAGTTTGATAAGTGAGATAGAGTATAAATATGTCATGCCTACGAGTATAAAAAAATGGGAGTTTGGACGACTTGTAAATCTATTTTATTTACCATCAGCTAACAGCTATGAATCAAGAGCATATGAATCAAGTATGAATGAAGTATGAATCAAGACTTGAGCCAGACTCCTTGCCCTTTTTTTCCCATTGATGTATAACATACATACAGAAGTAGAAATATTTTGTGTACAGCTTGATGAATTTCTACACTCGTGTGCCCATTACCCAGATAAAGAAATAGAACATTATCAGCACAATAGAAGCCTTCCTTAGGCCCCTTCCCAGTCATTACTGCCTTCTAGGATAGCCACTTTTCTATCACTGTCAATTAGTTTTGCCTATATTTTAATTCTGTATATAGAATCATACAATATATACTCCTGTGTTTGGTTTCCTTTCATTAACAATATTCTTGTGAGGCTGATACTGTGGTTTCTAATAAGAAATATGTATTTGGTCTTTGATGCCATTCCTGGGACAGAACTCCTAAAACCCTTGGAATTTCCTGTGATCAGAGTGGTAAATGTGTCTCCTGTTATGTTAATGAGGCGACTTTTGGAGAGCCTTTAGGTAACCTAACAATGGAGGCTCGTTGTTGGGGACCCAATCACTTGATTACAGGGTCAGAACTTTCGATCCCATCCCCCCAACCTAGGGAAGAAGTAAGAGGGGCTGGAGGTTAAATCAATCACCAAAGACCAATGCTTTAATCAACTGTGGCTGTAATGAAGCTTCCAAAAAAACCCGAAAAGGACAGGGTTCAGAGAACTTTCTATTGGAGATCATGTGAAGATTCAGGGACAGTGTTGCACCTGGAGAAGGCATGGAACTTCTTTCCATCCACATTTCTTCTACCTGGCTGTTCCTGAGCTATATCTGATGAGGAGAACAAAGGCAAAAGAAATGTAGATAAAATTAAATTTCCTTACTATTTGCAGCCCATTGATAAATACCTGATACTGGCAGAGTATGACATTCCTTTAGGAGTTCACAACTGCCTTAATGCTAATGCTTTGCTAGAGGAAAAAAGCAACCTTAGCTTGACAGTAGCCAGACCTCCAGGATCCTGTAAATCCTTTCTTTAACATATGAAAATCCTTTTGAAACTTCCTTTATCTCTACCCTCCCCCCCCCCCCCCGCACCCCAACTTGGAAGTATATACTCAATTGCTCCTCACAGTCCTAGTGCAACTCTTCCTGCCCATGGGCCCTGTCCATGTGCTTTAATAAAAACACCTTTTTGCACTGAAAACATCTCAAGAATTCTTTCCTGACACATCATATCATGCCCATTTATAATAAACTGGTGATCTAGTAAGTAAAATGTTTCTCTGATTTCTGTAAGCTGCTTTTGCAAATTAATTGAACCCAAGGAAGGGGTTGTTGGAACTTCCAATCTTTACCTGCTCAGTCAGAGTGCAGGTGACAATCTGGATTTGCAACTGGCAGTCCGGTAGGACTGAACTCATAACCTGTGGGAGTTGACACTGTCTCGGGATAGATAGTGTCAGAATTGAATGAAATTATAGGATACCCAGCTGATGTTGAAGAATTTCTTATTAGTATGAGAAACACAATCCTTGCCCCCATCCCCGCACCTTCCTGCCCACACACATAGATGCGCGCACGCACACACACACACACACACACACACACACACACACACACACACACATTGGTATTAGTAATTGATGTGGGAAGCAAAGACAGAAGTGTAATGCCGGAAGTTCCGAAACCTCCCACAAAAGTCCACCAGAGTCGTAAGTCAAAGCCAAGCGGCAAGGGTCGTTTATTGCAGGTTCGAACCTGGTCCTCTGCGCACTCGTCGCCGGTGACGCAAGAGGCCTCGATCAGGGTTGGTACAGCGTTTTTATAGACAGAGACAAATAGCACAGGGGAGGTTTCAAATTATGAGGGGCCTGATTAGTTGATTTTAAAGTAAGGACATTTGTTGTTCTCTGATTGGGCGTCCTTTGCCTGTCCTTTGGCGGGAAGGCTTTGTCCATTACTTGTGGTGGGAGGAAAAAGGGGGAAGGGGAAAGAGGGTAGGGTAGGTAAGGAATGTGCTAAGCAAGCAGGTTTACAGAAGCGAGAAATGCCGGTTAGTTTATGTACAATCACTCATTCCATTACATATCAGACTACATTTAGGAAGGTTTACAACCCATTCTACTACACAGCGGGTTACATTCAGGAAAGGCCTCACAATGCTCGTAGCAAACAGCAAGCAAAACAGACTTCTCAGCAATTGTATTTCTTATCAAAGATCCATAATAAGCAGAAAAGAGAACCTAGCTTTAAACTAAGGCAGGGCTGTCATTTGGATTGTTCCTTTCAGAAGGAAATGGTAGATAAAATTAAATACCTTTGCAACCTGCAGCCCATTGACAAATACTTGAGGCAAACAGCATACAGTAAAATCTTGATTATAACTTGTTCTGCAAGTGTTCTGCAAGACGAGCAAACATCTCTAATAAATTTTAATTTGATAAATGAGTGATATCTTGCAATATGAGTCGTACATGATGCCCAATGTCACATGATCACAACTAAGCCAATGGTTCTCCTTCTCTCTCTCTGTTTCTGTCACTGTGGGATTATGGGTGATCATCTTCATGCTCCAATGCTTGGCCTCAGGTCATGGTGTTTGGCAGAAATCAATGATTTTTCAGAACATTGGGAGGTGCCCACAATTGGTACTAGTGTATTTTTTGTCACTTCAAAGCACCTATGGACAGTCCTTTGCTTTTCCGTACAGGAGTAAGCTTAGGAATGCTTTGCTTCATTCTAGGTCAGGCTGCCTGCAGATACAGAACGTGTCTTCTGCTGTCTTATTGCCAGTTACATTAAATAGAGTATATGACAAGAGTTTATTAATACCGTACTGTAGTCAACATCCGTACAAGTGTATACAATGCCCCCATGCAGAAAAAGATTCCATGGAGCAACAGATAGCAGTGATTCCATTAGTGATAGTGAAAATCATCCTACACAGTAACCCTCCTCCCTCTTATTTCCCTCACACCAGCCACGGAGGTTTTCAAAGGTAAGTGCAAGTTACTTTGTTTATTTTTCTTTATATTTTGTATTTTCCTTATTATTCTGTATTATATTACAGTGTTGTAATCATTTTTATATGAATATTTTTAGGTTGTGAACAAATCACCTGAGTTTCCATTACTTCTTATGGGGAAATTCGCTTTGATATACAATTGCTTTGGATTACAAGCATGTTTTCAGAACGAATTATGCTCACAAACCAAGGTTTTCCTGTATAACATTTCTCCAGGAAATCCCAACTGTTTTAATGTTAATGCCTTGCTAGAGGGAAAAACAACCTTAGCTTGACATTAGGTAGGCCTGCAGGATCCTATGAGTCTTCTTTAGCATATGAAAGTCCTTTCGGAAACTTCCCCTATCTTTACCTCCCCCAATTACTCTTCACAATCCCAGGGCAGCTCTTTCTGCCCAGGGGTCCTGCCTGTCCCCACACTTTAATATAACCACCTTTTTGCACCTAAGACTTCTGGAGAATTCTTTCTTGGCCATTGGCTCTGAACCCCAACATTTCCCACCTCAGTAACCAGAGGCTTTAGATGCTCACACATGTTGAACGGGGCTGTGGTTTGTTTATTCTCATCACTAGATAGTATTCCATTGTATAAATATGACAGAATTTTAAAAATCCACTTACTGTTGATGGATATTTGGATTGTTTACATTTTGGGAGTTTTACAAATGGTGGTACAATAAACTTTCTCATACCTGTCCTTTGGTATACATTTCTACAGAATCCCCTGCACTTCTGTTAGGGACAAGAGTGAAAATGCTGGATCATAAGAGTAGGCAAATGTTTAGCTCTACTAGATCCTGGTTTGTCCCTCCACCAAAGTGGTTTTGCCAAAGTGCACTCTTACCAGCAGTATAGGAAACTTCCAGATGCTTCTCATTTTCACTGACACTTGGTATGTCTGTTTTTTTTTTAATGTTTATTTATTTTGGAGGGGAGTAGGGGCAGAGAGAGAGGGAGACAGAGGATCTGAAGCAGCCTCTAGGCTGTCAGCTCAGAGCACAATGCAGGGCTCAGACTCATGAACTGTGAGATCATGCCCTGAGCTGACCTGAAGCCAGAGACTTAACTGACTGAGCCACCCAGGCACCCCAGTATGTCTGTCTTTTTAACTTTTGCCTTACTGGTGGGCATGAAGAGGTATCTTACTATGGTTTGGATTCTCGTTTTCTTCAGGAATACTAAGGTTGAGCATATTTTCATATGTCTGCTGACTGGTTACCCTCTCTTATGAAGTGCCTTCGCCAAAGCTTTTGCATATTTTAATATTTATTTATTTATTTATTTATTTATTTATTTATTTTCAAGTTTTTATTTAAATTCCAGTTAGTTAACATGTAGTGTAATATTAGTTTCAGTAGAACTTAGTGATTTATCACTTACATACAACAGCCAGTTGCACATTTTTCAATTGTATTAGCTCTTTCTTATTGGTTGGTAAGAATTACACACACACACACACAAACACACACACACACACACACACAAACACACACAAATTATTCTGGATATGATTCCTTAGGTATAAATACTGCAAATCATTTCTCTCAAAAGTTTATTTTTCTTTTTACTTTCTTACAAATGTTTTTTGAAGGATAGAAATTCTTGAATTTAATGCATTGCAGCTTATCCAACACATAGTGGTTAAGAAAAGCTCCGAAGTTGGAGATACATATATTAAAATCCTACTTTTGCAAATTGTTTCACTTCTCTAAGCTTGAGATTTCTCATCTATAAATTGGGAAGAGTAATCTCATCTCCCACAAGGTAGTTCCATGAAGATTTAACAGGACCATTTGCGTGAAGCATCTAGAATAGTACTATGTATGCAGACTTTATTATACCCTACTTATTATCAATGTAATACTCATTATTTTGATCCCATGTTAAAATATACACATAGTATAGCAAAACCACAATTTTAATAAGTTCACATCATGGGTAAACATAATTAATTTGTTCATGTTAACTTTAATACACACACATATATATGCACACACACATATAAACATATATATATATACATATATATACAAATACATATATATGTGTGTGTATATATATATATACACATATATACATATATATATATGTATATATATATATATATAATTTTCTGACACTTATATTGTATTGCAAGTCTGGATCAGGCAGTGGAGTTGAAGAGAATTTCCTCCTTGTCTAGAGTCTATTTGATTTGTCAGCATAGTTGATTTTGAGCCTTTAGTTGTCTTAATCTGTTTTTATATTTTAGCATATGAGTTATGCTTTAATATAGTGAAATTCCACAGCACTATGTAGATAAAGCCTTTGAAAAAAGAAACATACTGCATTATCCTTCCTTTAACCTCACTGGGAAAACATTCTTATGATAACATTTAAACACTTATTCATCTAGATTTACTTGGAACTTTATTAAATAATTCCCTGGAAGTAATGTAGGCATTTCTGGGAATTTGTTGAAAACATTATAGTATCATTCAGGGTACTGTGGTCTTAATTTTATAAATGATATTCTGGTTCCCCAAGTTACTAGAGCAAACTGAGAGCCAGGGTTGCTCTTTGCCTGGTGAAGTTGAAATACATTTGCAACAAATGTGAAGATAATGATTTGATATGATGGGAGGTAGTCTTAAAAATTGTAAACTGACTCCTTTCTAAAGGTCACATAGAGACTGGCCAGCTAGAATGAAACTGGAAGCAATGAGTCATGATAGGTACAATGTAAGAGTTGATATTTCCTGAGCACTTTCTATGGCCAGGCATCTCCTCAGTGCTTCATGCTGATTATTTCTTTTAAACCCTCTTGGCAATCCTACAGAAGGGGTACCATTTTTTATCCATTGTACAGCTAAAGAAACTGAGCCTTGGAAAGAATAAGTAACATAGTTAACAATTAACAAATGATAAGCCAGGAGTCAAACCCAGGCAGCTAGATTCAAGATCTGGCATTCTTTACTCACAGTTACACCACGCTTTTTTTGCATCCTGTGAGTAGACACTTAACTTTTTGGGGAAGACCAGAGCAACACTTCTCAAGGTGTACTCCAGAGAGAGATTAGTTATACATCCCCCATCACAACCATGATAACCTTACCAGCTTAATCAGCAGCAATCTTGCACTGGACCCACAAGATCCAATTTGTACATATCCAGTAAGAAACATGCCACAAAAAATACAAAAGTAAAATGAAGAACCTAAACCATTCCAGACACTCTTGTTCAGAAGAGATATCAATGAAAATTCCTTTGATAGAGTATTTCCATTATTCTTATAATAGCCTTTTACACTGCTTTTTTATCAATCCCCAAATTATCATCTGCTTGAACCCTGTATCACAAAGATGAGAATAGGGTGATTTAGTAGTTTTGAATGGTGTAAAAATAAGAAATGAAGATAGGAAATGAGAGACTAAAGAATAATAATGGAGTAGACAGAAACAAAGTGTATGGTTGGGATCTAGACTGGGTGAAAGGCATAAACCTTTTATATTAATGTGATTTCTTTGTGACTCTTTGATATGTTGTGTTGATGGTTGCTTCTGTTCTATTCAATTATTAAAATGGTTGATTGCATAGCATTTTGAGAGTGACCAAATATCCAAGATTTATTTCATGATCTTGACAACCTAATCTGGGTATTTTGCCAATTACATACATATCTTTTTCTATATATTCCAGTTATCTCTTGCTGTGTAACAAACCATCTCAACTTCGTGGCTTAAAACAGTAGCAATAATCTGTGGACAGGGCTTTGCAGAGGTGGTTTACCACTGCTCTACATTGTGCTAGTGGGGCAGCTCAACCGGGGGCTGGAGGATCCATTTTCAAGATGGCTTACACACATTGCTGCAAGATGGTGCTGGCTGTCAGCTGGGAGTTCAGCCAGGGCTGAGGAATGGGGGGCTCAGTTCTTCATCTTGTGGGCTTTCTCCATAGACTGTTTGCACTTTCTCATGGGTTGGTAGCTGAGTTCCAAGAACAAAAGTCTCAGAAGAACTGGGCACAAGGTATTGCCTTTAATGGCCCAATGTCAGAAGTCATAAATCATCACTTCTGCTATAATCACAGCCTGCCTAGACTCAAGAAGAGGGAACATAGTTCCCCCTCTCAGCAGGACGTGCCTGAAGCCACCACACATTAGAAAGCTTGTGGGATGGCAGATACTGTGGCCATTTTTGGAAAGCGCAACCTGTCACACCATATGTGTTCATTCATTCATTCATTCATCCAATAAATATTTATTGAGCACTGAATTAGGAGCTGTTTTCAGTAGTAAGGAAAAATATGCACTTACTCTGTGGTGAGAGAAATAGGCCTTATTCAAACAGTCACATAAATAGATAGATATATGAATATATAATGGTGATAAGTGGTACAAAGAGATAATGAGGGAGTGTAAGGACATCAAAGACATCAGTAAAGGCTTCTTTACAGAAAAAGAAATGTGAGTTGAACTGAGATTTTAAGGCTGAGGAAGAGTGTATTTCTCAAACTACATTCCATGCGCAGGGAACACCATGCATGGAATAGCATGGGAAAGGCCGTACACCAGAAGGGAAGAACATAGTGAGAACAAGGACACAAATAAGGCCTGTGTGGCTGGATAAGGGAGTGGAGAAAAAATAGAAGAAGTTGAGGCTGGAGAGGCTGGTAGAAGAGTCCAGGCCAGGCGGGGACATGCTAAGGCATTTTGCCTTTAGTCTCAAAGCAGTGAGAAGCTATTAAAGTGTTTGAAGCAGAGGCAATGGCATAATCAGATTTGCATTTCAAAAAGTACACTGTCCTCAGTGGGAAGGATAGATAGGAGAGGGTAAAAGCAAGGAGAACATTGATGTGGCTATTGTCGTCATAGTTCAGGCAAGAGGTGATTAATAACGTAGACTAGCCTGTTGGTAGAGATGATGAAAATTGAAGAGATTTGAGAAATGGATAGGAGGTCCTGCATTTATTTGGATCTCTCCTCAACCACTGGATTCTGGTTCTCTAGAGCAATAGGGGCTAAATCTTAATAATGTTTGAATCTATACCACTTAGTCCAGCCTCTGGAATGTGAGATATAATTAATGAGCATTTGTTGGATGGATGGATGGATGGATGGATGGATGGATGGGTGGATGGATGGGTGGATGGATGGAATTCCAAGCTCCCAAGTTCTCTCTTGCCATCGTACTTTTACTCAGATTGCTCTCTTCTTGCAACATCTGCCCTCTTATTCTCATTTCTCTCCATCCCCTGGTCAACCCATTCTTCATCAAGGGAGCATTCTTGGATCTTGAGCTAGTCTAATGTTTCTCCACTGTCCTTCAGAAGGCATCTCTATCACATATTAGAACTAACCACACTGCATCAAGATACTCAATTTATCTCTTTTACCTGATTGTGTGAGCTCCCTCATGCAAGGACTATGCCTTGTTCACATCTGTAACCCCAGCACCTAGTACAGTGCACAACCTACAGTAGACACTAGTTAGTATTTGCTTATATCAAGGAATGGAGGACATGAATTCTATGTGTGTAAGACCCCAGATACAAAGGTGTCAGAGCTGACATTCTGTGGGGGGAAATTGGGAGTCTTCTCAAGGTAGTCTTCTTTCCCTAAGGGTTGCCATTGCCATTACCTGGGAGAAGTCCAGAAAATTGCTGGTGAACTCTCTTTATGGAAGTAAAGTTAATTTCTTATTTTGTGACTATGTTACTATCATTTAAAAATGTACAGTGTGTCAGGGGTGCCTGGGTGGCCTAGTTGGCTAAGTGTCTGACTCTTGGTTTCCATTTAGGTCATGGGTTGAAGCCCTGCATTAGGCTCTGAGCTGACAGCTCAGATTCTTAGGATTCTCTCTCTCTCCCTCTCTCTCTGACCCTGCCCCGCTTGTGCTCACTTTCTCTCTCTTGCTCTCTCTCTTAAAATAAATAAATAAACTTTAAACATGAATGTTTAAACATGGTTTCCTTTTATTCTCATTTTTATGTATTTATTTACTTTTATTGAAAGAGAGAGTGCAAGTGGGAGAGGGGCAGAGGGAGACAGAGAGAGAGAGAGAGAGAGAGTGCGAGAGAGGATCTCAAGCAGACTCCACACTTAGTGAGGAGCCCAACTCGGGGCTCATCCCACAACCCTGGATTCATGACCTGAGCTGAAATCAAGAGTCACTCAACTGAGTGAGCCACCCGGGCACCCCGCCTCTCATTTTAAACATTATTTTAAATAGCTGCTTTGAAGTTTTTTTGTCTGCTAAAAC
This sequence comes from Acinonyx jubatus, assembly GCF_027475565.1. NCBI lineage: Eukaryota > Metazoa > Chordata > Mammalia > Carnivora > Felidae > Acinonyx > Acinonyx jubatus. The sequence goes on from NC_069383.1 coordinate 87,490,176, forward strand.
CAACATCGGGGGCCACTCAATGTTGGTTTCCACTGACTAATTTTTTTCCTGTGTAAGGATTAGACTTCCTATTTCTTTACATGTCTCAATTATTTTGCTTTGAAAACCGAACATTTTAGATAATAAGTAACAGCAACTTTAGATTCTGATTTTTCCCTCCTGAGGAATTTTTTTCAGGAACTTGCATGAACTTAACTTATAGGAGCTATCTCCCTTATAGTCTGCAACTGCTGATATCTCCGCTCAGGTTAAAAAAAAATCTGTATTTAGTTTTTAGTCTGATTTCCTAGAGGTTTCCCCTGAGTCTTCATAGCTTAGTGGGCAGGCGATGATTTCAGTAGAGGTTATGCTCAAATTCATCAAACCTGTAAAACTTCTATCTTCTAACAACTGATTCAGGCATTTATTTCTCAAGTCTTCCTCGGCATTTTTTTTAAAGAATTAAAAATTTTTTTTAATGTTTATTTTAATGTTTATTTTTTATTTTTGAGAGAGAGAGTGAGCGAACACGCATGAGCTGGGGTGGGCAGAGAGAGGGAGACAGAGGATCCAAAGTGGGCTCTGTGCTGACAGCAGCGAGCCCAATGTGGGGCTCAAACTCACAAACTGAGAAAGCATGACCCGAGCTGAACTTGGACACTTAACTGACTAAGCTACACAGCTCCCCCCACCTTTTTAAGTAGGCTCCAGGCCCAACAGGGGGTTTGAACTCACTACCCTGAGATTGAGTCACATGCTCTACTGACTGAGCCAGCCAGGCATGCCCCAAGTCTTCCTCAAGCTTTTACTTTCACCAAATTGTCTTTTGTCTCCCCTGAATGTGTATGCCATTCTTCAGTTGTCCAGGAATATGTGGAAAGCTTATGTAGTTTGTCTATGGCTCTCTTATTTCCAGACTGTCTGCATTGTTTCTGACTGCTTGCCTCAAGAGGGACCTCAGGCTAGTAGAGCCATGAGTTTTCCACACTCATTGCCTACTGAGCTTGCTAAATTTAGTAATAATGTTGTCTGGCATGGACTTTTGTCCTCCTCTCCAAATGAAGTCTTCTCCTTCTGGCAGAAGATGATGGTGTTCATTGCCAGCCCTGTACTGCTAAAATAATAAGTTGATTGAATCAGGGGGTAAGTAGGAAGAAAGATACCTCAGGCAAAAAGACCACAGACTCACAATTTTCTTACTAAATTTCTTACTAGGGGCAGCTGGGTGGCTCAGTTGGTTGGGCATCCGACTTCGGCTCAGGTCATGATCTCACAGTCCGTGAGTTCAAGCCCCACGTCAGGCTCTGTGCTGACAGCTCAGAGCCTGGAGCCGGTTTCAGATTCTGTGTCTCCCTCTCTCTCTGCCCCTGCCCTGCTTGTGTTCTGTCTCTCTCTGTCTCAAAAATAAATAAAAACATTAAAAAAAATTGTTTTTAAATCTTAAAAAAATAAATTTCTTACTAAATTTTCTTACTAAAATTCATCATGAATAAACAGTTCTCAGTTTGCTTTTGCGTTTGGTCAACCTTCAGAGCCTTAAAATGGCTGTTTTGACACTTTCATTCTGTTTTATATTTGCTTTTGGGGAGAGGATGCACTGCCTTCTTCATGCTGCTATGATTGAAAGTTAATTAAGGTTTATGCTTTTAATATTAACTCTGTACGTTTAAGTAACATTATTATAATAATTATAAGTCATTCCTGGGGGTGTACCTTTTTTTTATTGGTGTTGTTGTTTTAAGTTTTTAAAGGATTTATACAGCTTGGAGAACACTGTAGACTTGTGAGAATTCACAATGCACATGTTTTTTTTTTCCCACTTTGAAACTAAATGCCATTTCTGAGCAAACACACCTCAACAGGCAGAATCACATATTGTATCTGAATATTGTGAAGTGAAGAAATTCATTATGAATTTAACTTCTCATGAGATTATTTTCAGTTTATTAAGTTTCCATGAAATAAAAAGTAGTGGAGGATTCTTGAAGGAAAAAAAAAGAGTTAATGGGATGAAGTGTTTATCTAAAATGAAATACTCTATAACTTTCAAGCAAAAATCATATGCGCATATAGTCTTTCCAGGAAACATTTGAAAAGTAAGTTGGATTAAAGTCCTATCAGAGGTTGAATGTGGTACATTTGATTAAATGCCTTTTCACTCATTTGTTTCCTGCAAGAGCATTTTATATCCCTAGCATATTGACTTTTGGTTTCTGCATATGATATGCTTTGGCCAATGGAATATGTGGTGACATGCTATATGCCAAAGTTGAGCAGAAGTTTTAGATACAGTTTTACAATTTGATGTATCATTTTATACTTCTGTCCTTATGCCAACAACATATCCCAGATAAGGGCTGCTCCTTCAACTTGGATCTCAGAATGAGAATACAAGCAGACCTGCAGTTATGTCCACTGCCTGGAGCAGAACCTGAGCCAACCAGTAACCATCATGTGGTCTGGGTTAGAAGTAAATGTTTGTGGTTATAAGCCTGTGAGTCTGGATTGCTTCTGCAGCAAAAGCTGACTAATGTAGGCATAAAAAAGTGTCTCTTCAACAAAAGCACTGAATTATCAAAAGTAATATTTTTGTATTACTGTAGCGGTAAAAGGAAGTTGCCTTTACAGTTAGAGGGGTATTTGGGGCTATAGACTTTAAATATATGCTGTGTGGGTTGGGGAGATTCTCAGAAAGACCTAAACTGAGGTTTGAGAGACTCAAGTGATTGCCAAATGGGAGAGACAAGCTTTGTGAATAAAGATGTGTTCAGCAGAGAATCCAAGCAGTGGTTCCAAATATGAGCCCTATATTGAAAGTACAAGGGTAGGTATTCCAAATGGAGGTATTGATTTTCAAACAAGGTGCACGTTGGGTGGGAAACTCCATGAAGCAGTTTCAGAATTACCAGTAGATAGACTTATTTTTTTTAAAAAAATTAGGAAGATCCAATGAGTGCTACATTGAAAGAGAATAGAACGTATATACTGAACCAAAAACTTTAATATAATAATTTCTCCATTACAAACTTAAAAAAAATCATACCTCAAATGACAATTATGCTTCATTCTTCATAGGAGAATGACTGATGTTCTTGTTTCCCATTGCTTTCCTTATGTGGAGCTCACATCTCTTTACAACTGTGTGGACTAAGGTACGACGAAATCAGAGCCTTGTGATCAATGTGATCTTGATTTGCAGGGGGCATTGAAACACTCAATGCATTTGATTGCCACTGCAGACCTAGTGACTAAGAGGTGTTTCCTGATGTTTGAAAAGCCCTAAAAGAGAACTAAGGGGGGCAGGGGCAGAGGGAAATCCTTGGTCATTGAAAAGAGATTCATTACTAGAATCTTTATATTCTGGAGTGGGATCTGATACTGACCTTGGTAATAGCCCTAGAATGTGATTAAATAACAGATTTTAGAAATCATCGCTTTCTCCATTTTCCAAGGTCGTAGCAATGACTTACCTGAAAACACTAAGTACTGATTACCTGAAAAAATTATAACAGTTGGATTTCAGAAGGGATTTTCAATTTCAAATAAAATATCTCCATCATGAATCTGATATCTCTTGTTAGGTCTTGCCTCATTTTTTTCTGCAAGTACTAGGTTTTATCTTTTTTTGCAAAGTCATCCTAGAATAGTCTTTGTAGAACAGAATAGAATTCTACTGTAGAAAGGGACTTTGGAATTCATCTTATATCCTCCCTCCCTCACCATAATTTTAGAGATGAGAAAATGAGGACCCAGAAGCCTCAGGCTCTCCCAGGTAGGCAGAGGTGGTACCGCCTCTGGAACCTGTCTTTTGCCCCCCAAGGCATTTACACTTTCTCAAGTCATCACAGATAAATTTGGGATCAAAACAGTTCATCCTTTAACTTACCCAGGATCCTTTTAGTTGTATTACACAGTCTAACTATTCTTCTTTTGTTGTTTTCTCTTTTCTGGTCCTAACATTCATTAAGACACATTTGGGAAAAGAGTGGGTCTCACTACTGACTCTTTGTGGCAGTAAGAGAAAAACATTTTTAACAATGAAGTTTGAGATTTGAACGTTCAGTATGTCTAATTTGAAGCTGTCAGTGACACTGACTTCTACTAGTTATTTAGCACAAATGAATCATGTTATAGTTTCAAAATAGTCTTCTATCAATAGTAACTTCTTAGCATGAATCAGGCTAGTTTTATTATTTCCTCTTCCCCCAAACAGCTTTCCTGGTCACATCCTATTTGATGAATGTAATGAGCTGCCCAGGTGCTTAGCTGTCTGAACTCCTAAAGTCTGCATGGTGTCAGACAAAAGTTTAGATTCAGCTTCGGGACAATCTTACATCTGGAGTTTCTGGTTGCAAAGGGCAAGAGCCAGGTTGGGATGAGCAATGGAAGGATTTAGGAAGATGTAGAAGAATAATCTGAATTCACTGATGGCAACTAAGGTGTTTACAGCAGTTGTAGTTCATCCCTAGTTCTGAGAGTCTTGGGAGACCCTGCTCATCCTGGAAATCTGCTGTGGTGCAGGGCAGGATAAATGTAGGGGAAGGGCCATTGGCAGCATTCGGTTCATCCCTGACTGACCCCTCACCTCAAGGAGCAACAAGTCAGGTTCTCAGGGGAATCCATGGGAGCACTTTAATTCTGCAATACACCAACACCCGTCTCTTCCTAGTTGCTGTTGACAAAGTGGACACCTTGAGTGTGCTTTTTTGGTGTAGTGATTCTGAGCACGAACCTAGAGGCAATTCCAAACCTGGAATAAGAATAGGGCTCTCCTTGGGTATGACTCAAATAGAAAAGCTCTTTGAATCACAACATTTGAATCTGAGTCACTCGCCAGTCTTTTCTCTGTCCTATAAAGGCAATTTAAACACAGGTTTAAACCAGGCTTTTTGATTCTCAGACTTTTCCCTCTCAGCAACCTTCCATCTCAACTACCCCATGGGAGCAGCAAGATCTCTTTTAGGCATTGATTTTAAAGAAAGACCACTTCATACAAGCAGGTTTAGGGGGATTTGAGGGCTTGGGAGAATCACTAGAAATAACTGTCAGTTCATGCTGTAAAGCTATCTCTGCCCCTGGGACACATGGCCTGCCAGATGGCCCCATAAATCTGATTACCCTCACCTTCCCTCTTCTTCTTCCATGCTAAAACTCTTCTGATTTTCTGATTTACCAGCAACTTCAGGGGCGTTAAGACAAATGAAACCTAACAGAAGTTCTGACCCTCCACTGCCACCAATGCACTGATGATGCATCATCATGAATTATATTTTTAGAGGCTTGCAAGTGTTATATTGGGCTGGCTCATATTTAGGTCATCGTCCCCACCTCCCCCAAATGCCTCTGATTTCTTAAAGACCTTCTGAGAATCTACAATCATCCTTGCAAAAAATTCTTAGTCACCTAAACCTACTTGCCTTATACTCCTGTTTTAATTCTGACCGCTTGATTTCCAAAGACCTGTCTAAAGGACCTGGAACTGTAACACTGGAATTTCATGCTTATAGGACAAATTGAATGTAACATTCCAACACTAACCCTTTAGATTCTTTCCCAGTTTCTTTTTTTTTTTTAATGTTTATTTATTTTTGAGACAGAGAGAGACAGAGCATGAACAGCGGAGGGGCAGAGAGAGAGGGAGACACAGAATCTGAAACGGGCTCCAGGCTCTGAGCTGTCAGCACAGAGCCCGACGCGGGGCTCGAACTCACGCACCATGAGATCATGACCTAAGCTGAAGTCGGACGCTTAACCGACTGAGCCACCCAGGCGCCCCTTTCCCAGTTTCAACAATAGCCCCTTCATCATCTTGTGGATCTTGTATTCCTATTTCTACTCTCTCCCTCTCTCTCCCCACACAATTTCCAATCTTCGGGTTATCAGATGATGGGAATGGTTGGTCTTCATGACTTAGGGTCTGATGTGAATCCTCTTCCAAGTCATAGGTATTTATGTAGCAGAATGCCTTTTGGAGCTTTTCTTCCTTCCTCCCCAACACCCTCTGCCCCCAGTGAACCATTCTAAATTTTCCTATACATTCCTGGTAGTTTTGTATTCCACCTGGTACCCCGTTTCTCATGTTCTTGTAAGGTGGGCATTTTGAGCATAATGGCAAGATACTATCAAGGAGCCTCTATGTTTTTCATCATGGTTAAGTGTGGAAGTGAGTGTAGACTTAAGGGTCAAATTCTAACAGAATTCTCTTCTTTCTGCTCAGAGAATTCAATGGTCACATGGGCCAAAATGGTTTATTACCAATATTGTCAGCTGCTATTGAGCATTCTGGTTTCGTTGCTTTGAGGGGGGTGGGGTGGTGATGGTGTTTACATGTTTCTTTACATCAGAATCAGCAGAAACCAAGAGTGGCCAAGGAAAAGAAGGAAATGGAGATTGAAAGGCAGGGACTGTTAAAAGAGCAACGGAACGACTGTAAAGGGAAAAAATTAAACTAAGGAAACAGTACAAAGTACAGTTTGTAAAACAGCAATGCTACATGAAAATGTAAGGAATTACACTGTGGATAGTTCACAGGAAAATTACTCTGAAAACAACTCTCTGGCTAGCTGGAGCTTTGGGTTGTGAGAGATACCTGGACAATGAAAACAATCGTCCGCTGTCTTCACTGTATCCTTAGCACTCAGCGCAGTGCCTAGACACAGAATAGTTGCCAACGAATATTTGCCTAAGAAATACAACACTAGCCAAAGAACCCAGTGTTTTCAGACAATCTACACGTTTCTGTGACCCAGTCACTTCCATGCCCCGCAGGCTCCATCGATGGCAGGATTTGTGGGGAAAATGACCTGACTTAAAGGAAAGTACAGGGCATCCACTGGCTACAGTTCGGTTGGCTGCATGCTGGGGGGTAACGCGAAGAGGAAACAAGCTCAGTAGAGCAGCTATGAGACCACCCCTGAATTGTGCCTTTTACATGATTGTCTGCGAGACTCCTGTCCAACTTCTGTCTCCACCTCGTGGAACACCTGGCAACGGAGGAGTTAGCCAGGGGGCAGTTCTGTGGTTGTAACAGAGAGGCTCTGGGGGGCAGTACGTCTCCTCTTCCTGGCGTCTCTTGCCTACACCTGCCGCGCGGCCCCTCGCGCCTCCGCAAAGATGCAGAGGTCGAAGCACGTTGCTGTGCGGTGCAGAAATGCTCCCAGAATCAGCCTCCCACGCCCGCTCCCTAACACCAACCGGGATCCTGGGATCGCCTCTAGGATCCCTATGGGTGCTCCCGCTGGCTCCTTAGATTCTCACCCCACGCCCCCCAACTCCAGTCCCGCTTCTGTGGCACACGCCCACCACTCGAGGGGCGTCCTAGAGTGGTGGCGGTCCTCCGCACCCCGGGGCGGCCGGCGGGGGGAGGGGGCATGGGGCGGAAGGCGGGAAGCGGAGTGGGGGGCGCCCGAGCTCGCGCGCCACACTGCCCCGCGCGGGATTTGCCGCCTTCAGCTGCAGCAGCTGCAGCGGCGGCGGCGGGTAGAGGGGTGGAGGGCGGTGAGGAGGGCTGGAGCCCGGGCCAGGAGGGAGGGAGGGAGGGGGGCCGGGAGGCTGTGCCAGGCGAGCCGGAGGGGTGCTCAGCGCTCCCCCGCCCTCCTTCCGGGAGCGAGGATGCAGACTCTGAAACTGGCGCTGCTGGGCTGAGGCAGAGGCAGGGGAGTTGCAGCGCGCGCGGCTCGGTGAGTGTGTCTCCTGAGCGCGGAGAGGCGGGGGGAGGCGGAGGACGAGGAGGAGGAGGAGGAGGAGGAGGGGGAGAATGCCCGGAGCCGCCGTCGCTGCCGCCGCCGCCGCCGCGATGCTCCCGGCTCAGGAGGCTGCCAAGCTGTACCACACCAACTATGTGCGGAACTCGCGGGCCATCGGCGTGCTGTGGGCCATCTTCACCATCTGCTTTGCCATCGTCAACGTGGTGTGCTTCATCCAGCCCTACTGGATTGGCGACGGCGTGGACACCCCGCAAGCCGGCTATTTCGGGCTCTTCCACTACTGCATCGGCAACGGCTTCTCCCGGGAGCTGACCTGCAGGGGCAGCTTCACGGACTTCTCCACGCTGCCCTCGGGCGCCTTCAAAGCCGCCTCCTTCTTCATCGGCCTCTCCATGATGCTCATCATCGCCTGCATCGTTTGCTTTACCCTCTTCTTCTTCTGCAACACGGCTACGGTGTACAAGATCTGTGCCTGGATGCAGCTCACCTCCGGTGAGTGCGCGCTCACCTCCGCGGAGGCGGGGGGTACCGCGGGGCGCCCGAGCCCAGAGGGGCGGGAGTAGGAGGGGCGGGGGCCGTGCGCGCCGCGGGGTGCCGAGCAACTTAATCCGCCAGGGCGTGGGGGGTGGGGTGAGGGCGGGAGCCCTGGGCGGCCGGAACCCCCGGGGTTCCCCAGCCCGGCACCCGCGCGTTGTCCCGGGCTTTCCAGAACCTCCCCAGCGCGGGGGACGCCGCCCAGGGGGACGCGCAGGAGGAAGGGCGGTTGCTGGGCCGAGTCCGCTCGTAAATGGAGGTGGGGAGAAGGGGCCGGCCGCTTAGGGCGCGAGCTGAGGGACTAAGGAGGGGACTGACCCAGCCTGGCGAAAAGCGGATTTGGAGAGGTTGTAGTGGAAGGAGAGTCAGCCTGCCCTGTCCCTCTGTGGGACTGTTTCTGTCATTGCTTCAGGAGGGGGTGGTGCTGGAGTGAAACTGTTTCACTCTGTCCCGGGCAGTTACAAAAATTTTATCATCCATCTGGAAATGAGTAGATGCTAATCCTGTTGTGGTTTTCAGCCTTTTAAGAAAAATGTAGCTTAGCATGCTCCTTTTAGCAATTCCCCAAATGTTAATGTCAAGTCTTCCGTTTGCTTCCTTGTTGGCAAAGGTCCTTACGTTAAATCCTTAAGCAGAGATCTTGAGGGAATCAAGATTTCTCGAGATCTCATTTTGGGGAAGTGGCTTTAGGGAGATGGGCTGAGAGGAAAACCTGTTCCATTATTATTTCTGATCGCTTTTGCCTGTGGTTGATAGAATGTTTCTAGCTAGAGGACATGGAAGTACTTTTTCTGGGCATTAAAGTTACTTTTAACCCAGAAAGGATAGGGGTGCGTTTCCCGGTGGCTTTGGAGAATCGTGAAACAAAACTGACTCCTTTCTCTCCTTCCTGTAATGCGGATTCCCACTCTGGTAGCCACCTTGGATGCCCTGCCTTATAAAGGCAGCCTCCAACACTTGACACCCTCCTGTTCCAACATGGTTGGGTCCTTTTAATTTTATGAGTGATCTGGTTGTGCAAGCATATAGGATATTTCAGGCAGTCAAATGGTTTCATTTGTGTTTGGTCTTACTGTTTTCATTCTTTAAGGCTCATGTTACCTTTAGGATTTTGTACTTACTCTTACGTTTGGGGAGGTTTTTTGGGGAGTAGGGGCTTGATCCCCGAGTTTACCAGGATGATGAAGCCCTTAGAGGTGCTGGACAAGAACATGAAGGTTCATGACCTTGTATTGCTGGTTGGCATAAGAGAAACTTGTGGGAGCCTAAACTTGTGTTATGGAAATATTTGCTATGTATGAAGTGCGTGTCTCAGCTGATTTTGATTTGCCACGTTATGGGAACATGTGCAGGTGAAAGGCAAGAAAAGAGCCTTGGGAGAGAACCACCGCCCCCAAACCACTATCCTCCTGAAATGCTCCAAGCACCCCACAGACGCTCTCTGTTTTTATATATAATGTTAACTTTTGTGGCCATTTCAAGAGCAGACTAACTTTGAGATTTGGAATAAAGTCACGTATTATAGTTGTTCTTGACATTTGGCTCTGGTTTGACTTTGACGACAAGAGGACACTGAGGATGCAGCTGTTTTTTAGAAAAGGAATTGACCCTGCACAGCTAATTTTAATTTTTCTAAGTTAAATGACCTATTTAGACTGGTGATTCAAAGTAGATTGTTTTTCGAAGGTCTCAAAGTAATTTGCGGGTGATTTCTCAGCAACGTATTCTTAAATATTTTATTTTTATGAGTTTCCATACTCTGAACCCAAGCTGTTCTGTTTTTGTCTTATTTTAAAAAGGAAAGAAAACATCTTTGGGAAAGAATTGCCAGCTTTGAAGTTAATACGACTGCAACTATTATGGTGTTTTTTTTCTTTCCTTTTCCTGGAATAGAGCAGAGAGGAATCATTCTGGGGTAGTAAAATATGATGTCATGTTTTCAGAAATTTGACATAAATACACGATCCTGTTTCCAATATGTCACCATAAAATGTGATGATGGCCTTTGTGCTAATGAAGATATTTGGGCATTTACTTCATTTTTGAAGGAGTCCAGGACTTTAGCTTGTAGGCATACTTTTTAAAACCTTTCTTCGCAATTTATTTGGTATTCCTAGATAAACCACAGAAAGACGTAATTTTGTTTATTAATGAAATATATTAATTAAGGGAGAATGGATTATGACGATGGGGTAGTTAAGAATAAAAGTCAATTATGTTCACAAATTTTTAAGGAGTGGGATATAGAAGATACTTTTGAAGAATGTCACATTTAGGAGCCCCTGACTGGCTCAGTCGGTAGAGCATGCAGCTCTTGACCTCTGGGGTGTGAGTTCGAGCCCTACGTTGGGCATAGAGCCTACTTAATAATTAATTAAAGAAGCATTTTAAAAAAGATGTCACATGTAGTGGTTTTCTTTTTTGAAGTCTCACGACACTAACAAGACATTTAGCATAATGTAAGTTATTCTCAAAGTTTAGGTTCTAACCTTTAGACCATTCCCCTCTCATGTTCCGCCTTCTCATGCTTATAATTTAACTGTACCTAGGCTAATCTCAAGTGTAATTTGCAAGCTATGACAGATGAGACTTAATGTGCTATTTGCTTATTAGAGATTGTTTAACCCTCATTGGAAGTCAAGCGACTAACTTGTGTTTTCAGGTATCTAAGCATTTTCACGTAGTAACACCATAAATCAGAGCCAAGTAGAACATAAAATCCCATATGAAATGATAAGAAGATGAGGAAGCAGGAGACTTTCTTGGGGGCAATACAACATCAAGAGTTATCCTTATTATGATTCTGAGCAAGGAACTAGAAAAAATACTTAATTTATTGGACCTGAAAATGATGTTGGTCTTCTATCTAGATATGCGAAGCACATATAATTAATGGTGCTATTATGAACTCCTTGCTCTGTCCCTCTTGCTCTCCCCTGTAAATCATTATTAACCTCAGTAGAGTGAAGTTGCCGAATTAGGAGCTAGTTATGTCACACTACTTCTGGATGTAATCCTATACTTATGGACCATGTCTAATATAAAGACTGAAGACATAAAAATAATACATAGAATAAGTAACAGCAATCAGAGATGCAACGTTTTCCTAATTTACAGAGAGACAACTTCTTGGGAAGAAAAGAGACTTTTATTCTTTCTGTATGATTTCTCTCACACAAACTGGTCAAGTAGGTAATAAAGTCCAGATTTTTTTTTTTTTTTAATCAGGATGGAAAGAGAATTTTGTTGCTCTGGGAACTTGATTCTCTGCTTCCATGTTCTTGCTCTTTAAAATCAGTGTGTCTGTCTGTTTCCAAGTCTATTAATAGCCAAGTCTCATAAGGGTGTTGTTTTGTTTATTTGTTTTATTGACTGTAAGCCATGTCTGGAATTGTTTCCAGAAGCCCAAGTGTTAACTGTTATAGGCTAAAGAAATCTTTTCTTTTTCTAATAAGCTAAAGCATTAAGGGGTGCCTGGCTGGCTTAGTCAGTTGAGCACATGCCTCTTGATCTTGAGGTTGTAAGTTCAAGTCCCACATTGGATGTAGAAATTAATTAAAAGTAAAAAATAAGCTAGGGGTGCCTGGGTGGTTCAGCTGGTTGAGGGTCAGACTTTGGCTCAGGTCATGATCTCACGGTTTGTGAGTTTAAGCCCCACATCAGGCTCTGTGCTGACAATGTGGAGCCTGCTTGGGATTCTCTCCCTCTCCTCTTTCTCTCTGCCCCTTCCCGGCTTGTGCTTTCTCTCTCTCTCTCAAAACAAATGAATAAACTTAAAAAAATATGCTAAAGCATTAAAGTAAAATTTATGGTTTTTTAGACATCCACCATGGACTTCTCGGGGACAAGCAGCAGATGAAGGGAATTGCTTTCATCTATGAAGTAGGGCCCCAGCTCCAGGTTGGATTTCTTTATTCAGGAGAGATCAGTTTGGGAGAAGGGATCGCATTTGCCACATCCTCACCTCTTGTCCTTTGGAGTGTACCAACAAGAAGCGCCACCAAGATGGCGAGGCTGTATGGCAAGGGTTACGGGCTGAATTGCTTAGTCACTTTCCCCTGCTTCCCTGCCTTAGTTTTTCTCAGCTCTTTTTAGCCAACTTCCTTTCTTAAATTTTATAACTTTGTTGTTTAGGTGAGAAGAGAATCATCAGAGGTAATCACTGCATTTCTTAGCCTGTAAGAAGAGCTTTTGCAATATTGTATGGTACTGTCTCAGGGCACCTTGCTCTTATCTATCTTATCAACATTTGAGATGATAGAGGTGTTTGTGCATTTGTTTAACGTCTGTCTTCTCCAGTACATGGAAATTTCCATAAAGCCGCGTCTGTTTTTCTTCATATTGCATAAAGGTCAAGATCTGGACACTGGAGTGAAAAGATGTGGGTTTCAAACCTGGCTCTGACACTCACTGACTGTATGACCGAGGGAATGAATTTCTCTGTATTTCAGTTGCTCATCTGCAAAGTGGGCATGTACTTGTGCTTACCTCAGGCAATTGGTGCAAGGATTAAAGAGCTAATGTGTACCCTGGGAACAGTGCCTGGTGCACAGGATGCAAGTGCTCTATGAGTGTTAGGTATGGTTACTGTTCTTGTGTTCTTACTGCTGTGCCTTGACACACAGTAGTATGTGCATGTCATGTGCTGAATAGTAGATATTCAATAAATTGTTCGTGAATAGAAAAATGAATGATTAATGGGGTAAAGAATGAAAAGGGGAGATTTAAAATTTCCCACATGCCCTGTTGAGAAGCGAATGTCGTATATTCTTTGAAGCCACGATGCTCATCTTTCTCATTGGTTTGTAGCAGTAATTGCACTAAGGGATCTCTTCCGCCATTCTTTGACAGCAGTGATTATGACTTGCAGCCTAATTCATGATGAACTTACTCCCAAATGGGGGTCTTTTCTGATGCAAGGGTCATGATCTTTATTACAACCATAGGACATCGTCAATTATATCTTAGGGTTCAGCAAGTTTTTCCTTTTCCTCATTTGATTTCTCATGAAAAAAATAATTCAAAAGGAGGTTCTATGGAAGAATCACAAGATCAGGCTTTCATAGGAGCAGGGACCCTGTTCTATATTGAATTTGCTTCCATACCTTCAGGAGCAATCCAGACAGGAGAGGATGTGTCTTTGCAGACTTTCCCTTTATCTGTCTGGGCGTCATTGCAGATGTGTTCTTGGACCTGCCAGGGATCCTGCCAGATCTGCTCAGACGGGTGGCAGAGCTGTGATGCAGGTCTTGGAAGAGGAGACAAGGCTAGGACTGACAGGCCCTCAGGACCTTCACCAATTCTTACCCTTGGGCTGGTGCTGGGCCTATGAGGAAGTGACGTCCTGCCTCAAGGAGCTGTTAATCCATCCTAAGTTCAGAGTTACGGAATGACCTTAAAGAGGGGTTTTTCTTCTTCCAGGGCATTCCACACACTTGCTCAGATGCAGAGGGAAGGGGGTGTACAACTGGTGACGGCAGTTTTCATTTTCTAACACTATGCTCCACCTATAAGAATTTTCTATTTGCCAAGTCACACTTATAAGAAAGTGATTTAAAATGAGAATTCAGAAACTGTTTTCTTTCTTTCTTTCCTTTTTTTTTTTTTGCTTTTATGCAGCATGACAAGGGATGTGACAGTTGAAGAGATGTTGAAAAATATATTAATGTGAATGTCAAAACAAATGATTTTTATAACAGTGGGATTTTAAGTGAACATCTGTGAAAAATAACAGACCCCATATAGCCCATGCAGTATATTGTTAGGTGTTTTTTGTCTTGGTGCAAGGCTGCGCATTTAACAGCTTTTTTTTTTCCATTGTAAAAATGCTAACAAGGTGCTTATATACTTCTATTCAGCAATCGATAAATAAATATATACTTAACCAGAATGTGGTATCAGATGCTTACCCATGAAAACAATTATTTAGTGATAAGTGCTTATGTTTGGTATGATATTGTGATAAGAGAATCCAGATGGCCAGGCCGGTATATTGCATTTTATGTACATACCTTAGGAATCTTTCAAAGTGAATAAAATTTTAAATGAGGAAATCAGAGGAGCGCCTGGATCATTCAGTCGGTTAACCATCCAAGTTCGGCTCAGGTCATGATCTCATTGTTCATGAGTTCGAGCCCCACTTTGGGCTCTGGTGACAGCTCGGAGCCTGGAGCCTGCTTCAGATTCTGTGTCTCCCTCTCTCTCTGCCCCTCCCCCGCTCACACTCTGTGTCTCTCTTTCTCTCTCAAAAATAAATAAACATTAAAAGAATTAAGAAAAGAAGCGAGCAGAACACATAACTGTAAGTGGAGTGTGTGGCTCAGTGCACCTCTGTGTATGGTGTGAGGCTATAGGGTGAGGAGGAGACAGAACCTCAGGTCACACTGGCGAGAAGCAAAGAGCAGACTCCCTGAGAGAATTCTAATTTGGGGGGCTTAATGACATGACAACTGGGAGAGTTTTAAAGTGTAATTTCCATAATGTAGTTGAACTTTGGGGGTCAGCACCAGTTTTAATTAATGTGATTTTTTTCTTATAATGAGTCAACTGGAATTTTTATTTGATATGAGGAAAGACCAAGGAGCTGACCTTTATTCTTAATAATAACAAGAAGATATTAATAATGACAGAAAGTAAGAGGCTGGTTCATATAGCCAGTAGTAGGTAAGTTATTTGATGGCTTAAACGTAAAACTGTTATGAAAAGTCATTGGGGCATTTCAAAAAAGAAATAAAATGACCTCTGCCAGCATTCTTAATGTCCACATAATTGATATTATGCATCTCTCAAATGATGGTTATGATTCTATGATGTGCTTATTGCACAGGGTCAGAGTGTCATTTCTTAGTTTACCCTGTCGTAACTGTAATCTTGAACACATTTCTCATGTCCTCTGCGAAAATGAAACAGACAAATGAGTGGTTTGCAAGAGAAAGCATTTTTTGACCACCATAGACGTGAACCCTACCTAACTACTACTGGACAGAATGAACGAAGAAAGTAACCCTTTCTGAAATAGTGTTGCTGACACGAGATCGCCATAATGGGTCTCGCATACCGGGATTCTGACATCTTTCCAACACTCATGCAACCAGATGTGCAGTGCGGCAGGGGCTGTGTCTGCTGAATAGGTGAAAGGATCCTAAGTGATAGGCTGAGTGAAATTAGTCTAACTGCATGAAATTTTGAGATTATAACTCATCAATGGAAGGGCTAGTGGCAGAGTAGTGAAAGTTAGTGAAAGGAGTGGTAAGTGATTGCAGATCAGAAAAGAGGCCTTAGCTCAGAAATGGACAGACAGAACTTAACTAATCGAAGAGAGTTGTCCTCATTCTTTGTCCGATTAGAAAACAATGGCACACAGGAGTGTGAAGGGAACTAAGCCCTAGCTTTGGTATGGCATGCATCATAGACCCATTTCCTTAAGTGTCTGGAGACACGTTGTGGAAATAGTCTCGGGGGCAGGGTGCTCTACACCTCCTCTCCATTTTTAATGTTTATTTATTTTGAGACAGAAGGAGAATGCATGCGTGTGTGGGTGCACACATGCAAGTAGGGGAGGGGCAGAGAGACAGGAGAGAGAATTCCAAGCAGTTTCTGCATGGTTGGTGCAGAGCCTGCCATGGGGTTCAGTCCCCCAAACTGTGAGATCATGACTGGAACTGAAATCAAGAACTGGATGCTTACGTGTCTGAGCCACCCGGGTGCCCCCATTTTTTGGTTTTAATGAAGATCAAGAGTGAGGTTGCAAAAAATCAAAATGAGAAGTATTATCCTTGACAGAAGGCTCAGTATTTTAAAAAATAGGCAAATAGATCCAGCTGTGGAGAATGACAGGGACATTGAAGAGTGACACCGATAAATGAAATATGAATAGAAAAGACGAGAAGAAATTCAAGGTTGCAAAGCCTGTGGAATTTCAGAACATCAAAAGCCTGTTGGAGTTGATATCATCAATGCTTAAAAATATATTGGCATAGGAAGAGCAGAAGGCTGGAATATGCATTACCTTGCAAAGCTGTGTGCCAATCTCAGTTCCCAAGAAGGAAAGATTAAGGCTCTGTTGTACACCCCCCTACTACTCAGGGGTTATAATAGATTCTAATATCAATCTATTCAAAGAGAGAGATGATCAAACTTCCTGTATGGCAGATGAAAATATAGAGGACTAAAATAAGCCAACCAAAGAAAGAAAAAGTCATTGTGAAATTTGATAAATAGAATTCCTGTAGTTTCTCTTTGAAAATCTAGTTACAGATTGTGAAGCTAAACTGATTTCTATAATGTTTTTTTTTAATTTTTAATTTTTTTTAACGTTTAATCATTTTTTGATAGAGAGAGACAGTGTGAGTGGGGAGGGTCAGAGAGAAAGGGAGACAGAAAATCTGAAGCAGGCTCCAGGCTCTGAACTGACAGCACAAAGCCTGACACGGGGCTCGAACTCATGGACCGTGAGATGATGACCTGAGCCGAAGTCAGACACTTAACCAATTGAGCCACCCAGGCGCCCTGACTTTTTATTTAAAAAATTTTTAACGTATGCTCCACACCCAGCGTGGAGCCAGTGTGGGGCTTGAACTCATGTCCGTGATATCAAGACCTGAGCTGAGATCAAAAGTCAGAAGCTTAACTGACTGAGCCACCCAGGTGCCCCTCTATAATGCCTTTCATAGGGAAAGGGAACCTATCCTAACTATGGAGTATTTAGGATAAATATATTTACAGAACACATTAGGAATGGGTAGTTAGTGCATGCTAGATTAATTAAATTTAAGATACAGATGATTAAAAACCATCAATATTGTAGATCTATAATTCCAAATATTAGTTAACTGAATATCTACCTTTTAACCAGTTACCTGGAAAAGATATAGCACTGAATAGTTGGCATTTCTAAGAAACCTTCATAGAGAAAGGCTGTCCTGTAGTGTTTTACAAACTATGGTTGGTGACCCTTTGATGGGTCATGACATCAATTGAGCAGATCATGATCAGCATTAAAGCTTGGATTAAAACCACAGGAAATATGAATATAATGCAGATAGTAAGGGTTTCATGAAACCTTTATTTCTTAAAATATTTATATATGTATATGTGGACTAGATTACAACATATAACGTATTGCTTACTGTGGGGTGTACTCACTATTCTAGAGAAAAGATGAAAGTGTGAATTTAGAAAAAAGAATTACCTCTTCTTTGGAAAATTGTGAAAGTTTTGTGCCAATTCATAGGTAATTTTGTATTACAGTAGATGTAGATTTGATAAAACATACTTAACCTAAGTATATTTGAGACTTTTTTTTCTTTCTTTCTTCCATTAATGACTTTGATCGCTAATGTCTCCTTATTAACTTGTGGGTGGATTGAAAATAAGAATTATTTTTCCAGCTGTGATTTGATCTCATTCATGCGATGCAAAATGACATGGTCCACCTCTGAGCAACAATCTCTCTAAGCAAACATTTAAACAAATGTACTTAACCCAGGGCCAAATGGATATAGACTCAAAGGCTTTTAACAGTTGGAAGGATATTAATAACTATTTAGCAGTCTCTTCATTTTCTAGGTAAAGAAACAGTAATGGAAAACACTAAACTATTGAGCAGTTACCATTTTCAAAAATCTTTAGTGTATAGTTCACAGCAATTCTACAACGTTAGTGGTATTATACCCATTTTGCGGATGAAGACATTGAGGCTTAAAAAGTTGTTCGAGGTCTCATGCCAGTAAGTGGTTTGAGCCAAAAATCAGACTTTCCCCCTTCCCTGAAGAATGTTGCCTCTGAGTCTGAGAGAAATTAAGAGTCTTCCCAAAATTACACGGTGGTGGAATTGAGAGTAACACATATGATTCCCAGGGCAGTTCTGTTTCTGCTTTCTCTTGCCTCCCAACTTGATGTGCATTTGCTTCAGTGTGCATTTTCACCATGCTGTATCAAGGGAAGGAGCTGGTATTTACAAGGAAAATCATTGCCAAATGTTTACCAGACTTCTCCCTTCAAGCCTGCTTAGGAGTGGGAGGTATTCCTCATTCCGTCCTTTTTGTTTCCCTAACCTAGAGCTGGGGTGGTCCTTTGCCGGTTGTACCTCTGATCTCATTGCTACTATTCTTAGACTGAATTCCTATAGGCCAAGGGCAAATGCTACCTCTAAAATGTTTCTGTTATATGATGTTACTAAAGATCAAGAATATTCGATGTTGCTTTTGATAACTGTGAAGAGAAAATAATTTGAGTAATATCTGATAATATTTCCCTATCATCTGAGAAGAACTTAATAAGAATGCCTAAGTACTTTGGTCTTGACATAATCCAAAGGTTGTCTGGTCCACATTGCCTTCAAAACATAGCTGCTGCTTCTTCTTTTTTCTTTTTTTATAAGTTTGTAAGTGATTGAACAGTTCAAAATTATCTCCAAAATACGTTTTTGTTACTTTGAGTCATCACTCTAGACAAATAAAATGGAAGAGCTACACCCTGTTAACACGAACTTAAACTCTTTTTTTTTAAGAATCTTTTTTAGTATTTATTTATTTATTTTGAGAGACACACACACACACACACACACACACTTGTGTGTGCAAGTGAGTTGAGGAGGATCAGAGAGAGAATCCCAGGCAGGCTCCACACTATCAGTGCAGAACCCGATGTGGGGCTTGAACTCAGGAACCACGAGATCATAACCTGAGCCAAAATTGAGTCGGATGCTCAACCAACTGAGCCACCCTGGTGCCCCAGTCACCTTGTATTTCTTTAGCTTTCCTGAAGAAGGTAAGAAAAACAAACTCAACATGGCCTCATTAATATTTTCATTTCAGGTGTAAAGTCATTAGCTTATTGTAAAAGGAGAATATCAGTTTGTTAAGGCTACGTCTATGACTATAACCCAAACCACTGAACGGATTAATGAACACATGAACATTCTCTGCCTACATCCCTTTTGGAGTAAATATCCAGAGTTGAGGTGGACTGGAGAACTTGCTAAATAGGGATGCTCAGTCAGACTCCGCTTTTAGACACGCTGGTAAAGAGATGCTTGGTGAGCACTGCCAGGCAGTGTCCCAGCTGTGTCCTGGAGGTCAGAGTGGTTAGCTCTGCTCTTCTTGACCTCTCAGTCTGCTGGAAAGGGCTCCCCAGCAAGATGAACTCAGATGGGGAAATGGGCCAGGATCTCCCTAGCCCCACTTCACTTTACTGAGACCCCTCCATCGAGTGCAGGATGGGCTCTAGAGGGAGCTCCAGCCCTGTCATCTTGTGTTTGTCAGGACTTTCCCTTTTGTAAGGTCAGGTCCACAGTCCTTTTCCCCCTGACACTACTTGCAAGATAACACGTTAGAGGGTAGAGAGTGAAGGGTAAAATATGAAGGGTGAAAAAGAATAAGAAAAGGGATTTGTTCAGAATATGTGCAGTAGAGGGGAAACCTCCTTTATCTACAAGGAAAAAGCCAACTCCTCCTGGACTTCTCTGAAGTCCTTTGTCTTTATATAAATTCTTTGAAATGACTGTTTATAACTTATTTGACCTTTTAAGAAGCAGATTGTGACGCTCCAGTGGACTACTTCTGCAGAGGACTCATTGGGATGGTCTTTCCCCATCGGAACATTTTGGCTGTTTTTTTCTTAGCCTGCAGAGGCACACTTTGGAATAACTTGGACATCACTGGAGAATCAGCAGGTCCCTGGAGACCTGGTATAGTAGTTACTAGAGAATTCAAAAGTAGAGGAATTCAGCACTGGGGAATTTGAAATGGCTCTTTGATCTTGGTGGTCATGAACTATGCATTATGGTTGCATCTCTGCAGCAGCCTGAGCAATGAAAAAAAGTAGAATTGGAAATTACCTTCCTTGGGCAACTTTAGGAGCTTTCCAGAATTTAAAAATAATATTTACAGTAACTCAGAACATGGACCCCAGCCATAGGCAAATAATGCTTCTATGTTCAGAATGAAAAACTGGACACCTGATTTCATAACTAGCTCCACCTACATATCCTAGTCTCTATTTCCTTAAATACAAGATAAAAAGAGAAGGAATGAATGCCTGCTAGACTCACACATAGTTTTCTCCCCTGGAAGCCACTCAAAGAACACACAAGTTCCTTTCTTCTTTTCTTTTACTTTTTATTTTTTCCTAAGTGGGACCTGAACTCAATCTATTTTATTTTATCTCGTTTCTATTTTATCTCTTTGGGAACCTGAAGTGCAGAAAGTTCTTTAGAGGAAAATTCAAAAACCACACTCCCCTTCAACATCAAGCCTTTTTTTTAACCCCCATCTCATACTCAAAAAGAATTTTTTAGGGGCGCCTGGGTGATGCAGTCTGTTAAGTGTCCGACGTTGGCTCAGGTCATGATCTCACGGTTCTGAGTTCAAGTCCTGCATCAGGCTGTCTTATGTCATCATCGTGGAGTCTGCTTCAGATCCTGTTTCCCTGGAGCTCTGCCCCTCCCTCACTCATGCTTGCTTTTTCTCCCTCTCTCAAAAATGAATAAACATTAAAACAAAACTAAACAAAAAACAATTTTAAGAAAAGAATTTTTAAAAATTCTCTTTGGTATTCTCCCTCATTAGCCCCTATGCTTCCCCTCTGGCCGGCCCCCGTGTCCACTAAGGTTTCTGCCTGAACAGGCCAAGCAGAAAATCTGGAACAGTACTGGTACCCCAGTTCAGTAGAGCACACTGGCATTGCTGTGGGACTTCGTTAGAATTGGGGGGCTGAGTTTGATGTGCGTAGAGCAAAGAGGAAAAGTTCTGCAATCAATAGGAGTTCATTTGACGAGGGCTGTTCCCCTCCACTGTGTACTATTTAAGAATTGATTTTTTTTTTTTTTACAAAAGGTTTCTAAAAAAACCCAACCTAATGATTGTGAGAGGTGGTCCCTAAACACTAAAGTTTTAATTGTTATAGATTTATTTAGGACATAGTATGAGTCCAGCATACAGCTCTTCCACATTAAGTCTCCTGGGGACACGAACAATTTATTTGGAATTTATTTCCAAATGTGTTAAAGCACTATCTGAGTTTAGTATAGAAATATGGCTTATATGAAGGCAAGCTTGAACTTGTCCAATGAAAGAGAAGGTGATTTAAATTTCTGTTGTAGTTACGATGTTACTTAGCCTCGCCATCATGCTGGCTTTGCTTAACGTTTGCAGAATGAATCATTGTTTCAGTTCGTCTGTGAACACATTATGAATAATGTATTTTACATTTGTGTGTGCAGTGGCTGTGTGTGTTTGTGTGTACAGTTTAAAAATAATAATAAAATGACCACTTGTGTAGCCACTACCCACTTTGCTGATAATATCTGCCCAGAGGTAGCCACTTCCTTGAGTTTTGTGTTATTACCCTATATTTCTTATGGTTTTATCACTAATGTACATATTCTCGAGTAACACATTAGTTTTTTTTACTGTTTCTGTTTTTAAAGGAGATGTTTTCAATATTTTACTGTTTAGTATGACATGCTGTAGATGCAAGTACTATTTATTAGGTTAAGAAAGTTCACTTATATTCCTATATTGGTAAGAAGTTTTTAGATTTTGAATGTATGTTGAATTTTATTTTTTTCTTTTGATTTATTTGTTTTTAAAAGCATCTTGGTTTTAAGGATGCCACTTTTTTTTTCTTTAAAGTTTATTTATTTTGAGAGAGAGAGTGCATGCATGCATGTAGGGGAGAGGCAGAAAGAGAGGGGGAGGGAGAGAATACCAAGCAGGCTCTGAGCTGTCAGCCTGGAGCCCATGAGATCAAGACCTGAGCTGAAATCAAGGGTTGGATGCTTAACCAGCTGAGCCACGTAGGTGCCCCATGTTGAATTTCATCAAATGCATTTTCTGCATCTACTGAAATGATCAAATGACTTTACTGCATTAATCTATATTGATGAAGTGAGTTATAAAACTGGATTTTCTACTGTTGACACATTTTAAAAACAAAGCCAACTTTTATACATATTGTGAGACTCAGTCTCTAATATTTTATTTATTACTTTTTAAAATAATTTCATGAGTAAGTTTGGTCTTTATTTATTTTATTTTATTTTTTTTGCATTGTCATATGTCTTTATCTAGTTTAGGTATCAGGGTTTTGTAAGATCTATAAAAGTAGTTGAGAAGTCTCTTTTTCTATTCTTTGAAAGAATTTGTGTACAATTGGAATTATCTGGTCCTCGAATGTTTAATAGAATTATCTTATAAAACTGTCTGGGCCTGGTATTTCTCTGTAGGAAAGTTTGAAACTATTGATTATATTTCTTTGTGTTAGAATCAGTCAGGTTTTTATTTTATCTTCAGTCAGTTTATAAAGATGTATTTCCTAAGAGTTTCATCTACATTGTCAAATATATTGACATAAAGCTGTTGATACTATTATAATTGCATAAGAACTATTTGTTTGTGTTTCTGTTTTCTTTAGATTGATTTTGCCAAAAGTTTGTTCAATTTATTAGTTTTTTTAAAAAAGAACCAGTTTATCTTTGTTATTCTTTTGCATTGCATTTTTCTGTTCAATAGCAATAATTTTTGCTTTCATTTTTTACTTTTTTTCCCGTCCTATTTTTTTTTTTTTAACGCTTATTTATTTTTGAGACAGAGACAGAGCATGAATGGGGGAGGGTCAGAGAGAGGGAGACACAGAATCTGAAACAGGCTCCAGGCTCTGAGCTGTCAGCACAGAGCCCGACGCGGGGCTGGAACTCATGGGCTGCAAGATCATGAACTGAGCCAAAGTCGGCCACTTAACTGACTGAGCCACCCTGGCGCCCCTTCCCTCCTATTTTCTTTGGGTTTATTTTCTTGTTCTTTTTCTAACTTCTTGATTGATTACCAAGCTCATTAATTTTTTTTAAATTTTTTTTTATGTTTATTTTTGAGACAGAGAGAGACAGAGCATGAACGAGAGAGGGTCAGAGAGAGGGAGATACAGAATCCGAAGCAGGCTCCAGGCTCTGAGCTTTCAGCACAGAGCCCGACGCGGGGCTCGAACTCACAGACCGCGAGATCATGACCTGAGCCGAAGCCGGCAGCTTAACCGACTGAGCCACCCAGGTGCCCCATCATTAATTTTTATCTGCTACAAACTTATGGAAAAAACTGCTTATCTATAGTGAGACTTAAAAAAAAATTTTTTTTAACATTTATTCATTTTTGAAAGTGAGAGAGACAGAGCATGAGTTGGGGAGAGGCAAAGAGAGAGGGAGACACGGAACCTGAAGCAGGCTTCAGGCTCCGAGCTGTCAGCACAGGGCCCAAAGCGGGGCTTGAACTCATGGACTGCGAGATCATGACCTGAGCTGAAGTTGGACGCTTAACCAACTGAACCACCCAGGCGCCCCTATGGTGAGACTTTTGAAGAGACCATCATTAAACATTTTGATTAGGAGGGGCGTCTGGGTGGCTCAGTCAGTTAAGCGGCCAACCTCTGCTCAGGTCATGATCTCGCCATTAGTGGGCTTGAGCCCCCACATCAGGCTCTGTGCTGACAGTTCAGAGCCTGGAGACTGCTTCAGATTCTGTGTCTCCCTCTCTCTCTCCCCCTCCCCTGCTTGCTCTGTCTCTCTCTCTCAAAATTAAATAAACATTAAAAATTAAAAAAACAAAAACAAACACATTTTGATCAGGAATTGCATGTAGCCATCTTAGGCATGACACAAAATGAAAAATATATATGTTCTTCATGAAAGAAAACTCAAATTATGTAATTATATTTAATATTGGATATATATTCAATATATTTGACATTTACTACTTTAGTTTCTGTCTTATATGAAATAAACATGAGTGTTTTTGCAAAATCACATATAGATGCTTCCATTTATTCTAGCAACTGCTATTGTAATATCATTTTCCATGTGTATCATGAGATGAAAAAGATGAGGGGGCACCTGGGTGGGTCAGTCGGTTGAGCGTCCGACTTCGGCTCAGGTCATGATCTCACAGTCTGTAAATTCCAGCCTTGCGTCAGGCTCTGTGCTGACAGCTCAGCCTGGAGCCTGCTTTGGGTTCTGTGTCTCCTTCCCTCTCTGCCCCTCCCCCACGCATGTTCTGTCTCTCTCTGTGAAAAATAAATAAACATTAAAAAAAATTAAAACAAAAAAAGAAAAAGATGAGAAAAAATCAAGATCTATAATGATCAGTTGATGCCACCAAGATCATTATCGGCTTAAAATTATTTTTTTTACATTAATTTATTTTTGAGAGACAGAGTGAGATAGCACACGAGTGGGGGAGGGCAGAGAGTGAAGGAAACACAGAATCCAAAGCAGGCTCCAGGCTCTGAGCTGTCAGCACAGAGCCTGATGCAGGACTGGAACCCACGAACCATGAGATCGTGACCGAAGCCGAGGTCGGACACTCAACCAACTGACAGAGCCCCCCAGGCACTCCATGGTCATTATCAGCTTTACTATTCAGTTTTTCCTCTGGATTTCTGCTTTGTCTTTTTTCTTATTCCTAAGGATTTGTCTTACTGTACTGTTGCTCAGCCATGCACGTTAAAAAAAGTTTTGAATTTTTATCCAGCATTTTTAGGTATTCTGTTGGGGAGTGTTGTTTGGGTCATCTAAGTTGCCATGTTGCCCAAAAGGTAGATCCTATGATAATATGCATTTGGCTTTGCTTAGTTCTATGGCTACATGGACTCTAAACTTAAAAGTACCAATTTATGCCATTGCTGAAAAGGGGACAGGATGGGGGAGTGTGGATTGATGCGTAGAAACTAATTATACTTTCTGAATCTATTACTCAAAGCTCTTGAATGTCCCATAGGGAGTTAGTGTCATATTTTTCTAAGATGAACTACGTATTAGGAGCAAAAGAGCAAAGGTTGCCACTTCCAATGACATATGCATTTAATGTAGATTCCCCTTAGTTTTAATATAAAAATACCAACTTAAATGACAAAAATATTGCCATTGGGTTCTCAGTCCTTTTATTCTTTCATTCATTCATTTACCTTTTCCTATTGCATGCCTATTATGTGTATTAGAGAAAGTATCAAGCCTAAAACACTTCTAATATTAAAGATCTCTTCATGATTGGTTTTCTTCTTAAGTTTTGAAAGAATTTTGAATTCCTAAGAAGAAAAATTTGGAGGCAGCTATAACATACCAGAGAAGTGCATAAACTCTGAAACCAAAACACCTGGGTTTGTGTGGTGCCTGCTTCATTTCCAAGGTCATTGTATGACCTTGGACCAGTTCCTTAGCCTATGTGTGCCTCAGTTTCCTCATCTGTAAGGTGAGGATAAATGTAGAACCTATCTCATGTCTGGAACACAGAAAACACTCATAAATGTGAGGAATGAGTATCATCACCATCATCATCATTGCTAGAAAGACAGTGCTGGAAGGAACAAAAAGAAGTATAAAGCACATTGCTATTCTACAAAAAAAAAAATATGACCTCAAATTATTTCTCTTTTTAAATGTTTTTTTAATGTTTATTTTTATTTTTTGAGAGACAGAGGGCAAATGGGGGAGGGGGAGACTGAGAGCGTGAGAGAGAGAGAGAGAGAGAGAGAGAGACACACACACACACACACACACACACACACACACACACACACAAAATCAGAAGTAGGCTTCATGCTCTGAGCTATCAGCACAGAGCCTGACACGGGGCTCGAACCCATGAACGTGAACTGAGCTGAAGTCAGACACTCAACCAAATGAACCACCCAGGCACCCCTCAGATTATTTCTCTTTTAATCTAGAAAAGAAATCATGTACATTTTGAAGGTGTAAATTCATTGCAATTCCATTTTGTTGGGTGAGGTTAGCCCTTAACATTCTAGGCCTTCATGGGGATTTTATAACAGTGAGAGAACAAAGGAAGGCTATGGATCTTTGCTGAAGTGGATGCCCTTTCAGCCCTCCTTTTGGGCTGGAGATTAGCGATCTGAAGAAAGATAATCACTAGAGCTCAGAGAAGTGTAGTAGTTAGTGATTGCTGGTCCTTTTGCCCTGCCTGCTGGAAGCTTCCTGAGGGCAGAGATCATGGCAGTTTATTTACCATTGTATGTTTATTGCTTTGGATGCTTTTGCAATTTGCCTAATCTTCCAATGCCTTAAAGTGATACCACAACTCAAAGCTTTATCCTAGGAACTGATATAAAGACAATTTCTCGAGTCTTTTTCGAGAAGGAGTTAACAGTGATTTTCCCACAGGGTCAGAACAACTGGAGATCGTATCATTTCTTTTTTTAAAAATTTATTTATTTATTTTATTTTTTTTAATTTTTTTTCAACGTTTTTTAATTTATTTTTGGGACAGAGAGAGACAGAGCATGAACGGGGGAGGGGCAGAGAGAGAGGGAGACACAGAATCGGAAACAGGCTCCAGGCTCGGAGCCATCAGCCCAGAGCCCGACGCGGGGCTCGAACTCAGGGACCGCGAGATCGTGACCTGGCTGAAGTCGGACGCTTAACCGACTGCGCCACCCAGGCGCCCCTAAAAATTTATTTAAATTCAAGTTAGTTAACATGCAGTGTAGTATTGGTTTCAGGAGTAGAACCCAGTGATTCATCACTGACATATAACACCCAGTGCTCATCCCAACAAGTGCCCTCCTTAATGCCCATCGCCCATTTAGCCCATCCCCCCACCCCCAACCCCTCCAGCAACCCTCAGTTTGTTCTCTGTATTTAAGAGTCTCCTATGGTTCTCTTTCCTCTCTGTTTCTATCTTAATTTTCCTTTCCTTTTCTTCCCCTGTATTCATCTGTTGTGTTTCTTAAATTCCACATGAGTGAAATCCTGATATTTGTTTTTCTCTGACTGATTTCATTTAGCATGATATACTCTAGTTCCATCTTTGTTGTTGCAAATGGCAAGATTTCGTTTTTTTGATTGCTGAATAATATTCCATCTTCTTTATCCATTCATCAGTCAATGGACATTTGGGCTTTTTCCATAATTTGGCTGTTGTTGATAGCACTGCTATAAACATGGAGGTGCATGTGCCCCTTTGAATCAGAATTTTTGTATCCTTTGGATAAATACCTAGTAGTGCAATTGCTGGGTTGTAGGGAGTTCTATTTTTAATTTTTTGAGGAACCTTCATATGGTTTTCCAGAGTGGCGGCACCAGTTTGCATTCCCACCAACAATGTAGAAGGGTTCCTCTTTCTCTGCATCCTTGCCAACATCTGTTGTTTCCTGAGTTGTTAATCTTAGCCATTCTGACAGGTGAGGTGGTATCTCATTGTGATTTTGATTTGTATTTCTCTGATGATGAGTGATGTTGAGCATCTTTTCATGTGTCTGTTAGCCATCTGGATGTCTTGTTTGGAAAAATGTCTATTCATGTCTTCTGCCCATTTATTCACTGGATTATTTGTTTTTTGGGTGTTGAGTTTGATAAGTTCTTTACAGATTTTGGATACTAACCCTTTATCTGATGCCATTTGCAAATGTCTTTTCCCATTCTAACCGACAGAATGAGATTTTATCATTTCTGTACGATTTGAGCTCTACTTAAGAAAACAGGTCCTGGGGCACCTGGGTGGGTCAGTTGGTTAGCCTCTGACTCTTGGTTTCTGCTCAGGTCATGATCTTGGGGTACATGGGTTCAAGCTGCACTGACAGAGCCTGCCAACACAGAGCCTGCTTGGGATCCTCTCTCTCCCTTTGTCGCTGCCCCTCTTCCCCCAGCTTGTGCTCTCTCTCTCTGTCTCTCTCTCTCTCTCTTAAAATAAGTAAACATTAAAAAAAAAAAAAAGAAAACAGTCCCATATTTTAAATGTTTATTTATTTTTGAAGGAGAGAGAGACAGAGTGTGAACAGGGGAGGGGAACAGAGAGAGGGAGACACAGAATCCGAAGCAGGCTCCATGCTCTGAGCTGTCAGCACAGAACCCAATGCAGGGCTCAAACTCATGAGCCATGAGATCACGACCTGAGCTGAAATCAGACACTTAACTGACTGAGCCACCCAGGTGCCCACCCCCCAAAAGAAAACAGTCCTATTTTTATTTCAAATTTCAAAATCCTGAACCACGAACCAAACTTGATTATCCTTTAATACCTTATGTATATGAATATGGAATGATACATTCTAGACGGCTCACCTTGACTAAAGAAATCTGGCTTTGAAAAGCAGATGTTTTGTTAAAACCAGATAAGTGGGTCCTATGGTTTATAATTTCCCACCCTAACACAAAGAATAAAAAATATTATAGAACCAAAGAAACACTAAGACATTTGAATATAAACCTTGTTTTTAGACATTATTTTTCAAAATGAGTTCTTTTAGTTCTCTACCTTCAATGGGACTACCATAAAATCTGAAAGTTGAGCAAGGTGGAAAGATTGAGAGAACAGACGAAAAAGGCAAAAAGACACAGAGCAATGCAGGTCAAGGCGCAAACAGAGGGGACTGGCACGTGACAGAAGTAGCAGTAATCTTGACATTCAAATTGTTTGAGAAGGACTAAACGTATGAACGTTTATAAAAGAAAAAAATCTGTGTAGGTAGGGAGAGAACATTTTATTTGGAGGCTAAGACAAAGACAATACAAAATAATAAAAAATTAATTTAAGTCTGCTTCAAAATACAATGACATCAATTTGCTGCTTCCCAGAGCAATAATCAAGTGGTGTCATAAGATATACCTCATAATCAATTTTTCTTAAAAAATAATTGTTTTACCTTTTTCACTGTGGTGACTTTTTTTAAACACATAAATAGATCTTCAAAAATGAGAAGAATGTGTAGAATCTTGGGGGCAGTAAAGCAGATATTGAAAGCTGGAAAAAAGTGCTAGGAATGAATTATTCTCTATGATAAACCCGAGGCAGACAAGGGAGCCCTTTCCTTACATTGCTCAGTTACATTGTTCACCATGATTCTTTTAAGAAGATGCTCCTTGTCTCTGATTTTGAAATGACTTTGTGATGTCTGGCTGCTATGGTAACCGCTCTTTTATTAAAGAGTAACGTTTATAGTCAACGAAAATTGTCAACTGGTTGGCGTGCTATTCTAGATGTCCCTTACATTTACCAGTTTTCTGACTTATCACATATTTGATATAATCTTACTTTTGGAAACGCCTCTATTTCCCTATGTTTATGTTTATATGGTAGATTAATACTGTTATGTCTGAGTAAGGATACGGTGTTATTGCAAAGCCTGCATCTTTTGCCCACAGTAGTACCGTTAGTGATTGGGGAGCTCACTGTGTACCAGGTGCTGTTCTGGTTCTCTGTGTATTGCCTGATCTAATCCTCACTAAATCCTATGGGGTGCCGCTGCTCCTGCTGTTATTATTATTATTACGATGACCACCATTTCACTGATGGAAACGGAAGGATTGGAGGCACAGAGAGATTAGGAAATGTTGCCAAAGATCATACAGGTGCAACTGTGCTTTCCAAAACGGTAACCTCTAGCCACATGCCCTTACTTAAATTAAATTTAAAGTGAAACTAAAAATTCAGTTCCTCAGTTACACTAGCCACACTTCAAGTGGCTCCATGTGGGTGGTTGCTACCGTGTTGGACAGTGTAGAACAGGATCTTTCTATCATTGCAGAAAGTACTATTGGATGGTGCTTTTGAGGACCAGGCTTGCGACCAGGTGGTGTCATTCCAGGGTCCCTACTCATAACTACTACACTGCACTTTTTAATTTTCTTCTATTAACAATAAAATGAAGGATACAGAGCAAGACTAATGACTAAAGACTGAATGCGAGATTCATTCATTACACAGATATTTATAGAGCCCCTGCGAAGAGATAGACACTATTCTAGAGGTCATTGCTGCAGCAGTGAACCAAACAGCAGATTGATTCTCTGACCTCACAGAGCTTACTTTCTGCTGGGGGCAGACAGGTACAAACAATGAAATACATAATATATTAGGTGGTGAGAAGTGCTGTGGGGAAAGCAAGCGGGATGATGATGATGATAGCAGGTGCTGGTGTAAGGTGTTCTGATAAGACACCATTTAAGAAGGGACCTGCAAGAAGGAAGACATGGAAGTGAGAGAGGAGCAAGCCAGGCAGTGGCAGCAGCACGCTGAGGCCCTGAAGCAGAGGCCAGTGAGTTCCTTTGATTTGTTGAGTACCACAGATAATGGCGGGCATCCACAGAAATTCCTTCTTTTCAACCTCCCTTACCCTTGGTGTGATATCACCATTCTTGCCAAGTTTCCATCTATCTTCCTTTCAGCTATCAAAGCCCATTGCATTTCTCCTGCAAATATTGTCAGTTTTGGAGGTTGCAGACTTTGGAACATAAAGCAAATCGTAGCACCCTTGTATGATTAACCTTGTCTTAACGGGATCACAGGATCACATTTGTTGGAAATGTCCTTCCGCTTTCCATGGCCCCCTTCACTGTATAAACAGAGACGACCCTATCAGATCAGAAATTACTGTATGTAAAGCCAGGATGATAACATTATTTTTAGAAGAAAATTAAGATGTAAAGAAACTAAACCATGGTCTAAAATTTTACTTCTAGATGCAAAGAACAGGCTTATGAATCTAATTTTTCATTGTTAAGAGTTTGACCAAATATGGAAAATGAACCCCAAGTCTTTGAGTAAATTGAAATCTTTCCAGATTTGGAAGCCCGTAAGGATACATGGAACCTCTCATTTGCCAAGTGTGAGGAAAGCTTTGCTACATAAGACAATACCTACAAACTTGCCTGTACCCTCCTCCCTGACTGTGTCACTGTCCCTGCCTCGTCTGTGTGTCCTGTGAGTGCACATCCTGCAGAGATCTAGTACAATGAAATCACTACTCCTTTCTTTTATTAATTGTGAGGACAAATGAAATAATTAAAGAATATAAAATATTAATTTTATATTTGTATCCTTGGCATTTTACCCATAAAGTACTTTTACATGTAAAATTCTTAGAATAGCACCAAGTCCATGGTGAGAGCCCCATAAATGTTAGCTGCTATCATTGTTATTCCCAGTACTCTCCTCTTTTTAGTTAAGCCCGTTGTGCCTCGATGCATCCTACTCTTTTTTGCTGCAGCCTGCCTGTGTCTTCCAGTCCCGCCCCTGTATCCCTGGCAGGCCACACACAGTGCGTGTCTCCTTTGGTGAGCACTGCTTCCTTTCCTCATTCTTCTAATCTATCCTGCAAAGGGGAGCTCATGACAACTTTAAAAAAATCCTGTGCTGGGCACTGTTGAGATTTCACTTGTTCGCAAGCACTTTGTATTCTAAAAGGGGCAGGGGGGGCTCAAGGCAGAAGACAATATAAGCCTGTTACTCCAGGGTCAGAGCTTTCTTCCTCCTTCTCTCTAATGTAGGGTGGGTCTTGTGCGTGCACCACCAAGTCTCCAGCCAAGAGTCTAGGTCCAGTGGGTGTGGGATGGTCTAGGTAGAACTAGTCACATGCGCCTCACTAATCTTCCAGTGACAGCTGGGGCTCCCACCCTGTTTAAAAACAGCCCAGGGGCGCCTAGGTGGCTCAGTCGGTTAAGCGTCCAACTTTGGCTCAGGTCATGATCTCAGGGTTCATGTGTTCAAGCCCCGTGTTGGGCTCTGTGCTGACAGCTCAGAGCCTGGAATCTGCTTCAGATTCTGTGTCTCCCTCTCTCTCTGCCCTTCCCTGGCTTGTGCACTGTCTCTCTCTGTCTCTCAAAAGTAGATAAATGTTAAAGAAAAAAAAACCCCAAAAACAGCCCAGAAAAACATGAAGGTTTTCAGCTGAGCAGGAGTGAGTCTTTAACTGCACTGGGTGGGTACCTGGTTTCAGTGAGGAGCCCGTGGGGGCTACATAGAAAGGCTGTTTTCCCTCTGCATTTCTGGATGCCTCACAAAAGCTCTGAATAGGTTGAAATGTACTGATTTCTGTTGGTGATGTGCTTGTGAGGAAGCACTAAAGGCTCTCACATGTTCTTGAAGCCAGGTTTTTGTCCATTTTATATAACACAAAAAGAGACAGAGAGAGAAAAAGATATTGCATGCTATGGGCCAAGTATAAGATATTTAGCAGTTGCCAATGTTGGAGGAATTCATATTTTTAAAATTTTTTTATTTTTTAACGTTTACTTATTTTTGAGACAGAGAGAGACAGAGCATGAATGGGGGAGAGTCAGAGAGAGGGAGACACAGAATCTGAAACAGGCTCCAGGCTCTGAGCTGTCAGCACAGAGCCCGACGCGGGGCTCGAACTCATGGACTGCGAGATCACGACCTGAGCCGAAGTCAGACACTTAACTGACTGAGCCACCCAGGCGCCCCTGGAATTCACATTTTATTTAATTAATTAATTTATTTATTTAATTTTTATATTTTGGAATTCACATTTTAAAATACATGAGCTGGGGCGCCTGGGTGGCTCAGTCGGTTAAGCATCCAACTCTTGGTTTCGGCTCAGGTCACAATCTCACAGTTTGTGTGATTGAGCCCTGTGTCGGGCTTGGTGCTGACAGCACAGAGCCTGCTTGGGATTCTCTCTTTCTCCCTCTCTCTCTGCCCCTCCCCTGCTCTTGCTGTCTTGCTCTCTCTCTCAAAATAAACCTGAAAAAAGAAAAAGCAAACAAAACAAAACAAAACAAAAAAACCCTGCCTGAGCTTAAAGCAACTGCACCGAGGAGGAGTAAGTTAGGATTCAGTGTGCTGCCGTAGTGTGATGCTGCATGAGAGGGCATGAGTTATGTAATGCATGGGAGGGATCACAGTTTTCTCAGAACTTCTTAATATTCTGTCATTGAATCATGCTAGTTCTTTTTATTTTTGTTTCCTCAGGCCTTAATTTAGGTCTGTGTTCCTGATGGATACAGTGATAAATTATTCATCTGTATATAAATAAAGAGCACATTCTGGATGCAAGAAGTGTTTGCAAAGTGAGAATAATTCCTGTAAGGTTAAAGATAATCCTTCATAACCACCTAAAATCTGAATGATGGCACCGCATTTGTTCCATCGATGCCCAATTAGCCAGAAATTATATAAGCTGTGAGCATCAGTGCCTAGTAGAGGACGAAGGGTCTGCTTCAAAGGGTGAACAAAACATGCGTGAACTCCAAGTGATAATAGCTGTTTTCATTTGAGGAACCCTGGGATATGCCAGCTCTGGGCTGGGTGCTTTACACGCAGCACATTTACTTTTCTTAACACGCTTCAGTGGCGATTTTGTAATTTGCTGATGATGTGACTGAAGCTCAGAGAGGTTATGTGACTTGTCCAGGGTCACCAAATGGAAAAACAAGGCTTGGTTCTGTGTCTCTCTCTTCTCTTGTGTATTTTTTTTTTCTTGTTATCCCTTTTTTCCTCATTTCCCACTTCCATTGCCTTCCCACCGACAAACCATTATAATGAGTCTGATGTGTATCCTTCTGTTTGTGCGGATTTTTGTAAAAATAAAAATAGCTTTCTCTTTTGTTTTCCTATATTTTTAGTTGTAGGCAATGGTACTCTGCTACAGACTTCTTTCTCTTTTTGTTATCCGTTTATTTATATAAAACTATTTTTTTGTGTAGTGCTGGGTTTTGAAGATCCATCTGTGTGGAGGTATGTACTTCAGGTCCATTTTTGCTGCTGGCTGCACAGGGCTCCAGAGTAATAACCCCACAGTGAACACTCTGTCCACATCCCTCCATGAACCCGTGCAGGGATTGTTTGGGATTCGCTGGACCATAGGGAAAACACATACCCTGACTCTAACCACGTTGGGCTGGGCTGCTGCCCAGTCTGGCTGCTCCAGTCCACGTGACCATCCGTTGTGCAGGAGCACCCCGTAGCCTCTCGTCCCCACTAGCTACTTCCCACTTGTCTGGTTTTTCTAATTCTCCACCTCTGGTCAGTCTGTATGTGTCAAGTGTATCTCATTGTTAATAGCTTGCACTTCTCTCAAATTTTAATGTTTTTGAAAAAATCATCTTGGGGTGCCTGGGTGGCTCAATCGGTTAAGTGTTGGACTTTGGCTCAGGTCATGATCTCATAGTTGGTGAGCTGGAGCCCTGCATGGGGCTCTCCCCTGTTAGCACAGAGCCTGCTTCAGATCCTCTGCTCCCTTCTCTGCTCCTCCCCCTCCCCTGCTCATGCGCACACATGTGCACACACTCTGTCTCTGAAAAATAAGTATTTTAAGAAATCATCTCTTCATATGCTTGTTAGCTGCACTTTTTCAATTGCTACATTGTGTTCCAGTTGAGGGGATGAAGGTCACAGTCAGGGCTCTGCCCATCTCCCTAGACCAGCACTGTTGATTCAAAATATAGTAAGAAACCACATATGTAATTTCAAGTTTTCTAGTAGCTACGTTAAAAAAGATAAAAAGAGACAGGTGAAATTAATTTTAATGACATATTATTTAACTTGGTAAATATAAGTTGGTATTTCCATATGCAATTGATTAAACAAGTATTAATATCTTTTATATATTTTTTCCAAGCGAAATCTTCAAATTCTTATACATATTTAATAACGAAAGCACATCTCAGTTCAGATGCTAACTTTTCAGTGGTGGAAGCAAATTGCCACTTTTACAAGTAAAGTTTTGTTTAACAGAGAAATAAATACGTTGTTTATAAAACGTTGGATGTTCCTGATTGTTAGAAAGCCCACTTCCCTCTAATTTTTACTCATTCATCATTATGTTGCTTTCCATGGCCACACACAAAACATTTAACCTGTCTTTGAAAGGACATCCTGATAAGCCTTGGATTATAGCTCTTGAGTTTCTCTTTCCTTACAATATCTTCTCTGCTTGGTTCCCAACCTTCCCCAACCCACAGTTATACCTCACATGGCATAGTTCCTTCACTTAAGGACACCGGGCTCTTGGGCTGATTGCATCACAGATTGTTGTCCAAAGATGCGACACTGGAAGCAGCATGTTTTGTTAGGTAGTCTATATATAAGGCAGTGTCCAGATGAATTTAGCTTCCCCTGACCTAGACACTTTGTCACCACCAGAGTAACTTGAAACTAAGTTAGCTTTTTGCAGTCACATTGGGACTTGGTTAACAATTGCTTCTTGTCTGGTAATTCATCTGTTCATGTTCTTCAAGTATCCAATGTATGTTTAATATACCTATAAAAGCACAGATCAGATGTGACATTCTACTTGCAATAATTTCTAAGCAAAGAGAATCAAGCTTATAGAAATAAAATTTCTGTCAATAACATAGTCTCTTTCCACTCTAACTCCCTGCCAAAAGCCTTCTAAAGACCCGTCCTCAGAAATAACTGTAGCTCTATCTTAAGTAAGTACTGGAGAAATGTTTTGCACCTGAAATTGGTGTAAAGCCTCTTCCCCCAGTAGCATCCATTCAGAATGAATTAGTAGAACAACCTTTGAATGTGTTGTTAAATCTGACCTAAGGATTAGTTAGTATATTTTACTGCAAAAGCAAAGCCAACACACCACCTCATTTTAATAAGAAAAATATGATATAGTATGATAAATTTTCATCTTGATGTCATTGATATAGTTCATTACACAGATGTACCAAATTAAAAGATAATGATATGCAATATGGTAGGCATCATAATAAAGAGAATGTGAAAGATTGTAGGACAAATATAGTATCAGTAAAATGATCATGTTAGGATATAGCTTTCATAACAGAATGAAACATGCTATAACAAAGGAATGAAAAATGTGGTTGCTTGAAATGTACAGTTACATATTCAGCTTTGGTCACTGCTCAGCCGAGGGGGTTGGAGAGAAAGGAAGGAGTCCAGATTCAAAGCAACAGTATAGCAGATAAAAGAATATTTTTCCTTGTTTTCTCTACTCCTTAGTGTTGACCACAGACTCCCCCGACTATGTATCCAGAGAAAGGGCTAGTGAGTACATTGTCGCACAGTCTGATGGGGAAGTGATGGCACCAACATAGAGACAATGAAAATCAAAGGCAGAGTGTGCTCAGTGGTCTAAGAGAGACACTGTAGGTTATAGGAGTTCAAAGGGAGGAAACCTTCGCATTCAATTTAATTTGGGGACTTGGGATAAACTATCCTTGGGATAGACTTTAAAGGATTTCCATAGACAAAGTGGAGCTGGAAAAAGTATGCTAGGCTATTTCTTTAGAGGGGAGTCCCAGGAGGTATTGTGCAGGCAGAGTTCCACACCTATATCCTTAGAGTTTAAAGTCTAAGTAAGTAAAGGCATCCACGGTCATGTTCTACAGGTGTCCTAGCATTGTGAAAGTAACTCAGAGTAGTCTCAGAGCTGTGAGACCAGGGCTTCCTTGCTTCTTTGACAAGTCATGTGCAGTATTGGCCAGATACCTGGTCAGCAAGTATGAGTCAGAACCCAGGATGTGAATAGAGTAAGGCCCTTTTCCTCCTCTTTTTATTTAAAGTTTATTGATTTATTTTGAGAGAGAGTGAGAGAGTGCGCACATACACACACATGCATGAGTGAGGGAGGGGCAGAGAGAGAGAGGGAGAGAGAATCCCAAGCAGGCTCCACACTGTCAGTGTCGTGCCTGATGTGGGGCTCGATCCCGTGAACTGTGAGATCATGACCTGAGCTGAAATTGAGAGCTGGACGCTTAACCGACTGAGCCACCCAGGCACCCAACCCCCAGCTTTTTCCTTCTGTTAATGGTTATTGGTAGGTATTGACTGGGATATTGGGGCAAATGACTATCTAAAACAACCATTTAAGATAGAGCATCTATCTTAGTGCTCTCTAAGGACTAACTTTTAGGAAGCCAACTTCAGTGGGCTAGACAAATCGGAATACTATGTATTTAAGTCTCTCTTTCTTCCTGTATTAGTCAGGGCTCAAACAGGGAGACAAAACCAGCAGGAGATCTATAATAAGAGATGTATTCCAGGAAATCAGCTTACACAGTTGTGAGGACTGTCTGGGCAAGTCTGAAATCTGTAGGGCAGGCTATCAGGAAGGGCAGGCTGGTGCTCTTTGCATGAGCTGAAGCTTCTGTCTGTGGGTGGAAGTTCTTCATCCTCAGCTCTGCTCTTAATGCCTTCTGAGTATAGACTTCCTCACATCTACAAAATACACAGTATCACCTAGATTAGTGTTTGATGAGTAACTGGGGCCTAATAGCCTCGCCAAATAGACATGTAAAATGGATCATCATAGCTCCCTCAGAACAGCCCTGATGTCAAGGTGAGGGCAGGCATTATTAACAACTGCGTCAGGCAGATTACGGCAACAACAGAGGGGAATCCATCAGAGATATAAAACGCCACATATTATATGAACCTATGTATAGGACTGTCCAGAACAGACTAATCCACAGAGACAGAAAGCAGATTTATGGCTTAGGGCAGGGGGAAAGGGGAGGGACTGCTTAATTGCAGGTGGGGTTTCCATTTAGAGATGGTGTAAAAGTTCTGGGACTGGATAGTGGTGATGGCTGCATCATGTTGTGAATGTACTTAATGCCATCGAATTGTATACTTTAAAACGGTAAACTTTATGTTATGTGTATTTTTACCATAATAGAAAAATAACCAAATGTAACTGTCGTTAAACAGTGCTCTGTACAGCTGACTGCAGTGGCCCCGGAATTGGAACACCTCTCTCCTGGAGGGTTACCCGCGTGTGATTTAAAAATGTCAATTTCGTGTGTTAGCCTTTGTTTTAGCAAGGGATTCAGGTCTTTGACAAGTGGCAGCCTCAGTTCCTTTGTACACGTGAGATGGACATTGTTCAAGCCTATTGTTCTGAATTCCCAGCTTGGAGGGCACAGGCAGGCTTTGCTTAGACAGCTGGATAGTGAATTGAGTAATAAAGATGACACAGGATTGGGTTGCTTGCACAGAGCTGGTGACGGAGATCTTCAGATAGGGGGAGCTTTTGTTTAGAGTGTGCTGACCGGGAAGATGGTCATGAATCTCGGGCCTGTCAGAAAGAACGCCGAGATTTAGCTTGGCTGTTGTACTTGGGTTCCTGGGAATATTTTACTGCCATGGCTCTTTTCTTCTCAGTAAATGCTGTTCAGACTTGCTCTTTATTCGGAGCTGTGATGTGTGGGTCTTCTCTGTGTATAGCATACACTCTAGCTTGGTGTATGGAGGATGTCAGCATAATGATCCTTTTGCAGTGGTGACAGCTCAGAGAGATGTTTTTCAAATTTGTTGCTACTGACAGACATAGATGAATTCCTAACTAGAGTTATGGATCACCAAGACAATGGGCTGTGACAGTGACCTGGAGCCAGGGGGTGAAATGGCCCTTCCTCGGAAGAGGCTATCTGGGGCATATGTTCACAGTTGATGTGCACAGTGGCACAGAGGGGACCAGCTCAGAACATTCATGTTCTGTTTACGTCCACACTTCTTCCTTCTCAACTGGAAACAACATGCTGTACGTTTAATGCCCTCAATACAGAGCTTTCTCCTAGGGAATATGTTCAGCTCTTACTTTATTTTATTTATTTATTCAAAAAATTTTTTTAATGTTTATTTTTGGGAGACAAAGAGATAGACAGAACATGAATGGGGGAGGGGCAGGGAGAGAGGGAGACACAGAATCTGAAGCAGTTCCAGGCTCTGAGCTGTCAGCACAGAGCCTGATGCGGGGTTCGAACCCACAAACCACCAAGTCATGACCTGAGCCGAAGTCAGATGCTCAGCTGATGGAGCCACCCAGGCACCCCCGTTCAGCTCTTTTAGAAGCAACATTAAGTATTTGAAGTCACTAAAGGAGATTTTATTTAGTGGCATGAAAGGGACTTCAAACAACTCAAAGGATCTGTGTTGGACTTTGTGTCCGTTTTCACAAGCTAAGAATGAAATTTAAAAATTACTATTAACCATCATATATGCTGATTTCACATGTGGCTGATTTCAGCCTTTAAAACACAGATTTTAGACAAAATGAATTTTTTAAGATGTAAATTTTCACATCCTTAATGACTCAGTTAATGTATGAAAAACTAAGTATAATTTGATATGGTCCTTTTCACAAAACTGAATCAGCCAACTTATATATCTCAGGTGTCTTCTGACTTATTACTGCATTAGGGGATCTATGAGCATCTTTGTGTTTATGGGAGGAAGAATTCTGCCCAAATGTATCTACCAATGGCCACTGTTAGGGTCCTCACTTCGGGTTGGCCTAGCTCTAGGAGATACCTACTGAAAGACAATTATTTATGAGTGTGATGTAAGTATGTTAGATGGCAAAGATGTGCTAGGCACTCTATATGCGTGACATGATTTTTTCTAATAGTTTTGTACAGTATATGTTATATCATAAAACTAAGAAAGGTAACTTGCTCAGCTCCACATAGACAGTAAATGACAACAGTATGATCCTCAACGCTGTCACTTTTTGTTGAACCATGCTAAACTAACAAGGATTTTCAGAACTTTTAGCCACAGAGCTGATGCTGGGGCTCGTACTGGCTACTGTAACAAAATACCACAGACTGAGTTGCTTATAACCAACTGAAATTTATTACTCACAGTTCTGGACTCTGGAAATCTGAAATCAGGATGCCAGCATGTTTGGGTGGGAGCTCTCTTTGGGGTCACAGACTTCTCCTTGTGTCATCACATGGAAGAATGGGCAAGCAAGCTCTCTGGGGCCTCTTTTACAAAGACACTAATCCTATACATGAGGGTTCCTTATGACTTAAGTACCTTGCAAAGGCTCCACCTCCTAATATCATCACCTTTGTGGATTAGGATTTCAACATATGAATTTTAGGGGGGTGAAAATGTTTAGACCATAGTAGCTAGTCACCAGGATACAGCCTGTAGGGTTTTTTTTATTTTTATTTAAAAAAAATTTTTTTAACATTTATTTATTTTTGAGACAGAGAGAGACAGAGCATGAACGGGGGAGGGTCAGAGAGAGGGAGACACAGAATCTGAAACAGGTTCCAGGCTCTGAGCTGTCAGCACAGAGCCCAACTCGGGGCTCGAACTCACAGACCGTGAGATCATGACCTGAGCTGAAGTCGGCCGCTTAACTGACTGAGCCACCCAGGCGCCCCGGGCAACTACAGTTTTAAAGGAGAGAGGGCAATCCAAGGTAGTTTCCTGATAAGATCTGAGCAATGACAAGTAATTCACTTAAAGAGCCTCTGGTCTCTTAGAAAACACAGCTGAAGCATAACCCCCCATCAGAGCCTTTGTTCCCACATATCATGTTCCATAGTTAACCTTCTCTTCTGTGCTTGCTGTACACCTGCCTGTATGTCTGTGCTCACACTTGTCATACTGCATTGTGCCTGGCACAGAACCTGGTATACAGTGACATCTTAATCAGTGCTGATTGAATTAATCAGGTAAAGGCATCCAGGCACATCTCAGTGAATGGGACAACCAGAGGGAGACTGGACAGGTGAAGTGGGAGACCAAGGATGAGCTAATTGGACTTGATGACGAACTGCCCTTGACTATGTTTGCCTGAGAATGGATCACCTGACACCTGAAATAAATACGGCAACAGACATGGTGATAAAGTTAGGAGTTCTAGTCCTTGTATTTTCAGCTTCAGGGAGGTTGATTTCCACAGCAGATTTTTTTTAAGTAAGTGCTTTCTCTGTGTGTGTGTGTGTGTGTGTGTGTGTGTGTGTGTGTGTGTGTGTGTGTGCTCATTCACATGCATTCTTGCCCAAGATGAAAACAAAGAAAGAATGCGGAGAAGGATTCAAGGGAGAGTGGAAATGGAGAGATGAACTGCTGTGAAGACACAAAACCCCATTTTGGCCTCCAAGCTAAGGGTTGGGAAACTCTAACCTCTAGACCAAGTCCCTCTTGCTGTCTGTTTTTATAGTCCTACAGAAACCAAACTCAGAATGATTTTTTATATTTTTAGTGGTTGAAAAAAATCAAAAGAAGACTATTTCGTGATGTGCGAAAATTACCTGAAATTCAAACGTCCGTGTTCGTCAGTCAAGTTTTATTGGAACCCAGTGACACCCATTCATTTGTGTATTATTTATGGCTGCTTGTGTGCTACAACAGCAGAGCTGAGTACTTGCAACAGAGACCATATGGCCCACAAAAAGCCTAAAATATTTACTGTCTGCTTCTTTGCAGAAGAAGTTTGCCAACCTCTGCTGTAAGCCGTAGTAGTGTCCTCCGCGTTGAAGGCCGGTGGGAAAACAGAATAACATTGTTTCCATTGTTTCCAGAGCCTTCCAGAGGAGCCAATTGATTTTATTTATAGATTTCTATCGATTTTTGGTGTTACTTTAATCTGTGCTGGCACAAAGGGCCTGGAATAATTGTTGTGTGTGGTGAAGGTACGTTCTAAATTGCATCTGGAAAATCTCTCATGATTGATTTTGGTGAAGAAGTTTTAATTTTTAAATTGCTTTTGAACCATTCCATCTGAGAGTGGGCGCTGAAGGGGAAGGGTGGGATGAAAGTGGCAGCTCCTGGCCCCGCGCCCCCTCACGGCTGCCGTGAGGATTAATGAGATAATGTATAGGCAGCATTTTGCGCTTCCTGAGGAGAGGTGCTACGTAGGACATTATTATTAATAACACACAGAGGACATGGAGGTAATGATCTTCATCTCTGCTTACAGAATAATAGATTTCTACTAACAGTTTGGATTTGATAATTAAGCGCAAGTTTGTAACGGGGTGAAGTAGCAAGGGCATCTTGGAGCAGTGAGAGAGGCCATTGTGATTGCAAGATGTATAAATCTGTCCTGAGTTTTTAAAATGTTTATTTCTGAGAAAGAGAGAGAGAGAGAGAGAGAGAGAGAGAGGAATGGGGGAGGGTCAGAGAGAGGGAGACACAGAATCCGAAACAGGCTTCAGGCTCTGATCTGTCAGCACAGAGCCCGATTCAGGGCTCGAACTCACAAACCGTGAGATCATGACCTGAGCTGAAGTCAGATGCTTAACCCACTGAGCCACCCAGGTGCCCCAGTCCCAGTTTTTAAAAAGGCAATTTTGGGGACGTGCTCCTGAGAAATAAAAGTAAGGGAGGAGGGAGAGAGGAGAAGGAAGAGGAAAAGCCAGTAGAGGGTGTATACATTGGATGGTTAACTTATGGGCAAACTAAGGCTCCATCGATGAGGACACTCTGAGCCACTGTGCAAAATAACCCTCCAACTGTCCTTTCTAAGGAGGCTGGGACTAGTCAACTTATTATATAAGAAAAATGACCATTGCCAGGTTTTGAGGTCATACATTGTGCCAAGAGCTTTGTCTAAGTCGTTTTAATTCTGGAAAAAAATCTGGAAAGGCATCTTTAGTCACCTTTCACAATAAGAACCTGAGGAGTTAGTATAAATTACATAAAGTCACTTAGCTAGGTAGTGTCAGGGCTGGGATACAGACCCAGGTATGCCTAACTGCCCTGCTCTTGCTCTTTCCTCTACATTATGTAAGAATGTAATTGCCTCCTACTAGAATTTATGTTGTTTCTAATTTGTAATGTTGGGAGGATGGGTGTATGTTGGGGGGTTATGCTGCAGTAACAGATAACTCCCAAATCTCAGTGATTTAACCACGACTTATTTCTCCTACTATATGTCCATGTGTGTGGCAGGGTGGCTAAATGTG
Source organism: Acinonyx jubatus (assembly GCF_027475565.1). Taxonomy (NCBI): domain Eukaryota; kingdom Metazoa; phylum Chordata; class Mammalia; order Carnivora; family Felidae; genus Acinonyx; species Acinonyx jubatus. Next base: position 87,532,821 of record NC_069383.1, read on the forward strand.
GATAACATCTTCAGTTGAGGATCCAGACTGATGGGATGGCCACTGTCTGGAGGTGATGGCCCTAGGGTGGGACAGGAGAGGCACCCCCTGCATTCATGCTCAGGGTCATGCAATTCATGCTGCATTCACAAGACCTTGGGAAAGAGTGCTCCTAAAGTTTGCACCATACGCTCCTTGCTTCCTTTACCCTAGTCCAGTCCATGTGGTGGAGGGAAGAGGGCCTGGTGAAACACGTGTAGCCTCCTAAAACTTTCACCTAGGGTGACATGCTGTTTCGGTTCCCATTTCATTGAAAAAGCAGGAAGGACACTGGATATTGGTGAACAATAATACAGTCCCCCTGAGTAGGTTTCATTTTATTCATTTTTATAAGCCTTCTCCTTTTCTTGCTAATAGGTTAACAGGTTTAAGATATTAAGCAGATCATCATGACTCAGAACATATTTAATTCAAATGTTGAGTTTCCTATGTAGTCTCATGAAAATTCAGAGTACCAAGTCTGGAGCTGAGACTTTTTGTATTTGAGTATTGGAAATAGAGTAACAAGGAGGGTGCTGTAAAAGTTTCTACTTCCAAAATAGCAATCGAAAGCTTATTTTGGGATTTAGCCATTTCCTAGAGGCCTAGGAGGTAGAGGAGGCAGACAGGCAATTATTATGCAAAGATTTTGTCTTTAAAAAAAAATTTTTTTTGTTTACTTATTTTTGACAGAGAGAGAGACAGAGCATGAGTCCGGGAGGGGCAGAGAGAGAGGGAAACACAGAATCCAAAGCAGGCTCCAGGCTCTGAGCTGTCAGCATAGGGCCCGACGTGGGGCTCGAATTCACGAACTTCGGGATCATGACCTGAGCTGAAGTCAGGTGCTTAACCGACTGAGCCACCCAGGCGCCCCTCAAAGGTTTTGTCTTGAACATGTAATAACAGCCTTTGGCAGTAGCAGTAGTTTGGTAATACAGCTCTTGATAGAGGTGGGGGCTCATTAAAAAGTTGTCCTTTTCAGCATGTGGTCCAGCAACTTCTTTTGTTGTGGGCTGCATTTTCTCTGTGAGCTGGACACACAGCCAGTGTAAATGTAGAAGGAACATTAACCACACACACACACACACACACACACACACACACACACACACACGGGCATTTCAAAGAGGTATTGCAATGAGAAAGAATGAAATCTGGCCATTTGTAGCAATGTGGATGGAACTGGAGAGTGTTATGCTAAGTGAAATAAATTAGGCAGAGAAAGACAGATACCATATGTTTTCACTCATATGTGGATCCTAAGAAACTTAACAGAAGAGCAGGGGGGAGGGGAGGGGGGAAAAAGTTACAGAGAAGGAAGGAGGCAAACCATAAGAGACTCTTAAATACTGAGAACAAGCTGAGGGTTGATGGGGGTGGAGAAGAGGGGAAAGTGGGTGATGGGCATTGAGGAGGGCACCTGTTGGGATGAGCACTGGGTGTTGTATGGAACCAATTTGACAATAAATGATATAAAAAAATAAAAAAAACCATTGATAATAAAAAAAGGTATTGCAAGAATAAAAATGGCTTTGAAGAAATAATAGTAAAGCCGATAATAGGTATTAGATTTTTATGTTTGCTCCTCTCTATTCAAAAGTCCAAATCTTCTACCAAAATTCTACTCTTTTCTTGGGGGCAAGTTCTGGTGGTAGAAAATGGTGTGGTTCAGTCAGGATTAGAATTTAGGTGGTGGCCATAACCCAAATAATCTGATTAAAAATGGGCAGAGGACCCGAATAGACATTTTTTCAAAAAAGACATACAAATGGCCAACAGACATATGAAAAGATGCTCAACATCACTAATCAGGAGAGAAATACAAATCAAAATCCAATGAGATATCACCTTACACCAGTCAGGTATGACTGGTATCAAAAAGACATGAACAGGGGTATTTGGGTTGCTTAGTTGGTTAAGCGTCCGGCTTATGCTCAGGTTGTGATCTCACAGCTCATGAGTTCCAGCTCCGCGTCAGGCTCTGTGCTGACAGCTTGGAGCCTGAAGTCTGCTTCAGATTCTGTGTCTTCCTCTCTCTCTGCCCTTCCCAGCCCTTGCTCTGTCTCTCTCAAAAATCAATAAACATTTAAAAAGACAAGGAGTGGGGCGCCTGGGTGGCGCAGTCGGTTAAGTGTCCGACTTCAGCCAGGTCACGATCTCGCGGTCCGTGAGTTCGAGCCCTGCGTCGGGCTCTGGGCTGATGGCTCAGAGCCTGGAGCCTATTTCCGATTCTGTGTCTCCCTCTCTCTCTGCCCCTCTCCCGTTCATGCTCTGTCTCTCTCTGTCCCAAAAATAAATAAAAAACGTTGAAAAAAAATTAAAAAAAAAATAAAAAGACAAGGAGTAACAAGTTTTGGCAAATATTTGGAGAAAAAGGAACCTTTGTGCACTGTTGGTGGGAATGCAAGCTGGTGCAGCCATTGTGGAAAACAGTATGGAGTCTCCTCAAGAAATTAAAAATGGAACTATCATATGATTCAGTAATTCCACTACCGGGTATTTGCCCAAAGAAAATGAAAACACTAATACGAAAAGATATATGTACCTCTGTGTTAATAGCAGCATTGTTTACAATAGTCAAGATACAGAAGCAACCCAAGTGCCCATTGATAGATGAATGGATAAAGAATATGTGTTTTATTTATGTATATGTGTGTATATGTTAAATGCACATATGTATATGTATATGTATATGTATATGTATATACATACAATGGAATATTCCCTAGCTAAAAAAGAATGAAATCTTGCCGTTTGTGACAAAATGGATGGACCTAGAGGGTGTTAGGGTAAGTAAAATGAGTCAGAAAAAGACAAATACCATATGATATCACTTATATGTGGAATCCCAAAAGCAAAACAAATGAACAAAACCCCCCACAGAAACAGAGTTATAAATACAGATAATAAACTAGTGATTGCCAGAGGAAAGGGGGTTTGGAGGTGGGCAAAATAAGTGAAGGGGATTAAGAGGTACAAACTCCCAGTTATAAAATAAATAAGTCATGGGGAAGAAAAGTAAAGTGCAGGGAATACAGTCAATAATATTGCAGTAACATTGTATGATGGCAGATGGTGACTACACTTATCATGGTGAACATGGTGTAATGTATAGAATTGTTGAATCATTATATTGTACACCTGAAACTAATATAACATGTCAAGTATACTTCAATTAAAAAAATAACTTAGATGTTGAGGGAGAGGGCAGGGTGTTAGGAGGAAGGGAATCATACCATGGTGAAAAAGTTTTGCACCCTTGCATTTTTGTTCACTCTTGCATGCACACTTGTGTAACCGTGGGCGAGCCATCCAACTTTCCTTTCTTCACTTGCAATGAAACTGGAGGAGAAGACTGTAGCTCTGAATTTGGTGATAAAAACAAAGGAAGAGGTTGTCAGGTTAGAAGGATGGCAGGACTGATAAATTTCTTTATTATTATTATTTTTTTGTTTATTTATTTTGAGAGAGAGAGAGAGCATGAGCGTGGGGGCAGAGAGAGAGGGAGAGGGAGAAAATCCCAAGCAGGCTCTGCACTGTCAGCTTGGAGCCCGATGTGTGGCTTGAACTCACAAACTGAGAGATCATGACCTGAGTTGAAGTCAGATGCTCAAGCAACAGCCACCAAGGTGCCCCTAGAAATTTCTTTCTTAGGTTAGAGGAGATTTTAGTAAGTTTGTAGAAAGGCTGAGTGAAGGTGTTGGTTGAGAGAGTTTCTGAAGGTGCAGGGAAGGAAAATTTCTTCTGTAGTGAGGTTGAAGTAGGCAGGAGAGAGGGTTGCATCAGGAGACTGGCGTGGAAGATTCCTGAATGGTGGGGATGCTCCTCCTTCTAAGACAGGCTGGAGTGAGGGCACAGTGAGTGGGGATACAGGTGGTGAAGAAGACCAGGTAGCATCAGTGAGATAAGAAGCCTCATGCCAGCCTAGTCATCTGCCTAGGATGTGTTGGGAGGGAGGAGAGAGGGACATATTAAGGAGTAAAGAAAAAGTTTGGAGCAACTGTGTAGAGAGTGACTGAGACAGTTACTAAGAGGGGAATAGAAATACTGGGGAACACAGCAAGGTCTCAAATAGGAATTGTGGTGGACCCGGTTGCCTTATTTTTCATAATTTCACCCACCAGGACAAGGGGTGGGGGAGTCAAGACAGGGACGCCTTGGAATGAGTGCCCTTGGCAACTTGACTTGGGAGGAAAACAAGAGTCTGGGGTTTACTGTGGTCTGTCTGAGGGAGTAGAGAAGGCTCAGCAGGCACAAGAGTGTGGGCAAGATGGAAGGAAAGAACGTACAGGCGACACTGGAGGCAAAATAATACTCCGCAAATAGGTACTAAGACCTGTGAGTGATGGTAATGGAGTGGGAATTACATTCTCATTTTGAGAAGGTTGAGGAAGAGGGGGGCTGTGAGGCTTTGAGCCCAACAAGGCCAGGGACAAAGAAACCTTTATTTAGGCATCCCAGCCCTTAGCATATCATCAGGCGCATGGTGGATGCTCAGTCAATCTTTGCAGAAGTAAATTAAGCTAAATGTTATCCAGGGTGATGGCAAAAGATGCAGTCAGGGAGAAAGTTCTGCAGTGACAGGGCTGTAGACAAGGTTGGCATGTGTGGGTTTCGTCTCTTTCAGAGGAGGTGACCTAGTTTCTCTTGTCAAGCACCCCATCGAGGGTTTTCCTTAACAATTGTAATTGACCCACAATCAGTTCTTCTTTAACCATGCCATATTCCTGCGAACACAAAATTATATCCTCCTGTTTGCCTGGATGAGTACATTTTATGGTCATGGCTTTGACGATATTCTTTATTTGTGGAGGTTCCATAAATATAGTACCAGGAAGATGAAACAAAAATGAGAACCCAACTAATTTTTTTTTTAATTTATATCCAAGTTAGTTAGCAGATGGTGCAAATATGATTTCAGGAGTAGATTCCTTAATGCCCCTTACCCACTTAGCCCATCCCCCCTCCCACAATCCCTCCAGTAACTGTTCTCCATATTTAAATCTCTCTTATGTTTTGTCCCCCTCCCTGTTTTTATATTATTTTTGGTTCCCTTCCCTTATGTTCATCTGTTCTGTGTCTTAAAGTCCTCATATGAGTGAAGTCACATGTTATTTTTCTTTCTTTGACTAATTTCGCTTAGCATAATACCCTCTAGTTGCATCCATGTAGTTGCAAATGGCAAGATTTCATTCTTTTTGATTGCCAAGCAATACTCCATTGCATATATATACCACGAGATGGAGAATTTTTTTAAGTTTACTAATTTATTTTGAGAGAGTGGGGGGAGGGTGGGGCAGAGAGAGAGACAGAGAGAGACAGAGAGAGAGAGAGAGAGAGAGAGAATCCCCCTCACTGATAATGTGGAGCCCGACATGAGATCATGACCTGACCCAAAACCAAGAGTCAGATGCTTAACTGACTGAGCCACCCAGGTGCCTCTGATGAAGGAATTTTGAAGTGAGGATGGTTGCTTACATTTGGAGTTCATATCCACAGAAGCCTAAATGAGATACAGAATTAAAGCAGCCAGTATCAAGTGAGGACTGGTTTGACAAATCAAGGTGATGTGTGACTCTTTGTTGGGTGACAAGGCCAGAAAACCATTTGACTCTAACAAATGATTTAGGGCCTTGTCATCTATTTTTAATTTTTATTTTTGTTAATGTTTTTATGTATTTTTGAGACAGAGAGACAGAGCATGAGCGGGGAAGGAGCAGAGAGAGAGGGAGACACAGAATCCGAAGCAGGCTCCAGGCTCTGAGCTGTCAGCACAGAGCCCAAGGTGGGGCTCGAACTCACAGATCGCGAAATAATGACCTGAGCCGAAGTGGGACCCCTAACCGACTGAGCCACCCAGGCGTCCCAGGGCCTTGTCATCTATTACTTTGTATTGTTCAAGATTATTCTGTCTATTGTTAGGCTTGTCCCTACAACAGTCAGGCTTCTTTAAGATTCTGAGTGTCTCTGGAGAAATTCTGAGCTAGAATAGATTTGGGGTCGATTTTTCATCAGTTTATGGAGGGCAGCTGAAGTTCTGACCATGGATGAAATCCTGCAGAGAGGAACGGTGAAAAGAAAGGAAGACCAAGGTAGACACCAGAGAAATTTGGGTCATGGATGCCAGTGAGAATGTCACCCAGAAGAAGTATAAACTCTGTTAAATGATAAAGATTGAAAAGCGGTGAAGGGCAGATGACGGTGACTTGCAGGGTACATCCCAGACAAAGGACCCCATTGATGTGCCTTCCTGAGACACCCATGAATGCTGCTTCTGATGGCTCTTTCCTCCTAGGCAACACGCCTGGTGGTGGCTTCCCTCACTCCACACAGGGGTACAGAGCATGTGGGTCAGGCACCGTGCTGGGTCTGGGAGAAGCAGCAGCAAATAAGACAGACTCAGACTCAGACGAGGCTCGCACGGCAGCAGGAAGGAGGGCTGCTGGATGGGCAATACTGGTGAACTGACCGGGGATGGCCTGGGACTTGTTGACCGCACATGAAGTCTGTGAGAGCCTGCAGGCAGTGCCGAGGCGGGGCGGGGGGGTCCCAGCCCCTCTTTGGGAAGCAGCCTGCTCCCTAGCACCACTGCCTCTGCCCACGCAATAGGGAAATAATTCTGGGTTTGTCACTGTATTAAATACAAACTTTCCTCCTCAAGTGTAGACTTTCCTTAAACAATGTCTTCCTCCCTTTGGGCCAAACCCTGACCTCAGTGGTAGTAGGGTGGGACGTAGCCTCCGACTCTGTGGAGACATTTGAAAGGACCTGGAAGGTTATATTAGCAGACACACCTTGTTGCTGAAAGGGCATTGAGGGATTTCAAAGGAGTATTCCTTTTTTTTTTTTTTAAATATATGAAATTTATTGTCAAATTGGTTTCCGTACAACACCCAGTGCTCATCCCAAAAGATGCCCTCTTCAATACCCATCACCTACCCACCCCCCTCCCACCCCCCATCAACCCTCAGTTTGTTCTCAGTTTTTAAGAGTCTCTTATGCTTTGGCTCTCTCCCACTCTAACCTCTTTTTTTTCCCTCCCCTCCCCCATGGGTTCCTGTTAAGTTTCTCAGGATCCACATAAGAGTGAAAACATATGGTATCTGTCTTTCTTTGTATGGCTTATTTCACTTAGCATCACACTCTCCAGTTCCATCCACATTGCTACAAAGGGCCATATTTCATTCTTTCTCATTGCCATGTAGTACTCCATTGTGTATATAAACCACAATTTCTTTTTCCATTCATCAGTTGATGGACATTTAGGCTCTTTTCATAATTTGGCTATTGTTGAGAATGCTGCTATAAACATTGGGGTACAAGTGCCCCTATGCATCAGTACTCCTGTATCCCTTGGGTAGATTCCTAGCAGTGCTCTTGCTGGGTCATAGGGTAGGTCTATTTTTAATTTTTTGAGGAACCTCCACACTGTTTTCCAGAGTGACTGCACCAGTTTGCATTCCCACCAACAGTGCAAGAGGGTTCCTGTTTCTCCACATCCTCTCCAGCGTCTATAGTCTCCTGATTTGTTCATTTTGGCCACTCTGACTGGCGTGAGGTGATATCTGAGTGTGGTTTTGATTTGTATTTCCCTGATGAGGAACGACGTTGAGCATCTTTTCATGTGCCTCTTGGCCATCCGGTGTCTTCTTTAGAGAAGTGTCTATCCATGTTTTCTGCCCATTTCTTCACTGGATTATTTGTTTTTCGGGTGTGGAGTTTGGTGAGCTCTTTATAGATTTTGGATACTAGTCAAAGGAGTATTCCTTAAGGCTGCCCAGGTGCTCACCTGCCCTGGAGGGAGAGGCCCCTGACAGCTGAAGAGCAGACAGGATGTATGAGTTTCCCATTGCGGCTCTAACAAATCACCACAAATGTAGGAGCTTAAAACAGCACAGATCTACAGTTCTGGAGGTAAGAAGTCCAAAATGGGTCTCACTGGGCTCCAGTTTATGTGTTGGCCAGCATGAGATCCTCCTGGAAAGTCTTGGAGAGAATCTGTTTCCTTGCCTTTTACAGGTTCTAGAAGCCACCTGCATTCATTCCTTACTTTGCCGCCTTCCTTTGTCTTCAGAGCTGGTGGCGTGGCATCTTCAAATCCCTCCCTGACTCTGACCTCCTCTTTGGTCATCTCCTTCTCCTTCTCCTGCCTGCCCGATCCCTCAGGAGAACCTTTGTGATCATGTTGGGCTCACCCAGATAATCCAGGACAGTTTCCCCATCTCAAGTTTCGTAACGATATCTGCAAAGGCACATCGGCCATGTAAGGCAGCATATACACAGGTTTTGGTAAACAGGATGTGGACATCTTTGGAGGGTTATTATGCCTCTCACACAAGGACTCTCACCTTCGTTAAGGGAGAAAAGGAGCTAGATTCCTATACACAGATGTTCATCACATACCCACCTGGGCTTGGTGCTGAGCAGGGGATACACAAGGAGGGAGACCCCAGCCTTGCCTGCTCAGAGGTCCATGTAGCAAGGGGGACAGGACCAGGATGCACACACCATGTCATGTCCTGACCAACGAAAGTGCTGAGGGGTTTGGGAGAAGGGAGGGTTCAACATTGACTCAGAGGCTCAGGGGAGGCCTCCTTCCACCTGGCTGGGGTAAGTGCGGGGATAGAGGTGCATAGGGCAGAGGAGTGGGGAGGCGATTCATCCAGCTGGACAAACTAGAGACCGTTTGGTGTGTAGGGACAGCACACGGGGGAGGCAGCAGCATGTGGCCTGGGCACTGAAGAATGGGTAAGATTTTAAGAGGAGAACGTGGAAGCCAAGCCTGGAAGCAAGGAATGCTTTCTTCTTCAAAAAGACTGGGGAGAGGTCTGGTTGACAGGGGAGCCTCACCTAACAGGGATGACACTATTCTTGGTTAATAAACAACTGTCGTGAGATGCTTTTGACCACTGCTTTGAAGATATGGTACCATGTCTTTTTTAAAATGTTATATTCATTTTTTTTTGAGAGAGAGGGAGAGAAGAGCACAAGAGGGGGTGGGCAGAGAGGGGGACACAGAATTTGAAGTAGACTCCAGGTTCTGAGCTGTCAGCACAGAGGCTGACATGGGGCTCGAACTCACAAACTGCGAGATCATGACCTGAGCTGAAGTTCAATGCTTAACCAAGTGAGCCATCCAGGTGCCCCTATGATATCATTTCTTTTATTTTTTATTTTTTGCTTTTATTTTAATTTCATTTATTTTTAAAAAATTTACATCCATATTAGTTAGCATATACTGCAACAATGATTTCAGGAGTAGATTTCTTAGTGCCCCTTACCCATTTAGCCCATCCCCCCTCTCACAACCCTTCCAGTAACCTTCATTTTGTTCTCCATATTTATGAATCTCTTCTGTTTTGTCCCCCTCCCTGTTTTTATATCATTTTTGTTTCCCTTCCCTCATGTTCATCTGTTTTGTCTCTTAAAGTCCTCATATGAGTGAGGTCATATGATATTTGTCTTTCTCTGACTGTTTTCACTTAGCATAATACCCTCCAGTTCCATCCACGTAGTTGCAAATGGCAAGATTTCATTCTTTTTGATTGCCAAGTAATACCTTATTGTATATATATATATACACCACATCTTTATCCATCAATAGACGTTTGGGCTCTTTCCATACTTTGGCTATTGTTGATAGTGCAGCTATAAACATTGGGGTGCATGTGTCCCTTCGAAACAGCACACCTGTATCCCTTGGATAAATACCTAGTAGTGCAATTGCTGGGTCATAGGGTACTTCTATTTTTAGTTTTTTTGAGGAACCTCCATACTGTTTTCCAGAGTGGCTGCACCAGTTTGCATTCCCACCAGCAGTGCAAAAGAGTTCGCCTTTTTTCACATCCTCGCCAACATCTGTTGTTGTCTGAGTTGTTAATTTTAGTCATTCTGACTGGTGTGAGGTGGTATCTCATTGTGGTTTTGATTTGTATTTCCCTGATTATCAGTAATGTTGAACATTTTTTCGTGTGCGTGTTAGCCATGTGGATGTCTTCTTTGGAGGAGTGTCCATTAATGTCTTTTGCCCATTTCTTAACTGGATTATTTGTTCTTTGATAAATTCTTTGATAAGTTTGATAACTTCTTTATAGATTTTGGATACTAACCCTTTATCTGATATGTCGTTTGCAAATATATTCTCCCTTTCTGTCGGTTGCCTTTTAGTTTTGCTGATTGTTTCCTTCGCTGCGCAGAAGCTTTTTATTTTGATGAGGTCCCAGTAGTTTATTTTTGCTTTTTGTTTCCCTTGTGTCCGGAGACGTGTTGAGTAAGAAGTTCCTGCAGCCAAGATCAAAGAGTTTTTTGCCTGCTTTCTCCCCTGAGGATTTTGATGGCTTCCTGTCTTACATTGAGGTCTTTCATCCATTTTGAGTTTATTTTTGTGTCTGGTGTAAGAAAGTGGTTCAGGTTCATTCTTCTGCATGTTGCTGTCCAGTTTTCCCAGCACCACTTGCTGAAGAGACTATCTTCATTCCATTGGATATTCTTTCCTGCTTGTCAAAGATTAGTTGGCCATACGTTTGTGGGCCCATTTCTGGGTTCTCTGTTCTGTTCCATTGATCTGAGTGTCTGTTCTTGTGCCAGTACCATACTGTCTTGATGGTTACAACTTTGTAGTATAGCTTGAAGTCCGGGATTGTGATGCCTCCTGCTTTGGTTTTCTTTTGCAAAATTGCTTTGGCTATTTGGGGTCTTTTCTGGTTCCATACAAATTTTAGGATTATGTGTTCTAGCTCTGCGAAGAATGCTGGTATTATTTTGATAGGGATTGCATTGAATATGTAGATTTCTTTGGGTAGTATCGAGATTTTAACAATATTTGCTCTTCATATCCAGGAGCATGGAATCTTTTTCCATTTTTTTTCTTCTTAAATTTCTCTCATAAGCTTTCTGTAGATTTCAGTGTATAGATTTTTCACCTCTTTGGTTAGATTTATTCCTAGGTATCTTATGGTTTTTGGTGCAATTGTAAATGGGATCGATTCCTTGATTTCTCTTTTTGTTGGTTCATTGTTGGTGAATAGGAATGCAACCGATTTTTGCGCATTGATTTTATATCCTGCAACTTTGCTGAATTCATGAATAAGTTCTAGCAGTTTTTTTGAGGAATCTCTTGGCTTTTCCATATAGAGTATCATGTCATCTATGAAGAGTGAAAGTTTGATCTCCTCCTGGCCGATTTGGATGCCTTTTGTCTTTGCGTTGTCTGATTGCAGAGGCTAAGACTTCCAATACTATGTTGAATAACAGTGGTGAGAGTGGAGGTCCCTGTCTTGTTCCTGACCTTAGGGGGAAAGCTCTCAGTTTTTCCCCATTGAGGATGATATTAGCGTTGGGTCGTTCATATATGGCTTTTATGATCTTGAGGTAAGATCCTTCTATCCCTACTTTCTTGAGGGTTTTTATCAAGAAAGGATGCTGTATTTTCTCTGCATCTATTGAGAGGATCGTATGGTTCTTGTCCTTTCTTTTATTGGTGTGATGAATCACATGAATTGTTTTGTCAATATTGAACCAGCCCTGCATTCCAGGTATAATCCCACTTACTTGTGATGAATAATTTTTTAATGTATTGTTGGATCCGGTTGGCTAATATCTTGTTGAGGATTTCTGCATCCATGTTCATCAGGGAAACTGGTCTGTAGTTCTCCTTTTTAGTGGGGTCTCTGTCTGGTTTTGGAATCAAGGTAATGCTGGCCTCATAGAAAGAGTTAGGAAGTTTTCCTTCCATTTCTATTTTTTGGGACAGTTTCAAGAGAATAGGTATTAACTCTTCCTTAAATGTTTGGTACAATTCCTCTGGAAAGCCATATGGCCCTGGACTATTGTTTTTTGGGAGATTTTTGATTACTAATTCGATTTCCTTACTGGTTATGGGTCTGTTCAAATTTTCTATTTCTTCCTGTTTCAGTTTTTGTAGTGTATATGTTTCTAGGAATTTATCCATTTCTTCCATATTGCCCATTTTATTGTCATATAATTGCTCATAATATTCTCTTATTATTGTTTTTATTTCAGCTGTGTTGGTTGTGATCTCTCCTCTTTCATTCTTGATTTTATTTATTTGGGTCCTTTCCTTTTTCTTTTTGATCAAACAGGTTAGTGGTTTATCAATTTTGTTAATTCTTTCAAAGAACCAGCTTCTGGTTTCATTGATCTGTTCTGGTTTTTTTTTTTTTTTTCTTCAGTAGCATTAATTTCTGCTCTAATCTTTATTATTTCCTGTCTTCTGCTGGTTTTGGGTTTTATTTCCTGTTCTTTTTCCAGCTCCTTAAGGTGTAAGGTTAGGTTCTGTATCTGAGATCTTTCTTCCTTCTTTAGGAATGCCTGGATTACTGTATACTTTCCTCTTATGACTGCCTTTGCCACGTCCCAGAGGTTTTGCGTTGTAATGTTATCATTTTCACTGGCTTCCATATACTTTTTAATCTCCTCTGTAACTTCTTGGTTAGCCCATTCATTTTTTAGTAGGATTTTCTTTAGTCTCCAAGTATTTGTTACCTTTCCAAATTTTTTCTTGTGGTTGATTTCGAGTTTCATAGTATTGTGGTCTGAAAATATGCACAGCATGATCTCGATCTTTTTGTACTTGCTGAGGGCTGATTTGTGTCCCAGTATGTGGTCTATGTGTAGAACATTCCATGTGCAGTGGAGGAGAATGTATATTCCGCTGCTTTAGGATGAAATGTTCTGAATATATCTATCTGTTAAGTCCATCTGGTCCAGTGTGTCATTCAAAGCCATTGTTTCCTTGTTGATTTTTTTATTAGATCTGTCCATTGCTGTGAGTGGGATGTTGAAGTCTCCTAGTATTATGGTATTACTATCAATGAGTTTCTTTATGTTCGTGATTAATTGATTTATATATTTGGGTGCCCTCACATTTGGCGCCATAAATGTTTACAATTGTTAGGTCTTCTTGGTGGATAGACCCCTTGATTATGATATATTGCCCTTCTGCATCTCTTGATACAGTCTTTATTTTAATGTCTGGATTGTCAGATATAAGTGTGGTATTCCGGCTTTCTTTTGCTGACCATTAGCATGATAGATGGTTCTCCATCCCCTTACTTTCAATCTGAAGGTGTCTTTAGGTCTAAAATGGGTCTCTTGAAACAGCATATAGATGGATCTTGTTTTCTTATCTATTCTGTTACCCTGTGTCTTTTGATTGGAGCATTTAGTCCATTAATGTTTAGAGTGACTACTGAAAGATATGAATTTATTGCCATTATGTGGCTTGTAACGTTGAAGTTTCTGGTGGTGTTCTCTGGTCCTTTCTAATCTTTGTTGCTTTTGGTATGTATGTATGTATGTATGCATGTATGTATGCATGTATGTATGCATTTATTTATTTATTTATTTATTTATTTATTTATTTATTTATTTATATATATTTTCATCTTTTCTCCCCTCAGAGAATTCCCCTTAAAATTTCTTGCAGGGCTGGTTTGGTGGTCACAAACTCCTTTAATTTTTGTTTATCTGGAAAACTTTTTATCTATCCTTCTATTTTGAATGACAGCCTTGCATGATAAAGAATTCTTGGCTGCATATTTTTCTGATTCAGCACATTGAATATACCCTTCCACTCCTTTCTGGCCTGCCAAGTTTCTGTAGATTGATCTGCTGCAAATATGATTTGTTTTCCCTTGTAGGTTAAGGACTTTTTTCCCTTTGCTGCTTTCATGATTCTCTCGTTGCCTGACTATTTTGTGAATTTGACTATGATATGCCTAGTTGATGGTCAGTTTTTGTTGAATCTAAGGTGAGTCCTCTGTGCTTCCTGGATTTTGAAATCTGTGTCTTTCCCCAGTTTAAGAAAGTTTTTTGCTATGATTTGCTCACATAACCCTTCTGCCCCTATTTCTCTCTCTTCCTCTTCTGAGACCCCTATGAGTCTGATGTTGTTCCTTTTTAATGAGTCACTGATTTCTCTAATTCTTAAATCGTGCTGTTTTGCCTTAATCTCCCTCTTTTTTTCTGCTTCATTATTCTCCATAAGTTTTTCCTCTATATCGCTGATTCTCTGTTCTGCCTCATCCATCCTTGCTGCTGCAGCATCCGTTCGAGATTGCAGCTCAGGTATAGTATTTTTTATTTCATCCTGACTAGCTTTTACTTCTTGTATCTCCACAGAAAGGGATTCTAATCCTTTTCCGACTCCAGCTAGTATTCTTATTATCATGATTTTAAATTCTGTTTCAGTCATCCTGCTTGTATCTCTCTTGGTTAGGTCCCTGGCTATGGTTTCTTCCTGCTCTTTCTTTTGGGGTGAATTCCTTTGTTTCATCATTTTGAATGAAAAAAAGGGATTAATAAGGTAAAAAATTTAAATTAAAAAATGTTAAAATTAAAAAATGGAAAACACACACACACACACACACAAAATCAAATAAATGATGCTAGATCTTAGGTGTGTTTTGGTCCAGGTGTTGAAAGTGGCTTGATAGGTTAGAGAAAAAAGGGGAAGGAAAAAAAACGAAAAAAAAAGGAAATCGTTTGAAAAAATGAATACACTGAAGTAGACTAAAATGAAATGATGGAAGTAAAATAGAATTTGAAAAAATTCACACAAAAGAAAAAATATCATAGAAAAAATGAAAGAAAACTTTTTAATAAAAGTTGAAAATAAAAATGATTTTTTTCTTTCTGTATTCAAGAAAAAGAAAAGAAATGAAAAAGAGAGAAGAGAAAAAAAAGAAAGAGAATTGAATAGATGTGGCAGCTAACAGACTGAAATACGACTGAAATTACTTCGTTTTACCCTAGAAGTATGAAGCACTCTAGAGTCCATTAAACTAACAACAGGTGGTGAGACTTGTGTTCTTGAAGAGTGAGGTTAGCCCAGTTGGGCAGGGCTTAGGTTGACGGCTCTGTTCTGCACTAGGTGGCGCTGCTAGCCCACTGGGGTGGATTGTTGTGGCGCTCTTTGGTGCATATGCACATGCCCTGGGGTGGTGATAATAGCACCACCCAGCTACCCAGTCTCTAGCATTGGAACTCTGTTCTCCCTGATCAGCAATTGCGTACCCATCATTTGTCTTTGGCTTCTGTCCACTCCCCGCTTTTACACTGCTCGTGACCAAGCCCCAGGCCGAACCTCCCTGCTGAGTTTTGTCTCAGATTCGGTGTTTTCCCCAGCCCCTTACTTCTGAGGGACTGTGGGTTTGACCCGTTCTGCCCCTCTGCATAGGGTCTCACTGAGCCGTGGCTGCACCCAGGGATGTTTGTGGGACTGCCCTGCTGCTGATGCCCAGAGACTGCGGCCAGGTGCCAGCCTGCACCAGAAAAAGTTCACGAGATAGTGTAGCAGCAGCATTTCAGGCATTATGGAAAATGACAACACACTTGTGGCACCAGGCTTCACCCTTAATGACCTTGTTCCAGCACCAGCGAATGTAGCCGTTCTCTGGGGTCTTCTGAGTTCACGTGGCCTCACAGCCTCTACCAAATATCCTTCTAACATTGGAACCTCTTTTCCCTGTGTGGCCCGAGAACCTCCCGGATCCCACTCTGCTCCTGGGGATTCGCCGTTCCCACCAGAGCGCAGCCAGGTATCGAGCTGCGGAGTTGCAGACTCTGCACTCCCCCTGTTTACAGTCTGAATGGAATTTAAACCCATCCTTTCTCCTTTCTCCCTTTTTAGTTCATTCCCTGTGGCTATTTCCAGTTTTCCACTTTCTCTCAGGCTGCTTTTGGGGAGGGGTGCTTTTCCCCTAACCCCCCCCCCCATCTCCATCCTCTCTCAGCACACAAGAGTGGCTCCTTGCCCTCCTTGGCTTCTCTGTCCCCAAGTTCACCTCTCCACATCATGTACCTGCTGAGTTCTGTGGTTCAGGTTGTACAGATTGTTGTGTTAATCCTCAGATGAGTTTTCTAGGTGTGCAGGATGGTTTAGTGTTGGTCTGGCTCTATTTCATGGACACATGAGACACAAAAAACTTCCATGCTGTTCCACCATCTTGGTTCCTCCCGCCCACCCGAGCAGATTTGTGTTAGAGATGGGTGAGTCCATTTGTGGATTGCTGATTTTTGAAAAATAGCCAAGAAAGAGAAAACAAATAAACCAAACAGCACTGCCGAATGTAGGGCTTTTTTTTTTTTCATTTATTTTGCTAAGTGTGGATGGCTGTTAATTACATATTTATGATAAGATTTCATAGCTTGACTGTGAATGTCCTGAAGCATGTTTTCTTTTTCTTTTTTTAAATTGTTTTATTTTGAGGGAGAGAGAGTATGAGCACATGCGCACAGCAGGGGAGGGAGCACAGGGAGAGGGAGAGAGAGGATTTTAAGCAGGCTCCATCTCATGACTGTGACATCATGGCCTGAGCCGAAATCAAAAGTCGGGTGCTTAACTGAGTGAGCCACCCACATGTCCCTGAAGCATGTTTTCTAAACGTGATAAAGTCTGGACTGTATCGGCCCTCTTGCTCCATTATTCTGCTATTAAATTTGATCTTGGAAGTGGCTTAAGTTTTCTGTTGCCTTTGTGGATTAATTATATTGGGGTGGGGTTAGGTGGGATCTGATCAAACTAAAATACCAGAGAGACATTCTCAATTTTTGAGAAGTTCTATGAAGTTTCTACCTTTACCGCACAGGTATAATACATTTAATCATCAGAGAGAACTGTTTCAGTGTTGAGTTCTGAGGGCCTTATGGGCTATAAATGTACAGGCAACCCTTTTATTACCTGCTTGGCAAGGAAATGCCCTGTGTTTAACTCGTAATCTGAGTGAACATCTTTCTTATTCTCCTATTTCCAGATTAGAGAACTGATGTGTTGTTATAGTCAAGCTTCTGTGTCTGAAGATGGGATTCAACTTTTACCCCTTCCTAGCATTGATGTTGGGCCAAGTACAGTGGGCTGCTAATGGCTTTGGGATATAGACTGTCAGATTGTAGGTAGGCAGAAGAAGGAGACTGCTGCTTTATTGATGACAGTAGCCCAAAGTAGTGGATTTGGCAATATCAGCATAACGGATGTGTGTATCCGGACTTAGAAATTCTAGAGCTGTTCACATCGTATTGGAAAAAAAAATGTGTGTGTATTTGGTTTATTTGTTTATTTTTGGTTTTGGCTGCCCAGACAAATAAAATGGCATTGTCGTGGCTTGCAGATGAAAGTAGGTGCTGCTGGGAGAGTTCTAGGACTTGGGGTCGGGGACTATCCCACAGTAAACATATTTTTTTAATTTCATCCAAAGACGCAAGAGAAAGATTCTTTCTCTGTAATGGTCCATTTACTGTAAGAAGCTGTGTCACCAAGGCTTTCTTTCCTCTCATACTTCTGAACTTTGATCCTTCAGCTCAGAAGCACTTAGAAATTTGTCATTGTAATTCTTTGGCTATCATTTCTTGCCTATGAGCCCAGCTTTCCTCTGTTGGGTATTCAGTGCTCTTGCTGGGTTGTCTATTCACTGAGAGCAGTACTGAGCAAGGCTGTCAGCTCATTAGTAGTGGGGTGTGGATTAAGGTGTAGTTGGAATTCAGGAGGGCTGAATTAGGAGGCCTTTCCAGGCAACCTTTGCTGTGGGTCCTGCACTTTATTTTCCCCAGCAGGACAATTTGGGTTTGAATAACATTTTCTTTGTGGTGAAAACCCCTATCCAGAATCTTTTGAAAGGAAGCATGAGGGAGAAAGGATGGAAGGTACCTGAATGATTCAAGTTTGGGACTTTTAAGACTAATTTTAGCTTAGCACAAAGCTTCAGGACGCTGGCCAAGACAAGATGCTTATAGACACCCCAACTACCTGAATGGGGTGGAGGAGGTGGGGACCCACGTGTCTGGCTTATTATCATCTGTTCCTTTATGCCCACCAGCACTTCCTGACTTTTATTTATTTCTTTGTTCCTACCTCTGCCTGAGGCTTTCCTTTTCTGTTCCTGATTCTCAGCTGCAGCATCTTTGTCCTTTTTCCAAACATGGTGTGTGTGTGTCTGTGTGTGTGTGTGCGCGCGCACGCACGCGCGTGTGTGTTTGTGTGTGTTGTTTTGCTTTGTTTTGTTTTTCTTCACATAGCATTCCCACAGACCAACAGTTATCATTTCCAAAGGGATATCTCCTTTTGGATACCTCTGTACGGGCCTCCTGGAAGGGCATGGCCAGTTTGCTCGGCACTGATACTAATATTAATTAAGCACCTAGTATGTTCCAAGCATTGTGCCAAATGCTACCTACATAGAATATTAATTTGTGATAGACAAAGCAATAATAATGTAAGAGTTAAGATGTAACACTATGTGCCAGACACTTTTGTACACTCCTTCTGTGTATTTACTTGTTTTATATTCACAGCAATCCCATGAGAGTTATAGCAGTCAGATTGTCTCCAGGAGACAGAACCCACACCATTTTTAAAATAGGTTTATTGTGTATAATTTGTATACCATAAAATTTACCCATGGTAAGTGTGCACATCAATGAGTTTTAGTAAATCTGTAGGTTGTGAAATCATTACCATAAGCCAGTTTTAGAGCCTTTCCATCACTCTCTGGAAATCCCTTGAGCCTGTTTGCAGTCAGTACCTGCCCCCATTCCCAGCTTCATGCAACCACTGGTTTGTTTTAGATCTCTATGGATTTACCTTTCCTGGACATTTCATACAAATGGATCCTACAGTGTATAGTATTTTGTGTCTGGGCTCTTTCACTTACGTAATGCTTTTGAACATTATACTTGTTGTGGGTATCAGACGTTTGTTCCTTTTCATAACTAAGCAGGATTTTATTGTATGGATACACCATATTTTGTTTATGAATCCCCAATTGATGGACATTTACATTTCTTCCAGTTCTGACTGTTATGAAAAAATGTTTGGGCATATGCTTTCTTTTCTTTTGGATAGATTCCTAGGACTAGAATTACTTGGTTGTATGATAAGTTTAAAAGTTTATTTATTTATTTTGAGACAGAGACAGAGAGAGCAGGGGAGGGACAGAGGGAGAAGAAGAGAGAGAATACCATGCCAGCTCCATGCTGTCAGCGCAGAGCTCAATGCGGGGCTTGAACCCACAAACTGTGAGATCATGATCTGAGCCAAAACCAAGAGTCGGAGGCTTAACCTACTGTACCACCCAGGCACCCCTGTATGATAAGTTTACGTACAAGTTTTAAAGAAACTAACAAGCTGTTTTTCCAGAGTGGATGTGACCTTTCACATTCTCATGAGCAGTGCATGAGAGTTCCAGTTTCTCCACATCCTTGCTCACTCTTGGTCTTTTCTGTCCTTTGGATGATAGCCATATGAATAGATGTCCAATGGCATTTCATTGTGGTTTTAATTTGCATTTCCTAAATGAATAATGATTTTGAGCACTGTTTTCATGCACCCGTTAGCCATTCATATGTCTTACTTGGTAAATTGTCCATTGTTTGTTTTTTATTTTCGAGTTGTAAAACTGCTCTGTCTCTCTCTAATATTCTGGATACAAATTTGTTATCACATATGTAGCTTTCAAATGTTTTCTCCCTACCTGTAGCTGTTTTTTCCCCCCACACACCAATTGTTTTGGTAGAGAGAATTGCGTATGAAGAATTATTAACCATGTGAAATACATGTCAACCATGTACTGAAGAACTGAAGAGGCAAAAGGAAACACAAAGTTTCATAGAGGCAACCACTGTAAGAGGCAGCTAACACCTCTAAGGATGGGAGGAATACAGGGAAGAGGTTGGAATGATGGGACTTGGGAGCGTGGAGAAGGAGCTGAAACTTAATCCTTTGAGGAGAGGATGCTGCCGGGTTGGTGCTGGTGTCTTTGAGGGGTACGATGAGCTGGTTCTCGGGGTGCTGGGGAAACTGCAGACCAGAGTCAACAGGTGCCCCTGGAACTAACTGCCACTGATGGGAAGAACAGGGGGCAACTGTCTGGAAGGTCAGGAAGGCCCTTTTTTAAGTGTTTATTTATTTTTTGAGAAAGAGAGAGAGTGAGCGAGCAAGTGCAAGTGGGGTAGGGGCAGAGAGAGATGGTGACACAGAATCTGAAGCAGGCTCTAGGCTCTGAGCTGTCAGCACAGAGCCCCATGCGGGGCTCAAACTCATGAACCGTGATATCGTGACCTGAGCTGAAGTCAGATGGCCAACCAATCGAGCCACCCAGTTGCCCCAAGAAGTCCCTTTTCCCCCTTCCAACCTCCCTGTCTCCATCCAGCACCCCCAGTTGGCACATCCTAACAAGGAACAAGGTGGCAAAAGCAGAAATGTGGCTTGCAGATCCAGCATCAGGGCGTAGAGTACAGAAGGGTGGGATTGAAGTTGATAGATTGTAGCTTACTGACTGAGATGGGTAGGTGCTGCCATTATTCCTATTTTACACGTGGGAGCACTGAGGAAGAAAGAAATTGTATAACTTTCCCAACATATTCAAGCTGATAAATAATAGCTGGGATCTGAACTCATGTGTCTGGCTCCAGAGCTCCTTGTCTTGTCTGCTACTTAGTCTGCCTTTCTGATCCAGCCATAGGTTGTAATAAAAAAAATAGTTAGCAAACATTGCACCTGCCTGTTGTGAATTCTTGGATTTTCTGTGGTCTTATTAGTCGAGAAAAGCCATAGTTCTTCTGGATTCTTGGAAGTGTAGGAGAGTTAGAGAGTTCTAGACCCTACTTAGACCCCAGACAGTGAGCCTCTACATGGTTTATGCCACTTCTCCCTTCATAACACAGTCTCCCACTTTCTTTTTATTAAAAAATATTTTTTTATTCTTTATTTTTGAGAGAGAGACAGAGTGCAAGCAGGGGAGGAATGAGAGAGAGACAGAATTCGAAGCAGGATCCAGGCTCTGAGCTGTCAGCACAGAGTCCAGCGCGGGGCTCGAGCTCACGAACCACGAGATCATGACCTGAGCCAAAGTTGGATGCTCAGCCGAAGTCTGAGCCACCCAGACACCTCAGTCTCCCACTTTCAGTTCTTTACTTTCTACAATATTTAAATGGTTTATTAACAAGGGCACATGGTTTTTCTCCCTAGTGTTACCTGTGGGGAGTGGGGATAATTGGCTTTAGACGATAATCATTTAGGGTACGGTTCTCTCTTAAGAGTCCAATTCATTTGACTCTGCCTTTCTCCAGTTGATTATACATTTCTCTCCTATTTTTTAGTTGTTTTCTAGTTCTCTGAGTTTCAGAATATAGTTCACTGTTTTAACTTTGGACATGAACTTGATGCTTTCATTGATTAGCTTGCAAATTCTGGAATAGTGATACTACCATGATTTCCCCCCAACTGAGAAATTAAGCACATTTTCTTTTTTTCCAAATGAGTCACAATATGGATGTTACACATGTATAATCAGTTCCATAGGCTGTGTGGTACTCCTTTGCTTAGAATTTGAAAGTGACGTTTCAGATACTTGTATACGAGTACAGGCACATAATTTTCATTAGATAAATAATGTTGCAACAAAATAGAGTAAGCTGCCTGGGATACGCACATAACATATGAGTGTTTTCCCATTTTAAGGATATCCATGTAGGAAATATATATTTTCCCTTACAGATGTATCTAGACCAGAAGTCTGGACCACAATTATCTAAGTGCACATTGAGAACATCAGAGAAGATAACACATTTTTGTGGGTGGATTGTTTCAAACAGCCACTAAAAACAGTGTGAATTCATCCAGAGTGGTCAGGACTTACGCGCAACTTGAGTATTGTGGCTGGAGGCACTCATGGGTCCACCCACAACATAAAAATCCAGCCTCTAATGGTCTGGGAGGTTGTAGGGAGGCTAATTTCTCACATATACTTTGTCTTTTAGGCTCTTGTTCTTTTCTGATTCCGGGGCCTGTGAAATGGAAATTCAAGGTCGCAGTTCTAAGTGTATGATGTTGCTGTGGGACCAATAGGAACAGTAAATCTGATACTTGCATTTAAGTATTAGTATAGTTCTTGATTCATCTGTGACTTCAATGTTTCCAGGATGCTGTTTACATTGTTATTTCGAAGATCAGCTGTTTGTAATTCTATTATACATTATCCAGTGAGTGGTCGAATAATGAATTAATCAAAATAAAACACTCCGTGCCTGTCATTGATATACTTCTGAGTAAAGAAAAATGTCTATGATTTAAACATGCATTTCCCAAAGATTTCCCAAGAGATGCTTTAAAAAAAAACAAACAGTTCCATGGTCAAATAAGTTTGTGAACTGCCGCACGCCCTAGTCATAAAGCATATTAACATGTTAAAGATTCTGAGAAGTCCCACAATAAATAATGCTGTTGAACTTCGTTAATCCATCATGTTCTGCTTACGTGACTATTAGGTCTTCTTTTGCACGTAACATCTAATGGAACAGTGTATCCATTTGGTATATACTGCTTTAAGTAAATGTTTCAAGACAAGGAGGTGCTCGAATTTTACCTGCAAGTAACACCAAGTGAAAAAGTCTTTCTGTACCTGTTTGTGCAATAGCAGCCCCATTTCAGGAAAAATTGTGAAATAAATGACTTTTGATTGGATAAATCTAGGAAACAGTTGGTTCAGAAGTATTATATAAGTGTTTAATATTCGTGAAGATCTTTTTGCTTTCTAGCTATTGATGGTATGTTATAACCTGCCATCCCTTTACTCCCCATGCTGGAAGAAACATGTCTTGAATATTTGTTGGGTTGGAGGGTAATTCTCTTATCTGGGAATGGATATTAAAGTTTCTTTGCAGACTAGGGTTGGGGGAGTGAAAGACACGTATTAAAAATGGACATTAAGACACAGCATGAGAAGTACTATGTGAGTTGCCTGGGATGTTAGAAACACACAGAGCCCTGTCTTCACCTAATGGGATGGTTTTGGTAACAAACTCCTGTGAACTGCATCACAGGCACTAATGTTATTGCAAATAATTGCAAACATATTGCAAATGTTATTGCAAATTGAATTTTACTTGGAAGTAACACCAAGTACTGGTGGACTTTATGTGTTTTTGTATTCTTAGGTCCTATGCACATGGTAAACATGAAATTATTTTTTTGAATCTTCAGTGAACTAGTAGAATTGGAAGCAGAATGTTTTGACCCCATATGTCACTCGGGTCATATTTCTTTGCCTTGCTACTGTTATTTGCATCAAGCGATAAATACAAACTATTAGTGCATTTTAAGTGTAATTCATAATAAATTTTATCTGTAGAAATGATAATGCAAAGTAAGAATGCAGATGATAAACACGGTGTCTTGTAGTATTTCGTATGTTTGGAAGACTGGTTTTTTTTTTTTTTTTAACATTTATTTATTTTTGAGACAGAGAGAGAGCATGAACAGGGGAAGGTCAGAGAAAGAGGGAGACACAGAATCTGAAACAGGCTCCAGGCTCTGAGCTGTCAGCACAGGGCCCGATGCAAGGCTCGAACCCACAGACCGCGAGATCATGACCTGAGCCGAAGTCGGACGCTTAACCGACTGAGCCACCCAGGTGCCCCTGGAAGACTGGTTTTAAAACCAAATATGTTTAGGTAAAATAGAATCTGTAAAAATTGACCTGGGAAAAATTGGACTTGATCAAAAGTAATGAAAGTAATATGAAATGAACAAGACTCAAAATTATACATGGTTAAATTTATTATTGGCTAAGGGTTCATATGACAACATTTAGATTTGCAAGATTTGACCCCAGGAAAATAATTAAATTTGGTAGAAACAATGGGGGTAAAGTAAATCTCACAGACACTGTCCTGGACCCTTCACTTCTTAATGGGTTTCTGGAGGCAACCCTGCAAAGGCTGGTATTTCTCTCGCCTTCTTTTCCAGGAATTGCAATATTGCAGTTCTCTAGCATCCTGCATTAACTTACCGTTATCGTAGCTGCCACCTTCATTTTCTTTATTAAACCATTTGCCATCACCTTTTCCCTAGCTCTGTTCCTCAGGGTGCTTCAGCATCACTTGGAAAACCTGCTGAAAATCCAGATTGTTGGCTGCTCCCCCTAAACTACTAAATCGAACCTATAGACTTTGGCTTAGGACTCCTCCTCCTCCTCCTCCTCCTCCTCCTCCTCCCCTCCTCCTTCTTCTCCTCCTTCTTCTTCTTCTTCTTCTTCTTCTTCTTCTTCTTCTTCTTCTTCTTCTTCTTTTTAATGTTTATTTATTTTTGAGAGAGACAGAGAGACAGAGCACGGGCAGGGGAGGGGCTGAGAGAGAGGGAGAACACAGAATCCGAAGCAGGCTTCAGGCTCTGAGCTGTCAGCACAGAGCCTGACGCAGGGCTCGAACCCATGAACTGTGAAATCATGACCTGAGCTGAAGTCGGATGCTCCACTGACTAAGCCACCCAGGTGCCCCAGGACTCTGCTTCTTTACAGCATATTGGGTGATCCTTGTGCAGATTAAAGTTTGGGAACTGCTGGTAAATATGTGGGACTCGTGGTATTGGACGTGGGAAAGGACAGCGGCAGCACCATGGGTGGCAACAGGATGTGAGGACAACACAGAGTCATCCATTCATTGATTTACTCATTCAATCATTCAGCACACAGTTGTGGACACTTTTATGTGGCAGGTTCTGTCCTAGGTTCCAGGTGTATGGAAGGTATTCTGTAAGATCAAGAACCTGCTGTCATTAAATTTACATTTTAGGGGCATCTGGGTGGCTCAGTTGGTTGAGCGTCCGACTTCGGCTCAGGTCATGATCTCACGGTCCGTGAGTTCGAGCCCCGCGTCAGGCTCTGTGCTGACAGCTCAGAGCCTGGAACCTGCTTCGAAGTCTGTGTCTCGCTCTCTCTCTGCCCCCCCCCCCATTCACTCTTTGTCTCTCTCAAAAATAAATAAACATTAAAAAATTTTAAAAAATTACATTTTGATGCGAAAGACTGTACACAAGTAAAACGTATATATTTTCAGGTAGTTTTTATTGCAGTGAATGTGTAAGGAAGTTTTCATATAGAACTTTTCAGTGTCTCCTCAGGTGCCAGGAGCCCCTAGCGAGGGAGATGGTGGGTGGGATCCCTGATGTCATTTATCTCCCCGACAGGGGCCAGGGTAACAATGGAAGTTTTCTCTTTTCCTTTCTCCTCCTAATATCTCTGCTACTTTGCTTGGAAGGTAGACTGTCATGGTGATTACATGGGGCTGAACTGGCAGGGGGTTGTGCAAAGTCACATCCTGAGAAAGAATTTCTGCCCTGCAAAAGCTTTTGTCAACATATACTTCTCAGTATCAAGAAGGTAATAAGGTTGGTGAAGCATCTGCTCTGGGCTGGCAAGGAAGCTGTGTGCCAGACTCCTCCTCGTTGCTAGAATATATTGGTAAATTGTGTCATTTTCGTCATTTTACCTGTGATATTTATACATCTACGATTCAGAAGATACTGTTTTTCCTTCAAAGTTCTAGGAGTCCTGCAAAGCCACTGTGCCCTGTTACTGGTATGTACTATACCTGAGTTATGCCTTTAAAATTTTGATATTTGATGCGGTGTAAAGTTTAATTTTCATGTTGGTGATTTTGCTTGGTAAGGACAAAAAGGAAACATCACACATTGGCTACATTTTCCCAAATATCTGGACGTTTTCCAGTTCCCCACTAACTCTATTAGGACTGCAGGAAGGTCAAAAATAGCCCAGTTGTGGGTGGCAGGGGACTGGATGCATTGTGACACCTTGTAAAGTTCCATGCCTTGTGAAATCACAGGATGGGAGGAAAGAATTTGCTGACTCACCTGTCATCTTCACAGGTGCGTGATGTAAACCACCCCTGTGAAAGGTGACTGGGAGAGGGTTTGCTGGAGAACCTCTTGCAAAACACAACTTTTATTTCCCTGCTTATTTGTTACTTGGAAGGAGACATAATTCCATTCCTTTCTTTCTTTTTAATGTATATTTATTTCTCAGAGAGGGAGCAAGCAGGAGAGGGGCAGAGAGAGAGAGAGAGGGAGACAGAGGATCCGAAGCAGGCTCTGTGCTGACAGCAGAGAGCCTGATGTCAGGCTCGAAATCATCAAGGAGCTCATGACCTAGGCTGAAGTCAAGACGCTTAACTGACTGAGCCAGCCAGACTCAGGAAAAGGTGGAAAATCAGGAAAATCAGGTTTGGATGTCTCAAAAAGGCACACAGAGGTAGAAAAAAGAAGGGTTTAAGGGAAGGGGGCACTTCAAACTCGTTGCCTGGGAAAGAATCTTTTCATCATAGTATTTTCTTATGTTTATTTTTTTTCTTTTTCTCAACTTTTTTAAAATTTTTTTTTATTTTTGGGACAGAGAGAGACAGAGCATGAACGGGGGAGGGGCAGAGAGAGAGGGAGACACAGAATCGGAAACAGGCTCCAGGTTCCGAGCCATCAGCCCAGAGCCTGACGCGGGGCTCGAACTCACGGACCGCGGGATCGTGACCTGGCTGAAGTCGGACGCTTAACCGACTGCGCCACCCAGGCGCCCCTTATGTTTATTTTTTAAGACAGAGAGAGAGAGAGAGACAGAGACAGAGACAGAGACAGAGTGTGAGTGGGGGAGGGGCAGAGAGAGAGAGGGAGATGGGGAGACACAGAATCTGAAGCAGGATCCAGGCTCTGAGTTGTCAGTGCAGAGCCAGGACCTGGGCTCGAACCCACAAACTGTGAGGTCATGACTTGAGCTGAAGTCAGGCACTTAACCGACTGAGCCACCCAGGCGCCCCTCTTCTTGCTCTTTAGATTCAGTTTTTAAAGAAATGACAGAAGCCTGATTGCTTCGAATACTTAAAACCATCTATTGACTTCTCTGAAGAATCAACTTGCACCTGTGAAGAACTGGGTCAATTAACATAAGTTGACTCTTTCACTGTTTTCAGTGACAGTTGGTAAAACAATGACTGCTACACATTTCACCCCCATCCCCACCCCCAAATCATTGCAGTGTCTTCTCATCACTCCATAACCTCTGGGAAGGACAAATCTGCGTATTAAAAAAGCTAATAATGCTTCCAACGTATCCCTGTGTCTTCTCAATAATAATAAATATATTTTTATTTGTCTTAAACTTAAAAGACCTAGAGTTTACTTGCCTGTGGCTTCTTCAAATCTTGTAAAAATTCCATCTGGTGAAAATACAACGGATGCAGCATTGCACCAGAATCTTGAACTTTCCCAAATAAAATTTATCTTCAGCCTAATCTTTTTAAAAATACCAACTCTTTGGGGAGTATAATTTTCATATAATGAAGTATACTCACTGCACGTATACAGTTGGGAGTTTTGACCAACTATACACCTAAGTAACACTATTAGGAGGTAGACTGTTTTCTGCCACCCCAGAACGTTCCTCCTGCCCCTTTGCTGTCATTCCCTTCACCCTTGACCCAGGCAACCACTGATGTACTTTTTTGCCATTATCGATTAGTTGGCATTTTCTTTTCAGAGTTGGAGTATGCAATGTGGGGTTGTATGCTTCTTTTGCAGAGCATGTTTTTTCAGCTTCATCAAAATTGTTATTTATCATTAGTTCATTTCTTTTCATTGCTGAATAGTATTCTGTTATGTGGATATATTGTATTTGTTCCCCTGTCGACGAGAATTTATGTGTTTCCAGGCTTTAGCTGTTACGAATGAAGCTTCTATTACATTCACCATTCAGGTATAAGTCTTCGTGTTGACACATGTTTTCTTGGGTAAATATGTAGGAATGGAATTTCTTGGACATAGGGTAAGTTCATGTTTAACTTCTAAGAAATTGCTGAACTATTTTCCATGCTGGCTGTATCATTTTACATTCTTACCAGCAATGTACCAGAGTTCCACTTTCTCCATGTTTTTGTTCACATCACTATTGCCTGTCTTCTGATTGTAGCTATTCAGTGGATGTAATGGTGGTATCTCATTGTCTTAATTTGCATTTCTCTGATGACTAGTGATGATGTTAAGCATCTTCTCATGTGCTTATTCGCCGCTAGCATATCTTCTTCAGTGAAGGGTCATTTCAAATCTTTTGTAAGATTTTGGTGTGAGAGTTCTTCATATATCCTTGATACTGGTCCTTTGATATATATGTAGATCTTGAGTATTTCCCCCAGTCTGTGAGTTGCCTTTTCAGTTTCCTTGTGCCTTTTTTTAAAAGTAGGCTCCATGCCCAGCTGTGCAGCCCAGCATGGGGCTTGAACTCACAATACTGAGATCAAGACCTGAGCTGAGGATCAAGAGTTGGATGCTTAACCAACTGAGCTACCCAGGTGCCCCTCCCCCCTTTTCATTTTTTTAATAGAATCTTTCAAACTGTTCAGTTTGTCAATAGTTTTCTTTATCCTTTGGGTTCTTTTTTTTTAAATTTTCTTTGAAATGAAAAGACAAAGCTGAATTCATTGTTTTCTAGAGACATTACTGTGCTGTTTAGGCACAGGCTTTGAGCAGATCCAACTATTAATCTTGTATTGGATTTTGAGACGGTGGTGAGTTCAGGGATTGGCGAACTTTCAGACTTATAAGTGTGTTGACATCATCTAGAGAAGTGATAATGTGTGTGAGACTGTTACTGATTTGTTGGCACTCAGTGGTGTTTATTGAAGTGAGTCTTTTCTTGGTTGGCTGATTTTCAGAATCAAGGGCTTGTCTTGATGGCTTAGCAAAAGCTCGTCCACTGGTTTGAGTTATCATTGATCCCCTGAACTTAAAACTGGCTCTGATTTCTAGTTATTACCATGGGAATGTGGGAACTTATGTTTTTAAGTCTCCCAATACATCATCCATTGTATTGCTCCTAAATCTGAAACCAGGAACCAATCATATCAGGGGAGAGTACTGACTTTTATTTTATAAACTTTGCACAGAAGTTTTGAAAGAAATGGTACCAGATGGCCTGGAGATACAGACCTTGCTGTTTCTTGCCTGTTTTCCTTCAGTCCATCCGGGTCCACTTCGAGGGCAAACTTGGAAATCTAGAATGATTGGCAGATCCCTGATGCCGCTCCAGGACTGAGCCAGGTCTCCAAATTGGTCTCTCAGGGAATTTGAAGTAATTTAAAGGAATAATCCATACTTCCTGGCATTCCTCAGTGCAGACCAGCTTGAATCAGATGAAACTAACTGCCGACATTGGGGAATTTCCCTGGTAAGTTTGTTAGCGTGCCTGTCCGTTATTGATGCTTTCTTGAACATGAGAGTGGAGTTCCTTTCTTATTCCAAGAGGCTAGTAATGGGGTTTTTTAAAGATCAGGAAGCATCTGAGAGAAGTACCATATATAAAATAATAAAGTGCTTGTTTTTTCAGATCTTGGATAAGTCAACTATTTTAATTGTCCAAGCTGGCACTAAGGAAGCAGGACATCTGAGGAAGAGGGTGGTATAACAAACACATTAATCTAATAGATTTTTCTGTAAGTGCACCAGTTAATGCTTCTAGGACATGATCTAGTAGAGCAAAAGCTACCGAACTCTCTGGGAGGAAGTCACAAAGTTTCATGTAAATGTGTAGATCCATTTGGAACTTCAGGGGAAACAGAAATGGGGGAACAGGGCTTCTTAGCATGGTTGCTGCTCTGCTTTGTAGAGGAAGCAATGGATGTGGGTGGAGCCATAGTCTGGGGTTCTCAGTCCTAGTGCTGTCCCAGATTTTACCAAATCTTAGGCTTGCCTTGATGGGAAATGCCATATTTGAGTATTTACTGGACTGGTTATATGAAAATTCTCTAACTAGAGTGGAGAATTTGAATTCTGTCCATGGTATAGATTAAATGAGAAAAAATAAACTTCCTATTTGTTGTTATTATAAAGTCTTATCTGTTTCATTATGACACATAGCATATTCTTATTAGTAAGCCTGGTGGTTAAGAGCATAGCATCGAACGTCAAAATGATCGTCTTACTGTCACAATTCTGTCGCTTAACAGCTGTGTGACTTTGAATACATAATTGTATTTTCTCTGAGCCTGCAAAATGGGGATATAAAGAATCCATCATATAGAATTTTCTTATGAAGTTTCATTCAGGTAATCCATGTGCTGGGTGCATGGTGAGTCCTTAATAAATATTAACTATGATTTTATTTAAAATAACATACTTGTAGGGATATATATGTATATATATTGAGAGATGAAAATTAAGAGATGTTAGATGTTGAGATCAGAAACAATAATCCAGCACATGGTAATGGATGTTTCTAACAGAAGTTTCAAGAAGAAATGGAACATAAACAGAATTTATAGTATAAGTAGAAGAAAACATTCCAGGGCTCAAGGAAGACCTGAATCTGCAGATTGAGTTTACCACGTTTCAGGAAAAATTAATGAAAATAGCTGTAAATGAAACAAAATCTGTGTGGTATTTTTGAATTTCAAGAGTAAAGAAAAATTCTGACAAGCATTCAGTAAGGGACAAAGGTTTCCTACAATGGAATAAAAAGTCAAGTTAATCTTAGACATCTCCCTAAGATGAAGACCATGTGTCAACAGAATTTTAGGAGAAACATTTGTGACTGAGGAATTCTAAACCATATATGCCTGAAGGAATCAGAAAGACATTCTCAGATTTGGAAGGGCTTAGAAAATATGTCATTTATATACAACCTTGAAAATTTTACTTATAGGCATTCTCTAGCCAAGAAAGAATGAATAAAAACAAAGAAAGCCAGAAACTTGAGGAATTCATGTCATGAAAGGCATCATTGTGAACATTGAAATCAGTTGTGTAGATTTAATTCTTAATTATTGCAGATTTGTTTATTGAGTAGAATGTAACAATTATTATGAGAGAAAATAAATATTAGCTTAGAATTTATAAACTTGGTTAGAAAATCTTAAATTATTTTTTAAAATAGCAAGTGTTCTGAAAAAGTATGGAAAAATAGGGGCGCCTGGGTGGCTTAGTCGGTTAAGTGTCCGACTTCAGCTCAGGTCATGATCTACGGTCTGTGAGTTTGAGCCCCGTGTCTGCTGTGCCGACAGCTCGGAGCCTGGAGCCTGCTTTGGATTCTGTGTCTCCCTCTCTCACTGCCCGTACCCCACTTGCACTCTATCTCTCTCTCAAAAATAAATAAAAACATTAAAAAAGGTATGAAAAAATAAAATATAATCCATGTTGTAAATGATAGACTGCAAAGGAAGGAACAAGGTACTATGCAAACAAAAACAAAAACAAAAAAAACAGCACAAACATGACAAGGTTAAAACATAGTGATCACCGATGACTACATTAAGTTATGACTGTAAGTTAAAGTGGGTGCTCCTCCTCTACGCATTAACCAAGATTTACAGATCAAGTCCATTAAGAAGAGAGTTCCATAGAATGTTAAATTGGGTGATTCCAAAAACTCTACTACAATTGAGCTTGTAGGATTTCTGCTTTATACTCTTAAAAGCTTATCTTTTCCATGTTTCCATGTGATGCCATTCAATACATAAAGATTGATGACTATTATCTCTTTATTGTCGACCTTACCTGCTTAACCCCCTTTGCCTTGCATTGTGTTATGGATGATTTCTTTCTCCCTCTTCGCTTCCTTCCCTCTTCACCTTTCTTCATCCCTTCCTTTGTTCAACATGCAGTTATTGAATGTTTAGTAGATATCAGGCACTGCACTTATTCTTCTAAAGTTGCAAGTAAAACAGCTATGGTCCCTGCTCTCATGGAACTTAAAACCTACTGACAAATTAGGATTGTGACTCCTGTTTCCATTATTGGCCTGTTGAAGCTGTGCTCCTCCATTTACCATAAAATATGAAAAATGAATAATGGGAAATGGATTTTGACTTAAAAATCTAAATCTCATTGCTTCAACTGGAACAGACACAGTGGAATGATGAAAGATGTTAATTTGATTAAAAATGCCAGACGGGCCCCTGGGTGGCTCAGTGGGCTCAGCGTCTGACTCTTCCTTTCAGTCCAGGTGATGATCCCAGGGTTGTGGGATCAAGCCCTGCATCCGGCTCTGTGCTGACCTTGGAGACTGATAAAGATTCTCTTTCTCTTCCTCTGCCCCTCTCCCCAGCTCACTCTCGTGCTCCATTGCTCTTTCAAATTAAAAAAGAAAAAAAAGCCAAAGCTAGGCATAAAAATGCAAACCCTTGTTTATCATCTGAGCTAGCCTTTGGAAAGAAATTGTGAGGTACACAGAAGTATGTTTTGTTCCCCATTGCGTGTTCCTGGTCTCCATTCTGGGATACTTTGCTTTCCTTATCTCTTCATATAGTTCCCTTCCTAAAACATTTTGGCTCCTCAGACTCCTCCAGGTGCCTGGATGCAGAAGGAATTCTTCATTGTCTAGGGCAGTGGATCTTCAAGGGTTTTCCCTGGACCAGCAACATGAGCATCACGGGGGAATTTTGTTAAAAATGCAAATTTTCAAGCCTTCTCCTATCCCTACTGAATCAGAAACCCT
This sequence comes from Acinonyx jubatus, assembly GCF_027475565.1. Taxonomy (NCBI): domain Eukaryota; kingdom Metazoa; phylum Chordata; class Mammalia; order Carnivora; family Felidae; genus Acinonyx; species Acinonyx jubatus. The sequence goes on from NC_069383.1 coordinate 87,565,121, forward strand.
GGGAGGTGGGGCTCAGAAGTTTGGATTTGAAAAAAAATTTTTTAAGTTTATCTATTTTGAGGAGGGGGGGATGGGGTGGGGCAGAGAGAGAGAAAAAGAGAATCCCAAGTAGGCTCTGCACTGTCAGTGCAGAGCCCAATGCAGGGCTTGAACTCACTAACCCTGAGATCCTGACCTGAGCTGAAACCAAGAACCCGACACTTAACCGATTGAGCCTCCAGAAATTTGTATTTAACAAATTCTCCAGGTGGTTCTGATCTGGGGGGCTTCAAGCTGGCTGCACGTTGAAATCACCTGGGCAGTTTTGCTAACTACTGGTGATTGAGTCCCACCTCCAAAGATGTTGGATTTAATTGTTCTTGGATGTGGTCTGAGCATCCAGAGCTTTGAACTTGTACAGACAAGGTTGAGTACTGTTGGCCTTGATCTTTATAGACTGTCATTCTCTTTCTATCCCATTTCTGGTCACAGTTTGTGTATCTTATGTCCCACTTCCACAACAAAATCTGAAAAACAAAATAGCCAGTTTCATTAAGATCTTACTGTGGTGAGACAGTATGCAAAGTGCATGCCTGGGCATTGAGACAGATGGCCCTGATTACTGTTGAGGGCTCTGGCACTTACTTGCTATGACTGTCAGCAGGTTACCTCATTTCCTTATGGCTCCGTTTTCTCATCTGAAAACCACTAATCAAAATACCTGTTATATCCTTACCACGTGCCAGCCACTCTTAAAGGCAGCCCTATCTGCAGTAATCTGTTCAAAGCAGATCTTTGAGATAAGTACACCATTTGCTCCCTTTCACAGATGAAAAAACTGAGGCACAGTAAGGCACTAGTGCATAACAGAGTCAGGCTTCAAGTTAGTGAGTTTCATTCTACACCCGATGCTCCGTAGTGCCATGCCTTACGCCTCCATGGTCATGACTGTGAAAATTAGACCTCGTGAGGTTTTTGTGAGGATCATATGTAGTAACAGATGTGGGGAGCCCTAATAGTACTGAAATATCTGCTTTTCCTCTCCTTCCTTTCCTCCTGTGAATAGTGCATGATTTGGTGTTAGTTCTTACGGAGGCTCCTGCCTAACACAGTGACAACGATGTCGGGGTTTCTGGTGCCAAGACAAATTGTAGGTGGGGTCTCGGGAAATGACTGTCATGTCAGTGCCTGTCACAAAGTAGAGGCTTCCTAATCTGTTTAGACAGAGGCTGGCCTTGTCAATCATCGTTAAAGTTAATGTTTTTAATGTACATGCTAATTGGCCCCTGTGAGTGTTTTTCCTTTAACCAGATATACAGATGAACCAGCATTTTAAGATCTTCTGTTTAACAGTTTTTGCCCTCAGATCTTAGCATTTCATTAGCATTTGCTGATTGAATACACAGCACCTGGCTTCTCTTTCAAAGTGTTGCTATAAAGGAACTGTTTCTTTTCTCCTAAGGAGCTACATTTTAACTTCATTTGATTTCTGGATGGAAAGATGTTGCTCTGGGTAAGCCTGGACCTTGTTGTGAGTTTGCTGCTCTTTTTGACAGTATTTAAAGGCTGAAGGTAAGATTATAGGAATTGCTTGTTTTGCTTAAAAAGAAAGCTTTGAACATGCAAGAAAAGGTGGTGGCACTTTTCTTTGTCTTGTTATCAGCGGGAGTTGAGGAGGTCTAATGGCTCTGCATTAAAGGCTAGTTTTGAATCTTCAGTATCAGTAAGGCTTGTTTCTGTGGGCTTTGTAGAATTATTTTTAAGCACATCATCTGTTGTCTGACCTGTAGCAATAGCCATTCAGCTCTCAAAAGAACATTTTCCCCTTCTTCCGAGCTTGACTCCTCCTCACAGGGCTGAACCTACCACAGAAAGGCGGAGGGTGGCCCCAAGAAGCATCAAGAAGGCATTTATTCCCGCCCTTTCCTTCTCTAGGTAAGAGGAGCCTTAGATCCTCCATGGTGAAATGCTCTTTTCATTATTTCCAGTCTCCTAAAGCAACAGAAACAAGGCAGAAGTTAAGATTTTAATAGATTCTTAGACCTCAGTAGCCCAATTATCATTACACATTTGAATTTTATAATATTTCTCATTGTCCTTTTCTCATTGTGCTAGCCTGACAGGCTACTCAAAAGGATCTGTGTTCCCATATAGATCCACGTACAGGGGGAAAAGGCACTAGACCAACTGATATTGTGGTCCCCATGGTATTTAGAGTTCTTACTGTAAATTAATACGTTAGCATTCCAATCTCACTGAGCTGGGTTAATGAGAAGCTGTCCGGGAGATGTGGCCCCACTTAAGTGCTGACAAACTGGCTTTCAGCTGAGTCTGCAAAGCTGAAGGCCAGACTTGGCACCAGAGTAAAATCACCAAGATAATGATTGTCTCTCTAGAAGGCATTTTGGTAGGCAGCCAGCCTGCCTCTCCTGATGACACTTGAGGTCCCTGGGAGGATGGACATTCATCATTTACGCATGTGTTCAGTCCCTCATTCATTCTGCCACTCATGTACCAATTCACTTATTCATTCAAGAACATCGAGTGAGTTTTACTTTACTGCCAGCATGAGCTACTTCCTTACCTACGTTATAATACCATGAACTAGCAGTGCTTCTAAGGTGAAGATTAATGCATGCAATGTCACATTCTGTTCTTTTGTTCTTTTAGTGTAGAAGTAAGTTGGAAATACTTATTTTTAAAAGTTTGAGAGGAGGAAGCACTTCTGGAATGGACCTCTGAAAATTGCACTTCCATAAAAGCAATGAGAGCACTGATAAAAGTAATCAAAATCAACTTTTTCAGCACTCTGGAAATTAACCAAAGGCTTGCAAAAATCTGAGAAGCATCTATTAAAAAAAAAAGTTGAATCTCAGTAAAAACAGTGAGCTTTATTGCATTTTTACTTGTCCTATACCCATCATCCTGTCCCCAGCTCGTGGTGGCCTTGAATACTAGCAGCGTCACAAACACGATAGTTGTGAAAATCAGCAGCCTAGCAGTCACTGTAGTGGGCATGATAGGTTTCGAACTCTTCAAAAACTTGCATCTCCAGAGCATTGTCATTATTTGATCGGTCTTAAGGTTCCTTAGAAAAGCTTTATTCATAGGGCATTGTCATTATTTGACCTGATTTGGAGCTCATCCTGCAGGTAAGAAATAATCACTGGCAGTTGTTTAATGTCACAGCTTCCTGGGGTGCCTGGGTGGCTCAATTGGTTAAGTGACTTCGGCTCAGGTCATAATCTCAGGTTCTTGGGTTCTAGCCCCGTGCCCCGTTCTTGGGCTCTGTGCTGACAGCTCAGAACCTGGAGCCTGCTTCAGATTCTGTGTCTCCCTCTCTTTCTGCCCCTCCCCCACTCATGCTCTGTCTCTCTCTCAAAAATAAACAAATAGCGGGGTGCTGGGTGGCTCAGTCGGTTGAGCATCCGACTTCGGCTCAGGTCATGATCTCACAGTCCGTTGAGTTCCAGCCTTGTGTCGGGCTCTGTGCTGACAGCTCAGAGCCTGGAGCCTGTTTCAGATTCTGTGTCTCCCTCTCTCTCTGACCCTCCCCAGTTCATGCTCTGTCTCTCTCTGTCTCAAAAAAATAAATAAACGTTAAAAAAAATTAAAAAAATAAATAGTAAAAAAAATTGTTTTGAAAAATCACAGCTTCCTAAGGCTGCAATCCCAACTGGGGTAAATAAGAGCCTGGCCAAAAATTTAAAGGGAAGTTGTGAGGGGCGCCTGGGTGGCTCACTTGGTTGAGCATCTGACTTTTGATTTCTGCTCTCACAGTTCATGAGTTCCAGCCCCACATTGGGCTGTGCGCAGAGAGCATGGAACCTGCTTGGGATTCTGTTCTGTCTCTCCCTCTGTCTCTGCCCTTCGCCAACTCTTTCTCTCTCCCCTCCCCCACTCTTTCTCTCTGCCTCTCTCCTGTTTCAAAAATAAACTTTAAAAAAAAATTAAAAAAGAGGAAGATGTGAGAAGCAAGAGGCTTTTTTGGAAAAGTTCTGCCATAGTCAATGGGATCTAGTTGTCATGTCAAGAAAGACCAGAGAATCTCCTAATATCTAACATCCTGCTGACCCTGAGGCTCTGTACAAGCAGGAAGTGAAGGCACTAAGGCAGAGTTATAAACTTTCAGAGCATTATAAGTGTGCCCCAGTATACACCTAGAGCCCCTCAGCAAAGGCAGGGAGACTGTTGGTTCAAGGCAATTAAAATCTCTGTCCAATCCTTGGCTGACCATTAAGATCAAGAACAAGAGAAGAACATCCACTCCCACAACTGCTATTCAGCATCCTACTGGAATTTCTAGCCAGGGTAATTAGGCAAGAAAAAGAAATAAAAGGCATCAGGATCAGAAAAGAAGAGGTAAAACTATCTGTTTGCAGATGACATAATCTTGTATATAGAAAATCCTAAGGAATCCAACAACAACAAAAAGGATTACAGCTAATAAATGAGTTGATCAAGGTTGCAGGATAAAAAGCTAATATACAATTAGTTGTATATTATTTGTGTTTCTGTACATTACCAATGAATAATATGAAAATTAAGAAATCAATTCCACTTATAATTGTATCAAAAAGAAACAATACTTTAGGAATAAATTTAACAAAAGAAATGTAAGTCTTGTATGCTGAAAACTACAACACATTGTGGAAAAAAGTTAAAAAGCTAAATAAAAGGAAAGACATCCTATAATTCATGGAGTAGAAGGCATAATATTATTAAGATGGCAATAGTCCCCAAATTAATCTACAGACTCAGTGCAACCCCTATTAAAATCTCAGTTTACTTCTTTGCAGAAATTAACACATTGCCTAAAATGCCTGTGGACGTGTAAGGGACCCAGAATAACCAAAAAGTCTTGAAAATTAAGAACAGAGTTGGAGGACTCACATTTACCAGTTACAAAATTTAACTGCAAAGCTGTATTATTTAAAACAATGGGGGAGTGGGATAAGATTTGATAGACCAGCAAATAGGGCTGAGAATCCACAAATACACATTTTAAAATTAATTATCTTTAATTTTTTTTAACTGCCTTTTATTTTCTTATTATCTTATTTTTTAAATTTTAATTCCAGTATAGTTAACATCCAGTGTTATATTAGTTTCAAGTGTACAATATAGTAACTCAACAATTCTATACATTACTCCATGCCCATCATGGTATTTGTACTCTTAATCCCCTTCACCTATTTCACCCCTCCCCGCCCCCCCCCCCCCAATCTGGTAACCTTCTGTTTCTTCTCTATAGTTAAGAGTCTGGGTTTTTTTGTTTGTCTCTCTTTTTTTCTTCGCTCATTTTTGTTATTTAAATTCCACATGTGAGTGTAATCATGGTATTTGTCTTTCTCTGACTTATTTCACTTTGCGTTATACCCTCTAGATTCATCCATATAGTTGCGTATGGTCCACTGATTTTTTTTTTTCAACGTTTATTTATTTTTGGGACAGAGAGAGACAGAGCATGAACGGGGGAGGGGCAGAGAGAGAGGGAGACACAGAATCGGAAACAGGCTCCAGGCTCTGAGCCATCAGCCCAGAGCCCGACGCGGGGCTCAAACTCCCGGACCGCGAGATCGTGACCTGGCTGAAGTCTGACGCTTAACCGACTGCGCCACCCAGGCGCCCCGGTCCACTGATTTTTTAACAAATATGTTAAGACCATTCAATGGGGGAAATAATCGTCTTTTCAACAAATAGTAAAGGAATAATTGGATATCTACATGCAAAAGAATGAAATTGGGCCCCCTATCTCACACTATATACAATAATTAACTCACAATAGATATAGACCTAAATGTTAGAATTAAAACCATAAAGTTCTTAGAAGAAAATAGTGCTGTAAATCTTCCTGACTTGGGTAATGATTTCTTAGTTATGGCACCAAAAACACAAACAACAAGAGAAAAAATATAGATAAATTAGATTTCACCAAAGTTAAAACCTTTTGGGGGATGGCTGGGTGGCTCAGTCAGTTAAGCATCTGACTTCAGGTCATAACCTCACAGTTTGTGAGTTTGAGCCCCACATCAGGCTCTCTGCTGTCAGTGTGGAGCCTGCTTCGTATCCTCTGTCTTCCTCTCTCTCTGCCCCTCCCATTTATGCGCACACTCTCTCTCAAATAAATAAACATTAAAAAAAAAGATTGTCTTAAAAAAATGAAAGAAGAATTAAATGGGCTTCAAAGGACATCAATAAGAAAGTGAAAATACAACCTGCAGAATGAGCGAAAAACCTATCTGTTAATGGTCTAGTATGCAGGATATATAAAGAACTCTTATAACTCAGCAGAAAAAGGCAGCCCAATTTAAGAATAGGTGAAGAATCAGAAGAGACATTTCTCTAAGAAAGATATACAAATGGCCAATGAACAAATGAAAAGATACTCAGCATCATTAGCCATCAGTGACATGCAAATCAAATCCACAATGAGATACCACTTCACATCCAGTAGGATGACTAGAATCAAAGAGACAGATAATAACAAGTGTTGTGGAGGAAATGAAGAAATGAAAACTCTCATATGCTGCTGGTGGGAATGTAAGATGGTGGCACCACTTGGAAAAAAAGTCTGGCAGGCCTTCAAACAATTAAACATAAAGTTATCGTATGACCCAGCAGTTCCATTCCTAGCTATGTACCAAAGAGAAATGAAAATACATGTCCACACAAAAACATGTACATGGATGTCAAAATCAATCAATCAATCAATCTTTGCAGTTGCAAAAAAAAAACAACCCCAAAAAACCAAACAACAACAGAAAACATGTACATGGATGTCATAATAGCCAAAAGTGAAAAAATAAAGTTCATCAACTGATGAATGGATACACAAAATGTTGTATATGCATACAATAGAATATTATTTAGCCATAAGAGGAAATGAAGTACTGATAGATCTGAGATATGCTGCAGCATGATGAATATTGAAAACATTATGCTAAGTGAAAGAAGCCAGCCACAAAAGACCCCATTTGAGATTATTCCATTTATATAAAATTTCTAAAATAGGCAAATCCTAGAGACAGGAAATAGATTAATGGTTTCTGGGGACTTGAGGGAATCAGGAGGAGCAGTGGCTCTCAATCGTTAGGCTGTTTGGGAGGATGATGACAGTGTTCTAGAACCAGATAGTAGTGATGGTTATGCCACTCTCTGAATATACTAAAAACTGATCTGTGTACTTTGAATGAGTGAATTGTAGAGTATGTGAATTATATATCTCAATAAAACTGTTACAAAAAAATCTGGCTCAACATTTTGGCAAAGCAAAGTAAAAGTCTACCTCAACTCAAGTGGTTCTCAACTAGAGTGTCTATCAGATAACCTAGAGGGTCTTATTAAAATGCATATTCTGGGGGCACCCGGGTGGCTCAGTCGGTTAAGTGTCCGACTTTGGCTTGGGTCATGATCTCACGGTTTGTGAGTTTGAGCCCCACGTCAGGCTCTGTGCTGACAGCTCAGAGCCTGGAGCCTGCTTCGGATTCTGTGTCTCCCTCTCTCTCTGCCCCTCCTCCACTTGTGCTCTGTCTCTCTATGTCTCTCAAAAAATAAATAAATGTAAAAAAGTTTAAAAAAATGCATATTCTGATTCAGTAGAGCTGAGGTGGGGCCTGATAATCAACATATTTTTTAAGTTTATTTATTTATTTTGAGAGAGACAGAGTGTGAGTGGTGGGAGGGGCAGAGAGAGAGAGGGAGAATCCTAAGCAGGCTCTCTGTGGTCAATGCAGTCTCATGTGGGGCTTGAACTCATGAAACGGTGAGATCATGACCTGAGCTGAAATCAAGAGTTGGATGCTTAACCAACTGAGCCACACAGGTGCCTGCAGAGTCAACATTTCTAATGAGTTCCCAGGTAGCATAGATACTTCTGGTCCTCAAACTAAAAGATTTGCAAAAAGAAAAAAAAAAAGTCTGGAAGGAAAACTTCTGAGATATTATCAGTTAATGGGCATGGTGATATAGTTTCAGTCATTTTAGTTTTCTTTTTTTTAATGTTTATTTATTTTGAGAAGAAGAGAGAAAACACGAGTGGGAGAGGGGCATAGAGAGGGGGAGAGAGAGAATACCATGCAGGCTCTCTACTGTTGGTGCAGAGCAGATGGGGGCTATAATTCACGAACCATGAGGTCATGTCCTGAGCTGAAGTTGAATGCTTAACCGAATGAGCCAGCCAGGTGCTCCCCAAAATAAAGTCTTTAAAAAGAAAAATCAGAGGGGCGCCTGGCTGGCTCAGTCAGGAGAGCTTGCAACTCAATCTTGTGGTCATGAGTTCAAGCCCCATGTTGGGCGGAGAGCTTTTAAAAAAATCAGAAGTAATAGCCATTTCTAACAAAGGAAAAGAAATCCTTTGCAAGCATGTTATATTTGTTGTAGGTTGTATTTTTTTTAGGTTAGAGTTAGTTTTCTATCCTACATTTCTGTTAGGAGACTTAATTTTGTAAAGCAATTACAGATGAAAATCTAAATATATACATTCATATTATTATTGATTTCATATACTTCCTTCTTAAACATTCTAGTTAGCTTTAGTAAGGCAATTGAGTTAGTTATAATTACTGCCATTATTTGCTAAGGATCATCATTGCCATATGCAATGGTTCTTGCCCAGAGAACTAAAAAATTAGTTAAAATCTGTCGCAGTTACCCAACATCTACTGTATGCCTCACTGCCATGAAAGACACCAAGGAGGAAGGGATTCTAAGGATTTGATTTATGAGAAACTTATTGTATTAACTACTGGATAACATATTAAATAACAAGGCTTATTTTAACATGATTAACAAACCTGGAGGTTTTTAGATTAAATCTAATTTGTCCTGAATGCGTGCATCCATAGTCCTTTAAAAAAAAGCTGACCTATGGTTTGTCACTTCAGAGCAGTTCAGTCACTGCTGCAGTAGTTGAACCCTCCTGCCTGTTGCCGTGCGTGCATCCTTCTGGACGTTCTGTGACTTACCTGCGTGCTCCAGCCAGTCTGCCCCTTGTGTCACTTGTATCATTACAGGGAATAATCTGTTCTGGAATGGGAGGCCAATTTCTTTGCCACCTACTCTCAGACTTTCTCCTCTACTCTTACCCCAGAGACACTCTCCACAGTTTTAATTCGTGATCAGAAGGGCCCACTGACTGGCGGGAGAAGCAGTGGTCAGGAGAGGTGGGAGTAATTGTGTAACAGGTGGAAGAAACAAATTGTCTGCCATGGAGATACTGACTTTCTTCCGCATTTTTCTGTCTTAATTTCTGCTGGGTCCCAAGCATACTTTATGAGAATAGATTTCTGTACTTGATGAGAGTAGATTTCCTCGGCCTGAAGTTTTCTAGGATGCCTGGTTATTTCACATATTGGAATAAATCATGGTGACAATTTACTCTTTATTTCCTAATGTTTATGGTCTTCATCTAGCTTAAGATTTTATAATACCCTCAAAAATAAAACCTTGATTTTTATGGATCTGTGTTTACTAACAAAGGCTCTTTCCGGCTGAAAGTGCCAGAAATAGGCAAGTGAATCAAAAGCCCAGGTTGTCTTACTGGCTTCAAGACCAAGAAGGCAGGTGGGACTATAGGAGGGACTTTTGGAAGACCACCAAGACTCCTCTTCCTCATTCTTCTCTGTCAGCACCTTTCCCCACCCTTGGATCTACATGGTAGAAAACTTGGCCACTCCATCACCTCTGAATTTGTGTTCATAAGCCTACATGTTCAGCCACACCAAGAGGGACCAACTTTCTCTTGGACCTATTCCAGAATCTTAGGAAAAGGAATTGGGCCATTTGTTTTCAGTTGCCCACCTTATGTTAGGTTTGTACAAAATGGCGTCACCAAGCCCACTGCTATAGGGGGCCATGGAGGAGATCAAATGCAGGGAAATGGAGATGGCACAAAATGACATGAAATAGCATTGACCTAAGAGAAATAACAGCCCAGGAATGAAGGACTCCCAAGGAATGGATGTGCTAGGGTACCAGGGAAAGTTGATAAGAGATTGACAGACTGTGCAGCCAGCAATGGTCGAGTCATGGTGCTTTACTCTGAGTTCCTCAACAGGAGTGACAGGGCTGTAATACTCAATCTAGGGACATCAGGGCATCCTCTTTTCTCCAACCCATACTTTTCATTAGATCTCCTGTGTTTTTACTATGAAATATGGTATAACAACACAAATATGAAGAATTAAGAAAGGTAAAAGCAGGCAAAAAATGTGCAGAGATTGTCTTCACTCTTTAGCTGTAGTTTTTAGTTGCTTGGCTGGGTTGAAAAGCATCAGATTAATATATTAGAAGAGTCCTAATAAAAAGATGATATCAGAGAAGACTGAAGATAAAATCAAACGTGATAACAATATTAGAGCATAAATAACATTCTTATAGCGTTCAGGATGCACTTAATTTAAAGTGATTAGTAACAAGTGAGTTTTCCAATAAAGTTATACAAATTCCTTTAAAGTAAAATTAGGGGCTATAATTTTACATCATTTAACATTCTAAGAAATACTCTGTAGCTGCAACACCAAGAGTGGAGAATCTTCTTGTTTTTTCAGCTTCATCACCCAACAGACCACTTCAGCAGGTTGATTTTGACTTTCATAGTTATTGAAAATTTATATGAATTGAGATTAAGTTGTACCTGATTTTTGACCTTCTCTGTCCACCACCTAAGAAAACCCAAGACCCTTGAGACATTCCTCGGAATTCTTGGGAGGTGGTAACCATGTTTGCAGTGGCAGCATGGGATAAAAATGAAACTATTGGTCAAGAAAGTCTTCACCTACTTTCTCACACCTCCTCATTTTCCCCAAGTGATAGCACCTTCCTTTACCCCTTCTCTGGGAGCAGTCTGTTAAGTGTCCGACTTCGGCTCAGGTCATGATCTCACGGTTCATCACCTTGAGCCCCACGTTGGGCTTTGCGCTGACAGCTCAGAGCTGGAGCCTGCTTTGGATTCTGTGTCTCCCTCTCTCTCTGCCCCTCCCCCACTACCTCTCTCTCTCAAAAATAAACAAACATTAAAAATTTTGTTCTTCATGTTTTTTAATTTATTTTTGAGACAGAGAGAGACAGAGCATGAACAGGGGAGGAGCAGAGAGAGAGGAAGACACAGAATCTGAAATGGGCACCAGGCTCTGAGCTGTCAGCGCAGAGCCCGATGCAGAGCTTGAACTCATGGACCGTGAGATTATGACCTGAGCCAAAGTCGGACGTTTAACCAACTGAGCCACCCAGGCGCCCCTAAGAAATTTTTTTAAAAAGAAGGTAGATTTGGGCTTCAAAGGGAGGTGGGCATATGACAGTGAGCAGAGAAAAGGCGTTCTGTGTTAAGCAAACAGCACAAGTAAAGGCTTCTGTGGGTAAACAATTTATCTTGAGCTCCATGGAGATAGCAAACACCAGAACCACTTCAACATACGGTTCCTCGTAATAGAAAGGACGAACGTTTATTTTAAATTTATCTCTTTCAGGATGAGAAACCAACCCCTTTTAATTTTTAGCATGGGTACTACTATTTTCTATTCATTGAACTGGTTTTTGTTTTGTTTTGGTTTTGGGTTTTGGTAGGTCTCTTCAGCTTTTTTTTTTTTAACATAAATATCACAACTACACAAGATCCTCCTGTGAAGGTCTTATCAGTCACTGGTTCCAGGATGAACCACATGAGTGAGTCGCCGCCAGTTTGTAAGAAGTTCACAGTACTCTTTCCACTTGTTCAGAGTTCATTCCATTCCCATGGGAAGTGACTGTGTATCATCTCTAACGTGAAAAGCATGAGGAAAGACAGAGCTTTGGGGATCACTCTCTGTGTTGGAATATTTCCTCAACAGAGGAAACACAGATACTGCACATGCAAAGGTAATTTTGGTCAGAGTTAGCAATCTATTGCTGTTCCACCTGGATCATTTTTTCGTATTATTTTCACATGTCTTTTTTCCTGTTTTGTGGCAAAATTAGGACAAAGTGAGGAGGCAGTGAAAAACTGTCCCAGTGAAAGCAGTAACTAACATTTTTGGTGCTTTTTGGTTTATGAAGCATTTCTGTAAATTTGCAGCTTACAAAGTATTACCTCATTTAATTCTCATAAGGCAACTTCTTAGTGTCTTCCAGCCCTTAGCAAGGAGTTCAAGCCCAGTCTTCCTGCCTTTCACACCTTATTATAGTCTAGTGGGCAGCTGCCGCGTGCCATTTTTCACTGTTACTCTTCTGTTCCTCACTGGCAAGCTTCTGTTTTCCCTCCTTCAGGACACTTTCTCTGACAAAAAGAGCGTCCCCTGCGTGCTGTCATAGAAGCTGCGTGTCCCTATATCACAGCTCCTATCACACTGTCTTACTATGATTTGTTTGCCAGGTTTTCTCCCTTGTTGGCCTTAGCATCTTGAGAGCAGGGAATAAGTCATACTGGTTTTGATATTCCTGACCTACCACATGGTTTGACATATAGTAGATACTTAAAAAGTGGTCAATTCCTTTCCTGTCGCCTGGGATAACAGCCATGGTTGAAGCAAAAACACTGGTTTCCAGGCGCTTCTGTGTGCAGCTGAAAGGTGGCAAAGTTGGAAGCATAGATGTCGTTTCCTGTGGGGTTTTCTGAGGGACAGTTTCTGTGAGCTGGTCCAGTGCTGCTGCCCCCAAATCCTCTCCCTTCCTTGGACATCCGGAGTCCTCAGGATGCTAGAGTGAATATGTAGGCACTCAAATTGGTTGAAATTAGAGCAAATGCTGGTATTTTGTGCAATTTTACTTTTGCTGAGTAATTTTAGATGATTATTTATCATTTATTATTGCTCTGATGGTTTTTTCACATCTGTTCTATAACTTGGTGAAATCAGAGTCAATTGTCTGAGAATCCCATTATGTTCTTCTGTTCTTAAGGCAATTATGTTACCCTGGAGAGTGGTTTGGGGTACCCCAGGTATCCTAGGGAATGTATTCAGGGCTGTATAAAGACTCTATGAGAGAGTTGGAACTTGACCTGCCATGTGTTTTTTCAGATTAATATCTTTGAGCAGCCTTTCACAGGGTTGAGTTAGTTATTGAAGTTCAAAGAAGACATGCGTTTTCAGCTGTGATGATGAGACACAAGAAGTGTCTGAACCTGCTAATTAACTTGTTAGAAAGAATAGTTTGGCATGAATTAAACTGCAACTAAAGTTGTATTTGGGAGATTTTGTCCAATGTTTAATGGAGAATGTAATTTACCCTATCTGGTAGGTCCATTCTCTCAGCTACCTAGGGGCCTATTCTTAAAGTTACTCGCGGTAAGCCATTTGATTGCCATTTTAATAAAGAAAATGACATACTCGGGGCACCTGGGTGGATCAGTCGGTTGAGCGTCCAACTTGGGCTCAGGTCATGATCTCACAGTCTGTGAGTTCGAGCCCCGCCTTGGGCTCTGTGCTGACAGCTCAGAGCCTGGAGCCTGTTTCAGATTCTGTGTCTCCCTCTCTCTGACCCTCCCCCGTTTATGCTCTCTCTCTGTCTCAAAAATAAACGTTAAAAAAAAATTAAAAAAACAAAAAAAGAAAATGACATACTCTACATAGATCCTTCTAAGGTTCTTCAGTTTATGAGTAATGCTTGTCCAGCAATGTCAGTCTTCTATTATCTGTCATCTGATTTTTACCACATTGCATAAGTAATAAATTAAAAACTCTAGAGATCTGACCCTGAAGACCATACCCTTTTCACTCAGCCAAACTAACAAACTTAAATACCCTTTAACACTATCTAAATGGTCCAGCCTCTGTACTTCCTGTGGAAAACGCAGGCATTTAAAAACGTTTCTCAATATTGTCATCTAAAAATTTTCAACCTGCTTCTCCAAACCTTTCACAACAACTGTTTATGATTCTTCCATCATACATCATCTGGAGTTATTTTGTAAATACTCCCCAGTGGTGGGGACAGCTGCCATCTGTAAAGATTTATTGAGCTCTCAGTGTGCCTTATTACCTTGTTGGAATTTAGAGCTATGACTTTTATATATTGACATCTACACGGGACTCCTACAGAAGTACATTTTCTTGTTAAAGAGGAAGCTCCAGAACCAGTTTGAGTCTGGGCTGGTCTAGCCTAGTCCTGGGCTTGGCAGTTGGGTCACTTCACCTCTGCCCTGTCAGTAGCAAGGGTTCTCACTCCCTACATGGTAATCTGAAGTAGCACAACTAATGAATTATGTGTGGAGAAAATTAGTATTCTCAGCCATAGACTCTAAACACAATAGAAACTGGCTATTCTAGGCCCATTCCTAGTATTTACCCCAAATTGTTTTTTTTCTCCTTAGTTTGCTTGTTTGTTTGTTTATAGCATGCACATTCAAGTGGAGGAGGGGGAGAGAGAGAGAGAGAGAGAGAGAGAGAGAGAGAGAGAGAGAGAGAGAATCCTCAGCAGGCTCTGTGCCCAATGTGGTGGGGTGGGGGAGAGGGCATCAGTGGAGGCGGGGGGGGGCCCTCTATCTCAGGAATCGTGAGATCATGACCTGAGCAGAAATCAAGAATCTCACACTTAACCGACTGAGACACCCAGGCTCTCCAGTTGGTTTATAAAAGTCCTTGAGATTCTTGGAGGAAAAGAAGACTATTTTTGTGAGCATAAGTAAATGTTTTTGTGCCTTTTTTCAAAGGCTGTAGGATGAAATTTTTAAAAAATGTGTTTGGCATAACATTTAAGCTAACATTTTAATTAAATAGAAACAGCCAAATCAATTTCAGCAGTGCTCAGAAGACCAGAAAATAATTTGTATTTACCAAACAGAAAAGGACAGAGACCAATGGAGAAAGGAAAAAAAAAAAATGTAGCCTTTTGGATGACTTAGAATTAAAAAAAAAAAAGCAGCAGAAAGTCTAAACTCAAATGAATGTTATTTAAGGAAAAAGAAGATACTCACTACCAGATATTTTTTAGAAATTCCATTTGGGAAAGAGAATATTTAGAAAATGTAAGTCCAGGCAAACTAGATTTATAAAAACAGCCATAATTAAACTTACACATTCTCTGTTTTTGTTATTAGTATAAATGGCTCAGCTGTGGACCTTTCATTTGGAGAAAGATTTAGAAAATTAAAAACAGAATCCGGTGAGGAGAAAACAAACAATACAAATTATTAAGGGAACAATGGAATTAATTTACGAGGAAAGATTAAAGTAGCAAAGAATGTCTAGCTTTGTTTACAAGTGACTCAGGGGAGTGATAATAGCATTCTACAAACGTTTAAAAGGTGTAGAACACCAAGAAGAAAGAGGAATTATATAGCATGATGCCACATGAGTATAATAAAAAATAACAGGATAAACTCCAAAAGGTTATCAAAAGTCTTCCAACCAGTAAATACTTGGGGCGGCTAAATATTTACTCCCGCTGGAAATAGTGCTGGTTTTAAACGCCGGGCTTTCTGAGCAAAAAAAACATAAAAGACCTCTTTATTATTACTTATTAGTCTCCTCACTTACTCCACGAACATTCCAGATCCAAATTCCAGGGAGGCGGATCCTGCAACCGAATTAAAGTCAATTTATAGAAACAAAAGTTTAAATTAGGAAACGGTGTTACTCTTACTTAGCCAAGGGCTTTTGCCAGTGGTCTTCACGCGTGCTGTTCTAGCTCACCTTAGCCGTCTACTCTACTCTTTCAGACTCAGTACAGATATTCTGGAGAAAACTTTGCCACCAGGCAAGAGTTGGGCATTTGAGCTGGGTCCTCCCAAGGCGGAATGAGGATGCCTGTACTCTAGGACAGCGCGGTGTGATGAAATCCCAACTTCTGTCTCTCCTGCTAGACTCTGGGCTCTGGTAGGGCAAGGATTGGGTCTTATTTATCTCTGCAGCCTCAGCACTTCTCAAGGCACTGTGCACAGAGCAGGCACTCTATAAAAGTCTCTTACACAAATGAATAAATGGGAAAAAGATACAATTAATGATAGTGCTATTCTGTTCTCTTTTTGAATGCATTGCTTTGGTCTTTGGATAAATTTTGATTATCAGATTCTTCATCCCATTGCTTATTTTATTTTATTTTTCTAAAGTTTATTTATTTGAGAGAGAGAGAGAGGGAGCATGTGCACAAGCACGGCAGAGAGAGAGAGAGAGAGAGAGGGAGGGAGGGAGGGAGGGAGGGAGAGAGAGAGAGAGAGAGAGAGAGAGAGAGAGAGAGAGAGAGAGAGAGAGAATCCTAAGCAGGATCCACGCTGTCAGCATAGAGCCTGACACAGGGCTTGATCTAAGGCCCCGGGGCTCAGTCTCATGAACAGTGAGATCATGACCCTAGCAGAAATCAATAGTCCCATGCTTAACAGACTGAGCCACCCAGGTGCCCCTATACCATTTTTTAAAATGTGGTTAAAGATAGCTTTGGAAGGGGTGGGGGGAGAGTATAAGGTGACCCTCCAGGATTTTGCTAGAATTTGTGGTTTTGGTGCCACTGGGGTCAAAGCATGTCCTCAGTGAGGCTTTCTCTCTTTCTGTGACAGACCTTCTAGAGTGGAGGTGCTATTCCTGTGCTACAGCAGGGATTGGGTAGAGCAAGAATTGGCTAGAGCAAGGATTGACTAGACCTGGGATTGGCTAGAACAGGCATTGGCTAGAGCAGGGATTGGCTAGAGCAGGGGTTGGGCCTGCCATCTGGTTTTATATGGCTTATTATCTAAGAATGATTTTCATATGAAAAAAAAATTTAACGCTTATTTATTTTTGAGAGAGAGAGAGAGAGAGACTGACTTGGTGGCTCAGTCCGTTATGTGTCTGACTTGGACTCGGGTCATGATCTCATGGTCTGTAGGTTTGACCCCCACATCAGGCTCTGTGTTGACATCTCAGAGCCTGGAGCCTGCCTCAGATTCTGTGTCTCCCTGTCTCTCTGCCCCTCCCTCCCCCCCACCCCCCGCCTCTCTCTCTCTCAAAAAATGAATAAACATTAAAAAAGTTTTTTAATTAAAATAAGAATCTCTTTAATTTTTACTCTTAGCCAAGTGAAGCAAAGATTTTATTTAGTTAGTTATTAATTGTTTAGTTTATTTTTGAGAGAGAGAGAGAGAGAGGAGGTGAGAAAGGGGGAGAGAGAGAGAGAGAGAGAGAGAGAGAGAGAGAGAGGATCCCAAGCAGGCTCCGTGCTGACAGCAGAGAGCCCGATGAGGGGCTCAAACTCATGAACCGTGAGATCATAACCTGAGCTGAAGTGGGACACTTAACTGCCTGAACCACCTACTTTTTAAAAAAATGCTTATGTGATTCATTAAAGATCAATAATGATTTGATCATAGGTCCATTTTTTACTGACATAAAACTGTTTGGGAAATGCCTGCTATACTTTGGAGACTGTTTTGAGAGACAAAGTCTGGCTTGAGAATCAAGGTTGCTGACTTTTGACTCTGGTTAGTAGCAATAAATCACAGTAGTCACTTCTGTCATAAAAAGAATCCGAATTGAGCCATAAAAGTGCAAGACAAACTGTACTAGTTCACACTAGCAGTTCTGTCTCCTTGATGATCCGCCTCTGCCTGTGTCTGAGAGGAGCCTTTTTAAAGAGGCAAAGTAGCTGAGCTCCATGGTTCTGACCTGAAAAACTCCAGTGAGTAGGTGGTACCTTTCTTGCCAGTAACAAGCTACCTAGGAACCCTAGTTAAATATTTACTGAACCTTTTTGTATTTTCATCCTATGCTACCTTGTAGGGACTATACATGCCTTGATTTCAGAGCTTGTTATCCAGGTAGTTTAAACAAAAATAATCAACGAAACGTCTGTGGAACTACCTAGATAAAGGACAAGCAAGTTAAGGTGCTCTCAAATTTATTGTGTCATCCTGGTATGTTGCTGATAGTTGGCAATTAACTGATCAGGTCCATACAACCTCCTGAACAAGGTGTTCCATCTACTTTAGTTATTTATGTTTTTCAGGAAGAGGTGTATGAGTGTGTGTGTGTGTGTGTGTACATGTGTATACATGCATATGTGTCTCGATTTGCTTCTAATAAATTCAAATGGGTAGTTTTCAAAATAGTATTGATTCTATTTGTGAGATATTGCTTTTTACTCACAAATAGAATCAATACTATTTTGAAAATCATGATGGGATTTGTCAGTCTGTTTTTCTAATGATTAGATTTTTGAGCCTAGAAAGACAGTTTCAGTCTGACAGAAATATAGACTGAAGGAAGAACTGACATTTGAGATACTATTTTCTCATAATTAATATTTTATGGTATAAAAACTATTATTTCTCCTCTCTGTCTCCCTGTACTTTTACTTATTAATAATGTAGAATTGGCTGGGAATAAAATGTTTTTTTATCACTGATTTCAGTAGTACAATTAATACTTAATTTATCAGATGACCAGCAAAATAAAATAAAATTCAGACGTTCCCAGATAATGATAGCTGACATTTACTGGGGAATTGTTATGTGCCTGGCATCCTCTAAGTGTTTTTTGTGAGCTATTCTCTCTTCATCCCGTCAATAGTTGAATGAAGTAGGTGTTATGATTATCCTCATTTTATAAACTGCGGCGAAGAGAAGGTAAGTTGCTTAAAGTAACTCTGGATTCAGTATTCAAATTTAGACTGTTTGAATTAGAAGTCTGTGATTTTAACCACTTTGCTATATTGCCTCCCAATCATTATCTTTATGGCAACTTTTTTTTTTTTTAGTAAACTCTACCCCCAGCATGGGGCTCGAACTCACAACCTTGAGATCCAGGTTTGCATGCTGTACCGACTGAACCAGCAAGCTGGCTTGTTCTTTTGAGCCCTCTCCTTGTACACGATGGTCTAGGAAAACCAGAAATTCCTTGCTTTACATGATTGGACCATCTGCTTGGCTTAACTAACCCAGAGACCTATTTGTGAGCCTTTTCTTACCCAATTTTGTTATCCAGTGGTTTGCAATGATTCAGACCATTATTTTGATATTTGAACCTTCTTTTCTGGCTGTAATGACATTTCTAATCTATATAAGAGCAGTGTGTTTGAAATATATGGTTTCTCGTTTCTGTCATTTTATGTATTTATTTACTTTATTTATTTAAAAATGTTTTTTATTTATTGTTGAGAGAGGGAGGCACAGAACCTGAAGCAGGTTCCAGGCTCCAAGCTATAAGCACAGAGCCTGACGCTGGCCTCAGACTGACGAATTGTGAGATCATGACCTGAGCTGAAGTCAGACGTTCACCTGACCTAGCTACCCAGGAGCCCCATCATTTCTGTTATTTTAGACTCCTCCCTTTGTTACTCAATTTTAACCAATAACAAGGGTTAATTTTTGAGCTCCCTGGTTCTTGTGGAACAGTTTCCGCCAGATTGGATTTAACTTTCACATGTGAATTTGTAGTATTTATACATACCAGCTGGTAATTTGCTCACCAGATCTTAAATTATCTGGAATAAATTTGATGTAGTCTTCTGCATCTCTAAACTATTGATCAGTGTTGGGCAATATGATACAAGCCTGGAGTTCCACCGTGGTGTCATGTGAATTGAGCAGATTACTTCTATGAGCAGTATCTTTGGAGATAAGCCCTTAAACCAAAGAGGCTGCTATCTGGCAAAATTAATTTTATCACCTCAAATTAATATTGTTGATCAATAGAGTCGAGTCTGTCTCAGAAGTAGCAAAAAGGTTGCAATACAAATGCCAGTTCTGATCAACTGGGTAGGAGCTCTCTGCATGCTTGAGGCAGAATGTCTGAAACATGTCCAATGAATGAGTGATGATTGGGATGAGTGAACCATTCCGGTCAATGAGTGATGATTGGGATGAGTGAAACGTTTCAATGAATGAGTGATGAGACAGACTGGTGATATCTGCCTTTCATGCTGTGAGGGTGGGGAGGGAGGAACAGAGAATGAGTGGCATCTCTGGTTGGGTAATCCTCTAGCCCTGTTGAAAGGGAGGAAAATACCTCCCAAACGCTACTGTTTGTTTGGAAAACCAGAAAAGTGGCCTTCCTGCATTTTGCTTTCATAAAATCTATCAAAAAGTTTGGAACCTACGTGTGTGTGTGTGTGTGTGTGTGTGTGTGTGTGTGTGTGTCTGAAAGTTCCTGTCTTACACAAATGAAAGAATATTGGGTGAGACTTTGGCATTGATCTGATTCTCAGAGGATATGTTTCTGTTGAAGAATACAGTTTTTTTAAATGGAAAATGCTGGAAAGCTAAGAAAAATTAAAAATCGTTCATAATTTCACTACCCAGGGATAAGCACTGTTGGCACATGTTATCCTGCGAGCAGACTGTGAACATTTTCTTGTTTTTTTCCCCCTGCTGTTCAGTAGTCTTGAAAATAAAATGAATGCATACAATTTCACTATATTTAATTAGTTAAAACATTTAACTATCACCTTCTTTTTGGATGTCTAGGTGATTTTCAATTATTTGCTGTTGCAAATAATGCAACAAATATCTTTAAACATAAATCGTTGCTGGTATGCCTGACAATTTTCTTTGACTCCTAGAAATGGAATTAGTGGGTATTATAAATGAACAGGCTCTTATTACAAATCAACCGATTTATTTTTAGAAAGGTTGTATCAATTTGCTCTCTTGCCAAGTTCTTTAGGACTTACACTCTCAGAAAGCGATGCACTGCCTTTCTCTTGCCCATCCCCCCCTTTCCTGGTTCCTATACTTTTCTGGGTGTAAGAATTCCAGAATGAATATAGAGGGAGGTACCAAAGAGAAGATGGAGCCAACACTTGGTAACCATACACAGCAAGTACATGGCAGAGAGACAGTGCAGAAAATTTGCAGTGGTGCACGTGCTGGATTATTGAAGCCAGGTGCCAAGGGTAATAGGGGCAGGAGGTGAGTGGTAGAGACATCTTTCTTGTCTTCTCAAAGTTGTTGGTATTATTTCAGTGGAGGTATATGATAGGCTCCATTTCAGATTCTGACTTAAATTCCAGTGGTCCTGTGGGGTGCCTGCCTCTGTCTTCCTCTCCCTCTCCCTCTCCCTCTCCCTTTCCCTCTCCCCCCACCCCCTCTCTCCCTCTCTATCTGTGTGTGTGTGTGTGTGTGTGTGTGTGTGTGTGTGTGTGTGTGTGTGTAGATATGTTAGAGGAATGCAGAAAGAGGCTCAGTCAGGGATTGATAACCAGATGTTGTTTCTTATTTTACTTATTTTAAAAAAAATTTTTTAACGTTTATTTTTGACACAGAGTCAGAGCACGAGCAGGGGAGGGGCAGAGAAAGAGGGAGACAGAATCAGAAGAAGCAGGCTCCAGGCTCTGAGCTGTCCGCATAGAGCCCGATGTGGTGCTTGAACCCATCCATGGACCAGGAGATCATGACTAGAGCCAAAGTCTGACTCTTAATTGATTGAGCTACCCAGGTGCCCCTTATTTTACTTATTTTTTTAGAGAGAGAGAGAGAGAGACAGTGCAAGCAGGAGAGGGGGCAGAGGGAGAGAATCTTAATCAGGCTCTATCCATATTCAGCACAGAGCCCCACTTGTGTCTCGAACCCACAGCTCTGGGATCATGACCTGAACTGAAATCAAAAGTCAGATAGATGCTCAACTGAGTCACCTAGGTGCCCTATATGCTGTTTTGAACAAAATATTGGTGTCTGCCTGCTTGCCTTCCTTCCTTCCTTCCCTCCCTCCCTCCTTCCTTTTTTACAGTGTTGAGGGGGAACATTGTTCCATGTGGAGGTACCTCTTTTTTTTTCCTTCCAATATCCATTTTCTTTAGTGACTATTCATTAAGTTTGATTCCCACCCCCATACCCAGCTTTACTGAGATATGATTGGCAAATAACATAGTGTAAGTTTAAGGTGTACACATGATGATACATTTATATATTTTGAACTGATTACCATAATAAGGTCAGTTAACTCTTCCATAACATCACATAATTACCTTTTCTTTTTGTGGTGATAACACCTAAGAGCTACTATCTTAGCAAATATCAAGTTATATATATGATGAAGTATTGTTAACTACAGTAACCATACTGTGCATTAGATCCCCAGAGTTGACTCATTTTGTAACTGGAAGTTTGTACTCTTCGGCCAACCTGTCTCCACTTCCTCCACCTCTCATCCCCTGACAACTGCCATTCTACTCCTTTAAAAAAAATTTTTTTTATATTAACGTTTATTTATTTATTATTTAAAAAAATTTTTTTAACGTTTTTTATTTTATTTTTGAGACAGAGAGAGGCAGAGCATGAACGGGGGAAGGTCAGAGAGAGGGAGACACAGAATCTGAAACAGGCTCCAGGCTCTGAGCTGTCAGCACAGAGCCCGACGCGGGGCTCGAACTCACGGACCGCGAGATCATGACCTGAGCCGAAGTCGGACGCTTAACTGACTGAGCCACCCAGGCGCCCCTAACGTTTATTTATTTTTGAGAAACAGAGCATGACTGGGAGAGGGGCAGAGAGAGAGAGAGGAAGACACAGAATCTGAAGCAGGCTCCAGGCTCTGAGCTGTCAGCAGAGAGCCCATCGTGGGGCTCAAACCCACAAACCATGAGATCACCAGGCTGAAGTCAGGTGCTTAACCGACTGAGCCACCCAGGCGACCCTATTCCTTTTTTTTTTTGAGTTTGGCTTTTTGGATTTCACATGAGTGGGATGGTGTAATATTTGCTTTTCTCTGACTTATTTCATTTAGCATTATGCATTCAAGGTCCATTCATGTTCTCCCAAATGGCAGGATTTCCTCTCTTTTTTTTTATGGCTGATTAATATTCCATTGTGTCTATATACTACAACTTTTTTTTAAGTTTATTTTTTTATTTTGACAGAGAGCCAGAGAGTGAGCAGGGGAGGGGCAGAGAGAGGGAGAAAGCGAGAATCCCAAGCAGGCTCCACATTGTCAGCACAGAGCCCAACATGGGGCTCAATCTCACGAATCGTGAGATCATGACCTGAGCCAAAATCAAGAGTCAAAATCAAACTTAACTGATGGAGCCACCCAGATGCTTCTTTATCTGTTTATCTGTCAATGAGCACTTAGATTGTTACCACGTCTTGACTATTATGAATAATGCTGCATAATGAATAAATAATAGGATGCAGATATCTCTTTGACATAGTGATTTTATTTCATTTGGATTTATAAATCTACAAGTGGGATTGTTGGATGGTATGGGAGCTCTATTCTTAATTTTTCGAGGGACCTCTGGACTGTTTTCCATAGTGGCTTCACCAATTTACATTTTCACCAACAGTACACGAGGGTTCCCTTTCATGTCCACCTCACCAGTACTTGTTATCTCTTGTCTTTTTGATAATAGCCATTCTAACAGATGTGAGGTGCTATGTCCTAATTTTTAGGAAGAGCATTTGGACCCAAACCAGGAGACCTGGTCTAGCTTGCTTCACTGACCAGCTGCATGCCTTGAACAAATTATGTAGCCTCTCTATGTGTCTGTATTATTCACTGAAAAACCTATGTTACTTACCCACAGGGTTGCTATGAAAATCAATTGGATGCCGTAAAATAATGAATGTGAAAGCAAGTTAAAAGTTAACGTAAATATAGGTCTGTTGGTGACAAAAGGGAGTAATAATCCACAAACTGAAATATTTTACCATTAAACTGACACACTAAGTCATTCATGGGTTATAACCGGTCTTGTTAAAGATTCAAACAAGGTCATGCAAAGGACATAAATCGTGCATTATTTTACAGTGAGGAAAATATTAAGATATGTTGATTAATATGGATCATACGAAGATAATCACCAAATGATCTTAATAACTCAATAAGGAAGCAGCTAAGAAGAATATTAGTAAACATGTAAATTAAAACACTTGAAATATGGATTGGCAAAGCAAAATGTCTAATGCCGATAAAGCTTGAGTGTCTCAATATGATTCTGAATGATTTTTCAGAAATGGGATTCATTTTTTCAACCATGCAGGCAAAATAGGACCCAAGCAGGAATTATTTTAATGGGAAATACCTCCTCCTGTGATTTAAACACTGTGGAAGAGAGAGGCATATTGAGCATGCCCTCGTAAAAGTAGATTCTTTCTAAGTGGATTAATTTCAGTGAGGGTATTTTAATTAAAAGGTAATATGGGCTTAGTTATGTGGAACATGTTATAACTGTGTTCTCATGCTTGCTGGCGATCAGTTGGTTTTGAATGTGTTAACCTTTTGGCTTACAACCTACAGGTTCAGTTCCAGGTGCCAGTAGTTTTCTCTTTTTTAATTGATAATAGTGTTAATTACTTACCTCTATATGTGAGAGGATTAACAAGATGGCAGATAGCTTTGGTGCCAATGGCTGCTTTATGAACACCTTGAAGTCATTGCTCGGTATGGTTGCCCTGATATGTTTCTTGCAGTAGACCAAGCAGAAAGTATACTATTTTGACTAGAGATGGTAGGAGGGAAAGATAGCTTCTACAGTTTGTGCATATTTTTGGAGTTCGGTAGTCTTCCTTCTTTGAGACATGCAGGGAACGTGTATGTCCTTCGAGGACCTTCCCTACTTTCCTCCTAAAATCACCCATCACAGATCTAATTGGGACTTAGAATAACAGTTTCAGAAAAGCGGAAATAAGCTACCCAGAAGTACTCAGACAACACAGTTTGCTCTTTCCAGCTCCTCTAATGGTTGTGGGTCTGTTCTAATGTCATTTGAGGCTATCAGAAATCAGTAGACCAAATAGCACACACATGAAAAGAAGTTCAGACAAGGGCAGTATTGAAAATAAACCAAAGGAATATTTGCCTTTTCAAAGTAATACTGCAAGACAGCACTTCAGCTGTTAAAAAGTAAAAAACCAAAACCATTTATTTAAACGGGTGGTAGTCAGTAGAACTGGATTTACTAACTCCAAAAACACACACAAAGCAAGAAGCACTATTTTCAACTGTTTTCTTAAAATGTATTGCAGAAGATGTGGCTGAAGTTCTATATGCAAATCCCTTTCAGATTGTTCAGATCAGAATAAGGAGAACATTGGCAAAAACTTAAGACAAAGGAAACAAGATCTCTGTCATTTTACTGCCTCTCTCCCCTCTCTTACCTGCCAGCAAAAGGCACTGATCTAATATCCAGTAAGATCTCCCCATAATTTCAAAAAGAGATGTGATTTAGCCAGTGTTCACTATGGTTTTAAGCACTGTATTAAACTCTTTCAGTATACTTATTGTTCATTTAATCCGCACAGCAATTCCTGAGGGGGCATGCTTCTCCCCATTTGATAAATGAGAAAACTCAAGTGAAGACAGGTTAAATAACTTGCCCACAGCTTTGCAAACAGTAAGTGATGGTGTCACACCCAAGTCCCTGCTTTTTACCAGTCCTCTCACTCCCCTGCCTCCTGTGCAAAGAGTGTCACAGAGAGAGGGCAAATGACACTAGAGTTGCTTATTATTCATTCAGAATAAGCATAGATAATGCAAAGCATCAGTTAGTGAGATCATACTCACACATTTTATTTATTTATTTTTTTGCCTATTTAATGTTTATTTATTTATTTTGAGAGAGAGAGAGAGAAAGAGAAGGGTGGAGAGAGAGGGAGAGAGATCTCATGAATCTTGAGATTATGACCTGAGCCGAAATCAAAAGTTGAACACCCAACCAGCTGAGCCACCCAGGTGCCCTTATTTATTTTTTTTCTTAGTTAAAAATGTTTGGGGAGCATTTGGGTGGCTCAGTTGGTTAAGCGTCTGACTTCAGCTCAGGTCACCATCTCATGGTTCGTGGGTTCAGGCCCCGCATCGGGCTCTGCACTGACAGCTCAGAACCTGGAGCCTGCTTTGGATTCTGTGTCTCCCTCTCTGTCTCTCTGCTCCTCCCCCACTTGTGCTCGCTCTCTCTCTCAAATATAAATAAATATTTTTAAAAAGTTTTCTTCGGGGCGCCTGGGTGGCGCAGTCGGTTAAGCGTCCGACTTCAGCCAGGTCACAATCTCGCGGTCCGTGGGTTCGAGCCCCGCATCAGGCTCTGGGCTGATGGCTCAGAGCCTGGAGCCTGTTTCCGATTCTGTGTCTCCCTCTCTCTCTGCCCCTCCCCCATTCATGCTCTGTCTCTCTCTGTCCCACAAATAAATAAACGTTGAAAAAAAAATAAAAAAAAAAGTTTTTTTCAAGTAATCTTTGTGCCCAAAGTGGGGCTTGAACTCATGACCCCAAGATCAAGAGTCTCATGCTCTACTGACTGAGCCAGCCAGGTGCCCCATACTCACACATTTTGAAGATCTCATCCAGTGACAAGCTTCACTAGTAATTTCAAGGATACATAATTGCAGGGCACAGGCAGAGTGGGGAGTGATGTAGGACTTCCAATGTGGTGCCCCAGGTCATTTCTTGCTACACCAGGACATATGCTGGGCCAGGATCAACACAAGAGGTGTATATGTGATATGTGAAGTTCACATCACTTACACAGGAGAAGGATCTCCATTTTATACTAGAGAGTTCCATAGCTTGTGTGGTATTTTTGGTTCCATGTCCCATAAATCTATAGATTGCAGGTAGTTGCTGGTCTCTTTTCAAAATCAACTGGCTTAGAAACATGCCAGGTTGGGGCGCCTGGGTGACTTGGTCGGTTAAGCATCCGACTTCGGCTCAGGTCATGATCTCACAGTCCGTGAGTTCGAGCCCCGCGTCGGGCTCTGTGCTGACAGCTCAGAGCCTGGAGCCTGTTTCGGATTCTGTGTCTCCCTCTCTCTCTGCTCCTCCCCTGCTCGTGCTCTCTCTCTGTCTCAAAAAAATAAATAAACGTTAAAAAAAAAAAAAAAGAAAGAAAGAAACATGCCAGGCAAAGGGAAGGAAAGAGGGCCTGGTTTATTTCTACCAGCAGATTCCTTCCCCATCAGACCAGTCAGCTTGGTAGCCGACATCAGCCAACAGAGTGAGACCCCAGGTGGTATTGACCTCCTTCTTCCCTCAAATGAAGTCAATATTGTTAAACCAACATTGACATAAATGTTATGATATATAGGTATCACCTTCCCACCTTGTTTGTCTCCGCCCAGTTTGTACCTGTTCCCCAGTGGGCCCTCACCCACTGACGTTTCTGTTTCTCTGAAACGTCACCATCTACAAACACTTATACTGATTAAGACTTAGAATGTTACAGGGCACCTGGGTGCCTCAGTCAGTTAAGCGTCTGACTTCGGCTCAGGTCGATGATCTCACAGTTCGTGAGTTCTAGCCCCACATCAGGCTCTCTGCTGTCAGCACAGAGCCCGCTTGAGATCCTCTGTCTGTCTCTCTCTGCACCTCCCCTGCTCACGCTCTTTCTCCTTCCAAAAAAAAAAAAAAAAAAAAAGACTTAGAAAGTTACTTATTTATCAGGTACTCTTCCAAGGTCTTTTTATATTAGCTCATTTAATCGTCAGATGCACTCTATCATGTCCGTTTTGTAGTTGAGGAAACTGAGGTACAAGCAGCCAAATAACTTGCTGAAGGTCACATAGCCTGCCAGAAGTAGAGTAGGAATGGGAACCCAGTTGATTTAGTTCCAGAGTCCATGCTTCTTGTCCAGTTCTCTTGACCACTAAGAGAACTCTGTCCCATGTCCCAGAGCTCCAATGAAACCTTCCTGGGATGCTTCAAGCAATAGTGTGTTCTGGATGGCAGACTTCAGCGTGTACTCATAGAAATACCATCTCACATTGTTTTTAGTATCCCAAGGTCATTGTTTATGGCCCCTCTTGTACTCCCATCACAGTCAAACACCAGGCAAAGCTTCCAGTATATGCGATCACCTATTTTTTTTTTTTTTTTAGGAGCACGGCCTTTACTTTCCGTTTGATCCCCTGGGGAGATTCATTTCTTTTCTGCAGAAAAGTGATTTAAAATATAAGACTCTCTCATTCATTAGAAAAGGCAGGCTTTTAAAAGTATACTATTACAGTATAAATGAATACTTAAGTGAATTCTTTCATCTCTTCTAAATGTGGTACTATATTTCATTATTGCAGTGAAAAAGAACTGTATCACACAAACGTTTATATTTTCTTTAGAACCTGCTCATTGGCATTTAGTATGAATAGTAGATGGAGAATGAAAGTTATACCGAAAATGATTAACCATCAGTCACAGCGGCTTTTATATTTTATCCACGTAAAAAATATGTGCTTAATTAGAATTTTCCCTTTTGCTTTTTAAGAAAAATACAAGAGCTTCAGGAATAAGGAGAGGAAATTGCTGCTGATGAGTTTTTCAGGATCCCTGGCAGAGGAGTTTCTGTGTTGATTTTTAAAAGAGTCCTGCAGAAGGAGAACATTGTTAGGCATTTCATAGAGTTCTTGGGAGCCTCTATAGTCTGAGCAACATGTGATTGTGCCCAGATCTGAGGACAGGGAACTCTGAAAAATGAAACACAGCTGTCCTGATATTTTTAAGAAAATTGTAAGGGAGACACTATATGCAATCAATTAAATTGTTCTTTTCTCCTTTTCAGAAGACAGAAACAATTTATAAATGCAGAGTTGCTGTTAAGACTGTAAATTGGCTAGAGTATCTGTTTATGCTGTTAGATTTATGCATAACCTGTAGATGGCACAAACAAGGTCTTATTGACCTTAGCAGCTAAGCAGTGATCCAGAACAGGCTCATCGCATTCAATTTCATGCTACCAACCAGCAGTCTTAACTTTTCACCATTGAGGGTTGAATTCTCTTACTGATTTAAAAAGAACTTTGACAAATTCAGAAAATTTGTCAATTCTAAAAATTGTATCCACCATTTCAAATGGGTGTGTTGCCAGTATTTAATAATGGCATCACTTAGGATGTATTTGGATTTAATGATAGCATTCATTCATGGGTCATCCTGAGAAGAAAACAAATTGCCCCATATAGTTAGACTACCAGTAAATGTTAACTCTGGCTAACACATAATTGAGGCCATGCTGAAAAACAATAAATTCAGAAATTGACTTAAGAGCATAGCTTTTTAAAATTATCAATTAGTATCAGTGTGAGCTGAGCCAAGAAAATGCAAATAGGAACAGAGATGTAGGAGAATAAATTCTTAATCCTACATCAAGGATGCTTGTTTACTCATGCATTGTCAATAATTGAACCATTTAGCAACAAATGTTTGTTGAGCGTGGTCCTGTTTGTGATGTCTGTACTAGGTGCTAACAACCAAATAGTTAAAATATAATCTTTGACTTGAGAGCATGGTTGAGTGGCTGTCACTCTGAACTATTCTGTGAATGATGTTTGATATTTTGTTTCTCAGTACTAAAGGTTTGGTGTTCCCTATCCCCAAACACAACTATGAAATTCCTACCAAGAAAATGATAAATTATAATATCAGATTGAAGGTCGACTTTCGGTCATTTGTTCTTCCCTTACTACTGCTTCTGGAATTTTTGAAAATTAAGAGAATCATATAATAATATAAAAGACAGTTGTGAAAAATTAATAAACCACAGCTATTCCCACCCCCCAACCCAATGCAATACGATATTTTTCTAATGTTACTTTCCTGTTCTTGGCTACCTAAGTACCTATTTTCACATGCCTACAACCTAGTCTGTCTTTTTCATGTAATGTGAATCATAAATACATTTTTAAATAGTGGATTTGGGGGGAACGGTTTTAGGTTTACAGAAGAACTGGACAGAAAATACAAGGAATTCCCGTGTTACTCCCCAACCCCTGCATACGGTTTCCTCTAATAATATGCTGCATTGGCGTGACATGCTTGTTAGGATTGATGAGTCAATATGGACGTGTTGGTATTAACTAAAGTTTACAGTACACATTGGGGCTCACTCTTTGTGGTGTACGTTTGCCCTTCAATAAATGAGTAAACTGTGGTACATCCTGATAATAGAGTGATATTCAATGATGAAAAGAAATGAGGTATCAAGCTGAGAAAAGACGTGGAGGAACCTTAAAGGCATATCGCTAAGTGAAAGAAGTCGGTCTGAAAAGGCTACATAGTGTGTATGATTCCAACTGTATGACATTCTGACAAAGGCAAAACTATGGAGACGGTATAAAAGGTCAGTGGTTACCAGGGGTTAGTGGGGAAGGAAAGATGAATAAGTGGAACACAGGGATTTTTAAGGAAGTGAAATCACTCTTTATGGTACTGTAAGAATAGATACATATCATCATACGGTTGTCAAAACCCAAAGGTACCTAAGTACTTTTATACTTATGAATAGTTGTATAACATTCTTTTGTTGAAAGCCACAGAAATTTAGCCAATTCAAGTAGAAAAAGGTTTATAAAGGACACTAGATAGCTTCTAGAATTTCCAGGATGGCTATAATTTGGCTAGAGATTCCAAAACAATGTTCTAGTCAGGTCATGACCATTAGGAGTAAGGATGCCCACTACTGTCACTAAGCACTAGACATTACAGTTTGCACTGGAGACGCACTGGCGTGGGTCAGTAGATACCCCCTGGAGTTGCATTGTGTCCCCCTAAGAAGACAGGTTGACATCCTAACCTCCAATACTTCAAATTTTTTAATGTTTTGTTTGTTTTTGAGAGAGAGAGACTGAACGCAAGTGGCGGAGGGGCAGAAAGAGAGGGAGACACAGAATCTGAAGCAGGCGTCAGGTTCTGAGCTGTCAGCACAGAGCCTGACATGGGGCTCAAACTCACGAACCATGAGATCACGACCTGAGTTGAAGTCGGACTCTTAACTGACAGAGCCACCCGGGCACCCCATAACCTCCAGTACTTCAGAGTGTGACCTCATTTGGACATAGTTGCAGATTTAACTGGTTAAGATGAAGTCACACTGGAGTAGTGCAGGTCCTTAATCCAACATGACCAGTATCCTTCTAAGAGGGGAAAGACACACAAGGAGGAGCTAGCCATGTGATACGGCTCCAAGCGAAGGAATGCCAACCACTGCCAGCAAACATCAGAAGCTAGAAGAGTCAAGGAATGATCCTCCCCTGAAGATTTCAGAGGGAGCGTGGCTCTGCTGACACTTTGATTTTGGACTTCTAGCCTCCAGAACCACAGGTTAATACATTTCTGTTGTTTTAAGCCACCTCGTTTGTGATACTTTGTTATAGCAGCCCTAGCAATCTACTAAATTACCCAGCACCATATCACCCACTCACTGCCCACCCCTTTTACTCCCCTCAACCCCTGCAAGCTCCAGAGAGAAACCTTCCATAGTTCCTCTTTCTAGATCCTCCCCTCCCCTCTAAAGTACGGCAGGAGCATCTGAGCAGTGACTCCAGGGCATACACCCATGCCCTAGTTATGGGGAAGTCTAAATGAGGACCTGGCATTTTCTGCTTCTTCAGCATTTCACTGAAACTCATAAGGTATGACATTCCTTCAGCACAGAAGGGACTCGGATGCCAGGCAACCAAAAAGAGTGACAAATGTCCAATGTAATTGACTTTATTTTTTTTTTTTAATTTTTTTTTTAACGTTTATTTATTTTTGAGACAGAGAGAGACAGAGCATGAACGGGGAGGGGCAGAGAGAGAGGGAGACACAGAACTGGAAGCAGGCTCCAGGCTCTGAGCCATCAGCCCAGAGCCCGATGCGGGGCTCGAACTCACAGACCGCGAGATCGTGACCTGAGCTGAAGTCGGCGCTTAACCGACTGAGCCACCCAGGCGCCCCTGTAATTGACTTTATAGTTATGAATTTTAAGGGGCCACATAATATTCCATTATGTTGATGCCATTACTAAAAAGCTTTTTCCATGTTAATTGGGAAGTTAGAGTAACTTTCAGATTGCTGTTTTTTTTACATGGTGACATTTGTGTATCTGTAAGTTTTTTGCTTCTATGGAGCCCTGTCTTGAGTGGAATATTATAGCCTCCTTGACTGCAACTACATATTCATAGATTTCTTTTCAAAAGCATTTTCTCAGTCTACAACTTCATAGATAGTATGCAGTGTGCCTGTTTCACCATAATTTCAGTATTAAGTAATTTTTAGTTTCTTTGTATGTAATTGGTCAAATAGGTATAAAGTGGTACTTTAAAGTTGACTTCATTTACATTTAGTTGATCTTTAGAAACAATAAATATTTTTCCACTTTGCCCTTATGCATAGCAGACCGTGCGCTAACTCTGCACAGCACATGCATTACCTGTTTCAATTCTAAGACAAATACTGGTGCGCCTGGGTGGCTCAGTCGGCTGGGTGTCCGACTTTGGCTCAGGTCATGATCTCACGGTCCATGGGTTCGAGCACGTGGGTTGACAGCCCGGAGCCTGGAGCCTGCTTCGGATTCTGTGTCTCCCTCTCTCTCTGCCTCTCCCCCACTTGTGCTCTGTCTCTCTCTGTCTCAAAAATAAATAAAAAAATAAAAAAATGTTTATTAGACAAATACCGTTGTTGTTTTGGTTTTATTGATGAGAAAACTGTATCTCAGACAGGTTATGGAATTTACCCAAGGTCACACAGGCAGAAGTGGCAGCGTTTATATCTTGAATCCTCTGTTTTTCCGACTCTAGAGCCCAAGCTGTTTGAGGGACTTATCTGAGGAAATTGTCTCACACAGTAAAACTAGCAGATCCAATCTAGTTGCAGTTCAGAATGCAAGCTGGAAATGATGAGAGGCAGACCAGAAGGAGAGAGGTATATTGATGAAAAACTATGGAGGGTGCTTAAGGGTCTGGTGAAGAGTTGTGAACTTCATTTAGTAGTGACTAAAGTGCCCCTGGTTTCCTGAGCAGCACAATGAGAGACTCGAAGTGTTGTTCTGGAAGGATAGTCTGGTGACATTGTATAGGATTTATTGGAAAGAGAGGTAACTGGAATTAAGGAGATCATTTAAAAATAAATAATCCTTGATTAGTAAGGTAACAAGAGCTTGGATATAGTCAAGAGATTAATGTAGGACAACTGTGAATTTGAAAGACATTCCTAAGATGAGTGAACAGCATTTAGTGACCCGTGGAAAATGGGGAAAAGGAAATAAAAAGAAGTCAGAGATGTATCTGTGTTTCATATCTGGGTCACTGGAGGATTATGATACCACTAAAAACACATATATAGATGTTAGAGGGAGAGTGGATTTTAGGGGGAAGAGTATAAACTTGACTTTAGACATATTGATTTTGAGGTAGATATCTTTATGAAAAAGTTCAAGAATTCAGAACTAGAACTTCAGGGAAGGACGAAGCCGACGCTGCAGATTTGGGGGTCCTCTGAGTAGAAATATTAGTTGACAGCAGTGGACATAAGCATTGGCTGAAGGTGAAGCAGAAGGGGATGAGATAGAGGCTGAAAGCTGGGAAATATACCGAATGGGAGGGAGGAAGAAAACAGGGCGGGGAGGCACACAGGGAAGAATACCTAAAAATACCCCAGTCATACCCTTGACAAGTTTACTCTCATCTTCAGACTCCAAGTGGAAAAAAACAAGCTCAGAAAAGGCAAAGGCAGAGGAGCTCTTGCTCGCAGAGGGCTTTGGCTCCAACCCCAGGAAGAATACCAGGGGCCCAGACTCGGCCATGCGGAGGACCCCATCTGCCTAGGCTGGATAAGCCTTAGGAGCCCTGAGGCAAAGCAGGAGGGAAAGCGCTTTTCCGGGCTTTCTTCCAGGAGTTACAGGCAGGCCTTCTCACTGCTTTTGCTACGCAGAAGGGAGAAAACCAGAGGACCACACTAGTAGCCATCCCACTGGCACTGTGGTTGACCATGTGTCTGTGGCAGCTCTGGGCTTAGAACAGCTAAGACTACACTCTGCCTTATATTTAACAAAGGGACCAGACAGGTAGACGGGTGGGTAACCAAGAAGAATAGAGGAGCTGAGAGATGGAGAGGTGGTGTCAAATTCCACGTAAGGATGGAGGACCTTGAACGTTGAAGAAAGGTTACATTTAAGTTTTAGATGCTTACTGGGGGACTTCCAAAGGGTGGATGTAGTAGACTAGTAGATTTAAGTCAAATTTACAGAATTGAAGAATAGGCAGGTGGGAGGCATGGAAAAGAATCAATGTGAACTACACTTTGGGGTAATTTGAGTTGAAAGGAAGGAGATGAGCTTATGACCCCAGGGGATAGCCAGACTGAGACTTTGTAGTTGTTATTGTATGTTGTTTAAAAGGCAAGGGAGGCTGGTAGTGAGAAGAAACACAGAGTAGAGTAAGGTTATGCAAAAGAGAAGTGCATACTTCATGACAAGATCCTGGAGGACCCGAGAAAAGGTAGAATTAGAAAAGGGCTTAATGTTGAGATTTTTCAGAAAAGTAAAGTGCTTGGATTTAAAAAAAAAATTTTAACCTTTATTCATTTTTGAGACAGAGAGAGACAGATCATGAATGGGGGAAGGTCAGAGAGAGAGGGAGACACAGAATCTGAAACAGGCTCCAGGCTCCGAGCTGTCAGCACAGAGCCCGACGCGGGGCCCGAACTCACGGACCGCGAGATCATGACCTGAGCCGAAGTCGGACGCCCAACCGACTGAGCCACCCAGGCGCCCCTGGATTTTTAAATTCAAGTGTAGTCTGTAAGGACTGGTGAGCAAGGGCCACCTTGCTCCTATAGATTTAGGTTAGAAGGACAAGACATAGGCAGAATGAGGGTGAAGGTAGAGGAGAGAACACATGGACGTGAGTCCAGACCTTGTGGCAAGAGAAAAGGGGACAAGGTGCAAATGTACACCTGTTAGCAGCTGATTGTTATGGAAAAGACCTAAAGGAGCACAGTGGGGAGGTGGAAATGGGCTGAACCTGTCAGCTGCAGTAGAGGAACTTTGCATTTGATGGGGGAAAGTCATGTAAAAGTCTTCTTGGGGAGAGGCTATAAAGATGTTTTTTTTTTTTTTCTTTTTTTTTTTTCCTGGGCATCTTGAACTAGAGGAAATGAAGTCTTCACTGAGAGTTAAGTGGCTTGGTCAGGGAAGCCAGAGAGAAGATGATAGCTGTCAACACTGGAGAGAAGTTAAAGCACTAGAAGAGAAAAAAAGCTCTGCAGGAAAATAAACCTAAGTTGCCAAGGCACAGAGGAGGAAGAAATGGATTTGGAAATTGTTCAGATGTGGAACGTAAAATTGCCATAGTCTTCCTAATGATGGTCTCTCTAATTTCCAACTACCCCCAAAATAAATTAGGTTGGGTTTTGTGGCTTCTCTTCAACTGACTTTTATTGCAAAATGGTTAAGCAAGAGTTCTAGAGTTGAACTGCCTGAGCTTGGATCCCACCTCCATGTTGTACTGTCTATGCGACTTGGGCAAGTTACTCTCTCTCTCTCTAAGTCTGTTTCCTCACCTGTACAAAAGAGATCATAATATAAAAGCTACCTCATGGGGAAGATTAAATATGGTGTGACACCAAAAAAGGGTCACAGAACTGGCAGCTAGTGCACACTTGTTAATATTCCCTATTACCATGATGATGGTGGTAGTAATGGTGATATAAACTACTCTGGGAATTCAGAGATGAATAAAACAGCCCCTGTCCTCCAGGACTCACAGGCTATTGAGAAATATCTTCAAAGCTCTGAGTGACCCAGCGATTCTAAGAAAATTAACTGATTCATTGAGCAAAGAGTTATTGAGCCCCTTAGAATGTTCCAGGTGCTGGGGATATGTTGGTGAATGAAACCTACCAAGGTTCCCTGCCGTCATGGAATTTGGGTTCTAGTGAGGGGAGACAGCAAATAAACAGTAGAGCAAATAAGTGCAGTGTATTAGGAGGTGATAGGTATTAATTATAGTGGAAATGGAATGGCAATGGAAGCCAATGGCAATGGTAATCAGTATGGGGAGCAGTGGTGGAATTGCCAATTAAAATGGTGCGGTGCAGGGGGTTGTGATGTACATTTATGATGAAGTCATCAAATGGGTTAGTGCTTATGGAGGTAGAGAGGTGGGCCATCCAACTTGCCCTGGACAGGAGAGAAATGAAAGGCTTCCCATCTAGGGGATGTGTGAACTAGAAAGGGCCAGTGGCAATCAGAAAGGCTAAAAGAACCATGTATGACATGTATTAAAAATAGAGATACCGTATGATCTGATGAGGTTTTTGGGGTGACAGTAGGGTTCGTGGGGTCTGGAGCCAACA
The DNA here is from genome assembly GCF_027475565.1 of Acinonyx jubatus. Taxonomy (NCBI): domain Eukaryota; kingdom Metazoa; phylum Chordata; class Mammalia; order Carnivora; family Felidae; genus Acinonyx; species Acinonyx jubatus. Next base: position 87,601,018 of record NC_069383.1, read on the forward strand.
ACCAGGAAAGAATTCTTGAAGATGCCTTTGGTGCAAAAAGGTGATTTCATTAAAGTGAGGGGACAGGACCCGTGGCCGGAAGAGCTGCCTGGGGACCATGAGGAGATACTAGTTATATACTGTGGAGTTGGGGGAGGTAAAGTCCGGGGGAAGTTTCCAGTGAGATTTTCGTATGCTAAATTAGACTCACAGGATCCTGGAGGCCTAGCTATTATCAAGCTAAGGCTGTTTTTCCCTCTAGCAAATCATTAGCATTAAGGCAGTGGGGAGTTCCTGAAACGTTTTACTCTGCCTGCCTCAAGTAGTTGTCAGTGGGCTGCAGGTTATAAGGAAATTGAATTCCAGCTGCCATTTCCTTCTGCCTTTGTTTCCCACCTCACTATGGAGGGGTGATGTTGGGGCTCCAGGAAACGGTCTGTAGGTTTCTGGAGATAAGGCTGCTGATAAGATTGCCTTTTTCTTGTGATTTACTAAGATATTTGTCAATGGATGGAGATTCATGTCCTGCGGGACTATGAGCTCTGTCAGTTAACCCTTTGTTTTCCCAAACCTTTCCTTTGTTCTTGGGCAGCCAGGAGTGCCCAGGGATGTCACACATATCCCACCTGGGGGTGGGGGAGGGGTTTGCGACTGGCCTGTCTGCTTCCCTTATGCTCCCTTATCTTGATCCATCAATTCCACTTCTGGCTGTGTACCAAAAGGAATGAAGTCACTATCTCAGAGAGATATCCACACCGCAATGTTCATTGCAGCTTTGTTATATTAGCCAAGACATGGAAAAACCTACATGTATGTAGACAGATGCATGGATGAAGAGAATGTAGTGTATACACGCAACAGAGTATTATTCAGCCATAAGAAGAAATCCTCTGTCATTTGCAGCATTGTGTTTGGACCTTGAAGACATTATGCTAAGTGAGGGAATTATGCTAAGTGAGGGAAGTCAGAGAAAGACAAATACCATATGATCTCACTTATGGGGCTCCTGGGGGTGTGTCAGTCTTTTGAGCATTCAACTCTTGATTTTGGCTCAGTTTGTGAGATCTAGCCCTGCATCAGGCTCTGCCCTAAGAGTGCAGAGCCTGCTTCGGATTTTCTCTCTCCCTCTCTGTCTGTCTCTCCTCCACTTTGTGCATGCGTTCTCTCTCTCAAAATAAATAAAGATTAAAAAAAGATGTCTCACTTATATGTGGGATCTGAAAAAAGCAAACTCATACAAAAAGAGAGTAGATTGTTGGTTGTCAGAGGTGGAGATGGGTGGGAAAAGATTGGTCGAAGGGTACAGATTTCTAATTAGAAGACGAATAAGTTCTGGGGATCTAACATACAGCATGGTGACGGTAGTTAATGATTTCATGTTATATGTTTGAAAGTTGCTAAGAGTAGATTTTAAAAGTTCTCAACCTACACACATATGCACACGCACACACACACATTGTAAATCTGTGAGGTGATGGATGTGTTAACAAAACTGATTGTAACGATCATTTTGCAATACGTACATATATAAAATAACTTGTTTGTACACTTGGAACTTACCTGGTGTTGTGTATCAATTACATCTCAATAAATCTGGGGGTGAAAAAAAGAAAAGTCAGCAGAGAACTGGCCTGTGAAGAGGCAATGGCCTGGGAGGGCTTTAGTTTTGTTATTAAAGGAGGTAATATGATGCTCCCTAATGTGCTTTCGGAAAACAGAACATGGTAAAAAAAAAAAAAAATCACTCAACTAGTACTTTAGACAAGAAATGATCCTGTAAATGCTTCTCTCCCTTAGAAAAAAGGAGGGGGGGCGGGTGGCTATAGTTTGTAGTGTTTTTCACACTAAGTTTCTTAAAACTATGACTACCTTACCAAGTGTGTGATTTACTGGTATTATTATAGAGAAATTGGTTTTGTGATTTAGCTCTCCTTGATAGGCACTTGCTGTACAAGAGGTGGCAGGGCCCCACTTGGCTTGAGGTACTTTTGCTGGAGAATCTGAGAACTGTCTGTTGTAATTCACAGACACACTGCCGAATGAAGGCACTGAAAGAAGAAAGGCCTTCCACTGAGGCACAGAAGAGCTCTTACAGGATCTGCCCCAGGACTAGACAGCCTTTGAATTCACTTCAGAATGCTCCCAGTTGTCACTTACAGAGGTTATGTAAGGCCAAAGAAAGATACATAATAAAAGGCTACACTAGCTGAATAAATACATTGTAGCCACCCCCCAACCAGCAAATCCAAGTATTGCTTAAACTGAAAGGTCAGTCAGCCAGGTCTAGAGACAGTTTTGGTTGTCACAACTGGCCAGGGGAGAAGGTGCTGACATTTGGTAGGTAGAGGCTAACCCTGGTGGGCAGAGGTCAGGGATGCTGCTGGACTTCCTGCAATGCACGGGGCAGCTCCCTACCACAAAAAATTGTCCCAGCCTCCAATGTCAGTACTACCAAGGTGGAGTAACCCTGGAATTTAAGCTGGGAAAGAGATGACCAAGACGTGGAGTACACAAAGGGCAGTGGAAAGTGGGACAGTCACTAGGTTGTAGGGTCCAGTAAGGGGAGAGGTGTACTGGAATTGGGGTAGTGGAGAAGATGAGATGGGAAGCAGATATGGGGATGGAGAGTGGCAATGCTTCAAATGGATTACGGACAGTGGTGTTCCAGTTACTGATACCGACAAAGAATGTTTATATGTCACATATACATAAGACATGAACTTGAGCAGTGATTCCGACATGTAGTAAACTTTCTGATCTTTGTTAACTTCTCTGAGCCTGTTTTCTTATCTGCAAAAACTGGACATTTTCTTCTTTTGCCTCCTAGAAATATTGAGTGAGATAGTATATATAAGCTTTTTTATTTTGGGTCTAGGTGCTAAGTATCAGGTGTTTAAAGTGACTTTGACAGAGCACAAAGAAAGGAAAAGCATGGCAATCTTTTAGAGGCACTGATGCATTCTGACTCAGAGGTTTCTACTCGTTGACACGTTAAGAATGCTGGAGCACTGTGGATCTCCCAGGCACTCATACACACTTCTTAGATCCAGTTGGGTTTATTAAGTACGAGAGATGATGGCCATAAATGCGTGAAGGAGACAACCCTTTCAAACTGGCCTGCTCACCAGCATTAACTGTTTCTGCCAAACATGAGTTGTGCAAGCTGGGTTTCTTTTGTTTTACCACCTATATTTTTTGTGCAGCAGGGACAGTATGGTGTTTATTGCTTGCAATTAAATTGCTTGTTGCATGAGACATAACATTCTTTGATAGAGAATACATGTATTGTGTGGTACCATACATTAGCAATTCACTTTATTTTTAAACATAGGATTAAGTTACCATGCTACATTTCTTTTAATTGAAGTATAATTGATAGACAATATACTGTTAGTTTCATGCGTACAGCATAGTGATTCCACATTTGTATACATTGCAAACTGATAATTACAGTAATTCTAGTTACCATCTGTCACCATACAAAGCTAGTACAATATTATTGACTGTATTACCTGTGCTGTACATTACTTCCCCATTACTTATTTATTGTATAACTGGAAGTTTGCACTTCCTGATCCCCTTTGCCCATTTCATGTCCCCCAAGCCCCTTCCCCTCTGGCAACCACCATTCAGTTCTCTGTATCTGTCAGTCTGAATCTTGTTGAGTTTTGTTTTTTGGATTCTACTTATAAGTGAAATCATGTGGTATTTGCCTTTCTCTGTCTGGCTTATTTCACTTAGCATTATACCCTCTGGACCCATCGATGTTATTGCAAGAGGCAAAAAAATATCTTTTTTTTTATGACTGCACAGTATTCTATATGGATATAGATACCTCACATCTTCTTTATCCATTCATCTATTGATGGACTCTTAGATTGTTTCCATATCTTGGCTGTTGTAAATAATGCTGCATATAGTGGTGCATGTATGTTTTCAAATTAGTGTTTCATTTTCTTTGGATAGATACTCAGAACTGGAATTGCTGGGTCATATATGGTTTTTGAGAAACCTCCATAATGTTTTCCATATTGGTTGTACCAATATACTTTCCCACTAACAGTATATAGAAGTTCCCTTTTCTCTGCATCCTCTCCGACACTTGTTATTTCTTGTCTTTTAGATAATAGCCATTCTGACACATATGAGGGGGTATCTCATTGTGGTTTTGATTTGCATTTCCCTAATGATTATTGTTGTTGAGCATATTTTCATGTATCTGTTGTCCATCTGTGTCTTCTCTGGAAAAATGTCTATTCAGTTCATCTGCCTATTTTATACTTGAACTGGTGGGGTTTTCTTGTTGTTATTAAGTTATATAAGTTCTTTATATATTTTCAATATTAACCCCTTATCAGATATATGATTTGCAAATATCTTTTCCCATCATGTAGGTTGATTTTCATTTGTTGATGGTTTCCTTAACTGAGCAGAAGCCTTTTTAGTTTGAATGGGTACCTTTTGTTGCCCTTGCCTTTGCAGTCAGATTCAAAAACTTAGCTAAGACCTATGTCAAGGAGCTTACTGTCTGTATTTTCTTCTAGGAGTTTTATGGTTTCAGGTCTTACATTCAAATCTGTAAATCATTTTGCATTAATTTCTGTATATGGTAAAAGATAGTGGTCCAGTTTCATTCTTTTGCATGTAGCTGTCCAGTTGTCCCAACACCATTTATTGGAGACTGCCCTTTCCCCATTGTATACTCTTGCCTCCTTTGTCATAAGTTAATTGACCTTATATGTGTGAGTTTATTTCTAGGCTCTCTATTCTATTCCATTGGTTTATATATTTGTTTTTATGTCAGTACCATACTGTTTTGATTACTATAGCTTTGTAATATACTTTGAAATCAGGGAATGTGATACCTCTGGCTTTGTTCTTCTTCCTCAAGATTGTTTTGGTTCTTTAGGGTCTTTTGTGGTTACATATACGTTTTGTGATTATTTGTTCTAGACCTGTGAAAAATGGTATTAGAATTGTGGTAGAGATTACATTGAATGTGTAGATTTTTTTTTGGATACTATGGACATTTTAGAAATATTCATTCTTCTAATTCACAAGCATGGAATATATTTCCATTTATATGTACCATCTTCGATTTCTTTTATCAATGTCATACAGTTCTCAGTGTGTGGTTCTTTCACCTTCTTGGTTAAATTTATTCCTAGATATTTTATTCTTTATGATGCATGTAAATGAGATTGTTTTTTTGGTTTCTCTGATAGTTATTAGTGTATAGAAATGCAGTGAATTTTTGTATATTAATTTTGTATCCTGCTACTTTACGGAATTCATTATTAGTTCCAACAGTTTTTTTCACGGGGTTTTTAGGATTTTCCATATAAAGGATCATGTCTTCTGTAAATCATGGTAGTTTCACTTCTTCCTTTCCAATTTGTATGCCTTTTATTTTTTTCTCTTGCCTAATTGCCCTGGCTAGGATTTCCAATTCTATGTTGAATAAAGTGCCAAGAGTAGGCATCATTGTCCTGTGCCTGTTCTTAGAGGAAAAGCTTTCAGCTTTTTACCACTGAATATATTAGCTGTGAAGTTTTCATATATCACCTTTATTATGTCCCTCTGTATGCACTTATTGAGAGTTTTTTTTATCATGAACAAATGTTGAATTTTATTTGATGCTTTTTCTTCATCTGTTGAGATGATCATATGATTTTTATTCTTCATTTTGTTAACGTGTTGTATCACATTGATTGATTTGCTGATGTTAAGCCATCCTTGCATCACTGGAATAAATCTTACTTGATCATGGTTGTATGGCTTTTTTAACATTTTGTTGAATTTGACTTGGTAATATTTTGTTGAGGATTTTTGCATCTATATGCATCACAGATATTGGCCTATAATTTAATTTTCTTTTTTCTTTTCTTTTCTTTAATTTTTTCTTTCTTCTTTCTTTCTTTCTTTCTTTCTTTCTTTCTTTCTTTCTTTCTTTCTTTCTTTCTTTCTTTTGTGGTATTCTGTCTGGCTTTAGTATTAGGGTAATGCTAGCCTTATAAAATGACTTTAGAAGTGTTCCCTTTTTTCAATTTTTGGGAAGATTTTGAGAAGGATAGGTATTAAATCTTAGAATATTTGGTAGAATTCACCAGTGAAGGCATCTGGTCTTGCACTTTTGTTTGTTGGGAGGCTTTTGATTACTGATTAAATCTTCTTACTAGTATTGATCTATTCAGATTTTCTGTTCATGAATAATCATGGAAGATTGTATGTTTCTTAGAATTTATTTCTTCTAGGTTGTCTAATTTGTTTGGTATATAATTGTTCATCATTGTCTTATATCCTTTATATTTCTGTGTTATGAGTTATAACTTCTCTTCCATTTCTGATTTTATTTATTTGGGTCCTCTCCCTTTCTTCTTCTTCTTCTTCTTCTTCTTCTTCTTCTTCTTCTTCTTCTTCTTCTTCTTTTTTAAGTTATTTGAGAGAGAGAGAGTGAGAGCAAGAGAGAGAGAGAGTGAGCACATGAGCAGGGGAGAGGGACAGAGTGGGAGAGACAGAATCTTAAGCAGGCTCCATACTCAGTGCAGAGTCCAACTCAGGGCTTGATCCCACAACCCTGGGATCATGACCTGAGCCGAAATCAAGAATTGGCTGCCTAGCCAACTGAGCCACCCAGAGGCCCTTCCCTTTCCTCTTTGTTTTTTCTTTTTTTCGTTGCTTTCTAGCTAAAGTTTTGTCAATTTTATCTTCTCAAAGAACTGTTCTTAATTTCATTGGTCTTAAATTTCCATCGTATTTATTTATTTCTGTGCTCGTCTGTATTTTTTCCTTCCTTCTACTAACTTTGGGTTTCATTTGCTCTTCTTTTTACAGTTCCTTTGGGAGTAGAGTTAGATTTAGTTTATATTTTTCTTCTTTACTGAGGTAAGTGTATTTTGCAGTGGATTTCTCTCTTATAACTGCTTTTGCTGTATGCCATAGAGTTTGGCATGTCATATTTCTGTTTTCATTTGTCTCTACCTATTTTTTTATTTCTCCTGTGATTTCTTTGACGACTTACTGGTTGTTGAGTAGCATGTGTTTAATCTCCACATTTAAAAAATGTTTTTAAAGTTTTATTTTTGTAAGTGATTTCTAGTTTGATACTATTGTGGGCAGAAAAGATCCTTGATCTGATTTCAGTCTTGTTGGATTTATTCAGACTCGTTTTGTGGCCTGACATATCATCTGTCCTGGAGAATGTTCCATATGCACTTGAGAAGAATATGTACTCTGAAGCTTTTGGGTGAGATGTTCTGTTAGATATCTGTTAAGCCCATTTGGTCTATGTGTTGTTTAAGGCCGATATATCTTTATTGACTTTCTGTCTGGATGTAAGTGGGGTGTAAGTGGGGTGTTAAAGTCCCCTACTATTAGGGTACTGTGCTGTGAATTTCTCCCTCCAGGTCTGTTATTATGGCTTTACATATTTTGGTGCTTCTATTTTGAGTGCATATATATTTATAATAACTGTTTATCATTAGGAAATGCCTTTCTTTGTCTTTTATTGTTCTTTGTTTTAAAGTGTTTTCTTGTCTGATACGAGTATAACCACATCAGCTTTTTTTTCATTACCATTTGCATAGATTATTTTTTTCTATCCCTTTACCTTCAGTCTGTGTATATCCTTACTTCTGGAGTGAACTTCTGGAGTTACACTCAAAGTAATTATTGTGGCTATTGCCATTTTTTTAGTTGTTTTCTGGCTGTTTTGTAAGTTCTCTCATCCTGTTGTCTTCTCTTTCTCTCTTCTGGTTTGATGAATTTCTTTAGTGTTATATTTAGATTCTTTTCTCATTTCCTTTGGTGTATTCCCTATAACTTTTTGCTTGTCATTACTGTGGGGTTCACATATATTGTCCTATGTATGTAACAGTCTATTTTAAGTAACTTGGCAACTTAAATTTGAACATATTCCAAATCTCTACGTTTTTACCTAACTTCCAGCACATTTTGTGTTTTTACATCTTTTTATTTTATATTTCCATTGACAAATTGTAATTTTTGTAATTTTATTACTTTTGTATTTTTGACCTTCATACTAGCTTTATAAGTGGTTAATCCACTACTTTTACTATATATTTACCTTTTCCAGTGAGATTTTTGTTTTCATATGTTCTCTGGTTATTAATGAGTGCCATTTCTTTTCAGCTTAATGAAGTCCCTTTAAGTTTTCTTGTAAGGCCAGTTTAGTGGTGATTAACTTCTTTAGCTTTTGCTTATCTTGAAAACTTTTTATTTCTCCTCTGTTCTAAGTGATAACCTTGCTGGGTAGGGTATTCTTGGTTGGAAGTTTTTCTTTTCAGCACTTTGAATATCTCTTGCCCCTCCCTTCTGAGTTGCAAAGTTTCTGTTGAAAAATTTGCTAATGGCTTTATGAGGTCTTCTTGTACATAACAAGTTGTTTTTCTCTTGCAGCTCTTGACATTCTCTCTTTAACTTTTTGACATTTTAATTATGTGTTTTGATATGGATCTCTTTGAATTCATTTTATTTGGAACTCTCTGTGCTTCTAGGACCTGGAAGTGTTTCCTTTCTCAGGTTAGGGAAATTTTCAGCCATTATTTCTCCTAAAACCTTTTCTACTTCTTTCTCTTTCTTCTCTTTCTTCTTCTTCTTCTTCTTCCTCTTCCTCTTCCTCTTCCTCTTCCTTTTCTTCTTCCTCTCCTCCTCCTCTCCCTGTAATACAGATATTATTTCACTTCATGTCCCATAGGCCTCTTCATGTATCTTCACTTTCAAAAAAAGTTTTTTCTTATTGCTGCTTTCTTTATCTTTATGAGTTCCATTGCTTTGTCTTCCAGCTCTCTGATCCATCATTTCTCTTTATCCAGTTTGCTATTGAAACCCTCTAGTGTATTTTTTTCAGTTCAAATACTGTATTCTTCAGTTCTGTGACTTCTATTTGGTACTTTCTTATATTTTCTATCTCTTTGTTCAAGTTCTCACCATGTTCATCCATTCTTCTCCTGAGTTTGCGACTGTTACTTTGAATTCTTTATCACATAGATTACTTATATCTATTTTATCAATGTCTTTCCTGAGATTTTGTCTTGTTATTTCTCACTCTTCTCATTTGCCTGACTCTCTGTGTTTGATTTTATGTGTGAGGTGAAACAGCTATTTCTTCCAGTCTTAACGGAGTAGCTTTGTATAGGAGATGATTCATGAGGCCCAGAAGTACAGCCAGGTGCTCAGGGGGCATCCCTTCTGTGGGGTGCATTTGCTCACCTGCCAGCTGTGTCTCAGGGAGGTATGGAGCATTCATCCAGCGGCTATGGTGCAGGTGCAGCACAGGGTGGTGTGGGAGAGGTGTGGCCAGGTGCTAACCCTGTTGACTCTGACACAACTCAGGCATGGGGATGGAGGCGCTTGCTTGACTGGCTATGGTGTGGCTGGAGGATCAGTGTGGGGTATGCAGGTTAGAAGGAGATTGCCAAGATGGCGCCCAACCCCACTAGCATTAGCAGGTTAGAATGAGATCACAGAAACCGTGCCTGCCTGTGCTTCTGTCCTCGAGAGCGTCCCATCGAGTACCTGCCTGTCCCACAGCAACTTTAATTTTAATAAGTGCATCTTCTTGGGGTGCCTGGATGGCTCATTTGGTTGAGCATCCTACTCTTGATTGATTTCAGCTCAGGTCATGATACTAGGTTGTGGGATCAAATGTGCTGAGCATGGAGCCTGCTTAAGATTCTCTCTCTCTCTCTCTCTCTCTCTCTCTCTCTCTCTCTCTCTTCTCCTCCTCCTTTTGCATGCTCTCTCTAAAGTAAAATTTTAAAAAATTAAAAAAAAAATAAATTCATGTCCTTCACGTATGGTGTAGGTGCTTTTCAAATTGCTGCTCTTGTGTTGGCCCCGGGGTGCATAAGTGAGTCTGCACACAAGGCCTTTAAAGGTAGATTCTCTATTCCCTATAGTTTTGGGTTCTCCTGAATGTACTCCCCATTAGTTTTCAAAGCCAAATATTTTGAGGGCTTGTCTCTGCAGTGCAGGACTCAAGCATTGGAGTACATGATATGGAGGTCAAACCCCTCACTCTTCAGGGAAAAACTCCATACTTTTGAGATCCCTCTGACTGTGGGTTGTCATGCCTCGGGCAAAGGTTTTGGCAAGAGCACTTCTCTGCTTCTCTTACCCAGTGTGGCCCTTTTATCCTTTGTTGTGGAGGCCACTACACATCTCATTTTCAGGACTTTTTCAGAGGATATTATTCCACATGTATTTGTAGATTCGTTGTGTCTGTGGGAGGGTGTAAGTTCAAGGATCCTCCTAAGAGGCCATCTTGAATCGCTTCCTATGTAAGCTCTTAATATAGTGCACATATTAGGTGCACCATGAATGTTATCACTATTATGATGATGGTTATGTCATTTGAGGGGAAAAGGAGGCACAAGAAATGAAAGAAAAAGGAAAAGAGTTTAGCTGAAATGCTTTTCTTGAAGATTCAGCTTCCCTCTTAGCTCTAATGTTACATCTGTAGGTGATTAATTATATTACTAATTTATATTTTTTGTGATGAAATCGTTATTTATATTTTCACAGTTGGGAATGCCTGAGGGATTGTCTTAACTCTAGGAGAAAATTATTTGGTGAAATTATTTTCTACGAGGTTTTTTGGGAAGTTTTTTATGTAGAAGACCAAATTAAGTATTTCTTTCATTTTCTCATTTTTAACTTTTTAACCTACAAAATAGATAGACTCTTACCTTTTTCTGGCTCTCCTTTATATTGGGCTAAATACTCTAAAAGTAATTTATTATACATAGAAGATAAATTTCAGGGAAGCTTCTGTGTCCTTTGAATGTTGTTCTGTCAACAATGCCTATTACTTCTGTTCACAATGGCAAAATTGTAGCTGAATATCCAGCTACAATGTTAAAATGTTACTATTCCCCAGGTGGTGCAGTGTGATATTAGAATATCTTCTAGTTTATTGATATGGCATTTTCTGCACTGTCCATTAAGCAATTTATTTGAGTGTATGTTGGGATTTAAATTTTATTTTATTTTATTTATTTATTTTGCTTGTTAAGGATTGGAATTTTTTACAGTGACTTATTCATGATATTTTTATTCCTGTGTTCTATACTATGTTTCAAAACATAGTGAAGGTCTTATAAAAATAAAGTTAGTGTTTATGAAATGAACCAAATTAAGACCAGATCAAAGAATTTAAAAATAGGTACACCTATTTTTAAACTGTACTTACAGTTTTTGCCTGATATATATTTTGTGAATAATTTTCTTTCCCCGAGACATCCTTTATTCTTTGTACCAACCTCATCGTTTCATTTACATTAGTGGTTAAAAAATACTTTTTGATGAATGTCTTAGCATTGAACTTCTTCAATGTTTATAATTATCTGCTATGGTCTTTTCTCTTTACTAATTGTGGTTCCTTGAGAGAGGAGAAATTGTGTATTATTCATTATTCTCACTGTTGTCCAGCTACCCCTAGCCCAATGCATGACACGTAAAAAGCATTAAAAAATGTTTATTGAGGGGTGCCTGGGTAGCTCAGTCGGTTAAACGTCTAACTTCGGCTAGGTCATGATCTCACAGTCCGTGAGTTCGAGCCCCGCATCGGGCTCTGTGCTGACAGTTCAGAGCCTGCAGCCTGCTTCGGATTCTGGGTCTCCCTCTCTCTCTCTGCCCCTCCCCCACTCATGCTCTGTCTCTCTCTCTCTCTCTCTCTCAAAAATAAATAAACATTAAAAAAATGTTTGTTGAATAGAATTGAATTAATGATGAATAATTAGTAAACATTTATAGAGTAACTACTGTGTTCCAAGTAATTTGCTAAAGTCTGTGGTTTCAAAGATATTATATCTTAAGATGTTCAGAATCTATCTAGTCAAATCCAAACTGTTGTTCATTGTCAATAGTCAGTGATGTTTATGGAGAGATGGAAGGCAATGTGGAAGAAGAGAAGACAAGGGGGAAAAACATACAGTGCCCTTGATATCTTCAAGGAGACCAGTTTAGTTCTCAGTTGAAACTTCTGTAAACTTGAAAAGCTGGGTCTGTGGATGAGTGAAATATCTTTATTCCTAAATCAATTCCAGCCTACAGTAAACTATCTAAGTAGAGGGTCTGCTTAAGAATTAATTAATCACCGAAATCAATTAATTAATCAATCACGTTGATTAATTAATTAAGAAATTAACAGGTGAAGCAATGTAGAGTTTCTCTTCTACTTCCTACAAGAAGCAAATTAGTGTTTTTAATCTGTTAATTGTATAAAAACAGATGGTGCTAGTGTCAGATCATTCTTTAACGCAGGCTTGGCAGGGTCTTTACTTGAAAATATTTTGTCAATCTGTAGTTGGAATTACTGTGTAAATTTGAAAGAAGTAAACCACATATCTGAAAAAATATTGTACATTCATGCTTCGTACTGACACCACCTGGGTTGTTGCCTGGCTGATTCGATCCACATTAGGGCTTTCTTTGCTGTAAGTTGAAATGATTTGAGCTCTCTCTATCTGGGGTTATAAGCAGACCAGTGGTTTATGTGGAATCAGAAGTTCTGAACCCTATCTTAAATTCAAATCATCTAGTTCTTCAGGTACTTGACATTCTTATACTCAGGGTCATGAACAAAGTAGCTTGGATTGTTCAATTCAAGCAATCACAACTCGAAACACCTCATGCATCAGTTTTTGCTGTGATGAGCATCATGAATGAGAACTATCACCAGCAGTCGTAACTGCTTCAAATATGAAAGGAGAGATTATATAGCACACACCAGGACAGAACTTGTCTAATTAAAATAGATGGAAACTGCTATACCAATAAAGCAGATAATACATCAGTGTCACAGTGCATCAGGTAGGTGATGGTAACATTTCACCTTGCTCAGGTAGTTTTTAAATGGTCATTTAATGAACAGACATTTCTCCAAAGAAGACATCCAGATGGCCAACAGACACATGAAAAAATGCTCATCATCACTTATCATCAAGGAAATGCAAATCAAAACTACAATGAGATATCACGTCAGAATGGCTAAAATCAACAACATAAGAGACAACAGGTGGGGAGCCTGGGTGGCTCAGTCACTTAAGTGTCCGACTTCAGCTCAGGTCACAATCTCGCGGTCCGTGAGTTCGAGCCCCGTGTCGGACTGTGTGCTGACAGCTCAGAGCCTGGAGCCTGTTTTGGATTCTGTGTCTCCCGCTCTCTCTGCCCCTCCCCTACTTGCGTGCGTGCTCTCTCTCTCTCTCTCTCTCTCTCAAAAATAAACATTAAAAAATTTTAAAAAAAAAGAAATAACAGGTATTGGTGTGGATGTGGAGAAAAAGGAACACTTGTATGCTGTTGGTGGGAATGCAAACTGGTGCAGCCACTATGGAAAACAGTATGGAGGTTCCTCAAAAGTTTAAAAATAGAAATACCTTATGATCCAGCAAAGTCACTACTGGGTATTTACCAAAAGAATACAAGAACATAAATTCAAAGGGATATATGTATCCCTATGTTTATAGCAGCATTTTTTACTATAGCAAAGATGTTGAAGCAGCCCATGTGTCCATTGATAGATGAATAGATAAAGTAGATGTGGTGTGTGTGTATATATATATGTGCATATATATACACATACACACATATACATATGTGTATACATATATATGTAAATATATATACATATATGTATATATATGGAGCTAGAGAGTATTATGCTAAGTGAAATCAGTCAGTCAGAGAAAGACAAATACCATATGATCTCACTCATGTGGAATTTAAGAAACAAAACAAACAAGTAAAGGGGGAAGAAAAGAGAGAGAAAGACAAACCAAGAAACAGACTCTTAGTTATAAAGAACAAACTTGATGGTTACTGGAGGAGAGATGGGTGGGGGGATGGGTTAGATAGGTGATGGAGATTAAGGAGTCCACTTGTGATGAGCACTGGGTGATGTATGAAAGCATTGAATCACTGTATTGTATATCTGAAACTAATATAATGCTATATCTTAACTGGACTAAAATTTAAAAAATCAAAGATGGTCATTTAGCCACTTAGACACTACAGTCATATTATACTGTCTTTGCCTAATAGCATCCTAAGTGACAGCCATTTTATAGATGTCTGTCTACAGTTATGTTAAAATCTACATATATAATGTGCTAGTGTGGTCCCATAATTCCAAGTTTTCCCCACTTAGGAAGAAATTATAAAACAATTCATGTATGTAAACAGGATCCTACGATAGTAATTAATTGCTTCACCATATTCAAGCATGCATGATCTTGTCTAAGTAACTTCTCTTGCAGTTAATATCCTGCTTTTCAGAGATGAGAACAGTTGAATCTTTTTGGTGACTTAGGAGGTAACAAAAGAAGGCATTTTCTTTTCGGGTTGGACAATTTAGTACATTTTCTAATATTTGCCTGTGTGTAGTTACCACAATAACCATTGCTATCCTGATTATATTATCTGGTTAATGTTGAATCTAGAATTTTTACTTAATCAAATCTTCCCAGAGCTTCAGTAGTACTAAAATGTTTACCTCAAGCCCAAGCCCTGGCTTTCGGTTTGTTACCTATGACCTGTCTTTGTGGAACTATTGGAATCAACCACTTAGGATTTATAAAATAATTTTGCAACTCTAGAAACTTTCATTTTGTAATTCTTTTCATACTTCTGTTTTTTTCATTGTTTAGAAATGAATGCCAAAATACGTTTTCCCCATCCAAAAGACTAGCTTTAATATGATATCAATATGGTTGTCTGGGAGACTAATAGATTTTAATTTTAAACAACTCAGTTGTTAAGAAGGCATCTTTGGAAGCTCTCCTGTGTACATATACTGGCCTCTCAGAATTACATACTAGTGTCAGGGCTGGGTTCAGAATGTGACCAAAAATAAACAAAATCACGCTGACTTCCAAATGCTTGCACGAAAAGAAAAATCCCTCTGAGAAACTTAAAAACATAAAACAAAACAACAACATAAAAACAGATTCATAATAAAATCACTAATTGCCAGTGACATTATCTGTTGTTTTTCTCAGTCATAAGTATATCTCATTTTATGCAGAGATGTATGTTTTTGATGATGAAATTGCTGATGTACAAGGCATTTAAAAATTAACCCCCCAAAAGATAACTGGGGTTATTCATTGCTCTATTTAAGAACAGCAGCCTTGATTTTGTTTTATACAGGGGTATGTATTAAAATACTTCATGTTCCATCTTCCACAAGAGTGGGACAAGGTTTTACTTTCTCCTATAGAAATAGTTGTCAGCACCTGTTTATGTGCTCCTGGAGTTTTCCCTCAGCTTTCTGAAGGAAACAAGTCCCCTCTGAAATAGCCAAAGGATGGAAGTTTTCCCTGCATATCCTTGCTAGGCACTCTGAAATAGATGTACACTTCTAGCTTGAAGTTTATATGTAAATCACTTCTGATGTTACCTAAACCAAAAAACAAAACAAAACAAAAAACAAACCTAGACAAACAAACTAGCATAGAAAATACCAGAGCAGAGCAACAGCCATTTAAAGATTCAGGGATGGGGCGCCTGGGTGGCTCAGTCGGTTAAGCGTCTGACTTCGGCTCAGGTCATGATCTCACGGTTCATGGGTTTGAGCCCCACGTCAGGCTCTGTGCTGACAGCTCAGAGCCTGGAGCCTGCTTCTGATTCTGTCTCTCTCTGTCTCTGCCTCTCCCTTACTCACGCTCTGTCTCTGTCTCTCAAAAATAAATAAATGTAAACAAAAAAAATTAAAAAAAAATAAAAAATAAAGATTCAGGGAAGAGAGGCACCTAGGTGGCTCAGTTGGTTAAGCGTCCAACTCTTGGTTTGAGCTCAGGTCAGGTTCTCCGGGTTCGTGGGTTCAAACCCCATGTAGGGCTGTGTGCTAACAGTAAAGAACCTGCTTGGAATTCTCTCTCTCTCTCTGCCCCTCCTCCAGTGCACTCACTTTCTCTGTCTTCAAAATAAATAAATAAACATTAAAAAAACACAAAGATTTAGGGAAGGATCAAGGGACACACATTTATGGGTCTGTCTGTGACATTTTTAGATTCTTTTTTTATTATTTTTTTAAATCTTTATCTTTGGGAGAGAGACAGAGAGACTGTGAGTGGGGGAGGAACAGAGAAAGAGGGAGACAGAATCTGAAGCAGGCTCCAGGCTCTGAGCTCTCAGCACAGAGCCCAACATGGGACTCAAACCCATGAACTGTTGAGTTCATGACCTGAGCCGAAGTCGGATACTGAACTGACTGAGCCACTCAGGCCCCCTTTAAATTATTTCTTTCATAAGAAAAGGTTGGAATCTCAGCACCACCACTTGGGCTACAAGCTGTGCAATTCAGACAAGTTACTTTGACTTTATTTTCCTTATCTGTAAAGGTAGGGTAGTAATACCTAACACAGTTGTTTGGAAGCCTAAATGAAATTATGAATTTACATGAATTTGAAACCCGACTGAGGCACATCAACAAAGAGCAGTGCGGGTAGACTTTGAAGTCTACCAATCCAGGAAAAGAAAGAAAAAGAGCGACTGAAGTGGACAAGTGGTTTATGAAAAGCAAGGTGTCTGTTGCTGTTTGAACTGTTCTTTCTTTCTTTAATGTTTTATTTATTTATTTGCTTTTGAGAGAAAGCGTGTGCGGGGGACGGGTGGGCGGGTGGGTGGCATTGGACAGAGGGTCCCAAGCAGGCTCCAGTGAGAGCAGTGAGCCTGTTCTGGGGCTCAAACTCACAAACTTTGAGATCGTGCCCCGAGCTGAAGTCGGACGCTCAGCCGACTGAGCCACCCAGGCGCCCTGAACTGTTCTTTCAAGACAAGTCACTTATTCTACTTGAGATACAGAAGGACAAAAGCCAAGAGAAATGGCTCAGTGGCTCCCCAGGCTGCTCTGGCCTTTACTCCTGGCAGGGCTTCAGGATCAACCGAATGTGGCAGTGAGAGTCATTTAGAAAAAACGAAGGAATAAATGAGACAATGGAAACGATGAAAAAAGCATTCTTTAAAAAAATCTGGTTTGCAGAAAACGTCCATTCAATCTCTGTCCTGTCTGCTTTCAAGTTGGAGTAATTGATCCTTTATCCAGGAGACATCTGTTCTCTGTGGAAGATAATGAGGACATTAGAGTAGAAAGATGATGGACCAAGGCAAGGATTTAGCCAGCTCTCCAGAGCCTGTGGCAGCATCCTACGTGAATGCAGATAGCTGTTCTAGTTAAAATTTGATTTTTAAGCCAAGTGTTCTCCGTCTTTGAGTTGGCTTCTAGGAAGCCAAGCACCCGCCTCTGCCCCATCTTTGCAAGTGTATAACATGTGCGTTTGGTGCATTGGTGGCTTGATTTTCCCCATGTTCACTTCCCCTTTATCCTAACTTGCTCATCTACTTTGGATGTATTTCAAAACCACCTCAGATTTATTTTATGATGATAAATAAAATGAATACAGATGCTTAATTCCTTTTTATCTGAGAAACTCTCGCACAACCTGGTATTTCACCTGTCTGGGGTTTCCCCTCTTTTCCTTTAGAGACCATTTAGAAGGATTTTTCTATAGTTGCTGTTTCTGTTTCTTTACCTCTCACTTCTAAATCCACAGCCATCTGGCTTTAGTCCCCACTGCCTTTTTAAAATTGATTGTTGTGATCGTCAAGAATGAGCCCCTTCTGTAGACACTTCTTAGGGCTTCTCTTGGTCTCTCTGCCATAACGATGGCCATAACTGCCATCGTTATTTTATCCATTGTTATCAGATTCTTAATTTAGCATCATCTACATGTTTCCCCAATGATATCCCCCCATCCTTTTATCCCCACACCATCTTGCTTATTCCTATTTATTTGCAACGAATTTGTGGGGGCCCTATTTTTTCTTCAGTCCTTGCCTTTTTAGAGGATAGTACATTTTCCTAATTTATTTGATCATTCTTATTTCCTGTATCTCTGGCTGGATTCTCCTGAATTTATGTCTTGTATTAAAAAAATGTTTTTAAGTTTATTCATTCTGGGATGGAGAGAGCATGAACAGGGGAGGGACAGAGAGAGAGGGAGACAGAGAGTCCCAAGCAGGCTCTGCACTGACTGCATAGCCCTATGATGTGGGGCTCAAAGTCATGAACCCATGAGATCATGACCTGAGCTGAGATAAAAAATCAGACGCTAAACCAACTGAACCATTCAGGTGACCCTAATTTTTGTATTTTTTTAAGCATTTCTTCTAAGAATGTTTCCAAAGTGGGCTTTTGTGTGGCAAACTTTCTAAGACCTTATAAGTCTGAGAGTGTATTTATTTTACTATCACATGTATATAATAATTTGTTGGACATAAAGTTGTAGGTTCAAATATTTTTTTTTCTTCAGCATTTTAAAATACTAATTTATTATATTTTGGCATCCAAGTTTTGTATTGAGATATAGGATTTCCTTCAAACTTGCATTCCTCTGGAGATGATAAGCTCCTTTCGCCAAGGTTTTTAGAGTTTTCTCTTGTCTCATGTTTCGCTCTCCTGCTGGTCTCCTTGGCTTGTGGTCTTTTGGTCCTGGAAGTTTGGAGGGGAGGAGAGGTGAGGGAATAAATGTCCCGGGGGTCAGTCAGCCTCACTGGTATATTCTGGCCCCTTGCCCCACTGGGCTTTGGGCTGCCTGATCTGCACTATAGGAAAGGATACTGCTGCTGGTTTCTGGCATCTTTCATGGCTGTGCGTTGTGGAGACCAGAGCAGAATTTCCAAGCTCCCCCTCAGTCTTTTTCTCTCTTTGCACCAGGCTGTATTTGACCTTGCTGATTCACAACAGCCTTGGGCTTTACCCAGGATTTTCTCAGTTTTTATGTTGCTGGTACTTTCTGTCTCTCTTCTGTTGTTTCTCCAGGATGGATTCTGGGGAAGGAAGTCAGCATCCAGGTTTGGTTTGCCATCTTGTCAGGAACTGGAAGACCACCCCCCTCAGTGTTTTTACATAGTTGACTCATGGCTTTTCCTAAACTATTATTGCCTTACCTTCCTGAGAGTGCATTTATGGGTACTTCTTTTTTGTTCTCCTAAGATTCCTTGTCTTCTGCCCATGCCCGTTTTCTTCCAAATCCTGTTTTCTTGTCACACTCCACATTCTCTGGAGATGATCTCATTTCCTTTAAAGACCTCAATTGCCACCTGCATTCTGAAGATACCTAAATGTCTGTTTCCAGCTTTAGATTCTGCTGTGCTGTGGTCTCATGCAACCAGCTCACCGTTCATCATGACCAAGTAGATACAGAACACCTCCACAACTAAACTCGTTCTACTCCGCACAGCTCTTCCTGGGTTCCCTCTCTCTGTGAGGCCTCTAGTTAACTTTCAAAGCCAGAATCTGAGTGTCCTTCTTGACCTTTCCCTTATACCTCAAATCTAAAACATTACCAAATTCTGTTGACTCTACCTTCTCAACATATCTTAGACTCATTCCCTTTTCTCTACTTTTACGTTAAGCTTTAAACCAGGCCACCATCATCATTCACCTGTAACAAAAATGACTCTCTTCACTGTTCAGCATTGCCCTCTCTCCCTCCCTGCTCCATGTAGCACCATTGAAGTGAAACCTTTAATTCAATGGTTCTCAAACTTTTTGGTCTCTGGCAACCTTTGCATTCTTTTTTTTTTTTTAATTTATTTTTGAGAGAGAGAAAGAGAGCCTGTGTGAGACAGGGGAGGGATAGAGAGAGATGGGACAGAGGATCTGAAGCAGGCTCTGCGCTGACAGCAGAGAGCCCGATGCAGGGTTTGAACTCACGAACCATGAGATCATGACCTGAGCCAAATGTTTAACTAACTGAGCTACCCAGACACCCCTTGACAACCTTTGCATTCTTAAAATTTGTTGAGGACCAAGAAGCTTCGTGTATGTGTTATACATAGATATACAAACACAGACATAGATGTATTTATAGATCTAGACATTGTAGATACGTACATTTATTAGAAATTAAAGCAGGGGCACCTGGGTGGTCCAGTTGATTAAGTGTCTGACTTTTGGTTTTGGCTCAGGTCATGATCTCATGGTTCATGAGATCGAGCCCCACTGCACTGACAATGAGGAGCCTGCTTGGGATTCTCTCCCTCCCTCCCTCTATCTCTCTTTCCCGCCCCTGCTTGTGTGTGCGCTCACTCACTCTCTCTCAAAAATAAAATAGAGGAAATTAAAACAGAATTTAAAATATAAGAAAAACACCAACGCCTATTCTAAGACGCATCAGAACAATTGTGTCATTTCTCAATATGTAGCCTCTGGAGACACTCTTCAGAGAGTGAGAGTGAAAAAGGCAAACAACACCTTACTATTATTATGAAAATGTTTATGACCTCATGCACCTCCTGAAGGTTTGGGGAGCTCCCCACCCCCACCCAGAGCATTTTGGACCACACTTTGGGAACCACTGCTTAATTTGTCCATCTTACCTCTTTGCTTCCCAGTTTAAATCACTTAAAAAAAGTTGCATAAGTGGTTTGCATTATATTATTTATTATATAGAGTTATATAATATCAATTGTCATAACTATAATGTAATAATATAATGCAATATCATTGCACAATATTATTTTTTTTAATTTTTTAATGTTTATTTATTTTTGAGAGGGACACAGACAGAGTGTGAGCAGGGGAGGGACAGAGAGAGAGGGAGAACAGAATCTGAAGCAGGCTCCAGGCTCTGAGCTGTCAGAACAGAGCCTGAGGCGAGGCTCGCACCCACAAACCATGAGATCATGACCTGAGCCAAAATCCGATGCTTAAAAGGACTGAGCCACCCAGGTGCCCCTCATTGGCACAGTATTATTATATAAAGTTACATAAGCGGCTAGCACGGGGGTAGGCACTTTGTATGCATTTTAATTTCATTTAATCCTTGCAACAATCTTATGAGTCATGTTTCTTTACTATTCTATTTCATAAAAACTGATAATCAGAGAGATTAAATAGCTATCCCAAGGTGATTCATGGTAAAGCCAGTACTCAAATGCAGTTTATGTTCTTACCCAGTAGTCTCTAGCCTTTCTGATAGCATACCTGTCAGTTCTTTTTTGCCACCAGTGGCAGCAATGCAATTGAATATGCTTCTGTATTTTTTTAAATGTTGGTTTCTTTGTGACAAAGCAATTTGAAGGTCCCATTCATTTTTTTAAATGCATACATTTAATGATCTGATGGCTGAAATACATACCCTAGAACAATATGTGTATCATATAAGGAAAGGCCTCATTGACTGCATGTATTAAATCATGATAACCAGTCTTTTTATCTACTCATTATTTATTCAAAGGCTTTTATTGAAATTCAGCTAGTAGATTTCTATTTTGCTGCATGTCATTAAGTTCTTGCAAACTAATTGCATGATGTTGCATTTTTATGTTGTCAAATGGCTCCTGCTAAAACTCTTCGTTTGAAAGATTTTAAGCAGGCTTAAAATGATGGGAGACTTTTTTAGAGCCAATTTTTTTGAAGAATGAAATGGAAACATTTCCATATGTTTATCTTTAAAATTCCATATGTTTAAACATATCCATATGTTTATCTTTTAAATCTTTCTGTTCTTTTTTAAAGATTTATTTTATTTTGAGAGAGGGAGAGAGAGAGAGAGAGAGAGAGAGCAAGTAGGGACAGGAAAAAAGAAAGGAAGATAAGCCTTTTTAGTTCATGAACTGTGATTGCATTTTGACTGGATTAGAATGCTATGTACAGAGGTCAGGAGAGATCATCAATCCAGACACCTTCTGGTTACGTTAAGACATATGGACTATGGGACTCTCTTTCTAAGGAATTGTGTGATTGCATAGATTAACCATCAATCTTAAGGAAGACTCTAGATCTACTTGTAGGATATCTACATATACACTAATATCTGATTTGTGACCTCAGTCATGTGAGTGGTTTGTTTCAATTTTTTAAAAATTTTTTACACAGCTTTATTGAGTTTTCGTTGATATACAAAAACTGCACATACTTAGATGAGTTTGTATGTACACAATACATATATATATGTACATAATACATATATATACACTATATATGTGTGTGTGTGTGTGTGTGTGTGTGTGTGTATATATATATATATATATATATATATATATATATATATATGCAATCAGGGTAAGACGTATCCATCACCTACAAAAGTTGCTTTATGCCTCTCCTTCCTTCTCCTTTCCTTCCTTCCTTCCTCCTTCCCTCCTTCTTCCCTTCTCTTTCTCTCTCTCTCTTTCCCCTCTCTCTTTCCTTTCTCTCCTCTCTTTGTGTGGCAAGAGCAATCAGTTTGAGATATACCCTCTTAACAAAATTTTTAAGTGCACAATCCAGTGCTAACTACAGGTACTGTGTTGTACATCAGATCTGTGCAAGTTATTCATCTTGCATAACTGAAACTTTATATCCATTGAACAACACCCCTCCACTTCCCCCTCCTCCAACCCTTGGGAACCACCATTCCATTCTTTGGTTCTATGCATTTGATATTAGAGACCTCATATAAGTGGAATCATGCAATATTTGTCCTTCATTGACTGGCTTATTTCACTTGACACAATGTCCTCCAGGTTCATCTAGGTAATCACATATGGCAGGATTTCCTTGTGTTGAAGGCTAAGTAATATTCCAATATATATGTATACCACATTTTCTTTATCCACTTGTCCTATGATGGACATTGAGGCTGTTTCCATATCTTGGCTTATGTGAGTAACACTGCAGTGAACATGGGAGTACCGACATCTCTTTGAGATCTTAGTTTCAGTTTTTTTGAATATATACCCAGAATTAGAATTGGTGGATCATATGGTATTTCTATTTTTAATTTTTTGAGGAACCTCCATACTGTTTTCCACAGTAGCTGCACCAGTTAGCATTCCCACTAGCAGTGCTCGAGGGTTACAATTTCTCCCCATTCTTGTTTTTTTTTTTTAATTTTTTAAAGTTTATTTGTTTATTTTTGAGAGAGAGAGAGCATGAGCAGGGGAGGGGCAGAGAGAGACTCCAAAAGCAGGCTCCTCACTGTCAGCACGGAGCCCAATGCAGGGCTCAAACTCATGAATCATGAGATCGTGATCTGAGCTGAAATCAAGGGTCAGACGCTTAACTGACTGAGCCACCCAGGCGCCCCTCCACATTCTCAGCAACACTTAGGTTTTTTGTTTTTGTTTTTTTTTATAATAGCTATGCTAACAGGTGTGAGAAAATACATCACTGAGGTTATGATTTGCATTTTTCTGATTAGTGATGTTGAAAATCTTTTTATACACCTACTGGTCATTTGTTTGTCTTCTTTGGAGAAATGTCTCCTCAAGCCCTTAGCCCATTTTTCAATAAGGTTATTTGTACTTTTTGCTATGGAGTTGTTGGAGTCCCTTAAATGTTTGGATATTAACCCTTTATCTGCTTCATTTCTTTTTACAAAATCCTATCCTTACTATAATTCTCCTCCATTTCCCAGCCTATGTATGTGGACATTGATATGAGTCTTTGATACAGGGATTCTTGCTTTTTAAAAGATAAAAGGAATGACCCATTATATACTGAATTGAAGTAAATGAGAAGCTTATGGAGGCTAAAGAAATAAAGCATACAAAATCTAGAAGAAAATATCTAAAAGAGCAGGTTGCTAAGCTTCTGTAATATCTTTTCATGAAGCAACTTATATCTAGGAACCTGGATTTGTGACCTACCAGGTAGAATCTGGGTTTTTAGGTTGATGATTCTCTGAATATTTCTTTAGCCAGATGGTTCTGCAGGCTGGGTGCCATCTGACCAGGCAGTGTTTAGTTAGATTATTTAATTGTGTGTTTATTACAGCTTGCTCTTTCTGGCAACATATTGTACCTTTTTAGTGTCTCCTTGGCAAACTGCTGAGTTTGGGGTGGTGATTGTTTTTTTTACATATATCACTGGGGCTGCCAGAGATCACTACTTGCTCTTCTATGCTCTAGAATGCCAAAGAATATGGCTTCCTTGCCTTTGGACTTCACTGTATTCCTGCAATCGTCGCCTTTGATTTTTAAGCCTTAATTTTTCCAATATTCGGAGTTGTCCTTAGGAGTGACTATTATAGATGATCTGGTGATTGGTGATTGAACCCTGAATCCTCCTCATTGATTTGAGTTATCTTCTAGAGTACCAATAGTTGATGCCTGATAGTTGGTAATCATGTCAGGACCCCATTTTCAAAAAGTGTGGTTTCTTTATTTTAAAGAAATTGTGGTTTATATACACAATGGAATACTACTTGGCAATGAGAAAGAATGAAATATGGCCTTTTGTAGCAATGTGGATGGAACTGGAGAGTGTTATGCTAAGTGAAATAAGTCATACAGAGAAAGACAGATACCATGTTTTCACTCTTACGTGGATCCCGAGAAACTTAACAGAAGACCATGGGGGAATGGAAGGGGGAAAAAAAGTTACAGAGAGGGAAGGAGGCAAACCATGAGAAACTCTTAAAAACTGAGAATAAACTGAGGGTTGATGGGGGGTGGGAGGGAGGTGTGGGTGGGTAATGGGCATTGAGGGGGGCACCTGTTGGGGTGAGCACTGGGTGTTGTATGGAAACCAATTTGACAATAATTTTCATATTAAAAAACAAAATAAATTTAAAAAAGGAATAAAGGTAAAATAAAACCTTTTTTAAAAAGTGTGGTTGGGGTAACCTAAGAAGACAAAGATCAATGTGGCTGGTAGAAGCTTGAAAGATTTGATAGTGTGGTCCTTTGTAGCCACTGAGGATGGAAGACAGGTAAATGTAGCCCTAAGCCTGTCCCCAAAGTGAACAGCACAGTATCACACAGTACTAGCGTCCTCCAATCCCATGCACATACTAGTACAACACCCACACTGGATGGCACAGTTTGGGGTGAATGGATTATCAGAGGAGACAGGAGGAGTCCATGACCATTATCAGCCTGTACATCTGTGTTCTCCTATGAGTTCTGATCATTTTGTGACTGGTCGTTAGCACTGATGGATGCAAGCGCTTTTAGGTATCTTGGCATGAACCCCTCTACTCACCAGGTCCACCACTCAGAGATCAGGCACGTGGCTCAGAAATGTCTAAAATTTCAAGGGACACTTTATATCAGCCAAGAGAAGATTCAGGAAGATTCATGACAAAAGGAATGGAGGCTGACCCCGGCTGTGGCTGTTTAACCAATAAAAGCATATAATTATAGAATTCCTTAATCCCAGAGCAGCTCTGACTCCTGTTCCCCTGGTAAGTGGTTTAAGTGAGGAATCTGGAACCCCATCCCCATTTCAGACGAAGGTTGCCTTAACAGTATTCTGCTGATATTGGTGGCCTACGTGAAAGTAATTACAGAGATGTTCTTCAGTGGTCAGGAAAAGTAGAATAGGTGTGTTTCTTTGGGCAGTGGAAAGAGAGTAATTGAGGAGCAGACAGAAAGCACAAGAGAAATTATAGTCATAAAAAGATGATTTATCAAAGTCTGACATCTTGATGGATTTATTGAACTAAAGTATAGATTCATGCAGTATTCATCCCTCAAAAGCCAACTCATCGTTACTACATAATATGAGTTGTTGGCAAATTAACACAACCTTTGGGCATTATTTTATAGAGGGTAGGAAAACTGAAATTCCACATGTAGCTGAATACTTACTGTAAAACTGGAATCCTTTGGTGAATTTCCCTTCTCAGGCCTGGCTCAGTATAGAAATAGAGAGACAGAGACCATCCAGGGCCTCTTGTGACCAGCAGGGCTTCAGGAAAGGAAATCCATGCATGGTGACTCTGGCCGGGTGCATATCTCTATAGAAAGCAAACAATAAAGAGCCCTGTGTGTGTGTGTGTGTGTGTGTGTGTGTGTGTGTGAACAAATATGTGTGTCAGCTCAGCACTAGGTTGTGATTGCTCTGAAATCCCTTGAACTAAGTGTTAGTTTAATTGACACCTACTTTGTGCATGTGTTAGAAGCCACTCCTCTCACTATTTTTAGAGATTGGTTGTATATGGATTATGTTTAAAGGAATGTTCAAACTCCATTGAAGGCTCTGGACACCTCTACTCTGTTGGTTATGGAATACCTTCTGTTAGCCTAACATGGATGATTGATTTTTTTAAATTAATTTAATGTTAATTATTGGTCCTTCTCCAACAATTCTTAACCATGATTTCTAAGTTGCAATCACCATGTTCATTGAATCATAAACATAGATTGGCAGGATCTAACTGCAAGGATCCTGATTTGGGTAGCTTGGTCATTTTTTTTTAATTTGTATTTATGTATTTTCAAATGTTTATTATTATATTTTAGAGAGAGAGAGAGAGAGAGAGAGAGAGAGAGAGAGAGAATGTGAGTGGGGGAGGGGCAGAGAGAGAGAGGAAGCCAGAGGATCTGAAACAGGCTCCACATGTCTACAACAAAGAGCCTGATGCAGGGCTTGACCTCACAAACCACAAGATGATGACCTGAGCCGAAATCAAGAGCTGGACATTTAACCAACTGTGCCACCCAGGCAACCGGTTCTTTCTTTCTTCCTTCCTTTCTTCCTTTCTTTCTTTTCTTTCTTTCTTTCTTTCTTTCTTTCTTTCTTTCTTTCTTTCTTTCTTTCAGGAATGTTATAGATGTGGGAACCTTTCTGGTTCTTAATTTGTTTTTTTTTTAAGTTTATGTATTTTGAGAGAGAGAGAGAACACAAGCAGGGGAGGGGCAGAGACAGAGAGGTAGAGAGAGAAGCCCAAGCAGGTTCAGTACTGTCAGCACAGAGCCTGATGTGGGGCTCAAACTTATGAACCATGAGATCATGACATGAGCTGAATTTAAGAGTCAGACACTTAACCCACCAAGCCACCCAGGCACCCCTGACTCTATTTGTTAACTTGAACATGCTCTATAGTTGCTCTGAAGTTTTGTGTTGCCTGGGAAGTTTTTGTTTTGTTTGTTTATGGTAGCTGTTGTTTTTGTTTTTATACTATATTGGTCATCTGGCCAAGATGTGGTGGTTTTGTGTATCTGTTCTTAGCAAATCTTAAACACCTTACGTTATTAAAACACAGATTGATGTTTTATGGAACTGAAAAATCAATTTCACAAGCTTTACTGTATAGGGAAATAGTGTAACATAATGTTTAAGAGCATTGGTTCTTGAATCAGAGTTCTTGTGTTTAGCTCTTGCTTTTCCTCTTACCAGGTGTGTCTGTGGGCAAGCTACTTAATCTTTGTAATCTTTGGTTTCCTCATTGTTAAATGCGGCTGTTGAATACATACCTTATAGGGTTGTTGTAAGATTAAATGAAGCAATCCACTTAACACAGGGCCTGGCACAGAGTAAATGTTCAGTAGTTTTATCATCTCATCTGTTAACGTTCTCACGGTCTTGAGAAACGGCGCCTGCCCCTGGAGTTAATTCTTCCTTGCCTGCTTACTGCATTTATTTTAAGGAAGTGACACAAAATGGCCAGACTTCTAGCCCAGTGCTCCTATTTTATATATATATTTCTTTTTCATCTATAACAATTAGACTTGTATCCAGGAGAAGACATAAGGAGATATAAGACTTAGAAAAAGTTAATTTCATTCTTTTGTACATAGTTTAAAAGAGGATTTTGCTCATTTTAAGAGTCCACCAATTTTTGGATCCTACCTCTCTTAATATCTCTCCTGCAGGTTAATAGTAGCAAAGCAAGGAGAGAACCAAGACCAATTTTCTGTCCTCTGATTTAATCAGAGCCTTGACCCTCATCTATAAAGCAGTATCTTTCATCTTCTACAGGAGCTACTAATGAAAGTCAAGTGTTATAAGACACTGTTCTCATCACCAGGAAGGCTTATTAGACAGTATCTTCACAGAGGGACATGGCATAATTGGACAAAGCTGGATATTTATTTGATAAAATGCCTCATAGGCCAGTTTCTGTGATTTTTCCTCAAGAGTCCTGGGAATTGTCCCAAAAATGAATAAAAAAAAATCTTTGGACTTAAGAGATAATTTTCAGTAGAAATTGACTTAAGGGAAATTCAATTCTGTTTGTGTTTTCTGCTCTATGATCATTTGGAATGGCCTTCTGAGTTACAAGAGAGGAGGAGAGGTGGAAAAACAGCGATAAAAGCAATCACTGAAGATGTGGCCAACAGAAGACGAGGCCAAACTGTATATGTTTTTTTCTGTGTCTATAACCTTTTGGGTAGGATGTTTCTTCATCAGAGCTATTTAGAGGAAACAGTTTTATTTACCACTCTTATCCCATCTAGATCTTAGCAATTTTAGAGTCTTTAAAAATTTTTTTTCAGGGGAGCCTAGGTGGCTCAGTCAGATAAGCATCCAACTCTTGATTTTGTCTCAGGGCTTGATCCCAGGGTCATGGGATTGAATTCTGCACCAGGCTTCACCCTGCACATGGAGCCTGCTCAAGATTCTCTCTCTCTCTCTTTCTCTGTCTCAAAAAATTTTTGTTTCAGATTTTATCACCTGTTTTTTCTTTTAATTATTAGTTACCAAATAATGCTTGCTCTGATTAACTCATGGTAATAGATAAGTAAATTCTTGTTTATTTAATCTTTTTTTATTTTAGAGAGAGAGCAAGTGAGAGTGGAGGAGAGGGGCAGAGAGAGAGAGAGAGAGAGAGAGAGAAAGAGAATCTCAAGCAGGCTCCTGACACTAGGCTTGATCCTACAACCCCGGGATTATGACCTGAGCCAAAATCAAAAGTCTGCTGCTCAACTGACTGAGCCACCCAGGTGCCCTGATAAGTAAATTCTTAATTTAGGAAAATTTTCACTTTCAGAAACACAGATAGGAAAACCCTGTCATACTAGGGGCAGTATGGAAATCTGTAGTTGTTATTTTGCATTTAGGTCTTGACTGCAGGTTTCTAATGTATTTTGTCCTTATTGCAACTCTTTTTCTAGCATATCATATCTACCGTTGAGTATCAAATTGCATTGAACTGGGGTCTCAGACTGCAGAGTGTGGGACTTGCCCATATTGCTGGGGGCACACTAGGAAGAAGGTGGTTTCTTTCCCTAAAACCTCCAATGATAACTTTCATCTGCAGCAAAAGAAAGCTTGCAAATTTCCCTCCCTGGTGGTCTTTGGGATTCACTTTCTAAATCCAGAATTAAAAAAAAAACAATACTGTCTCTAATTGGGCAATCAAAGCACTTAATGGATGCAAACTTTCAAACTATGAGTGATTCAACGAATTGCAAGTTTCTTGCCTTCAATAAATTTCTCATCTACTGGTGGTCCAAGTCAAAAAGTCAGTCAGGTTCCTTGTAAATCAAGGCCACTAATGGTCTCTAAATGTTGATGTCCCCTGAGATTTTCTTAGTGCTGTTTTCTGTAGCTCCGGTAGCATTTAGTGCCAATGTCTGCCCCTCATTCTGGGAACCCTAGGCTGGTACTCTGCTTACCTTTTGACTTCTGTGTGCCCTAAATAGAGATTTCATCAAGGTTCAGATCGTAGGCATTTTCTCTTCTCTCTGAAACATTCTTTTTTATAAAAATGCTTTTAGAATATTACTTATATATATTTTTTACCTATCCGTTTAAATGAATGAAAAGATCCACTTATCTGAAAGTAAATGTTCAGGACTCATATATAATATTAAGTTGGACCATATGAAATTACTAATTTCGTAGGTCAAAAATGGTCAAGTATTTTCCATTTCCTCTTTTCCTCTTCTATTTTATTTGCTTTCTCTACTATGTAGGAAATCCATCTTCTGCTTTATAAATTGAGATACGATTTACCTTTAGGCTTTCCAATATATTTTAATGAAAAAATTCTCATTTTCAACTAAATTGATTTATTTTGATGTTGTATTTTCCTCCTCAAGTCAGGTGGGTAACTTCAACTATCATTAATATGGTACAAATAGTGCAAAGAAAAATGGCATCCTTGAGTTCTTTCTCAATAAAATAATTTATTGGACTCACAGATTTAACTAGTAGACTTTTTTTTTTTTGGGGGGTCTTCTCCTGAGTAGTATTGAATGGTGAAAGAGACAGGGAGGCCTTTCCCTTCCTTTGCTTGTCTTCACTGTGTAGTTTATTCATTCTTGTCTGCAGTGCCAGGGTTAGAAATAACCATAGCCAAATTTCGAGGTCTCACCCCACAGCAGGTTCATCTCGTTCCTTGGCAGGCTCAGACGGTGCTTATATGATGACTCTGTAATTACCCAGTTTTGGTAAACACACATTATTTAGCCAATAGAGCAAAATGGCTCCTTCAGAGCCATCACATTGCAGTTCATCAAGTAAATAGTGATTTAGCCATTTTCACGAAAAATGTGTGTTATTTTGTTGATAGCCTGTCAATCCACAGCATTCAGCTAATTCCCTATCACCCTTTATGAATATTTGGAACCTCTTTGTGAAACCATTACTGTACTATATGAAAACTGTACAATGCTCTATTTCAATGTGGAAATCACTTAGTGTGATTGATTTTATAGATATTTCTATTATGAACAGTCTCTCCGTGTTAGAGATAGCAGGACACAGCGCCCAGGCTATTAACGTGAATTGCTCTGGTGGAAAAGAAAACGGCTTGATTGCTTTTAAATAATGAAAAGAAATGATGTTATAGTGTTGGGGCCCTGGCAGAATTTTTACTTGATCATTTAAATCTGGAGTAATTTGGTGACAGAATGATCAAACCCATTTAGGAAA
Source organism: Acinonyx jubatus (assembly GCF_027475565.1). Classification (NCBI taxonomy): domain Eukaryota; kingdom Metazoa; phylum Chordata; class Mammalia; order Carnivora; family Felidae; genus Acinonyx; species Acinonyx jubatus. The sequence goes on from NC_069383.1 coordinate 87,631,616, forward strand.
GTATGCTGAAGCGGCTATTGTCACTGTCTCAGAACGTGGGCACTGGTGAGGCTATTAATGCTAATAGAGTCAGTTTAACAAATATGCCTTTCAGATTAAAATTAAGATGATGTCTTTACATATCTTTTGAAAGGATTTCTTTCCTTCAGGATAAAATGATGGTGTGGGATTTTTGGTATATCTTCCTGAGGGACAAACACCGACAAGTAGACTTCAGACCTCTAAGACGGAATTCTGTGGTGGCGAACCTGTGCTCATTTGTTTCTGTAGTGTTGCATCATTCAAGGGTTTCTAACAAAGCAATACATTAGGATGTAGACAGAGTTCCTACCCACTGTAATGATTTTTTTTTTCCTGAAAGACAAAAATAGCTGCTTTGCCACATGGTGCTGCTGGGCCTTGATGGAAAATGTCATGCTGTTTCTTCTTTCCCTGATGGCATGATACATATATTGAGTACAGGTGTGACAATCTAAGTATATTTAGCAAATGTCTGCGGGGCACAGAAGTGGGAAATTAGAATGGAATCACATAAAGATTTCGAATTGGAATCCCACAAACCACATCAGGCTTTGCTGCATTCGATAATTCTATGAGGACAGGGCAAAGAATAAAATTTTGATTCCTCCTCACATATGAATTAGCAATGGTTTGTATTTCAATGTGTCCTTTTAGGCCTCGGTTCAAGAGTTTGCCTTAATCCATTTACGTTCCTGGGAAAAGTCTTTCAGTCCATCTTGCTAATCCATGCATGATTTAATCTGGGCAGAAAACTGAGTTTGAGGACAAAAGGCACTTCTTCTCCCTGGTGCTCTCCCATCATCCCCCGCGGGGTATACCTTCTCTCTCCAGCTAGCAACACTAGGCTGTCTTTCCTAAGAACGGCGAAATGGTAGTAACGATTTCCATCTTGTATGACCACTTGTTTGATAATCAGAAGTTTCTACCTGTGTTCTCTTGGTTGTTGACACATGAGGAGGACTGTTCTTTCACACACCACCTGCTTCCCTCAGCTCATACAACTTTCTGGTTTTGTTTTTACATTTTCATCCCTCCTTTGAATGGATAGATTCAGGGAAAAGGGTTAAAAGAAAACCCCTTTATGATGGTTACTATATGGCAATTTGCTTTCTGGGTTCCCCCCCCCCGCTGAAACATCTGTGGTCTGTGAGTTTTCCTGAGGACTCTTCAGGAAGAAAAATCTCCTGAACCTATCAGAGAGGTCTAGTGAGGAAGGAAGGGGTTGGGGGGAGAAAAAAGAAAAGAAAAACTTCTCTATGGAGTTCTGCTTCCAAAGTGCCATCCTTTACATTAAAAGACCCTTCTCTCCTTACTTCTGAATTTTAAATAGTGCCATTTAAAAAGTGGTGTTGGGAGATGAAGTTACCCTTCTAAATAGGGACAAAAAAGATAAAGAATGGTGGTCTGTGCTCTGTGCCTGCCATCATGACTTGACCTTTGAATGTCCTTTTCCTATTCTTCCAGTGACCTGTATCTCTCTCTCTCTCTCTCTCTCTCTCTCTCTCTCTCTCTCTCTCTTTCTCTTTCTCTGTCTCTCCAAAAAGCCTTCACTGAAGAGAAAAAGCGGAGTGGAAATGAATGGATAAGGCACCTATAAACCCTTCTCTAATTCTTCCCTCTACTGTTCCATCCAGGGGGCTCCTCAGAGGTGAGAGGCTGAGAGATGGACCAGAGCCCTGAGCAAGGAGCTCATAGCTCTCTCCACAAATCCAGTGGGACTAGGGCCAGAGGGAACTGAAATTGGAATTGGAATGATGACCAAGATTTTGCTTTTCTGGATATCATATGCACGTAATGGCTAATTTGTTTTTTCATGGAGAGTGTTGACAGAAAAGGGGACACCCCTCATACAGATTGTTGCTTTTAAAATGTCTTCCTGGTGATAAGATGGCAAGGCTAGAAAGTGAACTTGGCTGCCATGCTCAAAGTTAAGACAACTGAAGGAAGTAGAATCAGTAAGGCAAGCCAATCAATTATAAATTGATTAAGTGAATGTAAGCTGAAAACTAGTGGGGTATTAAGGAAGGAAGAATGCCATGATGCTGATGATGCAGGGTTTTTTTTTTTTTTTTTTTACTGTTTGTTTTCTGGTGCAGTAGCTTTTTCTGATTTTTTTTTTTTCAACTTTTTTTTTTTAATTTATTTTTTTTGGGACAGAGAGAGACAGAGCATGAACGGGGGAGGGGCAGAGAGAGAGGGAGACACAGAATCAGAAACAGGCTCCAGGCTCTGAGCCATCAGCCCAGAGCCCGACGCGGGGCTCAAGCTCACGGACCGCGAGATTGTGACCTGGCTGAAGTTGGACGCTCAACCGACTGCGCCACCCAGGTGCCCCATGATTTTAAAAGTAATATATATGAAAACAATACAGAAAAATTATGCAGAAAGTAAAAATTGTACATGTAGGTAATTAGCTGTCAACATTTTGGTCACAACATCTTCCTGGGCCTAAATATACATGATAAAATTGGTTTTAGAGTGTGTATTTTATGTTTAAACTATTTTTATTGTTTTGGTAAAAATGACACATGTTCATTGTTTAATATTTTCAAATAATACAGTCAAGTAGGAAAAAAAAATCTCCCTCCAGATTATCACCTAGTAATAGCTACTGCAACATTTTGGTGTTCTTTCCTTAGAGTCATGTCTCTGTGCGTGCATAAGTGTACATGGATTTATGTGACTTTTATATGAAGGGCATCTGCTTATTTATTCAAAATATGGCATGGCTGCTTTTCAAATCAGACAGCAATTTTAATGGCTACATTGTATCTCGTCCTATGGATGAATTTTATCTTACCATTGTTTTATTGATGGACATTGAAGTTGTTTACAGTTTTCACACACTGGTACAGTGACATCCTTATAGGCTGAACTTCTGTCCACTTGTTCAAAGTATTTCCTTAGTGTGAATTCCTAGAAGTGCAGTTTCTAGGTCAAAGGGTACACCTATTTTGAAGACATTTTGTAGCTGGGGCACCTGGGTGGCTCAGTCGGTCAAGCGTCTGACTTTGGTTCAGGTCATGATTTCATGGCTCATGAGTTCAAGTCCCATATCAGGCTCTGTGCTGACAGCGTGGAGCCTGCTTCAGACCCTCTGTCTCCTTCTCTCTCTGCCCCTCCCCAGCTTATGCTGTCTTTCTCTCTCAGAAATAAACATTAAAAAAAATTAAAGACATTTCATAGCTAATGACAAACTGGTATTCTATAGTTTCAGGTTACATTTCTTTGTTTACTAGATGGACTTAACATTTTCATCTATTATCCATTTGCATGTTTTTCTTTTTTTACATTTTATTGATGTTTAGTTTATCCTTTTATTTGTATCTTTTTTGTGAATTGCCTTTGGTTTGTAAAAGATCTTTATATAGTAGATATTAATCCTGTGTATGTATTTCAAATACTTTTTCAGTTTGCAATCTGTCTTAAAACCTTACGTAATAATGCCTTTAGAATTGGCTGGTTCTTGATCTGAGACTTGCTTGTGTACCAGAAAAGTGCCACTGGATTGGTTAGAGAGGCAAGGAAGCCTTTATTCAAGACTGTTGCAATAGGGCAGAGACTGAATTCACTAAAACAGAAGGTCGTGTTTTTAAGCGCTAGAATGAGCTAGTGGAAAAGTACTGGAGGACTTGTAGCCTGGGGGAGCTTAGTCAATGCAATTTAGGCTATCTGTGTGTGCTAATCAGTAATTATTGAAGTTAGGCTCCTACCCTCCCACAGAGAATGGGAGATAGGGGTGCTACTTTGAAATGATTACATTTCAAAGGGATGGCTCCCAAGTCCTTGAGAAAGACAGTAACAGAATCACAGAAGACTTAGATCTCAGATGGGCAGAGAAAGAATTTACAAGTTTTCTAAAGTAAATGTTCTAAGAAGACGGAGGTTTAAGGGCGTTTGGTCAGAAAGAAATCTGTCTATTGTTCGGTCAAACTGAGGGGAATGTTAACACTGTCTTGCTCACTGGGGAATGGGAATATCCTTCTCAGGAACAGGGAAGGTAATCAAAAGAAGAGGTGGGGGAGGGATGAAGAGGTCCGACTTTTCCATGTACTAGTTGAAGTATTTCTCAGGCAGAAGCTAGGACTGGAATTCATGTCCTGTATGTGCAAAAAGTAAAAGGAAGTGGTGGGGGCATCAATCAGACCATAAGTGACTTCTTATAAGTCACTTATAATCACCATAAGTGATTTCTCTCTGAAATCCTCCCTCAAGGTCAAGTTGTGGTAACTTAAGCAGGCAGTCAAAATGCGTGTTGTAAGATTGGTCTTCACCTGTGAGAAATGGGAGTGATTACTGGGCACTCAGATCTGGGATTCTGCTGTTTCCTACTTGAAGTTACTGCATCCCCGTCTGCCACAGATTATAGTTGTAAAGGGTATCTTGAGGTCATGTCCATAGCCTAAGGAAGAGCAAGAGCAGAGCCTTTGGACATCCAGGCCTGAGTTCTAATTGCAGCTCTATTATTTACTGGTACCCTGTAGCAAGAAATTTAGCCTCTGTGAGGCTCGGTGTCCTTCTCTGTAAGATGAGGATAATAACTCTCTTCAAGATCATTGGGATAGTATATTGAGATCACGTATGCAGAATACCTGGCCCACACCTTTCCCATAGAAGCTCAGTTCATTTTTGTTTCCTTTTCTACCGTATGGCCTCCCCAACCTGTAAATGCCACTCCCATTTTGATTAAAAGACACGAAGAACATAATTGCCTAACTGTCCGATTCTTTAATTCCTGTGTCGCCCATCTATAACCTTATAAACCACCTGGAAAGCCTATCCTTTGATTTCTTGGTCCAGTCTATAGCGTATGAATGCTGAGTGGGACACAAACGAGCTGTCACCTGCTTCTTCCGTGTTGTCTCATTAGCTGTGACCAGTTAGCTGATGTCCTCATCCTGTATCTGTCATTTTACCTCAGAGCCTCCTCAGTGTTTTTCCTTTGTAGTTTCGTTCAATCTTGATGTGCGAACTAGGTGTGGATTGCAACTTTTCACTTCATCACCAATATCAACATGGACTTACAAGCAGCCCGATTTGCCAAAAATGGATCTCGTGATTTTAAAATGCACATGAATTAGCATTTTGCATGTAATGAGTTTTTGGTGATGAGGCAAATTTATCTAGTCACAAAAAGCTTATCCCAGGTCTGGAATGTGCAAATTAGCTGATTCACAGCTAATTGAAAAATATGTGATCTTAAAATTTGGAAAATGCGTGGCAAACACTTCAGAAGACAGAATTTAAAACTTGAATCATAAAAAAAAAAGAGAGGCTTAGATTTTGAATTCTATATATTTAACAGTTACTTCTCAAACTGCTTAAGACAAAAGTATATTCCTTATAAGATTGTACCAATATTTTATAAGAAAAATATTCAAAAAGTCAGAGCAATCTCCAGTTCCGTAAATCATTGCATGTGATTATCCAGTGGTAATTATTTTATATTCTAAGCCAATTTAGTTAGTTGATTATGAAGTTTTTGTTGTTTGTTTTTTTCCTGTTGTCTAACACAGCATGGAGCGCCTAAGTGCCAGGAAGACTCTTGTTATCTGTACTTATTAATCTGATCATGGAGTCGATTTTCAAGGAGTTGGCTACTAGAATTGTGCATTTATAGATGTAAAGTGTCTTTTGCAGTTTTACGTATTCCATGAATACGAAAAGAATAATACATATACCTATGCATATACATTCCACTTCTAAAGTTTTATTTATACAGTCTGATGCTTTATGTTTTTGAAGCTCAAAAATTATGATGAAATACTTAACTCAAGATGGAGCTATTAAGAAGCTCTCAGAAGAGCTTTGATTTACCTGAAGGATTGACAGGTGGACGGGGGAAATACATAGGTAGAAGACTAATGTTGGACACCTTTAAAAAAATGATATTTAAGAAATTGAAACAATGAAGAGACATTACATAAGTGTATTCAGACTGTAATTTCAAAAAAAAAAAAAATCCCAGTATGTAAAAACTAAGTTAGAAGATGTTGCCAGTGTAAGAAATGTACAGCGGTTTCACACTATGGCTTTGAATAATTTAAAACTGTTACCAGCTTATGTCTCTAACTCAGTTTTGAAAGGGTCTCTCTTCTATTTTCTTTTTCAAGCCCTGTGCCCTGCTGTTGCCTGTTTGCCCTCAGCGGTCCTGTGCTCCTCTGGATCCCCATGCCCTTAGACTGTATTTCTCACATTCTGTTGTCAGTGGTCTTGTCACCCGAGTCTGCCGATGAAAGTCACTGGTTGGAGGAGGGGCGGGTCAGGAGATGGGAGCATCCTGGTTGTGGAGCATTTCCAGCAGTACAACAGGGGTGACAGCATTGTCAGCCCTGGCCCTGGTTTTAGGGGTGGGGTGGGGGTGGGGCGGGAGGGGCAGCAGAAAGTTCACAAGCAGGTGCACACACTGGGCAGCGACAGACAGCCACGGCCTCACGTTTCTCTTCCTCCAGCCTCCAGTCACAGTGGTTTCCTACAGTTATTAATCTTTGAGTAACTTGACCTTGTTATCTTTGGCTTCTTAAATGCTTCCAATACCTGTGTAACCAATTCCTCTATTAAATTTCTCCTTTTTGGGCTATCTAGAACGGTTCCTGTTTTCCATTCAGTTCCAAAGGCACTGTGTTCAATCCTACCTTTAAGTACCACTTGTTACTTGTTAGTGTGTCCAAATCCTAGTGCTATAATGCACTCTGAGTTTTACCCGAAGTAACAGATTTAAATGGAAATGATTGGGCTGCAATCTGAGTATTCTTCAAAGAAGCCAATATAACAAGAGGGGGTGGACAGGAATATTGGTCTGAGGAGATGAAAATTCATGGTGCAAACTGCCAGCACTGACCACCCCAAAGAATACTTTATTTAATGTTTTCCTATGGGAAATGTGGAAGGCAGGAAGTTATAGGGACCCAAGTACTTTTACAGCTGTCTCTATGCCCATTTTGTTCATAGCTGCATCACACCTGCTCCAACCTATAGCCTTGAAAACCGGCAGAAGGAGAAGGGTCTCATTTGTGACTGGTGCTGGAGAGGAAATAAGTAGGTAAGGGGCTATATACTTGCCTTTTGTTCCAGGATTGATAGTGAGATCTAACATTTGAGCAAGGTATCTCCCTTTTTCCATACGATTTTCCAGGAGAATGTTAACCTCAATTTAAAAAATCTATCTTTATCGCTTACACAGATTCACAGGAAAAAGACCATCACCAACACCTTTACTCAGCACCAGTTTACATATCTGAAAATTTACATCTCTTTATTGCTATTAAGAGTGTGCAAAAAACAGATAAAACCCTAATATTGTTGAAACATGTAGGTGTGTTTCTGATTGCAGTCTTCTAAAAGTGTGTGTTTTAAAATATTTGTTTATTTTAGGGTGAGTGTGTGTGTGTGTGAGTGGGGAAGGTGCAGAGGGAGAAAGAGAGAGAGATAGAGAGAGGGAGAAACTTAAGCAGTCTCCACGCTCAGCACAGAGCCCGATGGCGGGGGTCAGTCCCACGACCTTGGGATCATGACCTGAGCCAGAAATCAAGAGTCAGATGCTTAATCGACTGAGCCACCGAGACACCCCTAAAAATGTCATTTTTGAAGACCCGCTAGAGGTTGGGGAAATATTTGAGTTGATAGGATGAGCGGGGGAAGCTGACTACATACATGTGGTTTTAAGACCATACTTCACATCTTCGCCCCTCCCCAGTAGAGCAGAAAAATGCCAACATTGGAAACAAGAGAGATAAGTAGACTGTGTTACTATGCTTCAGACAGCTGTGTATATTGGAATCCGTTCAGACTTTCATCACAACACACCATAGACTGGGTGGTTTGTAAAGAACAGGAATCCCTTCTCAGAGTTCTATCTTCTATCGCCAGGAAGACAAGACCAAGGCACTGGTAGAGTTTGAGTTTGGAGAGGACTGGCTTCCTGGTTCACAGATAACATCTTCTCATCTCCATATGGCAGAAGGTTTGGGGGAGCTCTATGGTGGCTTTTTTATAAGAGCGCTAATCCCATTCATGAGAGGTTAGCCTTCAGAATCCAATCACCTCCCCAAAGCCCCGCCTCCTAATACATCACGTTGGGGGTGAGAGTCTCCACATACCAGTTATCCTAGAGCATTATACTGATGCTACTACTAAAACTATCTAGGGAATTTGGGGATAATCTGCCTTTGCACTGCTAAAATGTGACCTTTTTTTTCTCAGTTTCATCATATCTGGTGAAGTCCTCATGTTGTTGTCAGTCCTTCACACAGGACTCTGCCGGTATTTTTTATCAGTTCTTCCTGGTTGAAGCAAACTAGCTTTAAGTCCATTGTTTTTTGCTGGGCCAAGACTTTATGGAAAAGTGGAACTGTGTGGTTGACCTAGCTGTAATCCCTGTCGATGGATTAAAAGGGATTTTAACTGGAATTATAATCTGGTGACAGACGATACCATGTTGTTGGACCCCACAGCACAGCCTATGCCTGGAATCAGCAACTGAGTTTGATTCCTGTTTCCTTTTTTTTTTTTTTTAACTTTATTCATTTTGAGAGAGACAGAGACAGAGAGAGTGTGTGAGCAGGGGAGGGACAGAGAGAAAGGGAGAGAGAGAATCCCAAGCAGGCTCTGTGCCAACAGCCCTACGTGGGGCTCGAACTCTCTAACCACAAGATCATGACCTGAGCTGAGATGAGGAGTCAGACAGTTAACTGACTGAGCCACCCAGGCACCCCCAGTTCTTGCTTTCATTGTTTCCTTTCTCGAGAACCATATTTCTGATGCTTTCCTTTAATTCTTTCTCCCTCCCTCTAAAGTGCTCATCACTACTAGGAATAAACTCATCGTAATGATTTTCTAGTGTCAGCTCCTTTGTTAATATCAGTTTCCTCTCTGGCTTGACCTTGGTGCTCTTTTCCCCCTGAATTCTCTCTAGAACAAATGATTTTTAATTTTGTCTTTGTGTCTGTGAAGTCCAGTAGTGCCTAAAGTTAAGGCAAGGGCCATGACTTTGAGCTTATTATTCTTTGATGATGTCCTACGATTCATGGCAGAAGTGGGAGATGAGGTGTTCTTTGCCCTACTCTGTCATGTGGCTGGTGTGGCAGTCAGACAAGAGTCATAGGGTGTGTATGTTGGGGAGTGTGGGTAACAAGAAGGACCTAGGACTGGGGGAGGGGCAGAAAAACTGCAGCTTAACTCACATCTCTGCAATTTAGTCACATAGGGTCTTCTTGGGTATCAGTCTTTTTACACTGGAAAACAGGACTAATAATAATTCCTGCCTGCCCATTTCATGAAAGTGTGTCAGGAGCAAATGAGATACAATTTGTAAATATAGCTTGTACACTATAAAGTGCAAGAGTGTAGGTTATACAGGCTTATCTCTGTTTAAGAAGAAAGTGGCAAATTGACTATGGGGGATTAATCTGTTTCATTATCCCTGCATTAGATAGTGCTGCATGACAAACAGGCTGTCTTCTATGATTTGGCAAACTGTGTGTAGATGCATAGCCAATTTAATAACATTTCTTGGGTTGGTTTCTCCTCACCCAATCAAGAAATTAGATACGTTTGGATAAGACCATATTTGAGAAGGGAAAGATTGAAAATATGAATTTGCTTTGAGCAAATTATCAATTTGAACATCAAGTCATTAGGTTTTTTTCCTTTATTCCTCCCCCTCATTCTGCTCTGCCTTCTTTTCCTCCTTTTTTCTCTCTTTCTCCCTCTCTCCTTCTCTCGCTCTCCCTCCCCTCCCCCACCTCTCTTCTCCATATTGTTTACTATGTCTTTTACCTATAGGCTGATTTTCCTTACTGCTCAGTGTTTTTCCTTCCCATAATATTAGCAGTAGGGGAGGTCTTTCTCTAATTCTCACCCTGGAGAGATGGATCTGCCAGCTTTCAGTGCACTTAAGGTATTTTAAACCGAAAGATTTGATAGAATTAGATGTTCCCGAAATTATTGAAAGGGCTGGAGGAGCAGAAATCATCTGGACTATTGATGTCAAGGTTAAACTACCATAACGGCAACCCATGGGTCAAGAAGCTGCTAGTGTCCTCCCTTCCCCCCTGCCCCCGCCGACCTTGACCTTAATTGGCTTGTACCTTTGCAGTTGGTGACTGGACACTGGAATATGGAATCCAGCTATTGAGGTCGTAACTACCTATCTTGCCAGCCAAAACTCACATGAGGACATCTCATTGGCAGAATGTGTATTACCTCCAGAACCCCAGCTGCTGTGGAATCTAGAAATGAAGTTTTTGAGTTCTACAAGAACGGGGTGAGAATGAAAACTACTGCCAATAGCTTCAGCTTGAGAAACTGGCTGGCTTACATCTCCAGGTCATCCTAAAGTTTTCAGGAACAAAACTTTCAGAAACAAATAATGGCTTTGAGTTATAGAAAACCAATAAAATGGATGTATCGTTTGCCCCTGTGTAAGAGCAAAGACATGGGGATCTGCCATCAGACTACATCATATATGCATGTTTCAGCATGGAACAGTTTCTACAGAGAATGACAAATTCCCCAAAGTAGGAAGGACTTGAGATAACCTCTCCTACCTTTAACCATCGAGGTGCTTCCCAGGGAAGAGAACTTTGATTCACTCACCTCTCGTGTGATTCATTCTGTGGGGACTCCAATTTAACAAGCTCACATCAAACCTTTGCCCTGTGGACATATGGATAGTTTGATCCAGTCTCTGGTCACTGGAATAAATAAAGTGAGTGCCAACAGTTTTTGAGCTGATGGATTTACTTCTGAAATGTCTGTGTGGATCATTACAAGCCTGGTCTAGAAAGAGAAGCATTGTCATGCAGGGTTAAAAGCAGACGTCCATTCTTTTCCCAGCTCATCAGCGGTGTGTTTCATGGCAGTAGGAAAAGGGCAGGGTCTTTTTAAACCCCTGCCAACCTTTTGTGGCAGGACCCAGTGATCAGCATATCTGATGGTGGAGACCTGTGCAGTGGTACTCATTTCGTGAATACTTCCTGGGAAGCATTAATTGGGAGTGGTGCCAGACTGGATTTGGTTTGTGTCTGTTTTTCCTTAGTGAAAGTTTCCTTCTCAAATAAATAGCCTATTAATTATCCTTTATATTATTTACCAGGTTTAGCTAACTCCTAAAACTTGGCATAAATCTTCTCCAAAGAATGGCCCTGTGACTGAGATAGCTAATAAATGAAAATTTGCATCCCATCAGTCTTCCTGCCTACCCTAATTGAACTTGGCTCTTGGAGATCTCCAGGATTACACGATGGTTCCCCCTTCTAAATTACCTTTAACAATGGTAGAACTCTGTTCCTTAAAAGTAAACATTAAGTGTTGTTTCTTGTTTCCTAGCAGTCTATGAAAAATGGTTATTATCAGAGAAACTTTAATCAACTTGAATCAAAGTAGCATTTTGTTGTTGTTGGTTAGACAAGGTGACATTTCTTAACTTTCACAGCATGAATGAAATACAGTTACCATTCTAAATGTGAGACAAATTATGCATTAATATCTATCCCTATTCCACCATTCCCTCTGAGCATAATTATAGCATAATTGTAGAAAAGTGTAGGGAAGTAGGTGGCTGTATTTAAAATGCCACATTCTGAGAATGCCCGGATCCCAGGTGTGGGTGCCGTGTGGTGTTCAGATGTTAGATTAGAACATGCATTACCTTGTGCTTCCTTCTCATAGGAAAGAGCAGTAATGAGAGGTTGAAGAATGAACCAGCTGGGTGGTTTTGGGAGAAGAAAATGAATATTGTTCGGAATTTTCCCACTCTGTTCTTAGTACCTGGCCCCATATTTTCAAAAGCAAGAAAAGGAAAAATAATGATTTCGGCGGCTTTAGCCAGAATTGTCTTTTATTGATAATTCCATTTCACTTCTCTCTTATGGGATAATTCTGAATTTGAGGCAATGAACTATTTCACAAACAGGGGTTAATCCGTAGTCATCCTCATATTTTTAAATAACTACTCATCTTTGTGAACCTCTGTTTCCCACACGGTCCCATACAGGTAACAAAGTATGTATGAGGCGGGATTTTAAGGCCTTTGTAATGTCTCAGCTGAAACTAACCTTGGCTCAGATAGAGCAGTTCATCTTTGTGGGCACCTTCACACCTGCCCAGGAAAAGGACCAGGGGGGCTATACGTATCCAGCACTTTCTGTGGTTGCTCTGTTTAACCACGGACGGCTCTACAAATATGAACTCTCCGAACTCTCATGACAACCCTATTGTTTCCTGCTGTACAGGTGAGGAAAATGAGGGCCAGAGAGGATAAGGGAACTGGCCAAGGTCACGTAGCTAGTGAGTCCTAAAGCGAAAGCTGCACCCAGGTCCACTGGCCCCAGAGCCTGTGTTCTGAACCAGCCTGCCTCTGCGACACAATCACACATACAAACGCTTGTACATGGAGGCTTTCTCTTCACAGCAACTCCTCTGGCCTTTCCCACCTCTTCCCTCTCACTCCAACTGTCATTTCCATCATCTTGTTTCTGGTGGGATCTTTTCTGTGCAGCTTACATGTTCCATCCAGGCCACTGCCTTCCCAGCAGTTTCCAGCGCAGCTCACAATGTAGGTATTTCTACCCTTTGCCTTGTTGACACTTCCTTAGATCCCAGTGAGTCCAAGAGAACTCAGCTTTTCTCCAAAGATATCCCTGAGCAATAAGAAGACAATTTCTCTTTATAAACATGGAATTCCCAGCATTTTCTCGTTCATCATATTCCTGATGCATGATCGTTATGCTGTATACAGTAGGCAATTAAATATTTTCCATAAGGTGTGTTTATTTGCTTTTGGTAGATTTTCTGTGTGTTTGTATTAATGGTCTCTGAGGCTCTAGAAGTCAGGAATGGTACTTGTAATTCAGTTCAAAGCATCCCATGGAGTGTTCTTAATATATTTGATGGCAGTGGTAATAATTATTGACAATGGCAATACTTGGTTGCCACATGGGAAGGTGATGTTTTGATGTCACTGTTGCAACCAAGGGAGGTGGCCTCTTTGGTGTCTTCTCTTCCTCCCCCTCTTCCATCATTGTGATCATGTGCTTACAGTGTGCCAGCCACCGTTCTGATACACTTACTTCATCTAAGCCTTATCACCAGTATAAGGTGGATATCCTTACTCTTAGGTTGTACTTGAGGAAACAGATTTAGGTAACGTGGCCTAATTCATAAATGGCAATGCCAGGAATGAAAACCAAGACAATGACTGCAAAATCTGTGGTCTTGATAACTACTGTTTATAGCTTATGGAAGCCTTGATGAGCCTTAGATACAAGGTTCTCTACTGTGTGACTTGGGGGAAATTACATAACCACTCTGTGCCCCATTTTTCCTGGATACATTTTATTTTAAGTAGTGGAATCAGAAAGCTGCCTAATGCAATTTCACACTCAGTACTTTCCATTTGGATTCATCCCTTGAAACTGAAATCTTACACTGAAGTTGGATCATTTATGCTTGGATCAAATGTTTTACTCCATGTAAAATTTTCATTACTCAAGGTTAGTGAATGTATGCTCTAAGTTAGTCACTATAATTGAGCAAAACACTCATGAACACTGATGAATTTTATATGCTTTTAGGAAGGAAAGATAGGAAGTGGAGAGAAGGAGCCGCATTTTTAAGAAGCTGGCCTCACTTTCCATCAGATGGGTCATATGAAGTCCTGCCATCAAAAGTTCTTCTATTTTTAAATTTTACATTTAAGGTAGTTAACATACAGCGTAGTATTGATTTCAGGAGTAGAGCCCAGTGATTGATCACTTACATGTAACACCCAGTGCTCATCCCAACAAGAGCCCTCCTTAATGCCCATCCCCCATTTAGCCCATCCCCCCACCCAACACCCTGCCAGCAACCCTCAGTTTGTTCTCTGTATTTAAGAGTCTCTTATGGTTTGCCTCCCTCTCTGTTTTTTTCTCATTTTTCCTTCCCGTCCCCTATGTTCATCTATTTTGTTTCTTAAATCCCACATGTGAGTGAAATCATATATTTGTCTTTTTCTAGCTGACTTACTTCACTCAGCAAAATACCCTCTAGTTCCATCCACATTGTTGCAAATGGCAAGATTTCATTCTTTTTGATCGCTGAATGATATTCCATATTTCTTTATCCATTCGTCAGTCAATGGACATTTGGGCCCTTTTCATAATTTGGCTATTGTTGATAGTGCTGCTGTAAACATTAGGGTGCATGTGCCCCTTTGAATCAGCATTTTTATTAATAATCTTTAAATACTACTTGTGCTTTATAGAGTATTAGAAAATACAGGCAAGCAAAATAGTAAGTCATAAGAATAAAATAAGTCATTACGTTCTTACTACTCAAGAGATCATGACTGTAGCATTCTGTGGATATCTTTCCATATGCCTTGTGTGCATATATGGATATGCATATTTGTGAATATGCATTTCTAATTAATCAAAATGTTATACTGTTATACCCACTATCATGTAATCTGTTTTTTTTTCAACCAACGATTTCCTTTCCACTTAGGTAAAATTTCATGTCATCTGAATCAAGTTCATATTCATATTTCCCCAAATGACCCAGGACTTTTCTGTACATTTGGTTTTTTCAAACCAGTATCAATTATATTTGGTTATTATCCCTTAAGTCTATTTTAATTTAACACAGTCCCTTTTTTATGACACTGGCTTGTTAAAAAATGCAATTTCATTTTAAAATGTCACAATCCAATCCTTGATTGAGGATTTCAAACTGATCAAAATAAAATTTTGATGAAGCATTACAGGAACTTCTTTTGTTAGGCCCTCTGGAAGACTGATAACAAATATTAATGATATTAATAAAAGATATTCCTAATTTCAAACAGCTATAATTTTAATGAAATTAAGATTTTATTCTTTGTGGAACTAGAGGCAATGAAATGGAAAACTATTTTCAAACAAATGATTCCGAATTATATTCATATATTTATATGAATGAAATATATACTATAAAATTGTGGAATATAAATCCTACTAACATATTGTCTATGGTGAGAACAACTGCCAGAACTCTGTAGGGAATAGATGCTTCTGTCAGACCTCAGTTTTACCGCCTGGTAAAATGTTTCCCTGTGCATTTTGTGATTGGCCTTTCTAAAGTTTTCTCTTAATGGCAATAAAGATTTTCTTTATGTAGATTCTTCCCAGTTGGACTTCTCTGGGGAACACCTGTATACCCTACATTTTTTTTCACTTCTCTCCACTACACAATGAATAGCAAATGGCAGGAAAGTCAACTAACATCATCAAGGCTTTAATACAATTATACTTAGTTCTTATAATCTTCCTATATCATCAGTTGCTTCCGCCATTTGCCAAGAAAACAGCTCTTTATTTGAATGCTGACTTTATTGAATGCTATCTATCCACGTACTGTGGTGGCGAAATTGAGTTTTGGAGTCAGAACATCCTGTTTCTAAATCCGTTCTCTATAGGATAACCTTGGGCAAATTACATAACCACTTTGTACCTAATTTTTCCCGATTGTAAAATTAGAATAAAATATTCTGTATCTCATGGGGTTGTTGTGGGGATTAGGTGAGATACCCATGTCAACCATGTAGAATAGTGCCTAGCACATAGCAAGCACTAAATAAATCTTAGACTAAATTTGTTTTAAAAATTGAGTTTGACCGATAGCATCTGAAAGCATTGCACTGAAAAACGTTCCTTGATGTTCACCCTTGACTAAGAGAAAACAGAAAAGTAAAACATTTATTTTTGGGAAAAGTATTTATATAAGCTGGATGATGCATATATTCTCCTTATCCCACTTACACACACACACACACACACACACACACACACACACTTACACACACACACACACACACACACACACACACGTGTCCTTTTTGCCCACAGCTCACCATTCTGCCCTCAAACCTACCACTATCAGGGAACAGGAAAACGACCCAAGCCAGGAGGCACATGTGAATTACTTAGCAGAGAGTCAGGTAAAATAAATCCAAAGACCTTTCACTTCTTTCCAAATTCACCACAGTACAAGAAAATCATTCCAGGCCAGTTTAGCTTATCCCATGCCTTCTGGAAGGTGCAGATATAAGTCTTCCTTAAACAATTAGAATTTGGTCTGCTTCTAAAGGACTTTTTTTTGACAGTCTGTTTTGAGATTCAGTTCAATTCAGTTGAATGTTTATTATGAAAAGACACCTTGCTAGGTCTAAGGTGGATGAAATAAATTAAGAAAGTATCCTTGACCTCAAAGATCCTGGGGTGTAGAATAGGGATGCAGATAGCAGACATATATGCTGAAAAGACACAATGCCCATCCCCCATTTAGGTTTTATTTTCTGGTGCAGAGAGAGAAGGTGTGTTCTTAGTGGAAAGCATGGAGGAAGCACATTCCAAGATAAAATCATAAAGGAGATAAAGGCACAGGAGTTGAAAAATAGCATACAGTGTGTGTGTGTTGGGGGGCGGGGTGGATAATGGTATATCTGTAGCACTGGGTATTGAGAAAAAGACTAGAAATATAAACTGGGACCAAATCATAAAGGGTACAGTATCCTTTCAAAGAAACCCGAACTTTTTGTTTTAGACCATGAGAGCCACCATAGGTTAAGATGAGAAGTGTCATGATATTATCAACTTAACTATTCAGGCATACCTACCTCAGAGATGTTGCAGGTTTGGTTCAAGACCCCCACAATAGAGAAATATCACAATAAAGTGAGTCAAGTGAAGTTTTTGGTTTCCAGTGTATATAAAAGTTGTATTGACACTGTACTGTGACCTATTAAATGTGCAATAGCATTATGTCTAAAATCATGTATATGCCTTAATTAAAAGATAATACTAAAAAGTGCTATCATCTGAGGTTTCATCGAGTTTCATCGAGGTTTCATCGAGTTTCATCGAGGTTTCATCTTTTTGCTGGTGGAGGGTCTTGCCTCAATGTTGATGGCTGCTGACTCATCAGGGCTGTTGAAGGTCAGAGTGGTTGTGACAATTACTTAAAATAAGATAACAGTGACATTTGCCATATTGATTGACTCTTCTTTTCACAAAAGATGTCTCTGTAGCATGCGATGCTGTTTGATAGCACTTTACATATTCCATATATTTTGGATTTTATATATTTTAATAACTATATATTATGTATTTTGTACATTAACCCCTTATTGGATATATTCTTTGTAAACATTTTCTCCCATTCCCTTTTTGCTTTTTTTTATGGTCTCCTTCACTGTGCAAAAGCTTTAGTTTGATGTAGTCCCAGTTATTGATTTTTGCTTTTGTTTCTCTTGCCTGAGGAGACAGATCCAAAAAAATATTGCTGAGAACAATGTCCAAGAGTTTACTGCCCATATTTTCTACCAGGAGTTTTATGGTTTCAGGTCTTACAGTTAGCTTTTTAATCCATTTTGATTTTTTTTTTTTTTTGTAAAAAAGTGATCCAATTCCATTCTTCTGTATATAGCTGTTTTCCCAATACTATTTATTGGAGAGACCCTCTTTTCCCCATTGTATATTCTTGCCTCCTTTGTCATAGATTAATTGACCATATAAGCATTGGTTTATTTCTGGGCTCTCTATTCTGTTCCATTGATCTGTGTGTCTGTTTTTGTGCCAGTATCATACTGTTTTAATGACTATAGCTTTGTAATAGAGTTTGAAATCTGGGATTGTAATACCTCCAGTTTTGTTCTTCTTTTTCAAGATTATTTCAGGGTCTTTAATGATTCCATACACATTTTACGGTTATTTGTTTTAGTTCTGTGCAAAATGCTGCTGGTATTTTGATAGGGATTACATTAAATCTGTAGATTGCTTTGGATAGCATGGAAAATTTCACAATATCAGTTCTTCCAGTCCATAAGCATGGCATATCTTTCAATATATTTGTGTCAACTTCTATTTCTTTTATCAATGTCTTACAGATTTCAGAATACAGGTCTTTTACCTCCTTGGTTAAATTTATACTTAGGTGTTTTATTCTTTTTGATGCACTGTGATTGGAAATGGGATTGTTTTCTGAATTTCTCTGTTAGTTTGTTACTTTTGTATATTAACACAATGGATTTTTGTATATAGATTTTGTTTCCTGCAAATTTACTGAATTTATTTACTAGTTGTAATAGTTTTTTGGTGGAGTCTTTAGGGTTTTTCCATATATAGTATCATGTCATCTAAAAGTAGTCAGTTATACTTTTTTCTTAACCAATTTGGATGCCTTTAATTCTCTGTCTTGTCTGATTACTATGGCTAGGACTTCTAGTACTATATTGAATAAAAGTGGAGAGTGTGGGCATCCTTGTCTTATTCCTGATCTTAGAGGGAAAGTTTTCAGCTTTTTACTATTGAGTATGATATTAACTGGCAGTTTGTCATATATGGCCTTTATTATGTTGAGATATGCTTCCTCTGTACCCACTTTGTTAGAAGTTCTTATCATGAATGGATGAAAAATTTTGTCCAATGCTTTTGAACTACACACTTCAAAATGTTTAAGATGGTAAATCTTATGCTATATGTTTTTAACCCAATTAAAATTTTTTAATTAAAAAAATTTACAGAAAGGACTCTGGTCAGATATGCTTTTGAAACATGCATACTTATGATTTCATTTTGGTGACTTAACTGTTCACAAAAACTCTGAGAAGTCTTGCAGTAAAGGAACCCATTTAATTTTGTTTAGAGGTAAATTTCTAAACATAGTACCACAGACTAGTTTTTCTCAGAACAATCTTTGGAAATGCTTGTCTAGACTATGTGACTAGAAAATGGTGGATAATTTGTCTTCTACTTCTTTTTTTTATTTAAAAAAATTTTTTTTAACATTTATTTATTTTTGAGACAGAGAGAGACAGAGCATGAACAGGGGAGGGGCAGAGAGAGAGGGAGATGCAGAATCTGAAACAGGCTCCAGGCTCTGAGCGGTCAGCACAGAGCCCGACACGGGGCTCAAACTCACGGACCGTGAGATCATGACCTGAGCCGAAGTTGGACACTTAACCGACCGAGCCACCCAGGCACCCCTGTCTTCTACTTCTTAATGGAATAACATGAAATTCATAAAACAATTGTTTTTTGGTATAAATTTTTAGCCTCTTGTTTTTGACAAAAACCTTTAACAGGTACTGTCACTGATGTTAGTGTATTTCGGAAGTAATTCTTCTTTTTGCCTGAGTGTAGCATGTCCAGAACCTATGCTAACTGAGTTTACAGAAATTGGAGTGATAACACATGTTTATTTTTTTTTAACACATGTTTATTAAAAACACTTACTACATGGTCTTCCAAGCATTTTTATTAACAAATGTCTAGCTGCTTTCATCTAAAATGGGTATGCCTAAGGGAGCCTCTTTGTCAATGATTATCATAGAAAAATTAAACAAATGCACAATCCCTTCAAAGATTTTCCAACTTGCAGATATCACACAAGAGATGTAAAAATAGCAACGTAATGTGACAGATCTGTCCAGGTGAAAGGATTGGGAAACTAGATTTCAGATGATGTCGACTGTTGATACCATTCCCAATTTTTGTCATCTACCAGGTATTAGAAGACCTAAATGTTGGAGTAAATGGGAATATGACTTCTCCTGAAAGCCTGATGTGACTCCTTAGCCTCCTTGTTCTTTTGGTGTTTGCTTTTTTGGTCCTTTCTGCTCCTTTCTCCACTGATCCACTCCCTTGGACCCAGAAGGTCTTAATGAGGCATGGAGTCCTCCAGAGGGAAAATAGCAGCAGGGTGGAGGTGGGGAACAGTCAAGGCACTTCTGCTCATCTTGGTCCATTGCTGGCCAGTGGTTTACCTTTTCCCTTGTTTTTTTTTTAAATTAAATAGTTATTTAAATATTTATTTGAGAGAGAGAGCAAGAGAGGGAGAGAGAGAATCCCAAGCAGGTTCTGTGCTGTGAGCACAGAGCCCAACTCAGAGCTCAATCTCGTGAACCATGAAATCACGACCTGAACAGAAATCCAGAGTTGGATGCTAACCCGACTAAGCCACCCAAGCACCCCACCCCCATTTCCTTGTTCTTGTATCATGCATGTCCCTGGTGTGAGACTCCCATGCAACAGGGATATATGGTGTCTTCTGTTTACTATTGACAAGTGTGTCTGTCCATGAGTTCTGTCTCTGCATCTTAAATCTCTCTCTTAAGAAAACTCGGATAAATACTTAAAGGCTACTAATAAAAGAGCCTTACCAAGTTTCAGGCACCCCTTGGTGTGTTGCTGCAGTCAGTTCTCACCTATCAGTTTTACCTCTAATGCACAAATAAAGTGCCCCCTGGGTGTAGTAAGAATGTCCTGTGGAGATAGTGAGTGCTAACTGAAGGCAGGTAGTAACAGAACATCACTGTAATCTGGCTAAAATAGCCTATTGAGAGCTGTGCAGAGCAACTGGTGAAGCCACATGCTGGCAAGTATTCGGTATGCAGATAAGCCAACAGGAATGAAATCTTGAATAACCTGTGGACAAAATCAGGAATTTATATAGGGAGGTATTCATGCTGTCATTTAAAGTAGAGTGGCTGAGGGTCGGGTGGTCAGAATTCTTTTTTATTTAGAGAAGTGTGAGACTTAATACAGCACCGCGTCTGGCCTTTTAAGGAACCACTTGTTGGAGAATGCTGGATGAAGCAGGGAAACCATCTTCTAATCTCATTTCTGCCACTGGTCAGTCACGTCACTTAGTCTTACTGGGTAACATGATTCTCATCTCTTAAATGCTGGTTTATGCTAGCACAAACATTCTGCATGTCCACGAATAAGGCCTTGAATAAGGACGTACAAGGCTATCCATGATCAGGCTCTCTACTTTTCATTCCTGCCTCACCTCCTACTTTCCCTCACGTAGGCTCTGGCCACACAAAATTACCTGCAGGGCCTCAACACACCTGGATCCATAAAAATGGCAATTTGGAATCCTGAAACAAAATTCAGTTAATTTTGTAGAGATCACTGGTATAGAAAGGAGATTCCTTGTTCTCTGTGGGAAAAGTTCTGACTGGTCACTTGTGCTTTCTTTTGTAAAGCATAGATGCCGTCAGTCTGGAGCAAGTGGAGACAGGACCTGAGAAGTCTTTTTAAAAATTTTTTAATGTTTATTTATTTGTGTGTGTGTGTGTGTGTGTGTGTGTGTGTGTGTGTGTGAGAGAGAGAGAGAGAGAGAGAGAGGATCCCAAGCAGACTCCATACTCAGTGTGGAGCCTGTCACGGGGCTCAATCCCATCACCCTGGGATCACGACTTTAGCAGAAATCAAGACTCTGATGCTCAACCTACTGAGCCAACCAGGCGCCCTGGGAAGTTGAAATTTTTAAATGTTTCCTAAATACAAGAAATATGGCACCCAACTTCAGGCATTTGTTTAGTATAATAAGAGCCATTGCTTATGAATATATATGTAGCTCTTTTAGAAAGGAAATAGGCTTAATCACTAAGTGGTTGCATCTTGTAGTCTAGGCTACACCACTGTGTCATAGCAGCTGTTATGCCCTGTCCACAGGTGCCACGGTGCACCCACCTACCCCTCCCACTCCATGAACATGGGCTGCTGCGGGCTTACACGTGTACCTTTCACTGGACCACTGCCCTTATTGGAGGGTCATTGTCCTGTCTGAAGTTACACACTTCCCTCCCTCCAGAGATGGCCTGCAACCGATGAGTTGTACCTGGAGTACAAAAGCCCTGCTTCTTTTCCTCAAGGTGAATGAATTCTGTTGTGCATGCTGTTTTCACTCTAGAGCCCTCCAGGGGATCACACTGAGGTTGGATTTCAAGAGAAGCATATCCTTGCTTTATCTTTCCCCTGGCATCTCCCTCTTCCCTCACTTCCTGACATGTTTGTCTCTTGAGAGCACTGCCTCATAAATTATTTGCAAGATTACTTGGCTCGGACTCTGCTTCCAGGGATCTAGTCTAAGCTACATTGGTGGTCTAGAGTCCTATCATGGAGCCAGATTGTCCTGATTAAGGGGTTCCTGAGGGTTGCCGCAAATCGTGTATTTGCCCAGATGGAGCCTTTTTCAAGCCACTCTTCTCTCCCTGCATAGATGTCCCATCATTGGGATAGTTAGCAAAACCCTTTGTTAAGTTGGGTCTGTGCATTTAGATTCTCATGTGTTTACACACCTGTGACTCTCTTCCTGTTTTACTGTGTGTAGTAGGCATAGTGAGTCAGTCATTTGACGTATATGGGCCTAAAAGAAGATATTGCCTTTCTGAGATTTGCTTTTCTTTTTGTCCCTTCTCCCTGCCACCTCCTTGAACCCTAAAACAGCAATTGCTTGCATCCCATGAACATTCAACAGATCATAAACCCAGTAGACACATGGCAGTCCAGGTGTTCTCCCTCTTGACTGGCAGCTCAGAGGCTGGCTGTGGTCCAGTCTGAAGAGGATATCTGGGAAAATACACTCAGCATAATTCTTTAAAAGCCAAGTCTCCATCTGGATTTTAGTTCTTTGGATGGTGTTTTGTGCCTACCCATATGGAAATGAACGCGGGATTACAGGAGCATGTTGGATGTATTTTGTGCCCTGATGATATGGACACATATGGAACCACATGGATGCCCTCAACCTTGGTTTTGTAGAGAGTTGGGAGTGATTGCAGAATTGAGGTATAGACTCCAAAATAGGTGGCAGTCATTAAATTCTGGAAAAATATGCCCACTGTGATCACAACAAAAGTTTGGGACCACTCTACTAACGGATCAAAGGACAGGAACAAGTCATTTTGTTCTTACTCTTACTCCTGATTTGTTTTGCAAGATTGATTCTATTCCCATAGATGCCCTTCTTGTCCTAAAGTAGGATAGAAAACAATCTCTGGGTAGTGGTGATGCTTAATTAGGTCTTGATAAACTGGTTTTGGGTGCTGAGATTGAACAGGGAAGATATAAATCACTATGACTACCAGTGTAATTTACCATTTTATAAATTTCATGTTGAGTTGTGATTTCCTTTCTTTGCTTTAACCAAAGATCAAGGTTTTAAAATTGATAGTCCAGAGACTTTTAAAATTACACAGTAATTTTACTGTTTGTCTCAAGAAAAAAAAGGTATATTATGCAAAGGAGAAGTGAAAGTAAACGTGGGTGAGAGACTCTTGCCACATTTTGAAATACTTGTAATTCTTCCAAGTAACTTAATAAAAATTCTTAAACTTGTATTTTAGATGTGGAGTCATCTTATATAAGATACTGATTTAAGTAAATGAGCAGTGTTGGCTTATGTCACAACTGATAGGTTTTTATAGTATCCTTGAGGTTTTCAATTCTTAATAATCAGACTAGTCCTAGAGATTAGAATTTTTAATACCTTTCCCTTCCTTTTCTTCACCGCTTTGGGGCTCTTTAAGCTCTTATGTACCTTCTCTAAGAAGATAACTCATCTGGCCGTGCTGTGGCTGTGTTCCGCTTCTTCCTCAGCAGATTTAAATGGTACCTCTGACTCTGAAAGACTGAAGGAAGTGGGACTGAGTGGACACGTACTGAGTGGACAGGCACACCCCAGCCCACAGGAAGCCTCAAAGCACACTCCCTACCTTACTTACTCTGCCTTCACATAGAAACACCTTCCATCTCCTTCCCTCCTTCACTGTATCTCTCAGAGCATGGAAATTCCTTGACCAATGTGCTGGGGATGAAGTGTCATGGGGAGAGGGGCAGGGAGGAAGACTAAAAACTCTAAGGCCCAAAGGGAGGGAGTCCTATTGATCTCATTGGCTTCTTGATTTTTTTTTTTTAACTAACTTTTTGAAGTCTCTCCCCACTCTGGAGGCAGGGGAGGCAAAGGATTTAAGGTACCTTGCACATAGTAGGAGGGGTTCTCCACAGATGAAAATGAGGTGATGGGCTAAGGAATGAAGGCCTGATGAGGTCTTTCCTTTCTAATGTATTATTCATAGTTTTTAATAGGTTATTTATTCATGTGATTTGCACATCATGAAATACATAAGAAATACACAGTGAAAAGTCTTTCTTCCATATTTGGTTCTCATTGTCTCAGTTCCTAGGCATGATGTTGATGTTTGCACTAAGGAAAATATATTTTAGCATGCAAAGGCAGTTGGGTGTCTCAGTCATTTAAACGTCTGACTCTTGATTTCAAAGGCTCAGGTCATGATCTCACAGTTTATGAGTTTGAGCCCTGCATTGGGCTCTCCGCTGATAGTGTGGAGCCTGCTTGGGATTCTCTCTCTCCCTCTCCTTCTCCCCCTCCCCCAGTCATTCCCTCTCTCCCTCTCTCTTTCTCTCGCTCTCTCTCTCTCTCTCAAAAAATAAATAAACTTAAAAAAAGGCAGTATCTCTTAATTCTCATTTTATGGTGTATTCTTCAAAAAAAATTTTTTTAATGGTGATGGTCATATGTTTTTATTTTCTTAGAACTACTGGTAGTGTATTATATTAATATGATTCTAAATATTGGACCATCCCTTTGGTCATTATTCCTTAATGTAGTGTCGGATTCCACTTATTAGTATTTTTTTTTTTTGGATTTTTACATTGATACCCATGAGTGATATTGACCTGTAGTTTGGGATTTTTTGTGTGTGTGTGCACTCTATACCATCTTTTTGTATTAATATTATGATTACATAAAAAGAATTTGTACATGTTTCTTTTAATTGTTTTTATCCCTGGAACAGTTTAAAATAACAACACAATGATATTCCTTTTTAAAGACTTGATGAAATTTCCCTGTGGAAGTAATGCTTTTTAGGATTTGGGGAGATCCCTTGTATTTCCTGTATTTTGTTTCTGGAAATTAGACGCTTTAGATTTTCTATCACTTTTTGTCTTTAATTGAAAGCAGGAAGGGGCAGGGGTAATGTTGCATGCAGCTGGGATTCCCAAACCTGAGACCCACTTCTTTTTGGCTGCTATCAAGACAGGCTGCTTCCTGCAAAAATGGCTTGTCTTTGTGATTCGTCATGTAATTCATTCTCCTTTGCTTCTCTGGACCGAACCAGGTCATCAGACCCCCACTTCCATCCCCACTGTTGCAGGCAAGGCCCCCTTGGAATGGATCTCTTGACTTCAGAGAGTGTATTATTGCCATTACTGTCTGAGACCTCCCACAGCTGTTCTTGCCATAGAAATCTCTGTTGGCTCCTCTCCAGTATTCTCCATGCAGCTCCTGAGTGAACTTGATTGCTTTTGGCAACCCTTAACCAATACTTTAGAGTTTCTTCTAGTTTTGCCAAAAATTGAGTGTGGTTTTGGATGATTTTCAAGAGGAGAAAGAGAGAATGCTGCATTATGCAGCTATGCACTACCAAAATTCCTTGTTGATCTTCTTAAAGAAAAATTTTTTAAATGTTTATTTTTGAGAAAGAGACAGAGCATGTTTATGCAGGGAGTGAGGGAGACATAGAACCTGAAGCAGGCTCCAGGCTCTGAGCTGTCAGCACAGAGCCCAACATGGCACTTGAACTCATGAACCACGAGATCATGACCCAAGCTGAAGTCAGACACTTAACTGACTGAGCTACCCAGGTGCTCCTCTTGTTGGTCTTTAGGGAGCAAAGCTCTTCCCTCTGGCTCATTCTTCCTTGGAGAGTGGTAAGATCTTTGATATAAAAGGGCCAGGAAAGCAGTCACACTGCTTTTCATCTGGTCCACTGAGTTTGGGATCCTGGGACATTTCTTCTCACCATAGGCTTATGACTTCACAATCTCTCTCTCATACTTCCAGAGCCAGACTAAGAATTTGGAAGGTCCAGGATCTGAATTTCACCTAAACTTTCAGCCCCTGAGGGGGATGTCAGATGGTCAAGGGGTAAGAGGAAGTCCAGCTGACTGTAAATGGAGGTCCAGTTGATCAGGCAACATAGGGCATCTAGACATATGGCAATGGACTGCAGGCATATTTCAGGTAGAGATGTGATGTCACAAACCCCGGCTGCAATGACACAGCGTGTTGAGAGTCCACAGTCTAGGCAGTCAGCAAAGTCTGTCAGCACTTCGTAGGATCCGCCACTGAGAATGAGTGGAAAGTGGTAAATGTCAGGTTCCAAGTTCTTGGGAGCCTGGAGTTTTAGGCAAAGAAATCAAGGTTGTGTAACCACGACTGGCTTCGTGAGCATGCAACTGATGCAGTCACACAGTGTTGCCTGCTCAGAAGGGACCCCTGTGTGACTTACTGCTCTACTGCCCCTGTCCTGAAATTCTTAATGCTATTTGAACAAGGACCTAAGGATTTTATGCCAATTCTATAGCGGGTGTTCTGTGTAAGTCAGGATAGAGCCCAGGGAATTCCTGTTTATTCTTTACATTTCAGCTCAAACACTCAAATATTATCCTCTCTTACCCTTGGGTCCTCTGACTTGTCATCTAGTGTGCCTCTGTAAATATTTAATTAGTGTAATGGTCACCAAATTGGGAGCCCAAGGTCCAAATAATTGACCTTGAGGTCTTTTAGTTCCCCTTTGTCAGGAATAAGATGGAACTCAGAACCTAAGGTAGGAATAAAAGCACAGGTTATTTCAACTCCAAGCATCGGGAAGTGTGCAGATTGGGAGCTGGGCCACTGAAGACTCTAGGTGGGTGATGTAGTGTAGTAGTGTGTATGTGGTACCATAGTACCATGACTGGGCCCCTCCCACCTCAATATTCAAGTAGGTATGATCTTGCAGTTCACTGGAATAATTTAGAGACAAGAATTTTTGTGGAGGGTCAGTTCACTGTTATATACTTTGTGGCTGGGTGCAAACAGCTGTGCACTTTGCAACCTCCTTAGTGCTGTCACCCTAGGCTTTTTGGGTTCCTCCCACCCGTCCCACTGTGGTCCACTGCAGGCTTACTATGTGCTTATCAGGAGAGTCCTTTATACATGCCAGCTACCCTGCAGGCAGGCGTAGGGACTGAAGAGGGGCTTGCACCAGGAGCTGTGTGTCTACCTCATCATCAAGCCATTTTGTGGCTAATTTTCAGATAGTTTGTATAGTTTTATCATCAGTCCTGCTTTTAACCTTCCTAGAGTTCACATTTTTTCTTTAGAAACTAGACTTTCTGGATTTAACCCTCTTTACCTAATTACCTTACTAAGTGAGATGAAAAGAATCCACAGATGAGTGACCAGCATTCCCTCATCCTTCTACGTCCTTCCCTCTTGTTCCTATACTACCAAGTGACTTTTACATAGAAGCAGCCCATACCACTCCCTGGTAGAGTGATATCTTTTCCTCATTCATAGGAGATGTACACATGGATAATGTTCCCTTTCCAAAGAAATCAGAGGGTGTAGCAAACACATGGGACATTAATTCTTCTTGACCTGTGGGATAATATCTGAAAGCCAACCTCTGGGCACTTAGATCCAAGAGCTGGTCACATTAGGCAGCCGTAAGGAAAGCGCACACACACACACACACACACACACACACACACACACACACACCCATATACATACACATTGAGCTCTCCACTCTCCACTGGGTACACAGAAAACCACAAAAGGCTCTAAAGGTCTAAGCCTACTAAAAAAAATAAGACCCTTAAATCCCCATATGTTTAAGACATAATAATAAGGACTAGAAAAATGAGCAGAAAAAGATGGATTTGTTTTGCCAAAACTCTCACTCTAATTCTTTTTCCAGATAGAACAGTGTATAATATAAAAACTGAGCCTCCTCTATCTAAATAGTACTTTCTGGAATTCACTCCTTTCTCCTCCCATGCTTTCTTTTCGGGTGCCACCTCCTATTTTTTAGGACCTTTTTATGGAGCTGCATTTAAAATAGCCACAGCCCCCCACACTTAGTTTTCTTCCTGCCTTGTCATAGGACTAGGTGTTGGTGACCCCTCCAGGGTCTCTGTGGCATTTACATAAGAGTTCATTTACATATTAAGTTCAATTGAAACTCAGTGAAAGTTTGTATAAGGATTGATCACTAGATTCCGGAAGCCCAGGATTTACCCTTAGAAATGTTCACATCCAGAAGAGCAGATCCCATGGAACAGGAGCCCACAGCTCAGAGCCTGGATCCTGCTTCAGATTCTGTCTTATTCTCTCTCTCTGCCCCTCTCTTGCTCCCACTCTGTTTCTCTCTCTCTTAAAAATAAATAAACATTAAAAAAATGATTTCTACTGTAGTGGGTGTTTAAATCATCCAAAGTAAATATTATCATGTATCACAAAATAAAGTTTTCCCGTCCAAATTAAAATGACCAATAGAGAACACAAAGTACAAATGTTCTAATCAGAAACTTCTTTATACTTACTAATTTACAATCCTCAATTTCATTCCCCTCACATTTTTTAAATGTTTATTTATTTTTCAGAGAGAGAGAGGCAGACAGACAGACAGGCAGGGGGCAGAAGAGGGAGACAGAGGATCCGACGTGGGCTCTATGCTGACAGCAGAGAGCTTGATGTTGGGCTTGAACTCATGAATCTTGAGATCATGACCTGAGCTGAAGTCAGGCGCTTAACTGACAGCCACCTAGGGGCCCCTCCGCTCACATTTTTAACAGACATATTCTCATTCAAAAATCACACATAGGTCTATATTCTAAGGAAACATGTATGTGTATGTGTGTACTATTGTTGGAGTATTTGTGGGGAAATGTTAATTGGGTTTGAATGTTTCTTTGTTTTAGTATGTGCTGCGTCACCAGGAGTTAACTTATTTTAAAATTGTTAAAGATTTTTTTGTGTTCTACCATACATTCTCAACCAGTAGATTAAAAACTACAGAATTGTTTGGGGTGCCTGGATGGCTTAGTCGGTTGCGCGTCTGACTCTAGCCCAGGTCATGATCTCGTGGTTCACCGATTCAAGCCCCACGTTGGGCTTTGTGCTGACAGCTCAGAACCTGGAGTCTGCTTTGGATCCTGTGTCTCCCTCTGTTTCTGTCCCTCCCACCCTTGCACTCTGTCTCTCTCAAAAATAAACATCTTTAAAAAAAAAACTACAGGATTGTTTGAATAACGATGCTATTATGAATTGGATTTTATTTTAAATGTTGGTTTTGCATTTTATGTTTCATTAAATGATTATTTCCCTTTTCTTATTTACAAGTAGTCAACAGGAAACCGAATTAAAATTTCTGTAATTGAAACAGGATAGTAATGCTTTTGAAACACTTGCTCTTCCAGGCAGAGAAGAGATTGATTTGTTCCAAATTGCTCATATTAGGAAGAATGTTTCAAACTGGGTGTCTCTGAGATGGATCCATTTAGAGCATGCCTGACACTAGGGTCAGACCCTAGATCGTACTGAATTCACCAAAGAAGGCTACCTGGAGAGACGCATTGGGCAATAGCTCTGTATTCAGGCTTTGCCTGGTACATTCTGTTTTGTTGGCTGTGTTTTGGAACCGTGAACAGTAAGCCCAGAAGAGCTTAATAAATATTGTATATTTATAAATATTCAAGACATATGTGTCTGATTCTTATGTAAATTGTATGAAAATCTATTCTGCTCACATTCATTTATAACTACTATGTCCACTAATTTGAAAGATACTTGACTTATGAGAGTCTCAAATTCCTCGCTTTCCAATTTAAAATGTGTACTTTACTTCACCCTTTGTCCTTTCCTTTCTGGCTTAGGGGAGGATGTGGGTGCTCACCTTGTTCCCTCCTGCCTCCTTGGGAGGGGGCTTCATCCATCTATCATCACTCCCTACTTTCAGCCCTCTTTCCCACCAGCCCCTTCTCCCGAGTCTGTCAACAGGGACAAATTGTTATTTTTGAGAGAGAGAGACAGAGCATGTGCAGGGGAGGGGGAGAGAGAGAGGTGGACACAGAATCTGAGGCAGGCTCCAGGCTCCCAGCTGTCAGCACAGAGCCCGATGCAGGGCCAGAACAAATTTATTAAAATAAAAATATTTGCACTGTTCCCCTTCATTTTCTACATGTTCTTTTTTAAAAATTTTTTTTAACGTTTATTCATTTTTGAGACAGAGAGAGAGACAGAGCATGAATGGGGGAAGGTCAGAGAGAGAGGGAGACACAGAATCTGAAACAGGCTCCAGGCTCTGAGCTGGCAGCACAGAGCCCGACGCGGGGCTTGAACTCACGGACCGCGAGATCATGACCTGAGCCGAAGTCGGACACCCAACCGACTGAGCCACCCAGGCGCCCCATTTTCTACATGTTCTTTAGCTCCATGTAATTAGCTACTGTTCCCACTATGCCCCCAATCTGGAAGGTTTGCAACAGTCCTATCATTAAAACTCCTCTGAGGTGCTCATCTTCCTCACCGTCTGTGCAGAACCTGACCCCTTCTTTTCTCGAAGTGCCCGTCACCTTACATATAGAGCTTTCCCAGTTCTCCTGTGACATTTTTGATTACTCCTTCTCCACCTCCTCTTCCTCTCCCTCTGCTCCCCCTTCACACGTAGGTGGGATTTTTAGTCTTTGGGTCCTTTCTCCCTCCCCTGAAGCTCCCCACCTCTGAGAGGTCACCCAGAATCAGAGTTTCAGGGTCTCCTTTGTGTGATGACCTCCTGATCCAACTTTCAGTGCCCAGCCTCTCTCTAGACCCCTTGTATCTCGAGAGCCTGCTGAACTTTTTCACTGACCTGTCCTCCAGACACATTCAAAAGGGAACCCGCCAACTGACTCCCCTTGCAAGCCAGCGGACCTGTTGGGTTCCTGGTCCTGCTGATGCCCCAACCATCCCAGGCTTGGAGTCACTAGGATCAACGTTGGCTCCTCCTTTTCCCTTGACCCCATCGTCAAGGTGATTTGCAGGTGCTCTTTTATTTCGGCAGCCAATTCTTGCAGCTGCCCTTTCCGTTGTTGGCTCGTCTCGTTCTCCCCACCGTTGTGCAAATCCAGGCCCTCATTACTCCTGAGCTCCTACAGTCCCCTCCTGACCACTCTCCTCTCCTGGTCTCTTACTTCTCTACACCATCCGAGAGGCCTATGCTACCAATAGCGAACCACTGGTCACAAGTGCTGTTGAGCCCTTGAAATGTGGGGAGTCCCAAATGAGATATTCAGGAGGTATGAAACCCATACCTGATATTGAGTATCTAATCCTGAAAGAATAGCGTGAACTCTCTCCTTAATAATTTTTATTGATTATGTGTTGAAATGGTAATATATTTATAGTAATTAGTAATTATACATAATTAAATATATAATATATAAATATATTAATGTCTTAAAATTAATTTCTTTTTTTGGTGGGTGACTAGAAAATACTAAATTTCCTGTATGGCTTTAAATCTAGTAGGTAGCATCACCATAGCACATAGCAAAGTTAGTGTTGTTTTTTCCCCTCAACAACTTCTAGCAGGTCCTCATTACCATGAAATAATATTGGTAGTAGGAGGAACATATTATTTTACAAAATGCTTTCACATAAGTGTCTACTTTAGCATCTCAAAAAAATTTTAAATTTGCTTATTTATTTTGAGAGACAGAGAGAGAGTATGTGAGCAGGGAGCGGCAGAGAGAGAGAGAGAGAGAGAATCCCAGGCAGGCTCTGCACTGTTAGCACAGATTCCAACACAGGGCTCAAACCCACAAACTGTGAGAACCTGAGCCGAAGCCAAGAGTCAGATGCTCAACCAACTGAGCCACCCAGGTGCCTCATATCTCCTTTGGTATCTAAACCACTGCATGCCCTGAACCATCTGGTCCCAAACTATACTTCCCATTCATTCATTTATTCATTCACTCATTCATCCACTCATGCAACAGATATGCATTAGCCCCACTATTCTTTGTTTGCACCCTCCCTGGTCAGTCAGCACCTTGTCTGCCAAACGCTTCCCATCCGTGTCCCTTGCATTCCTAGCCCTCTTTGCTTATAATGTTTCCTTTGCCTTAGAACTTTCTTCTCATTTTCACATGTCTGTATCCTCACTTCCTTTGCTATCAGTAATAAAATCTTCTCTGCCAGAAGAATATTCCCCACCACGCCCACCACCTCCTTTCACACTCTCTGGAGTATGTACAAGTTGCTCCATAATCCTGACAAAGATCACACTTGCTTGATCCCCTTTCTCTTTTATTTTTTTATAATTTTTTTTTAACATTTATTTATTTTTGAGACAGAGACAGAGCATGAATAGGGGAGGGGCAGAGAGAGAGGGAGACACAGAATCGGAAGCAGGCTCCAGGCTCTGAGCCATCAGCCCAGAGCCCGACGCGGGGCTTGAACTCACCGGGCTGCGAGATCATGACCTGAGCCGAAGTCGGACGCTTAACCGACTGAGCCACCCAGGCACCTCCCCCTTTCTCTTCTAAAATCCATAGTAAGAGGTGGAAGCCAGTATTACAGTTAGTCCCCCAATGTGTCACCCTGTTTCCTGTATACTTTTAGCTAATCCTAAGGCATTTCTGTGGTTCACACATCTTCTCAGGGAAGACTCAACCCCTTCCTCACCAGCCAGACAGGCACTACCTTCTTTGGATTTTCACGGCACCTTTATTTGAGCAGTGTTTCATTTCACTGTGTCATCACTACACGCCAGACACTCTGTGTACATTATCTCTTTTAATCCTCATCTATTACTTCACTCTGAGACAGTAAGGGAATGGTCTGAAATTACATGGCTAGTAAACAGAGGAACCAGGATTTTTAACAAAGTCTCACCGGTTCCAAAGTCTCTATTTGGCCATTAACCTGTACTACTTCAGCTTAAATGTAATTGAATCCATGCCCTTGAATATGTATCTCGTCATCACTGCTAGATGCTAAGCCCACCGAGGGCAGAGCAGTGCTCATTCTCTGTGCCCTCATCCTCTGTGCCCTGAGTAGCACGGTGCAGGTAAGATGTGAGTACAAAACATTCCTGAAAAGGGATGGAGGGGAAACTTAGAAAGATTGTAACATAAGTTCTTATAAACTTGTCAGTTCTTATGAGCTTTTCCAAATCATTTCCCAGATGTCATTTCTACCTCTTTATAATATAAAATTCAAGGCTTACATGAAGAACAAGGTCTCTTTAGCCCAATCTATCATTCCTGCCCTAAACATCTCCTGGTCTCCCTAGAACCAGATGAAATCATCCCTCAGCCTATTTTGTGGTTAGAGACCCTGGTTGTTAGAGGTGATTTACTGGGGAGCTGAGGTGCCAGGAGAGAGAGTGGAAGAGACTAGGTTATCTGATTACCACTATTATGGTCAAGTATGATTGACAAAGCCAACGACAAAAGCATTTTTCCCAGAGCATGTTTTATGCATTTACAGTGTTTATTTATGTGTCAGAACAAAGCATTGCTAATTGACTAGATAAAGAATGTTCTTCGGTTTCAAACCCCAACAGTAAAATTTCTTTTTGAATATTATTAATTAAAAAAAATATACACACATAATATGAGGGTGTCTATATTTAAAAAGCTTTGCTCGTTTATCTGATAAAAAAGATTCTTAATTTTTAACCTCAGAAAGTAAAATTTCCTTTTGAACATTATTAAAAAAACACACACACATAAATAATGTGAAGATACATATATTAAAGGTGGAATGATATTAAAGCCAACTGGAAGTCACATTAGAAGCCTTTGTCTTCATCTGTAAGAGCTGGCAGATATACTACATTCAGTAAATAGCCTAGGATATGCATTTTTGGGGTGAAATCTCATTTCTCTTACTCTGTTACTATGGTTACCATCCTACAGAATCCCTGCGCAGGCCAATAAAAAAGGGAGGAAAAGGAAGCACAAACATAATATCGCAATATTGACATCCTTCCTTAACTATGCAAAACTGGATACAGGATATGCTGGGGGCGTGGAAAGAGCTGGCCATACCTCCCTCCAGAGGAACCCTCTGCTTGGGAACCTTCCTGGAGCCTGGTCAGAGATCCCTTGGCACAGACGTCCCAATGTTGTCCACCGATCCCATCTCCAGTGCCACTTGGGAAGGCAGCGGACATCTCAAGGGGTGGTGGGGCTGAGCCAGAGCCCTGCATGGATAATAGAAGCTGGACACTTAAGTCACAGAGTCCTAACCTGTCCTAGCCTGGCACAGATGACATGAGAGAAGCCAGAATCCAAAGACCTGGGTGTTACAGAAGTCAGAAAAACTAGGCATGGGCGTGGCCAAGGCACAGATGCCTGAGGCCTGAATGATTTTTGTTGTTGTTGTTGTTGTTGTTAAGTCGAGTTTATCTTTGATCCTCCCTTTCCTAATAATCTCTAACATCAGGACAAAAACAAGTTACTGTGAAGATTAAATGAGCTAACCTCAGCAGATGTATTTTTTGAACTCATAGCGCTGGAAAATGCCGTATTTAAACATTGTGGTCATGGTTATTACTATGATGACACAATCAACCATGACCACCATGACTGAAAAAAAAATCCCTGTGCATTCTGTCAAACCATCTGAGGCTTTGATGGAAAAGCCTGAGGTTTCCCTTGTCACTCACTCCTGCCCTGTTCTCTAGATGTCTTCCCTTTGCACGAGAAGACAGTTGGGCCAAGAGCTTTTCCTCTGAAATGAATTTTCATCTTCATTTGTTGCATTCCCTGTGCTTCAACTGTCCGTACAAGGAAAACATTTTTAATAAAATTTTCTTTTCCCTTGGCAATAAGAACATTTGCAATCCCTTGGCAATAAGAATATGCCAGCTGTTAGGATGAAAATGGGTCCACAATCAATTCTATGCTAAAGATAGGACATTTAAGTAAATTTTTAAATGGAAAGATGCATTCATCTGTTTCTCCTTTGAGCAACAATTCCAAAAATGTTCAGTGAATTTCCTTCCATGATGACAGGGGGTCTAAGGTTTGGACATGGACATTTCCGGGCACAGTAACTCATGGAAGCTTAAATTGAGTGAAGCATGATTGAAAGTAATTTTTACTCCAAAAGTGATGGCAGAGGACATGGTTTTAGTAAGGCTTTTTACTCCCTTTACTCCAGAGGGAAGTAGTGTCATTTTAACTACTTTGTGAGGAAAAGGAGAACATGGGGATAAGAATCAGGAGCCATGGCACCCAGTCTCCACTTTGCCATCAACATGATGGGTGATCTTAGCCAAACCATTTAACCCTTTGTGTACCTGTTTTCTCTTTTGCAAAATGAATCGCACCTCCTCTCCTCGTCTTAGCAGAGTTCTTACTATAAGACGAAGTGATTGGTGTCAATGGGCTTTGAAAAAAACTTTTTTTTAGTGCTAGCCCAAACTTGCATT
The DNA here is from genome assembly GCF_027475565.1 of Acinonyx jubatus. NCBI lineage: Eukaryota > Metazoa > Chordata > Mammalia > Carnivora > Felidae > Acinonyx > Acinonyx jubatus. Next base: position 87,666,723 of record NC_069383.1, read on the forward strand.
GCTTACATTTTTGTTAGTATTTGCTCTGAAGGGAAGAAAACTGTAAAGGTTACAATGAAGCACGACTCCGTTCTCATCCTGTAAGTGACTACCTTAGTATTATGTTGTACAGGCCCTATTGGAAAGTTACACCCCCAGCCAGTCTGGTTGGCTCCCATGCCTTTGGAGAAAGGCCTTCATGAAATTGAGGGAATTCTTTGTGTCAGCTTTCGGTGCACCAGTATCATATCATTAACTACAGAGGGTTTTCCCTCCCCATAGAGTCCTGGTGACTAGTAATAAGATAAATTTGCTCAATCTGTTACGTTAATTTCTTTTTATTGGAAGGTTTAAATCATTAAACTAATGATCTCATCCATATCTTGAAGCAAGATAATAAAACACATGCAGTTATAATTACATTTAACCCGAAAGTGTACTGAATTTGGTAAATTGCTTTAAAAGTTTCCATTATATTTTTAATAATGCTTTCTTAACAGTAGAAGCAAAAATATTGCCAGAAATAAAATAACAAAATGAACCAACAGATTAGAAAGATGTTTTACAACTTATTTTTCCAAATGCAGTAAATGTGTTATTCTCTGAAAGAATTCTTAAACAGAATAATACATTTAAACAGATTATTAGTCCTTTTAACAGAGGACTGAATCATAAAGATGAGTATGGTACTTGGCTGGGTAAATATTTATATTGGTTATGCATCATCCCTGATTGGGTGGATGTTTCCAGGACTGATTTTTAGTCCAAGAGGTGGGGAATATAGGTGAATATTGGTGTCTCAGAGCTCTACAGGCAATCATATACCTCTAGTTTTAATGGTGATATAGTTCTTTTGAGATTTGTTCTTCTCAGAGTTGGGTGAGGGGGTTAGACAGCTTCTAGAAATCTATTTCAGCAGCCTGCTGGTTTTATCAGTATCTTTGTGACCCTCCTAATCAACTGGGGGTCCATGGTAAATATTTTGAAAAACAAAATAGAACTTGCTATAGCCTAGTCTGTGATTTCACAAAGTATTGCTTACTGAATTTTGCTTTGCAAGGTTGAAAATATGTTAACATTTCAACTTTATGAAGATAAAATATATATAATCTCCAAAATTTCATTATTGAGCATTTTGTGTGTTGACAAAGGATAAGGTCTCTGTGGTTTTTGTGCTGTCTCCTAAATCCACCCTCTGTGTCTCTTTCCTCATTACTTTCGGACCTCTTGAGACTCATCCTGTCTCTCCTGGACCATTGTAAATGAGCCCCTTTGGTCCTCCTGCTGTGTATCTTTCCTTCTTCCACACTCTTTTCTCCTCACAGAAGATTGTGAACCTTCTTTATATACACACACACACACACACACACACACACACACACACACATGTGGGGAGGGGCAGAGAGGGAGGGAGACACACAATCCAAAGCAGGCTCCAGGCTCTGAGCTGTCAGCACAGAGCCCAATGCGGGGCTCGAACCCACTAACTATGAGATTATGACCTGAGCTGAAGTCGGATACTTAACCAACTGAGCCACCCAGGCACCCCAAGACTGTGAATTTTCTAAACACAAATCAGATTATTCACCAGCCTGAAATTCCTGTGCAAATCCCTGCCCATAGAACAAAATGTCTCTTCTGTTCCTTTGTGACTGTGTGGAGTTCCTTGAATGCTCATGTTCCTTCATGTCTTCCAGCCTCCTCTCCCAGGAATATCCCTACTAACTTTTAAATGCACTGCCGTCCTTCAAGTGTCATAGGTCCCCAAGATGCCTTCTCAGACCTGCCCCATCTTTCCTATGCTTCCAGGCAGCTTTACCCATTAGCTTACCTGGCGTGTAGTTATCTTGGTATGTACCCTCATCGTTTTGTATTGCAACTCTGTGTTTACCTCTTGCCTCCTCATCTTTCTCATTAACACATCCCCAAGGTTTATCACAGTGTCTGGTGGAAGTAGTCAATAAATGGTTATTGATTAAAGGAGGAAAAGAATGAAAAAGGAAGGAATAAACAACTTTCGAATTCCAAATACCATTCCTTGCTTAATCGGAAGTATATTTTCAGGCTCTTTATGACATAATAAGCCAATACTGTTTACCAGTTTAATGCTGCTTTTCTTTCAACAATATTCATTCCATTAATTTACAAGCTATTATGCAAGATGAAGCCTTCAAAACCAGTCAACTAAACAGCTCCAGTCAGTTGGGATCGGTTAGTGCTCTGTACAATTGCTAATGTGATTTAAACAGAAGGCAAACAGTTTTAGATTTGAAGTAAGAGCAAATAAGATGTTTATGAAATTTGGACTCCATCTAAATAGAATATTTTGCATGTGGTTTTCTTGTGAACTGTAGACCTCAAGATTACTCCTGTCCCCTAAATGTAATGGTGAGTCATATCGACAAGGCACTTACCCTTCTCTTCTGGGACTTGGGGACTATGGGACCATTTCCCAGGCCCTGCTCTTCTTTGGTGTCCAACGTAAAGTACCCTGAGTTCAGAGGTTCTGGACCAGTTGACCTGGTGATGCCTAAGGCTCAGGTATTTTAAGAGAAATGAAAGGGAGTTCTAGAAATAAGTTTCCATTTGAAATACGAGAAAAAGAGAATGTTGTAACTCAAGAAAAATCTCAAAGAAAACCAAATATACTCTGCAGCTATGTCTAGACTTGCTATTGAATTAGCTGCAGCATAGTTGATTTGATGGTTATTGTCCTTTTTCTTTTCTTTTTCTTTTTCTGGCTCTAATAACTGGATTTCTGAACAGTAAATTAGATCAATTGTACTGTGCTAGGAATCAGATTAACTGAATGGAATTTCAAAATAATCAGATTGTGGTGTACTTATTGTAAATGCATTTGATCAAAGGAGCAGAAATTAGATTCCTAAAGATACCTATAAGGAAAATGATTCAGTGAAAATGGACATGAATTATCAAACCTTCATGTGTTGTTATTGAAATTTTATGGATATTGAAACAGTTAATTCAGAATGGTCCATGTCCACAAGGATTGTAGACCTGGTATCCTAACTGTATAGCACGTCACTTTCTGTGTTATACATGAAACATAATAGTGCAAAACACAATTTATTTGCTAACATTTGACCTAGTTAAAATTTGTTGTCTTTGTCTCATGGTTTGGAATTTGAAAATACATTCCACTTTTACCTTAAGAGTATGAAAGAAGTCACTATTTAGTGCTTCAGTTCTTAAAAGATATAATAATGCTTATCACCAAATTCAGAAAAGAATAGTTTTATACTCTTCTTTAAAAAAAATTTTTTTAAATGTATTTATTTTTGAGACAGAGAGAGACAGAGCATGAGCAGGGGAGAGGGAGACACAGAATCTGAAGCAGGCTCCAGGCTCTGAGCTGTCAGCACGGAGCCCGACACGGGGCTCGAACTCACAAGCTGTGAGATCATGACCTGAGCCAAAGTCGAACACTTAACTGGCTGAGCCACCCAGGCGCCCCAAAATTTCATACTCTTCTTATTTAGAGTCAAAAATATATGCAGGAAAAGACCACAAAAAAGAGTATCCACCTGTTGACTAAGCCATCTAGCTTAGTCATCTAGCCAGTAGGTACCTACAGAGCTCTTGACTCTGGCAGCATGAATTAGTACTGCTCCACATTAGATTACAGAAGATTATACCTGTTGTCCGGGGTAGATCTAGGATACTATGTTCTGCCTGCCCCATTAGACACATCACCTCCTGAGGAATTTGGGCATCCTATTTGTAAAGAAGGTGAAATGCACTCATGTAGTGTGACTTGCCCAAAGTGCTTTTCCAGCCCTTACAGCCCAAAGGGTTTCTAATAACATTTGTTTTTCCAATGTCAGTATTGTTGGGCCATAAATAGTATTTATTGTTTATTCAACTCTGTTACCTTCTAACTGAGTTATGGGATGGTTCTTGTCAGGTCTAGCTTTAAAATGCTGTCTTGTGTTCATTATGTTTTAAAATGGTTATACTCGATTATATCTGAGTCCTTAGAAAAGGGCATTCTCTTGCACTGCCAGTGATAGTATAAATCGTTTCAAGTTTTCTAGAACATAATTAAGAAACAGTTACTAATAGTTTAGAATTCTGCAAGCCCTTGATCCAATGATTTGCTTCTAGAAATTTATAGTAAAAATATAATTTTTAAGTTTAATGAAATAAATGTGCATCACATGTTTGTAAAAAGAAAAACTAGAAACAGTTTAAATACCCCAGATAAGGAATTGGTTAAATAAATTAAGCTTTATAGGACAGTAGAATACCATGAAGTTATGACAACATGATCACATGTAATTTTAAGTGGAAAGATCAGGTTAAAAAATAGAATGAACAAAGCTATCCCATTTTGGTAAAATAAACACATATATGCACGCACACATCTGTGTGAAGAAAAGACCAGAAGAACTTAGCTCTTTCTGGCTTGTGGAGTCATAGGTGCTTTGCATATTCTTCTCTTTGCTCACGCATTAGTTCCTAGATTTTTATGATGAATGTTTGTCTTATTAGGAACAATAAAATCATTTTTATGTGCTCAAAGCAATGATTTCCAAGTTGCTTTCAAGTGTTCTACTTAATAGTGTGATAGTGTCCATATTTAAGGCCTTTTTTCCTAAGTCCAGCCAACCTTTCCCTAGCATTCCTTAGGCTGTTGTTTTCCAGGCTTTGTTTTGTTTTGAGTTGACTGATAAATGGAGAATAACGGTTCCGCATACTTGACGACCCATCCTGTACTTGAAGATAGCAATCAAGTCACCTGCTACTCATCACTCTCCCCAGGCCTGCAGAGTCTCTGTTCCTTTCACTTTCCTTCATGAACGAATTTTCTATTCCTTTAATCTATATCTGTTGTTCATCTCTGAACCTTCTCTACTTTGCTCATGTAGAATTTAAAATGCAGTGACCAAACTGGAGACAATCACAGAAAAATGTAGCTAAGGCAGACTAGATTGGAAGGGGTTGTTCTTAACCCTTCGCTATTCAAGAACAGGATATGGGTTTTTTTCTGCATAGTCATAGTTAATTGGGTATTCACTTTACATTCATTAATGGTTAATATTTCCCAAGGTTTTTAAAAAAATTTTTTGCTATATTTTTATCTTAGTGTACTTTATTCCAGTTTTTAATTTCTGCCGGCTTAAGTGCCTTCTCATTTATATGTTTACCCTAAGGCATTAAGTTGCATTCTTTTGATACTGAAATATCTCAAAAATGTCAAGGTCATTTTGAATGCTGTCAGTGGTGTTAAGAGCAATAACAACCCTTCTGATTGAGGATTCTCCACAGATCTGATAAATGCATTCCTGATTCTGGGCCATGAATATTGAATACAAATACAGTGGCCTCAGGGCTGATTCCAATACATGCCACATCACCTTTTCCTCCGGGTTGCATCCTTGATCCAACCATCTACCCATGTTACAACAACTTCCCATGTGGGAAGTAATATCTACCCATATTACTTCCTGCCATGTTGATGAGACATGGTGTACAATGGTGTTAAAGCCTTTGCCGTATTTTGAGATAAACTGCTTGAGTCCCTATCCCTTTGTTTCTGCTGTGTGGCAATATCATAAAAAGAAATAACGACTCATTCAGCATGCTTTGTTCTCCATAAAGTGACTGTGACAGTTTTTGGCGGCTGATCATTAGCAATGGAAGAGTTAGTCTGATGAAATGTTCCTAGTCTTCAAGGATTGCAAAGTCACACTGCTTATATGTAGGAGGTAGTGCCTCAAAGCAAATCTCAACATTTGCAGCTGTATCAGAGTGGCACTGGCTCCCAAAATCAATATTCAGAAAGATGAGCATTAAAGAAAATATATATTACTTTTCTGTCCTGTGGGACATAAATCATACGACCAATGGGATTTTTTTGTCTTCTAACTCCATGATTACATTCAATCGTGAATAGGAGAAAACATTTTACCTGGGCTGCGTTTATTTTTAAAGGCATCATGTTGAAATGAGATATGGAAATGAAAAGCTTTCACACCGCTGATGTTGAAGAGCGAATTAGAAGCAAATGATGATAATTACAAAGCACAACCTTGTGTTCTCCTGGATATGCCTAAAGGTAATGAGAAATCACAGAATCCAAAGTTGGAGCTGGTAAAGGTGGAGAATGGTGAGCTGTCAGTGAGTTCCAGATGAAAAAAGCAGAACAACGTTGATCTTGATGGATGTCAAGGGGAAAACCGCTGAGCATGGATGACTGAGTTATTTTGTTGGAGAGGAAAAAACTTAAACTCTTTGGGAATATGGCAATTGGTTAATTATCATATATATAAAATATATTTATCTATCAAAAAAAGAGATAAGCACAAGGTGATGAAGGTATGGCTCTAGGAGAAGAATCCAATCAAGTATTCAAATATGAATAAATGCAATTAATGGAATTAGTCACCGTTACAATTATCAGAGCATGTCATTGTAATATAAAAACTCATCTCTCTCAAGTAGATTAATGACAACTCTTCAAAAAGCTACTCTTCTCCATTTTCAAAGATCACAGTTCTAGACCAGAAGTTACATGGTGAAAAGACATCTTGTACAGGTCTCTTTCTCCAACTGAAAATGGACTTGATTACATATAATATGTACATATTTCCTTGAAATTGAACTTCACTTTCAATTCACTGGAAAAGCATGAAGATTGAAAATATTTTTATACGGAAAATAGGCTTTTTTCTCCTAATACCTCATGCAGAGCGCATCTCATACCTTTCCACCGGTAGTGAACTCCTATTCATACCTCAGGACTCAGCCTAGATGTATCTCCTCTGGGAAGCCTTGCCTGAACCCTCAAGGCTCCTAAATATTCCCATGGCAGTTGCTGTGCATATCATGTTCCTTCCCACTTCCCCTATGCACGTTCACTTCCCTATCTCTCTCTTTTTTTTAAATTTTTTAATGTTTATTTTTGAGAGAGAGACAGAGACAGAGTGTGAGCAGGGGAGGGGCAGAGAGAGAGGGAGACACAGAATCCGAAGCAGGCTCCAGGCTCTGAGCTGTCAGCACAGAGCCCAACGTGGGGCTCCAACTCACAAACTGTGAGAGAGATCATGACCTGAGCTGGAGTCGGACGTTCAACCGACTGAGCCACCCAGGCGCCCCTACTTCTCTATCTCCTATGTGTCAAATCCATGGGGCTGTATTATACTCACTGTATGTATATCCTACCATAATGTCTGACATGAATTGGTACTCATTAAATACATACAGTATCATTTGGGCCTCAATTTGGCCCTAAAAGGTAGAAGTCAGGAGTATAATCCCCATTTCACAATGAAGAAAATGACTCTAAGAGCTTCTGTGATTTGTACAAGCTCATACAGACAGTTAGTGAAAGAGCTGGGATTCAAACATTTGGCCATAGAAACCTAGGAAGATAGGTTCCTAACAGGAGTGCCCCAACAGTTAGATGCAGCAGACCTTTGGATTTCAATAGTGTGGGGTAACGTAATCTTTGAGAGCAGTCTCAGCAGAAGCCCAAGGAATGGAAGCACAAATCCAGGAAATTGAGAGAAAACAAGCTGTAATAAAAGGGAAGTAATAGAAATAGCTGGCTAATTCCCAGAGTTTTTCATTGAAGTCCACCAAAACGTGGCAGTCACTAAGACGGTGTAGTAAGAAAACTCTTTTTCAGAAGGAGAGACCTGATGCACATTTAAAGCATGGAGCCAAGTTCCAGCTCTGGGAAAATGGAGTAGATGAACTTTCCTCTATTCTTCCTGCTAGGTACAACTAAAATCTTTGGACATTATGGACAAGACAAACATAAGGAGACTCTGAACAGTGCAGAGAAGAAGGCAGATGGGCTGGGGACCCTCAGGCCTCAAAGAATATGGAAGTGAGTTCCCTGGGTTTTCCTAGACTTGGAACTGAAGAAACCAGGGACACATATATGCCAGTGGGCACTGACGAAAAAGAAGTCCTAAGAAGAGCCTGCTTTTTCTAGCCAAATCACCAGGAAAGGGGCAGCCTAGCAAAGTAGTAAACCCTTAGATTATAACCAGTCTACTCCAACCAAATATTATAGATGAAAATGTGGCCCCACCAACATTCATGCCAACAACTGCCAAATGAGGAGCTTAGACCTCCACTTTCTGCCACTCTCTCCATGCTGTAATGAGTTCCTCCCCTCCACCTTCTTTGTGTCAGTGGCAACCACATGGGAAGCCCAGACTTCCATTTTCACCTGGAAGGAACCAGATGCTCCTCCCTTCCCCACTGGGTTAGTGTCAGAAGAGGTGTAGTGTAGAGTCAGGACTTCCTTCGTCATCCAGTAACAATGAGACCACCCCCACTACAGTGTCACTGGGGGCTACACAGGGACCAGAACTTACATTCCCCACCCAGGAGTAACAAAAAGCCCACACCCTTGGGTGTCAACAGATCCCACATACGGAACATGGAGTTCTACCTGCACCTAGAAGTAATAACACAGTCTACCTCCCCCTTCCTCTACCAGAGTGATGTCAGAGAAAACCAGCTAAAACAGGAAGTTTTAAAATAATACTCGGAGTCTCATAACATACCATGAAAATGTTTAGGTTTCAGTCAAAAATCACTTGGTGTACTAAGAACCAGGAAGATCTCAAGCCAAAGAAAAAAAGATAGTCAATAGATGCCAATACCAAGATGAAACAGATGTTAGAATTATCTGACAAGGGTTTTAAAGCAACTATGATAAAATACTTCAGTGAGTAAGCACGAATAAGCTTGAAACAAATGAAATAAAATAGCTTCAGGAAAGACATACAAAGTCCCAGCAAATCAGTAGAGAATATAGAGAAAAAAACACATGGAAATTTAGAACTGAAAAAGACACTGAAATTAAAAACTCAGTGGATGGGGTCAATAGCAAATGTAGAAGTTAGGGGAATCAATGAGCTGAGAGAGAACAATAGAAATTACTGAATTTAAGAAATAGAAAGAGGCAGAAAAAAAGTGAATAGAACCTCAGGAACCTATGGAACTAAAACAAAAGATCTAGCCTTCGTGTTATCACAGCCTCAGAAGAAGAGGAGAAAGAGGATGGGGCTGAAAAAGTACTTGAAAAAATATTGGCTAAAACCTTCTCGAATCTGGGAAGAGACCTAAATCTACTGCTCCAGGAAGCTGAGCAGAATAAACAGGGCAAACCCAATGATATCCACACCAAGACTTTTCATAATTAAACTTCTGAAAACAGACCCACCCCCCCCAAAAAAAATCTCTAAAGGAGCCAGAATAAAATGGCAACTTACCTCTACAGGAAAAAAAATTCACATGATGTTGGATTTCCCATGAGAAGCCATGGAGGAAAAGAGGAAGTGGGACACTAGTTTTCAAGTGCTGCAATAAAAGACTGTCCTCTCCAAATTCTATACCCTGCAAAAAATTTTTTCAGGAATGAGAAAGAAATCAAGGCCTCAGGTAATGGGAAACTAAGGAATTTGTTACCATTAGTCTTATTCTGAAAGAATGATGGAAGGAAATTCTCAGAACAGAAAGGAAACAATGAAAAAAGAAACATTGGAATATTAAGAAGGAAGAAAGAAGGTGCCTGGGTGGCACAGTTGGTTAATGATCCAACTTCGGCTCAGGTCATGATCTCACTGTTTATGAGCTTGAGCCCCTCATCAGGTGAGCTGGAGCCCTGCTTCTCTCTCCCTTTCACTCTTTTTGTCTCTCTCTCTGTCCCTCACTCACTCATGCTCTCTCTCTCTCTCTCCCCCCAAAAAAAAAAAAAATTGTTAAAAAAAAAAGAAGGAAGGTAATAAGGAAAAATATGGGTAAATACAATAAGCTTTCTTTCTTCTCTTGAGTTTTCTAAATTATGTTTGTTGAAGCAAAAATTACCGCATGGAATTCATTCTAAATAAATACAGAGGAATTATATTTAATATTATTATGTAAATATTTAATATTTAAATCAAATCAAATATTTAATATTTAAATCAAACATTAAATATTTAACATTCTTTCCCTATAAATAAAGGAGAGAAAAAGGATGAAGAAGGAAGAAAAGTCTCTATAGTTAAATTGGTTAAGTCATGACCCTGATAGACTGTTGTAAGTTACATATAAATAATAGACTACCTGGAGCAGCCACCAAAAAAGTCTATACTAAAAGATACACTATAAAACACAACAGATAAATCAAAATGGAATTATAAAGAGATGTTCAAGTAACCATGGATGGCAGGATAAAGAAAACAGAGAAGCAAAAACAAAAGAACAAATGAAACAAAAAATTAAAATGACAGACTTAAGCTCTAACATATTAATAATTACTTTAAATGTAAATGGTCTAGGGGCGCCTGGGTGGCTCAGTCGGTTAAGCATCTGACTTCAGCTCAGGTCCTGATCTGGCAGTCCGTGAGTTCGAGCCCCACGTCGGGCTCTGTGCTGACAGCTCAGAGCCTGGAGCCTGCTTCAGATTCTGTGTCTCCCTTTCTCTCTGTCCCTTCCTCGCTCCCACTCTGTCTCTCTCTCAAAAAACAACAACAACAACAACAACAACAAAACATTAAACACATTTTTAATATAAATGGTCTAAACACAGCAAATAAAAGACAGACTGGCAGAGTGGTATTAGCAGGGACACATAGATCAGCGGAACAAAGTTAGGAACCGCCAAATGGGCAAAGATGCAAAAACATTTCAATGAAGGAAAGACAGCCTTTTCAACAAATGGTGCTGGAGCAATTGGCCATCCATAGGTGTAAAAATGAATCTTGACCTAAGTCTCACACCTTATACAGAAATTATTTCAAAACAGTTTATGGGTTTAAATGTCAAACTATAAAACCTTTAGAGAAAAACCATAGAAAATGTTTGTGAGCTAAGGCTAAGGATGCTTGACATCAAAATGCAATCCACGAAAGGAAAAATTGACAAATTGGATTTTGTTAAAATGTAAAGAAAGTGAAAGCGTGAGCTATAGAATGGGAAAACACATTTTGCAAGCCACGTATTTGACTAGTATATACAGAATGTGAAGAACTCGCAAGATTCAGCAGGAAAAATACAGCAGTCCAATTAGAAAACAGATAAAAGACATGAAAAGACATTCCATTGAAGAGGGTATACAAATGGCCAATAAACACCTGAGAAGATAGTCTATATCATTAGCCATTAACGAGGAATGGTGCAGTAAAAAAAATAGTGACACCACCAAATTCTGACAAGGATGTGGACAAAATGGATCACTCATACATTGTTGGTGGGAACATAACCTGGTGCAACCACTCTGAATAGAGTTGGGCAATTTCTAAGAAAACTGTGTAACTACCATAAGACCCAACACTCATGCTCCTGGACATTTATCCCAGAGAAATGAAGACCAGCGTTCACAAGAAAGCTGTACCCAAGTATTCATAGCAGCGTCATTTGTAACAGCCAATAATTGTAAACAACTCAGGTGTCCTTTAATAGATAAATGGTTTAGGGGCACCTGGGTGGGTCAGTCAGTTAAGTGTCTGACTCTTGGTTTCTGCTCAGGCCATGATCTCATGGTTTTGTGCATTTGAGCCCCATGTCGGGCTCTGTGCTGACAGTGTGGAGCCTGCCTGGGATTCTCTCTCCCTCTCTCTCTGCCCCTCCCCCACTCTCGCTGTCTCTGTCTCTCTCAAAAATAAATAAATAAACTTAAAAAACAATGGATGGTTCAAACAAACAGTGGTACATTCATACCAGGGAATACTGCTCAGCAGTTAAGAAGAACAAACTATTGACACATGAATCAACCTGGTTGAATCTCTGGGAAATTATGCTGAGTGAAAAATGCCAATGCCAGGAAGTTATATACTTTCTGGTATGGTCTTATTTACATAACATTTACGTAACATTTAAGTATGGTCTTATTTACATAACATTCTTTTTTTTAATGTTTATTTATTTTGAGAGAGATAGAGTGGGGGGAAGGGGCAGAGAGAGAAAGAGAGGGAGAGAGAGAATCCCGAGCAGGCTTCATGCTGTTGGTGCAGAGCCCAACTCAGGGCTCAATTTCACAAACCATGAAATCATGACCTGAGCTGAAATCACGAGTCAGATGCTTAACGGACTGAGCCACCCAGGCACCCCTACATAACCTTATTTAAATGACAAAATTGTAGAAATAAAGAACAGATTAATGGTTGCCAGGGTAAAAAAGTACGTGAGGATGTGGGAGGGGCTGTCGCTTTAAAGGACAGAATGAGGGAACCTTGTCATGATAAGTCATGTTCTGTCACTTGAATGTATCAATGTCAATATCCTGGTTGTAATATCATACTGTAGTTTTGCAAGATGTTACCTTTGGGGGAAATTGCATAAACAGTATATATTTCTTACAACTGCATGGAAATCTACAGTGATGTCAAAAATTTTTTAAACAATATGCACATAACCAGTAGAAAAGAAAAGATTGAAGATGAGAAGAGAGAATGTGAAGAAGAAATGGGAAGGGGGAGCTTTACTTTTCATTTAGGAGCTCTCCCTGGTGTTCCTGTAGTTTTAATTCCAATCCAGCTGTTTATTAAGAAGTTATAACACAGAGGAGATCTCCATTACATGGTGAGTCCTAATGTGAGTCCTAATGTGTTGAGTGGCGGCAATAACTAAAGATGGAAAGTGGCAAATACAAACACAATTTATCTCTTTCCTCCTTGTAGTCTCCCCGATCACATCTTCAATCTAGAGCAGTGGTTCTTAGTCTTGGCTGCATAGTGAGGTCATCAAGGGAGCTTTAAAAAAAAAATTCCAATGCCTGGATTCCCTCCCCCCACCACCACTCCAGATATTCTGATTAAGTTATCTAAAGTATCTCTTGAGCATTAGCATTTTTAAAGGTCTCAAAACAATTGCAAAGTGTAGCCAGGGTTGAGAACCACTGGCCAAGTGGAAGTCCATAGCCTGTTTGAATCTTCTAGGTACACATTATGTGTTTGTTTTATTTTTTGAAGTTTTATTTACTTAATCTCTGCACCTCACATGGGGCTCGAGCTCACGACCCAAGATCAAGAGTCACATGTTCTTCTGACTGAACCAGCCAGGTACCTCCATGTGTTTGTTTTAAATTGAACGTGAAGGTTCAGGGTTGTGATGTGTGTAAATTGTTTCATTGTGCCTGTAGTGACAAGGTTAAGTACATATTTTAAGGTAGAGGTTATATTTATAAACGATATAAATTAACATGGCTATTAGCTCCCCCACAACTTCACTGTGTGCCTCACTGGCCCTCTTTCAGCTCCTAGGACATTCCATATTTTCTTTTGCTACCGGTATTCAAAAATACAATTGTCCTACCCAGATCAAGAATTTGCTTCCTCTTTCTCTCTCTTACATAATCCCATTCTTCTTTCCTTCCTTTGCCTAATTAATCTCCTTCAGCTCCCATTTCCTTTTTTTTTTTTTTAGGTTTATTTATTTTTTTAGTCATCTGTACACCCAACATGGGGCTCGAACTTACAATCCTGAGATCAGGGGTCGCATGCCCTTCTAACTGAGCTTGCCAGATGCCCCAGTTCTCGCTCACTTTTTACGTCCACAGAGAAGTCAGCCTCATATGCTACCATGAACCTCTCCTTCCCAGCACTCATCACAGTTACAATTTTCAATTATTTTATAATTATTCCATTAATGTCTGTCTCTCCCACTAGACTGGAACCTCTTTGAGGGCAGAAATCTCACCTTCAGAAAGCTCACTATTTTCTCCCCAGCCACCAGCCTAGTGCCTGATACAGCATAGATGTTCTATAAATAATTTGTTGCCCGAGTGAACCAACCAGTCTCTATTTAGAAACCTCGAAGTATTCACCAGAGATAAGGATGTCTTAAAAGCAGTTAGCTAGTAATGGTTCAGCTGAAAACTAGTTAACATGACCTTGAACAGGTGACTAATTCTCCCTGGGGCTCAGTGTACGTATTTGTGAAATAGGGATGGTTCTGGAACTTAGCTGCACTTGTTAAAACCATTGGGTAAACTTAAAATACCAATGTCTGGGACTCAACACAGATGTTCTTGTTTCACTGGTTTGAGGTAGAGCCCAATTATTGGACATTTATAAAGGCTCCAGAGTGATGGAATATGTAGTGAAAGTTGAGAACCACTAGCTGGGCTTAATGATGTCTAAAATCTGGCACAATTAAACATTTTTAAGGTCACATAAAACAACTCACCTCCTTTCGAAATGACCTTCCTTTTCTGTTGAGATAATCTGCGTTGAAGTAAACCAAGCCCAAACTCGGGGACAGACAAAAGTGAAAGGTGTCTGTTACCTACCACCTTAATTTTTTTCTTGCTTCTTTTATTTTCAATCATGGTGTTGATTTCCATAGACTTGGCCTGCTGGCACCCTATGAAGTGAGATTGTGGAGTGGTGCTGTATGAGGCACAAGGAAATTGGGAATTAATTATTGACATAAAAACAGAGCAAATGAAAATTTGCTCCTTTGATTGTTAACTTTCTGATTTTCAAAATAGCAGTTTAAAAACATGTCTTTCCATCTAAATGCCCAGAGGGATTAATCTGCATTGAAGATTAATTCCCTGAGATGTTTCACTCCTTAACAGTCTCCTGGTTTGGTTTTTAATATTTGGCACTAAAAATAAAGTCTGATGCCAAATTTCATTTGTTGTCACTCTTTAGCTGTAATTGACTCTAAGATCTAAAAGGACTCATCAGGTTCCATGACTTTTATCCATAACAGAGCAGTGCCCTTGTTCAAAGAACTGGGATCACAAAATGCAAATAGGGAGAGAGCTTGTTACCCAGGCGTCCGAGAGGCTGCTCCAGAAATAAACAGCCAGGGTTGCGTCCTCCAGCTTTCTCCAGGTTTTTGTTTTTTGTTTTTTGTTTTTTTGCTGTTGTTTACTGGAGTCGTGACATAAACCTTAGCTGCTTAGTAGAATGACTGGAAGTCGAAAGACATCGTGCTTTGAAGTAGTATGATTGTGTTCTAATTAGAAAAATTCATGGGTGTAAGAAAAGCGATATGGAGAGGAAGAATTATTTACATCTCTTCCCAACCCTTGAGATGTGGTGCACTTCTGTGGTGGTCCATCCACAGGATATGTGAGAGCCATGTGTGGAAAACACCAGGACTGTTTAAGACGTTGGGTGACAATCTGGAAGAAATGCCCTCTTCATCCTTGAGCAGTGTAGACAAATATACCTCCTTCTCGGCCTGAGTCACTCTGATACTCAGGCAAGTGTGCCTGGGAAGCCTGTTCACTTTGGGAAACCAGAGAGGTGCTACTTGGGCCCATTCTTTAGTGGTTCAGTTACATATATGGTGCCCCCCTGAGTACATAATGTACCACTAAAAGAAAGAGGCCTAAATGGACTTGCAGTGGGTTGGGCATAGAAAGACCTTTTATCTGAGGAGTTGGGGGAGGCAAACAAAATGGCTGACTTTGTATTTTTCTGTACTGGGGACAGGAGAGTAAAAGAGAGAAACTCCCCTTTCTTTACATCCACCCCTCAAACAAAATGGCTCTGGCTGTAATCCAATAACTCTTCTTTTAGAGTGGAGGCAATCTGAGGAAGAATTAAGTCTTTTGACCAGTCACACCTTAGTATGAATTACATAAATTAGAAAATCAGGTCACTTTCATCCTCAGGAGATGAGTGAGGTTAATTTCAGAGCATAAGGAAAGAAGGTTTGACTGGGGCCCCGGGGCAGGGGATTTTGTATGGTTAGAAGCAATCTGAGACCTCCTGATATCTGAGCATAGAAATGAGGTCCCAGGAGTCAGAAGTGTCACAGACAGGGCAGACTAGAGGCTATTTAAAATAAGGTTTTTCTACTTTTTATATTTGCCTAAATTTAGCGATTAAACTATGTACCAGCGAAAAATTAACTTCCTGTTACATCAGGTGTGTACATTGCTGTAGACAAATAAAAGATTTGGTTCTCTTAACCTAAAAATTAGGAAGTCTGACCTCCTTAGGAGAACTTGCACAGTTGGCCAGAGGGTAGCCAGTTGCCTTCGTAATCTCTCCACCTGGAGACTCAGACACTGAAGATAGCTCTGCCTCCCACCCTCCCCTTGGTTCTTGAAGGCCAGAGAACTGTGCAGTGGGGTTCAAGTGCTCCCGGACTCACAGAGAGTGTCTTGGGAGGCATGCACCGAGAGTAGAATGGGAATCCATTTCTAGATCCTCTGTGCATATGGACTCTTTCCTAAAACTGATGTGTCACAGATGGTACTTGCAGTCAAGATGTTGGGATTCAGCTCCTTCCCACCTCCTGTTCATGCTCACCCTCTTCTTGTTTTTCAAAAGGTCTCTTTCACCCTTCCGCAGTCTTACTACAGTAACCTCCAGAATGTCAAACAGAGGGACAACTGGAGATACTGAAGTTGGGTAAGCAGCCCTTAATCTTAGGCAAGCCATGCGTCTTCCCTGTCTTAGATACATTTCTGTTACAGGCCAAACATGGTCCTAAAGAGCAAGTAGGCTGGTCCTTATTGAGATGTTCCTAAGTCTCATAGCAAGGGCAATTTTTCTTTAACGACCTCATTTTTTCCCATTCCCCAACTATTTATCAAAGAATGTGTCACTCCTGAGGGAGAGTTTTCTGAGAGTGAAGCAAACAGACCATAAAAAGAAATATTGAAGATGACAGCAGTTTATCTGATCCTTGCAACAAACTCTTGGCAGAACTTCATGCCCTATCTACTTTTCTATTTGAGAATTAAAACTCCAAAGTAAGGTAGCTGTCCTGAAGATGCGTATTAACACATTGGTTAGAAGGCAAACAGGAAGCCAAACTCTTTCTCATGAAATGTGAGGTTGTCAAGCCAATCGTTTGACAAGAAGGATTTGCTTTGCCAATTACATTTCATCAAAGAGATCTTCCATAGATTGAACGAGCTAGATCTATAAGCTCCAAAGCTTTGGCAAAAATTTGTCATGTTGTAAAAAAGTTTGTTTTGGCAAATGAGTATTGAAATTAACAATATTTTTATTTCTCCAACTATTTCTGAGTACATGGAATTAAGTAAGATGCTTTAAGTGAAAGAAAAACTGTTATAATGGATAGTCATTTGGAAAATGTTCATGAAATCTTTTTGGTACACTTCCCAGACCTGATAAAGTTAATGACTCTAATGAATAAGTATCAAATGCTTTTGCTAGACAGGTTTGTATTTTCCAAAATGAATTAAAAGTTGCCAGAGGTGGGGGGTTGGGAGGTGGGCAAAATGGGTGAAGGGCGTCAAAAGGTACAAACTTCCAGCTATAAAACAAATAAATCATGAGGCTATAATGTACAGCATGACAGTTATGGTAAATAATACTGTATTACATATTTGAAAGCTCCTAAGAGAGTAGATCTTACAAGTTCTCATCACAAGAAAAAAATTTTTTATAACTGTATGGTGATGGATGTTAACTAGGCTTACTGTGGTGATTATTTTGCAATATGGAATTACTGTGTTCTACACCTGACACATATATGTCAATATGTCAATTATACCTCAGTTTTAAAAAATGATTTAAAAGATCTAAACATTAAACTTAACTTCCATAATTATATTAACTGTAATAAAACTTTGACAAAATAACTGTAAGTGAAGTTAAATGTTATTTATTAAATTATTTTCTAATTTTTATAATAGATTACCCTGCCATTTTTGGCACATAACTCAAAATTTATTTCAGTCATTTGTCGGCATTATTATTAAAAATGGAAAATAGGAATCAAATTGATTATGAGCCCGGTTTCATCCCAATAAATAATTAATCTAGGAATAGATGAACTAGATTAACAATAACAACAAACCATTAAGAGCTTCATTTTCAGTAACATTTTACTTTTTTTTTTAATTTGAGACAGAGAGAGAGCACAAGTGTGAGCAGGGGGAGGGACAGAGAGAGAGAGAGAGAGAGAGAGAGAGAGAGAGAGAGAGAGAGAAAATCCCAAGCAAGCTCCACGCTCAGCACCAAGCCTGACGTGGGCTCTATCCCATGACCCCTAGGATCATGACCTGAGCCAAAAGCAAGAGTTGGACGCCCAACCAACTGAGCCACCCAGGCACAATATTTTGATAACTTAACAAAATTTATAATTTACATACATTGTTTTGATCACTTGTACAACCACTAATATTTATGTTACTAATAATGATCGATGCTTCATCTGAAAGAAAAATGTTAAACTGTTTGCAACCTATGGTAAAAGGGCATGTTTTAAAAACTCTATATACTTCATTGTGTCAGATAACTAGGATAGGATGATCCATGAAAGATTTTCAAGGATGAAAATATATCATGTTGAATAATAATTAGTGGTGAAAGTGGAAGGCAAATACAAATTAAAGGAGCAAAGAATGGTATAAAAATTCCTGCTAAGAAGAGCTTAGGCCTTCTTGGTTTTTTAAAATGAATGATGATGGGTATCTGATCTCCATGGTTTTAAATTCCATTAGATATGTTTAAAAGAGTAACATAAGAGTTTTACTTTAGAATATTGGTATACTTCCTTCATAATGCCTTAATTTTACAATAAAGAATTCTAGATGTTAACTCAAAAAATGTACCAAGGCGGTACATAGTTTCTCCAAATTTAAGTGGGGACTGAAATATATGAACAGAAGTGTTTTGGGGACCCTTGTCTTAGAGCTTTTCCTTCTCTTGCAACAAAATGCTCCTCCTCTTTCCCTCAGGACCCTCACTGAACCCTTCCAATGGGCATGCTAATACTCACTTTGGTGTGGGTGACTGTTCATCACTTTTTCTTCTCAAAAGGTGTGTGTGTTGTACAAACTTTGTCTAGAAACAGTAATGCAACTGTATCCATCTTGTAAAAGATGAATGTTAGAACAAGACTTTTCAGCCAGAGACAAAGGCATATGAGGGAAGGGGAAAGGTTCCCAGAACTCACATGGGTGTTTTGGGATTTGCTGGACCTTCTCTGATTTGAGGTAATTCTGTAATTGTCAGGAGCAGTGGCATTGACAACTTCATGGCTCAAGGAGAATTTAGGGGTGAAACTCATGACTAAGAAAATTAAACTCACTAGATATGTATTGCTTTTTGTATTTTAATGATTTAGTGTTGATATTTCTCACATTTCCCACTCCAACATTTTGAAAAAGCTGATGACTTGCATTCTTGGGTTTGGCTTCTTTTTTTTTTTTTTTTTTTTTTTTTAATGTTACGTTGACTCAGTTTTCTCCCAATACAGTTCTGTGTCAAGAAAACATCTTTGATTTTTTTTTCCTTTACAAAAACTCTGCTAAGTGGGCCAAGGTCATGGCTTTCATGACTGTGTTGACTATTTTATGTTGCCCAGGAGCCACAGACAATAATTGATACGGGGAACACAAGCCCGCTGTGCACAAATACCTCCATGGGAAACCAACAGTAGCTATCGTACTGGGGGATGGTCAGGAGCATCATTTTTACAAATGAACAATTATAAATTATAAAATGGACTTCCCTTAGGGCTAGTGGGATTCATCCTGCCTATTTATTTGGACTTCTACAACTCTCAGGGTCTTGCTGAATGTTAAGCTCAGTGAAAAAAAATATTAGTGAGTGCCAACTGTAGATACAGATAGGCATATGTGAGCTTACTTTCTAATTGTTCACTCACAACTTTGTATAAAATATGCTTAGATTGATCCTTGTTGATAGCACCTTCCTGAGTAATAGTAATCCACTACTTCTGAGCCCCTAGAATGTGCCAGACACTGCAGTGGACCCTTTGCGTAAATATGTTATTACTAAATTGAATAATTTCATGTGGCAAATTTGTCTCTGGCCTATATGAAACACACAAACACTGGAAAATCTAAAAAGAGTATTTTCTCCAGCTTGTGTCTATTGATGGATGAATGGATAAAGAAGTTGTTACACACACACACACACACACACACACACACAGACACACACACACACACACAGTGGAATGTTACTCAGACATCAAGAGAATGAGGTACTACCATTTGTGATAACTTGGATGAACTTTGAAGGCATTATGATAAATGAAATAAGTCAGACAAAGACAAATACTGTATGATCTCACTTGCATATGGAATTTAATTTTAAAAAACCAACTTACCAAACTCATAGAAAAAGGGATAAGATTTGTGGTTACTAGAGGCAGAGGGTGGGGTGAGGGAGAAGTGGAGGAAGGTGGTTAAATGGTACAAACTTCCAGTTACAAAATAAATAAGAACTAGGGATATAGTGTGACATAGCATGATGACTATAGTTCTCATTGCTGTACAGTATGTAAAAGTTGTTAAGAGAGGAGATCCTATAGTTCTCATCACAAGGAGAAATGTTTTCCTTTTCTTTTTACTGTATCTCTATGAGAAGATAGATATTAGCTAAACCTATTGGGGTCATCATTTCACAATGTATGTAAATCACACCATCATGCTGTATGCCTTAAATTTACACAGTGATGTGTGTCAATTATTTCTCAATAAAAGTGGAAAAAAGGAAATAAATTAAAAGTATTTTCCAACCCTTTTTACAATGAAATAAGACATTTTCTAGGACTAGGGAGGAAAAGTTAGTGATTTGGCTTTCCCTTACATGTGCATCGTTTGTGTTAATAGTGGGACATGTATGAAGTGAAGTACAATTTCCCTCATGACTGACCCATTAACCAAATCTGATCAAGAAACACCTAGATGTTCCCTCTGATTCCTTCTCCTTCCTCATCCATACTCCAGGCATCTTTTCTGTCTTCCCCATAGAGTTCCTTTCTAATGAATATTCAGCATACACATGGCCTCTTAGATATGTGATGCACGCACATGCTTCACCAGCCACGTTGGCATACGTGCAAGCTTGGACATAGATGATCGTTCTCCAGTGAATAACTGCAACCACAACACAAGTCCAAGGAGTTCCAGGACCTTGCTGTCTGCCTTCCGGTTTGGCAATAAAGTAACAGAGCCTCTGAAGTAGTAATCCTCCACCCTGGCCACTCTCCCAGTGAGAGTTTGAAACATTCAGATTCATGGTTCTCATCTAGAACTTGTTAAGGAAGAGTCTTCCAGATCCATCTCAAGAATTAATGACTTAAATTATTTTTTTTCAAATGATTCCATCACAGTCAGTCAAGCCACAGATAAGTGTTTAGGAACCATTACTGTCCATGAATATAACAGAATGCTGATGAACTTAACAGGACTGCTTTTCTCCTTTGCCTTACACTCCAGTGGTATCATGTTTGTCTTTAGTTAAATGACAGTTATAGAATATGTAGTAATCAAGTCCAGCCAGATTATAGCACAGAGCTAGAGGATAGGAAAACCAGAGGAGGAGGACAAGGCAGGTTGGATCATAAGTCAAGAAGCAGGATTTATGGCAAAGAAAGAGGCAGGGAGACCTACTATGCAGATAGACCTTGGAGCTGAGTCACGAGGAGTCAAGTTTACAGGAGGATGGCTAAGGAAGTCCAGGCAAAAGACCCAGAGTAAGGGAGGTCTTGATCTCAAGAACCTGAGGCTTATACCCTGTACCTCACAGGAAGCCAGTTTCCTTACTGATTTTATGGGAGGCCAGCAAGTGGCCCTCTGGTCCTGACATCAATGAGATGATCTGCATATGACTCTGTCTTCCACCTTTCCATCCTCAGGCCTGGCCCAGTGCTTGTCAGTTTATGGATCTGAATTAAACTCAGTCAACAACTCCTGATAGACTCAGACCCTCAGGATTGCTCAAGAATCTTATAAAATCTTATCCCCGAGGAAGAAAGTATGTTTTAATTTTGGAACACTAATTATAATGCTCCTTTGAATAAAGACTGAGGGTAATGGGGACACTTTAATACGAGTTGTATTTGGCCCATAATCCTTCTTCCAAAATTTGTAAGATCTGGGCCTCCCATAAAGTATTCTTTCAACCCCTGTTCATCTCAATCTGTTTGTTCGTTTTAACTCTCAGCAGTTTGCTTGAAAAAACAAAACAAAACACAAGGTTTTCATTCATCTATACATGGTTTGTCTTCTGCAGTGCCTCAACCACTGACAAATTACATACACCTAGTTTTTCTGCTGTAATGTTGGCTTCCTAGAGAAGCAGAATGTGCTCTGGCCATGTGTATCGTAGTGGAAATATGAGAAGGTGGTGCTGATTTAACAGCTCCTTCAGCTTCTGTTGGAGTAACAGTTCCCCTTAAAGTAGGAGTGGGTGTGTTTATTTCCTATTCAAGAGTTGAGCTCCTCGGTATGCATCACACGTCTTAAATCTCAATATGCTGCTCCCTGTTTTAGCTCCAAAACCACCAAATTCAGATCGTCCCAAGAGAAGCAACTCCCCTCCTGTTCAAATGGCTCACGTCACCACTTCTATATGTACTTATTCCACTCATAATGGAACATACCAACATCAACATTGGAACTCTGAAGACGAACAACATTAGTTTAAACATAGATGATAAATATCAAAGGAGCCTTCTAGAGCATGATTTTCATGGGCATTATTTTACTCTAGGGTAAGGAGGATACTTTGAGAAGTGACAGAAATCCAAGTCAGTGAATTTAAGCAAAAGGAGAAAATGTTGGCTCATGCAGCAGAGAAAGCTGCTCAGGTAGTTCACAAGATTGAAAGAATTGCTTAGGGAGTGAGGTCTTAGGGATGAGTTCAGAGGAATTGCCTTCAGATCTCTGTCTTTATCTCCTCTTGACTCTGCTTGTCTCTCCTTGGTTTGAGGATTGGTCCTACATAAGTCCTACTCCTACCCCTTTGATGAGGGTTTCTCAACTTTTGAATATTCAGGTTCCTATATACCACCAGCAGATATCAATTCACTAGTTAGGAAAACCTCATGAAATGGGGAAGAGGTGCTTTTCCAAAGCAAAGGGACATTAGCCAAATAAAAACATACATCCATAAAAGAGCTTCATTTAGGATTTGTGATTCCATGAAAGTGTCCACAAGCATCTGTGGGGTACAACAGTGATGCCATGGAAACACAGAGGTGGGCAAAAAAGATTTAGCCTTTTGTATGAAAATAGAGCAGTGTCCAGCCCTCCAGTTACAAATGACAAGTTCATAGCTACTTACTTAATATAAGTAAATAATGGCCAGTGTCAACTTGAAAATGTGGCACGCCTCCTTAGTGATGTTAGTTAAGTATTTCCTTAAAATACTATGTGCTATATTCTGAATATTTTTGTGTCCCCCCCCCCCCGCCCCAGCCAAATTCATATGTTGATGTATGACTTGATGGTATTAGGGGCTGATACTTTTGGGAGGTGCTTAGGTCACAAGGGTGGAGCTCTCATGAATGGGATTAGTGCCTTTATAGAAGAGACACCATAGAGTTACCTTGCCCTTTGCCACCATGTGAGGACACAGCAAAAAGGCACTAGCCATGAACCAGAAAGAGGACATTCACCTGACTGTGCTAGTACCTTGATCTGGACTTCCCAGCCTCAGAATTATAAGAAGTAAGCTACCCAATGTAAGACACTAATAAGTGAGGCTGTTGACCCACTTGAGAAATGTTATTCAGACTTTTGTTGACATTGCGATTAAGATTTTTTGGTGCAATGACAGCAGAGCCCAGGAAGCAATTTTAGGATTTAGAAATTACTTCTGCTTCTGTGGACCCAGTATTAATAACATGCAATTCTTATCAGGAAAGACAAAGAAACACTCATTCAGTGGTTGTATTGAATACCTCTTGAGTGAGAGGTGCTATTCCAGTGAAGAGGAAGACTCAAAATTCCTATCCTCATGGAGCTTACACTCGATTGGGAAGACAGTAACTAAATACACTCTAAGTAATAAAATTCCAAATAGTGATAAGTGTGATGAGGAAAAATAAAGCTGGGTATAAAGTGTAGCAGGGGGTCAGGGAGACTACCTTAGCTGACAGGTCAGGGCAGATGACATTGAAATGAAGTGAGAGTACCAGGCATGTGTCGATCTAGGGGAAAGGCACAAAGACTAAAGTCTTGAGGTGAGCATAAACTTGGTGTGTTCGCACCAGTGCAGCTAGAGCAGCTAGTGGGGGGTAATGAGATTGGACAGGTGGGCAGGGAGCAGATATGGTAGGGCCTTGCAGTCCATGTCAAGGAGTTGCGCTTATAGTCCAAATGTGGTGGGGATCCACTGGAGGATTCAGGGGGTGGCAGTGGTCAGATCCAGTGTTTGTTTAATAAGATCTTCTTGATTTCTGTGTTGGACATAGATTGAATGGCCAAAGTAGAATCTGAATGATTGGGTAGGAGTTCATGAAAACTTGTCCCCCAGTGGTAGCAGTGGAGATGGTGTGAGACACGGATTTAGGATATATTTTGAAGGGTAATGCACTGGAGACCTAGGGGAAGAGAGTTTCAGTAAGAAGAGGATAGGAACTAATGTTAAGAATGCCCCCCAAATAGGGAGAGTGATGGCTAAGAAAAAGGCCTTGAATTGGACAATAGGCCAGTTATTATTTTTAAGTAGAAAGAAGGATATTAGGGGAGTGCCTGGGTGGCTCAGTCAGCTGAACATCCAACTTTTCATTTTAGCCCAGATCATGATCCTAGGGTCATGGGTTCAAGCCCCACATTGGGCTCTGCACTGAGCATGGAGCCTTCTTGGTATTCTCTCTCTCTCTCTCTCTCTCTCTCTCTCTCTCTCTCTCTCTCTCTCCCCCCCTCACTCCCCCCCTCTTGCCCCCCCCGCCTCCACTCATTTGCTCTCTCTCTCTCTTTAAAATAAAAAATAAAATAAAATAAAATAAAATAATAAAATAGAAGGATATTAGCAGTGATTTTTGAGAGGTGCAGGCAGAGTATTGGCGAGGAAGCTGGACAGCAGAGGAGTAAGGGTGGGAGTGGATGATGAGAAAGGTCAGGCAACGGTCCCACAATGGCCCCTTTGAAAGTCTGGCCTCCCTATGGCCATGCAGCTCACTTCACTCTCATTTATAGGTCTGATTATAGAAGGAAATTCACTTCTCTATTTCTGAACTCTTTAGGCAATATCCATTTACCTGTGCCTCTCCACCTGACACAGGACAGCCTGGAACTCAAAAAGCTGTGAAAAGGGTAGAACCTGTGCTTTTAATATTCAAAGCTGGTGATCATGTTTATTTAAATGTAAATCACCAATCAAAGTTTATACGTGGTTATCTTTGGGGACATTGATCTCTATCCTTCTCCATCTCTTGGAAATGTCTGTTCCAAATTAATTAAACTCTCGAGAGAGCAGAGGATTCATGTAGAAGGCTGATAATTAAATTAAAGCTCTTTAGACCTTGTGATACATTTTTCACAAAGGAAACCGAAATAAGTTGCTTTTACATCAGGAACTCTGTTGGTTTGATAATTTCAAAGGGATTGGTGTTTTCCTTTGGGATTTGGCAGCCACCAGGGGATTGATCAACATATTTCAAAGCAATTGGGTGAGTTGCTGTGATTGGTAGAAACATACACAGGAGCAAGAGGACTTTGCAGCTATGTAAATAGAGTTATTTAGCTTCCTCTTGGAGAATAAGTGACATTGTAACATGGGGACTGAAGCTAAATTTGGTGAGAAACGTTCACAGTCTCCAGTAAAAGGATTTTGCCTTCCTTTTCTCATTCTTTTTACTCCAGGAATATAAGCAATTTAAAAACGCCTACTGAATGTTCAGGACCATGTGGTTCACATAGAATCACAGCCCCTGGCATCAGAAAGGGAAGAGAAAGTGAATAGATGAACACATAAGAATCAATGATAAACAATCTAAGGTAATGTATAATTGAAGGGCTAAACCATGGCAACAAAATAATGTTAAAGAATGTTCCAATCCCAAAGAGTTATTTATTGTTGCTTGAGAATACCAGGCTGTTTTCAGGATTATGGAAGGCCAATTATGATGCTCATATTCATGAAGATAGTCATAATTAATGTAGATTCCATGCCCTCATACCCTATCTTTTCATGTTCTACAGAATTAAGTACAGATACTTTGGTGTGGCATCTGAGATGTACAGCTGAAGTTTTCTTAGGGGTGTAAGGGATAGGAAAATCAAGTCAAATTGGCTCCGGCAGAAAAGGAAATTCACCAGCTCATATAAGCAGTCTAGAGGTGGGTTTATTTTCATGCATGGTTGATCTAGGAGCTCAGTACTGCTTTCCATCCACACATGCTCCTGTGCTTGTTTTCATCCTCTTGGTCTAAATGGTCCTTACAGCTCCTGCTGGAATGTAAAAAGTAGTGTAACCTCAGAAGGGAGACAGATACACAGAAAGGAAAGGTGATACGATTGAATAATCATCTTTATGACTGCAACTCAGAGTTTGAGACTTGGCCCTTAGTTGTAGATCTAAGCCATTTTTACATCCCACAGGAATGAAAACAAGTTAATTCCCATAGACTTGCAGAAGATGAGATAGTGATTCTATTTTCCGGTGACTCAAATATAGCCCAAATTAGTTTTCATTGGAGGCCATGTGGCTCTTTATGACCACAAACAGCAAGCATATGGCCCAGAAAGTGCTTCTTTCCCCAACCCCCAAGCAGTTACATTTCCAGCACACCCAGGCCTCAGTGCAGCCACAGGTGAAATTGGCACACAGCTACGGCTGGTTGTTTGCTTGTCCTTGTAAAACTGAGCATGACAAGCCAATGAGGGGTGGAGCCTTGCCTGTTGTAAACACATTGAAAATTCAAGAAAAGCCAAGTTGTAGATTTGAGAGTTTGATTTGTGAAGCTCATAACTATTCATTCATTTCTTAACCATAGTTCGTTAAATTTAACAGTTGTGTGACTCCGAATTCACAGATGACAATCGCAACATATTTGGGGCAATAAATTACTAGCTGCTTTAAGAAATGGGACTGATTGAACAGCGTACTGTGGAGCAGTAATAGAAGCACTAAAATCTATCTTTCTACCTCGGAGGGGTTTGTTTTAAAGGTTTCGATTGCAACAATAAACATTCTTTTAATCCTGCGCCAAGCAAGCAAGTCCACTTGCAGAGGCAAATCATTTACTCGTCTTGTAATAAAAAGTAATTTATGATACACGATATTGATGTACATTTATACTTTCTCTCTATGGCAGGGGCATAAGGCTGCCGGCTGGCTCCGGTGGAAAGTGCTGTACAATTATCTAATGTGTGAAACAAAAACACTGCCTGTATTTACAAACTAAATAAAGGTTCTGAAAGTGGGAGCAGGGCCTGGAATGGGTCTGAGTTGGAAGGCTTAAACTGCACCGAAGGATACCCACTTAACGTTTGCTTTATGCGCGAAATCACTGATGTACGATTTTTATGACAATTATTGCATCTTTTCATTTGATTTTATTTCTGTCAGCATTGAGTACTCTTTTCTTTCCCTCTACAGCCTTTTCCTCTCCCCAGAGGTGTCCAGACAGATCAGCTCACCTTGTCAGTTAAGAACTTCAAAGAGCTGTAGGGCTCCAGTGAAGATAGCGGTTACCGCAAGCTAACAACCACAACATCTGTTAACCACTAGATAAATTAAGAGTTGGCAAGGGCCACTGGGTCTGAACGGATTATTTTCCTAGTAGGAGGGTTATACTTCCGCTTATTAACACCCTCACAACCCCAATTAACTTCGGGCATGGGGTTTACAGAATTATGTCACTGGCCTTGAATTGAGAATCTTACTTGCAGAGATGCCTCCAAGTCAGTTGTTTTACTTTTCCCTGGAACCTGAGACCCTCACAAAGACAGCCTGGCCCACCTGTTGTCTGCAAACAACAGGATCCTCCCAAGGATCATATCCAGGTGTGTAATGAAGAGATCTATATGGGAAATCATTTATGTTGTGGGTATGAATGAGAAGGACACAAACTCTCAAGAGTCCAGGAAATACCGTATTTCTTTATTTCTCAGTTAACAATTTCATTCTAACTTTGGGACACATCATATCTTGGCTGGGCTATAACCTCAGCTCTCTGTGGGGCTCTCCCAACTGTGGTTTTGCTAAGGTTCTAGGACTCATGATTCCCCCTAGTCATCAGGCATCTGTCCCTACATTATTCCAGCCTGTGTCATCAGTACATTGACCAGTGGCTTTGTTTTGACACTGGGCACACAAGAGGCTGTCAAGGCTGTGAATCATGGGTTTTGACTTTTCCTAGGTTTTGCTACTTACTCTTGGAAGTGCCAGGGACTAACATGTAGATTCTAATGCCTGAGGAACCACACACCCCTCTCCTCCCTCCAGCCTAGATAATCTGTTTTTAGCTTTGGAAAAGTTTCCCTTTCTCCCTATTTCCATCAAAAGCATACACAGAGACTTCTCTTTCCTCTTTCTTTGACCCTGGGGAATCTATTTTTATCCTGGGAAATCCTCTCTTTTCATGTTTTCCCCACAAATGGGCTTTTGCTTCTGGAAACAGAAGTCAAGAAGGGAGGTTTCTATAGGTAGTCTGTGTTTCTTTCCCTGAAAGAGAAAAGAACATGGAGAAATATATGGTGAAAATTATAAATTACTATTACAAGAAATTATCCTAGCATCAACACATGCATGCATTCTCAAAAGCAGATGCCTGTTTGATTCATTTTTGCCCTGGAAACATACAAAAACAAAAACACCTAGACAAAAGGACCTGCACATCTTAGGTACTGAGTAACTTATGAAGTTGTCAACAGTTTCCACGGTGGAAGTGTGACTGAATTTAGTTTAATATGTCAATGAGGAGAGAGTGAAGAGTAGGTCAGCTTCCCAGAACACCCCCATCTGAATGTTCCATAGCACCACAAACTCAACATTTCCGAAGCAGAATGCCTCAACTTCTATCCCACTAACCTGTATCCTCTTTATGGTTCTCCTTATTATCCACAGTTGGAATTTCCTCCCTGCTCCCAAGTCTTGACCAGCCCACCCAGGCACACAAAATCAGTAGCTAAGCTGAGTGGTTGTTACAGCTGCTCCAGATTTATTGCCAGACTCCTTGTTATTGCTCTCATCTAGCTGGACTTGGGACTTCAGGCTTGATGTCACTCTGCTTGACCCTGCCAGTTTGGTCATCTTTAGCCTTCCTTTTGGCTTCTTGGACTTCAACTTGCCTTTTAATACTTGACTGTTCTTTTTTTTATTTATTCATTTTAATGTTTATTTTTGAGAGAGAGACAGAGAGACAGAGTGCGAGCAGGTTAGGGGCAGAGAGAGAGGGAGACTCAGAATCTGAAGCAGGCTCCAGGCTCCGTGCTGACAGCCCGAACTCACGAACCGCAAGATCATGACCTGAGCCAAAGTCGGACGCCTAATGAACTGAGCCACCCAGGTGCCCCAGTACTGGACTGTTCTGTCTCTTTAATGCTGGACTTCTCTTGTCCCATGCAATCTTGGAAGAAAACTCCCTCAACCAGTTAGGCTAACTTTCTAAGCTGCCCTCCCCTGATGAAGGATGAGCCAGACTTCTGGCTTTCAGGCTCTGCTTGAGTCCTCGATTTTCTTCACCTCTTTACGTTGAGTTAACCTCTAAGCCCTCGTCGAACCTGTTGTACACTCTCCTCTACCCTGTAGACACTGCTTTAATTTAAGCCCTCATCCACTTTTCCCTGGAATAGTCAAACAACTTCCACATTGTCTCCTGTTTTGTTCCCCGAATGGCAGCCAGAATGATTTTTCTAAAATGCAGTACTGATCATTCCTTTGCTTAAGACTCATCAGCAAATATTTGCAATCCCGGTATCTCATCAGAAAAAAATTCATGAAACATTTCAAATGTATTGATTTTGGCTTCAACACCAGAGAGGATAATTCAGGGGATCTGAGCTAGGGCTATGGCCTCAGTGTGCTGCAAGAGCTCCTTGAGTAACTTTGACATGCAACGTCTTAGCATGGTCCTGCTAAGGCCGCCATCGCCTGCCTCTAACCACATTTCTATCCTGCCTCCTGCTCTGGGATTGCTGGTGGGTACCTCTTACCTTTCTCTCTCCTGGGGTCTATTGCAATCTTGATGTTCATTGACATTACCTGGACCACTGCAAGATGCCAGCAAGTATTATCAAAGAGCAAGAGCTGTTTTTTTTTTATTTATTTTTATTTTTTTAAGGTCATTAAGGACCCTAGAGCTACAGTTTAAATAATTCTTTTGCAATTGTTCACACTCTATTCAATGTATTCCTTTTCTAATTCCACCCTCAGTGCTATTTCTGTAGAGTACTAGACGAAATAATTCCTCACCCTAGTTGGTATTTACACCTTTAAAGTATTTATAGACTGCTTTTATGTCCCCACTTAGTCATCACTAAGCCATACGCATTTTGCTTCCACACTATTAATTTAGAAATCTATTCCTCTGTAAGGTGATAACTTTTCCTGAATTATTCCATTCTCTTATGTGGTTCTTAAATTGTGGTTTTTCTCCTTTGAATAACTAAAGTGTAAGCCCCTTGAGGATAGCGATTATGACTTACAATTATGACTTCAGCCTCATTGACATCTCTCATGCTTGACCCAGAACTGGACATACGATATAGGGAAGAGACAAAAGGGTGGATTTATCATGACTGTTTAGGCACAGTAAGTTCTGATTCCCCTTTCAGTCATCTTTTGTCATGTTAAGATGCTCCTACCGTTGGGTGTTTTAGACATCAGTGTTTCTCTGATTGGACTGCGAATAAGCCTATTCAAGATCGATTATTCTTTGGTATGAATGAAAACCTAGGAGAAAATGGAATACTTTGCATTGTTTTTATCTCTGGAAAAGGATTGATCACATCTTATAACTTGATGAGAATTTGCCAAAAATCCAAATGATGCTTCTATCAAGCAGAGCAAATTGTCATTCTGGATCTGTGTTACAAGAAGTTGTATTTGGCTATAATCCAATGAAATGTACCAAAATGCAATTTCCAAGGCATTCATTCAGCACTATACCCTTCCTTTGATTCTGTGCATGTCCATGTAGTAGCTGGAAAATATTCATTAAGTTTCCGTTACTGAGTGAAATAAGTCAGGGCAGACTTCGATACAGTTTTGCTAATTGATAGACGTTCACCCTACTGACATCCCCCCACAAGCATCCAGTTCTGTTCTAATGACAGGTGTAAATGGAAAAGCAGAGGGGTAACCCTTCAGCCCAGCAACAGTGAAAGCCACAAACACCTAAATTTTAGAAAGAGAACACGGTGATTAGTTGTTAGGCATATAATAAAGGAAAAAGTCCTGTCCCAGTGGAGGAGTGCATCAAGACTAGGCTACAGTTTGAGAGCTAAGGAACATGGGTGAAGCATGGGCATCCAAAGAAACAAGAAAGAAGGAATGCAGAGAGAAGAGCATGTTAAAGAATGGTAAAAGCAGCAGGGATAACAAGCTGTGGAAATCATAAGCCTGTTATAGATGCTGAGATATAAGCCATGGAAAGACAGGAAAGAGAATATGTCATTGGAAAGTGGGAAGCAAACTAGCATCAACACTACCTTAGTGACCCTCAGAGCCAGCTGTGTGTGCTCATTAGCACAGTTAGTGTAGCTCTGCCATCTGGAGGGGCCATCACTGTGTCTATGGGATCATTGTAACAAGCTACCTCATCTTCCTGTAGCCCACACCATTTTTGCCTTTATCTGTAGCCATAGCTGCATGGAGTGCAGAGTAAATAGTTTATAATCATAAAGAGGACCCAAACTCAAATCCAGATAAAATGGCCATTTCATTTTCTCTATTTAGAAAGCCATAGTTGTATAGAGCACATTTTTAGAGTTTTATCTATCTATCTATCTGTCTATCTATCTATCTATCTATTTATTTATTTTGAGGGAGAGCAAGCAAGAGTGGGGGAGGGACAGAAAGAGAGAAGGAGAGGGGAGAGGATCCCAAGCAGGCTCCAATCTGTCAGTGCAGAGCCCCACGTGGGGCTCGAACTCACAAACTGTGAGATCATGATCTGAGCCAAAATCAAGAGCCAGATGTTCAACCGACTGAACCACCCAAGCTCCCCTAGAGTACATTTTTAAAGATTTTTAATTTAAAAATAGTTAGTATGGACTCTCAAACAGGGAACACAAAATAGAAAAATACAACATCTCTAATGAAGCCAGGAGATACCTGCAACCCCAGGCTGCAATAAATGAAGATGAGAGGCAGAGGGATGTAAAAAGACAGGGAAGTTAAATTTTGACCAGTTCCCACCTCATTTCATGGTTAACCCAGCCCTTGTGCCTGGGAATACTTGGGATTTCATCTGCAGGCCAATTTGAAATTTTTTTCCCCACGTAAAATTTCCCAGACCATTATATCAAGTCTTCTCCTAAAGTAGGAATAAATAATTGGCCCTTTCTCAATATCAATTAAAGTCGTTTTGTCAGAGGAACTATTGATCCAAACTTCTGTGATCTGATTCAGCTCAGGAAACATCACTTCTGACTTCTGGCTTCTCACATGTTTCCCTTTGAGTGTCAGCCTTAAGTTTTCTATTTAATTTAATCCTTTTGCACTGCTGATGAGATGCCCCTATCATTTACTTCCCCTATACAGCTTGTACCATTTACTTAAGAATGGTAACAGATTAAGCTTGCATTGACACGAAAGCTCTTCTGCTGTCTCCTTTCAAGTCAACACATGGGTAATAGAACACATCGAAAAGTACCAAAGAACGTCAATGATGGGCAATAGCAATAGCATTAATGGCTTAAGTGACCATTAATTTCACCCTTTTTCTTCTGTATTCTTTCCTGTAGTCCTTGGTATCAGTATTTTGGGCTATTTAATCCCCCTACTCCCGATAGCCTTTTTTTTAGGGTGCAAAAGATACTTACACCACTCAACATGTGAGGCAAAAAGGAATTTTAACTGTTGAACTCTTGCAGCTTCTTTAATGAGCCTGGCTGATCTTTAACCCAAGAAATTGGTGGTCCATCTGTTCAAGAGGAGCTTGACTACTGTAATTGTTTGGCTCACATCACAGAAGGCGTTTTAGCACACAGCCTCCATCTGGTCACTGCTGCTTGCTAATCTAAAAAGAGACTTGGGGATGTGGGGGAGAGTGACATTTCCAGTTAATAGTAATTATATCTAAAAGCTCTCAGCTTCTTTTCACGTTTCCTCCTCCTCTGAATGCTTCCATTTCCCACAGAGGACTTTTAGAAAATGGGGTTATCAGTAGAATATAAGAAAGAAATTCTTGCGCTACATGTCCTCAGTTGGGCAGCCTTGGTTTTGTGTTTTGGTTGGTTGTTTGTTCCCCTCCTGCTCAGTTGGTGTCGGTTCCAACCCTGATTGTTTGATTTTCCGAGGTACATTGCCCATATCTGAAGCCTGTGTGAGGAAGCAGGGTGATCTCACTAAATGTGCACCTGAACCATCACCAACCATCATATATAGATCCATATATAGATGGATTGTCATAAATGACACGCCTTTTGCTAACCTAAATCCAGACAGAGCTCTCAAAATGTGGTATATGTTTATAATGGAATATTATTCTTCCTTAAAAAAGGACACCCCACTGTTTACAAAAACATGGATGAACCTGGAGGACCTTATGCTAAGTGAAATAAGCTGAACACAGAAGACAAATACTGCATGATCTCACTTATACATGCAATCTAAACCAGTCAGACTCCTAGAGGCAGAGAGTAGAGAGTGGTGGTTGCCAGGGACTGAGGCGGGGGGAGGGGGGAATGGAGAGGTATTGGTCAAAGAGTATAAAGTTTCATTTATGCAAGAAGAATAAGTTCTGGAGATCTAATGTACATAGTTAACAATACCGTATTATGTACTTGAAATCACTAAGAAAGTAGATCTTAAGTTCTTACACACACACACACACACACACACACACACACACTACAGAAAGAAAACGGTAGCTATGTGATGTGATGGATATGTTAACTAGTTTAATTGTGCTGATCATTTCACAGTGTATACATGTATCAAAACATCAAACTGTACACCTTAAATCTATGCAATTTCCATTTGTCAATTATACCTCAGTAGAGCTGAACAAAACAGAAAGCGCATTCTTTCCCTGTTGGTCTCTAACGCAAATGGATGCAGGAGGTTGAACAGAGCTATCTAGGATAACTTATATACAGTCTTGTGCATAAGCAGATTTCTTTAGATTCCTTACCACCAAGGTCTTCCTTGGGTAGGCAAAGGCTGTTCTGAAGCCAGAGGCAGTTTTGGGCATTGTCAAAGCACCTCAACAGATGGTAGGTCATAGTGAATAGAAATCAAGGCAAGGTTTCTTCTGCAAGGAAGTATCTCCTGAGCCCTCCTAGGGAAAATAAAACTGAACTCTGGGTTTCATTTCAGTGGTAATTAGTGATGAATTCTGCCACAAAGACCTTACTTACCATGCACTATTATATTAATTAAGACTTGAAGTGCCCAAGCTGTGAATCACCACTGCATAATCAATGCTAAATTTTAAAATAAAAATAGTCCTTTCTACCCTACAAAGGCCTTGCAAATTTGAACAATGTGACAGATAAAGGGGAGCTTGAGAGAAATGTGTTCTTAGATCAAAGCTCAGGAAGCCTAACTGTGTAAGGCTAAAAATATCCTGACACCTAGGAATGAGTGTCGCCTGACCGCACAGAGCCAGTTACAAAAGCTGGAGCCCAATTTAGAAGATTATCTTTCAGTTGTCTTGTGTGGCCATGAACGTTTGTCTTTGAACACAAAACCATACATATACTAAGTATTGGAGGAAAGCATCAGTGCATTTTCAAATGCCGTCTTAAAGATGTCTCAGAAGAAAACATTTTCATGGCCTCATCATCCACTGCACATGGCAGCCATCTACTACATTGGACAGATGTTTTGCGATTTCTATATCACAAAGGCATTGGAAGGAGTTTGTATCCAGCATAGACTGGGGTTCAAATCCTGATTTTGTCATTTTTTTAAAATGTTTATCTATTTTGAGAGAGAGAACATGTATGCGCAAGACAGCGGGGGAGAGGCAGAGAGGGAGGGATAAAGAGAATCCCCAGCAGCCTCCATGCTGTTAGCTCGGATCCTGTCACGGGGCTCAATCTCACAAACCATGAGATCATGACCTGACCCGAAACCAAGAGTCAGAAGCTCAACCGACTGAGCCATCCAGGTGCCCCTGTCATTTGTTATTTTTGTAATATTGAGCAAGTTTCTGACCATGAATGAAGAGTAAGGAATGTGGATTGATAAAGTAAAGTGAGAGTTGGTGTGTTAGGCAGTATAATGACCCCAAAGGTATCCATAGCCTAATCCTCAGAATCTGCGATTATGTTAGTATATGCACATATGATTAAAATAAGGACCTGGAGATGGAGAGATTATCTTGGAGTATCCAAGTGGGCTTATTCTTATCCCGTGGGCCTCAAAATCAGAGAAGCTGTTCTGACTCAGGTCAGAGAGAGTCAGAGAGAAATGTGACAATGGGAGTATGGTCAGAGAGATGCAACATTGCTGGCTTTGTAGGTGGAGGAAATGGGCTTTGAGCCAAGAAAATCAGGTGGCCTGGACAAGCTGGAAACAGAATCTCCCTTAGAGCCTCCAAAAAGGAATGTAACGCTGTCTGGTGAGACTTGGATCAGACTTCTGACCTATAGAACTGGAAGATTGTAAATTTGTATTGTTTTCAACCAGTGCATTTGTAATAATTTGTTTTGGCAGCATAACAATAGGTATTCCTGGTGGAGGGGATGGACTTAATACAGCATGCACTTATTGGGTGCCCACTATTTACTTGCAAGGCCCTTTTCCACAAAATTAAGGAAACGCTGCTGGTTGTGACTTCTGTAAAGACAACTCTAGTAGGTAGAATACAGGAAGTACCTCTCAAGAAGTAAGCTAAGCAAGGAGAAAGACTGCCTCTGGTTTGGGGTACAGTTTAATGTTTGAATGCTAATTTTGAAGAAGGAGTAGATTTCCAGGAGTAGAAGGTTTCCAGGCTGGAAGAGTGTATTGAGATGGGGGCATACCCAAGCCCATAGGCCAAGAGGTTCAGGTCAATAAAGAACCTGGCCAGTGGTTTGCAAATGCTGGTCCATGATGAAATCTGCACCAGTGTTTTCTCAGAAATGAGGAAAACAAAAAATGTAGTGAGTTCTTTCATAAAGCTTAATTCGTTCCATTTAAGTTCCTTTCTTTAACCCTGAGTTTATGTTCCTATCTATCTTTTTGGTATTAACATTTCCTTTAACAAAAGGATGGTGGGTGGTTGTTGCTATTATTGTTGTTGAAATTCTCTTATCTGGAAAAATTAAAAATTGGCAAGCGTACTGTTGGTTTTCTTTATGAGGGTGTGTTGGGGTGGAGAGGGGTCTCTGGTCCACAAAACACAGAAGTCTGAAAGCCATCCTTTGTTAGGGCAAAGGATGGATTGAGGTGAATAAAAGGAGATGAGACTCAGCTGTAGAGATGAGGGGGCTGTATTTCTGTAGTGTTGACTGCCATACTAGGAGTTTGGGCTTTAATCTCTTAATAATAGAGAGCTAATGAATATATCATTCAGTGACAGTCAATGCAGTATTTTAGGCACTGTTTAAGGTGTAGGAAAATTACATGGTGTGAGATGAGAGTGAGATTGTAACATTTCTTACCTGGCTGGAGTGGTAGTCCATGCAAGAAAGCAATCAAAAAGCTGTATTTTTGAAGACAGGAGGTGGAATTGAAATTATAGTTGGCAGGGGATCAGAAAGTTCTAAAGCAATGGTTCTAAACCATTTCTGATTTTCCTTCCAGGTTACAGGGATGTTTGGCAATGTCTGGAGATACTTTTGATGCCTCCTGCTTTGGTTTTCTTATTCAATATTATTTTGGCTCTTCGGGGTCTTTTGTGGTTCCATACAAATTTTAAGATTGTTTGTTCTAGCTTCGAGAACAACGCTGATTCAATTTTGATTGGGATTGCATTGAATGTGTAGATTGCTTTGGGTAGTATAGACATTTTAACAATATTTATTTTTCCAATCCATGAGCATGGAATGTTTTTCCATTTCTTTGTGTCTTCTTCAGTTTCCTTCATAAGCTTTCTATAGTTTTTGGCATACAGATCTTTTACATCTTTGGTTAGGTTTATTTCTAGGTATTTTATGGTTCTTGGTGCAATTGTGAATGGGATCAGTTTCTTTTTTTTTAATTTTTTAAAATGTTTTTTATTTATTTTTGAGACAGGGAGAGACAGACCATGAGCAGGGGTGGGGCAGAGAGAGAGGGAGACACAGAATCCAAAGCAGGCTCCAGGCTCTGAGCTGTCAGTACAGAGCCCAACACAGGACTCAAACTCGTAGACCGTGAGATCATGACCTGAGCTGAAGTTGAACGCTCAACTAACTGAGCCACCCAGGTGCCCCGGGATCAGTTTCTTTATTTCTCTTTCTGTTGCTTCATTACTGGTGCATAAATGTGCAACTGATTTCTGTACATTGATTTTGCACCCTGCGACTTTGCTGAATTCATGTATCAGTTTTAGCGGCTTTTGGTGGAGTCTGTAGGGTTTTCCATGTAGAGTATCGTGTCATCTGCAAAAAGTGAAAGTTTGACTTCATCTTTACCAAACCAGACAGAGACCCAGCAAAAAAAAAGAGAACTACAGGCCAATATCCGTGATGAATATGGAGGCAAAAATTCTCAACAGGATACTAGCAAATCAAATTTAACAGCATATAAAAAGAATTATTTACCATGATCAAGTGGGATTCATTCCTGGGCCGCAGAGCTGGTCCAATACTTGCAAATCAATCAATGTAATACATCACATTAATATAAGAAAAGATAAGAACCATATGATCCTGTCAATAGATGCAGAAAAAGCATTTGACCAAACACAGCGTCCTTTCTTAATAAAAGCCCTCAAGAAAGTCAGGATAGAAGGAACATACTTAAACATCATAAGAGACACTTTTGATCGTCATCACTGGGGTTAGGGTACTACTGGCATCTAGTGGGGAGAGGCCACAATGCACAGGACAGCCCTCCACTCCACCCACAAAGAATTATCGGTCCCCAGATGTCAATAGTGCCAGGGCTGAGAAACACTGCTCTATAGGAAGTTAGTTTCAATGTGATGAAATAACAGGGAACTGCTGTGCATTCTGGGGTAGGGTATTACAAAGTGGGATCAATACAATGTTTGAGGAAGGAAAGAAAGGAAAATGTATTGACAACTTTGTGTAAATCCTGTTTTACGATCAGAGTGATCCTGGGTGTTAGTTATTATTCTCTCCCTCTTACAAATGAGGAAACTGCAGCTAGGGAGTGTAGTGATCGGCCTGCAGTCAGTTTAATGACCACGATCAGATTTGACCTGAACCTGTCCAGTTTAATCCCTCACCAAGGCCAGTCGGTTATTGATTATTCCACTTCTGTCCATCCTCACTGCCACTGTCTTAGTTCAAAGCTACCATTGTCTGTTGCCTGGGTTACCGAATGCAGCAAACCCCAACCAGCTTTCCTCATCCCTCCTCCTGACTATAGTCAGAGAGAGCTTTCTAAAGAGTGCTTCTGATCCTATCACTTTGTTTAAAACTCTGCAGCGAGGAGGCAGTGGCAATTTCTCTACCTCGCTATGCTTGGGCTTCTTTCCCTCATATCCACATCCTCTCCACAACACACACACACACACACACACACACACACACACACACACCTACACACCTCTGGCTAGCTCCTGCTCCAGTTCCTTCAGGACTCACTTTCAGAGGGAGAGCTTCTCTGATCCCCGAGACTGAGGAAGGTGCTCTCAGAGTACCTGTGCATATACCATCATTGCCTTTGCCACCGTTTGTGTTAGTGGTGCACCTGTCTGTCTCTTCCGCTAATGTGTGAACAACTTGAGAACAAGGACAGTGTAATTCCAATATATACTGCCAGCACTAGGCACATAGTAGACACCAAACAATAGGTATTGAATGAAGGACCTCCGTCATCACTGTGTATGAGTATTGAGTTGGCTTCAGTATTCTCCACAGAGGAAGACCAGATAAAAGACTTTCTCCCCCTAGACACAAGGCATTAAGGATATTGAATAAGGTTTGACTGTGGGGAAGGAAAGGAAAGATGTGAAATACACCAAGGAAACAAGTCTGTAAGACTTGTTGACAGATGGGTAGTGTGGGAGGTTGGAGGGAGATCACTGAAACGGAAGGATTCTTAAGTGAACAAGTGTGTAGGACTGGGATGGTAAGGTTGTCATAAATGATAACATAGAAGCGTGCTCCTCTATTGCAAATTCTCAGTAAATGTTGAGAAAAGAAACTTCACTTCTTTAAATTTGAGAACCATCTAAATAAAGCCTGGGTGGTATTTAAAGCCTCAGGAATAAATGGGATCCCCTAGGGGGAAAGCCTAGCAAGGAAGAAAAGGAGTCTAAGACAAAGCCTAGGGAATACCAAAAAGTATAGAACTCTAAAGGAGGAGCCTGGGAAGAGAATGAAAAAGCAGATGCCAAAAGTAGCAGGAAACCAGAAGAGTGAGAGTTTGCTGTGAGAGCCAGGAGAGTGAGGAAAGAAGTGGTCATCTGAGAGCAGTGCTCCTGCGAGACGGGAAGGGGCCATTTTCCAGAGCTTTCCTCCCTGGTAGTGCAAGTCCAGGAGTGCTAGCAGACACTGAGTGGAGCACGGATGACTGCTAAAGGGGACGGCAGCTTGGTTTTTTGAGGCCCCCTTCCAGAACGTGGTCATTGGAGAACTGGTCTAGAAGTATTTTCATTCCTTATATGACTTTGTTTTCCCCGACAAGATAAGACAGTTCAACTAATGAAGATGAAAGCCCTCCACTAGTGTGAGAGGCCCTACGGAGCCACTGCACAGCTTATTGATAACTGTAATGGCTGAGCCCATGAGCAGTGGCCCCCTTTTTAATGGACTGCCATTAAAAACCTGAGACCTGGTCGCAGACCTGAGCTGCTCTTTGAGACTTCCCAAATTCATCCTGTACAGAACATGCTCTGATACCCCATTCTGTTGCTCTACCTTCCCTGCAATGGAATCTCAGCCAAGACAAATAAGGCATTACTCTCTCCTCCTTTCCAGGCACACCTGTCCCAGGTGGGAAATGGCTGGGTCCAGCCCTCTCATGGTGGGCTGAAGAGAGCATTGATGCTGCTTCCTTTTTCATCGACTTTCCTCAGCACAAGAACTCCTTAAAAATACCTAATATTAGGAGTTTTCATTTCATTCAACCCATAAAAGTGGGTGAGGAAGAACAGAATTGTTGGATTTTAATTTTTCTAGGTAATCTGGGATGTCTAGGTGCCATCCAGAGCAAATGGGACTAATTAGCACATTATAATTCAAAATGCTGTTGGTCATAAAACATCGCTAATAACTTTCCAGCGAATTCTATGATTCCATTTTTAGAGAAATGAAAGTAACTCCAACAGTAAAACTCAAATTCACATTTGTGGGTTTGGAGGGGAAATTTGTGTGGCTCCAAGGTCATCTCAGGGTACAAGCTAACCACGTACACAAGTCACTTTGTGTAGCTAGTGGCGATTAGGCAAGCAACCACAAGATTATAATTTGCCCTCACAAAGACAAAAATTTGGAGCATTATAGGTCAGATGCATTTTGATGGGACATCTGTTGTCCTCTCCCTCAGAAATATAACATTTTCTTTTCCCATTAACCCCAAGCCCTGAAGTCATTTCTCTCTCGGCTCTTTCTAGGACAAGCAGGAGTTTTAGCTGAGAAACGATGGGGTGACAGCAGTTCAGTCTCAGAGAGGAGGGCTCTTGACAAAGACAAAAATAGCTCACCCCACAGATCATTTCCCCTCCACTCCACCCTTCATACTGCATCGCTACTTATCTGCAAGCATGATTTCTGAAGAAAAGAGGTGTGTTTTCATGTGCTAAGTGGGAAATGATTTGGGGGAGAGGAGTATGCAATTGTGGAATGCTTTGAAATGACACGTCCTCTTCCTGCCCCTCGCCAAAAGTGGAGCTGTTTTCACAAAGCAGCCTCTGGAGAATCAGAGAAGTATTTTGGGCCTTTTGAAAAAGGTATCTGGCTTAATTGAGGGCAGCATCAGTTAAGCCTTAAGTTTAGGGTTTCTGGATTAGGTACTTTACATAAACTCTGAAGGTTTGTCCTTTGAGGTTTACACCAACATGGACACTGCCTCGTCTCGTCTTGAATTCAAGGCTCTGTGTCCTTCCCCCACCTCCTCACTAGGCTCTCAAATCATCATTACCTTTGAAAATTGTCCAATTTCTTCCTTTTTTTTAGGGCCAACTGAACAAGAAAATCATTCCCACTTACACCATTCCTCTTAAAAATACATGCTTCTCCCCATATTTATCCTCATCTTTCCATCGCTTTGTTATATGTCGCTGAAGATTGACTACCACACAAGTCTCCCCAAATGGCATCAGAACAGCTCTAGGCTTTTTACCTCTGAATGGCCTGCCCCGGTCTCCTCTCTATTTTTAACCCTTGCCAATTCCCATCACCTCCTAGATTCTTGTACTTCTGTAGTACTGACCTCTGGAGAATCTCCAGATCTGTCACCAGTCAACTCATTTTTGTCTTCTCATTTTGAGTAGAGTGTGAGGAGAGGTTCTGATCTTTTAAAAGCTTTCCTTAGAGTGAGTTTGATCTGGTTGGCTCTGGTAGAATAGTATATGAGCCACCACTTCCCCTCCAATGGTAGGGATGGCCCTAAGAGATGCTCCTGTTCCAAGGGGACTTTGTTTGGCCATTGGCCTCCTTCCACCTGTGCTCCTTCCTGTCAGCTTGGAAAGTCTGAGAGCAAGGAAATGACTCTGTCAGTCTTTCTGGGTCAGCCTCCTGCCTCCACCAGGCCTATTTCCAATGGAGCACTGCAAACTGGAATGTGCACAGCAGCCCAGCACCTCTGTTCCACATGGAACAGGCAGGCATTTTCTGCTCTTTCTCCACTTGTGTGAAAACCTCCAGACATTTAATATTTAAAGGATTGTTGGCTGCTTATGAGCCCACGGTGAGCTAAAAATCTTACAAAGGATAGTTGACACACACATACACACACACACACACACACACACACACACACACACACATACACACACACACACAAATTACAAAGGAGAAAATGTTGGCCTGGTATTACCAAACTAAATTTTTGTTTCCAGGACTGGTTCTGAGCTGCTGAGACATGTTTTGTTATGACATAAGTGTTTTCACTAACTTTCTGAACCAGAATGTACTTAATGGGTCTTTAGTGGGTGCATGCTGTTTGCAGCCTGCCTTTGAAAGAAATATCCCAGGGAAAGGACCATGGAATTTGATTTAACACCTCATTTGTAGTTTCTATTTAATTGTATGTTTCTAGTGGAAATACATGAACCCACAACAAAATATTTAATTTCGCACCTTTCGATCAGTAAACTAATTTATCTTTGAAATTCTCTTGATGTGTAGCCAAGACTCATTGCCAACTATTATTATTCACACATTGTATATGTGAAGATTCATGAGGCACTAGATAATGTAGTTTCGGGGGAAGAAAAGACAAAAAAGTTAAATAATGAAACTAGTAATTGACTTAAAGACTGCTCTCTTAATGAATAATGTGTCAATGTAGATTTCTTTCATTGTAGCACAAATTTTTACTATAGCCAATGTTCTTAATACCACGTTGAATTAAAGATTCACTATAGCAGTGCCTGGGTGGCTTAGTCAGTTATGTGTCCGACTTCAGCTCAGATCATGATCTCGTGGTTCGTGGGCTCGAGCCCCGCATCAGGCTCTGTACTGACAGTGTGGAGCCTGCTTGGGATTCTCTCTCTCACCCTCTGTCTCTGTGCTTCTCCCCGACTTATGCTTTCTCTCTCTCAGAATAAATAAATAAACTTAAAAATATGTATAAAGATTCACTGTAGCTATAGAGGATCACATAGAGAGCTACTCACCTACAATAAATTCTTGGATCCTCCAGAGGCAGCACAACCAAGTTATGAACACTCTTGCTTTGGATTTGGAGACCTGGGTTCAGGTCCTGACTCCACAGCCTGCTCTCAGAAAACTATGTAACCTGGGTTATTACTCTGAGTCTCAATATTCTCTTCTGGAAAATGAGGGTCATAATCTGTACCTACCTCACAGTGTTGTTAAGAGGATTAAAGGAGAAAATGTAAGGTTTCTGGCACATATGTTAGAGCTCAGCAAATGGTGGCTTTAAATAAATATAATTTATGTCAGTACATTTCCCCTGCTTCCAGGTGGAACTAATGTATTCACCTGTCAGTGTAGATGGTCCCATTGGTTACTTCAATTGGCCTTCATGCAGTTCGTTTCCAATAGTATATTCCAAGG
Source organism: Acinonyx jubatus (assembly GCF_027475565.1). Taxonomy (NCBI): domain Eukaryota; kingdom Metazoa; phylum Chordata; class Mammalia; order Carnivora; family Felidae; genus Acinonyx; species Acinonyx jubatus. The sequence goes on from NC_069383.1 coordinate 87,709,828, forward strand.
GTTGGAGTCTGGGCCGGGGAGTGTGAGAACTAGAACAGGTGTGAATAATCCATAGTGATGTGGATCTGGGGTGATCCTTCAAGGTTGCCCCTGAATATAAACACAGTTTGTGTGCTTACATATCCTACATAAGTTAGTCACGATTCCTTATGACAGTCAGTGTAGACAGGGTTCTGCAGCTGCCTGGGGGCCAGTATCCACGTGGTATTTAGGAAACTTCCAGACAGCACATTGACTACCAGTTCACTGGCCTTTCTCATAGCATAGGACATGAGGGAAGTTAGGATTTACACCCTTCCAAGTTCCGGGGGCCAGGAAAGCTTGCAGAAGGAGTATTTGGGCCATTCGTTTTCAATTGTCATTTATATCAAATGCATCTAATGAAAGTTAATATGACAACCAGCTGGAGTTACAAAATTTTAGAAAATAATCTTTTCATTTGCTCTTACAGTAAACATCAGCAAATACAAGTTAAATCCCAGCTATTCCAAGTCTGGGAAAAAATAGTATAATATAACATGATTTTTCAGAAATATAAAATACATCTAGGCAACTATGACAATATACAAATAAGTAATTATTACTTACAGTGGGAAACTCACTACCTCTTTAGAGTGTTATTTTATCTAAGTAGTATTTTTATACTGTGTTTTAAGTTAAAGAAGAACCAAAATGTTGAAACTCCTATTCCTTTTTAAAATTCTTTTTTTTTAATAATTAATGGCATTTTCCTCTCAGACTTGATTGCTTGTTTTGTTTTGCTTAAACATTTGTTTTCCAGTTGCATGTGTGTGTGTGTGTGTGTGTGTGTGTGTGTGTGTGAACACAAAAATAGTTCTGTGGTCAATAAAATGAAGGAAGGGGAAGAAAAAGAGCAAATGGAGTGCTCAAGGAGCACCTGAATCACTCAGTTGGTTAAGCCTTTGACTCTTGATTTCAGCTCAGGTCATGATCTCCTGGTTTGTGGGATCGAGCCCTGCATCTAGCTCTGCAGTGACAGCGCAGAGCCTGCTTAGGATTTTCTCTCTCCCTCTCTCCTCTGCCCCTCCCCTGCTCATGTTCTCTCTCTCTCTCTCTCTCTCTCTCTCTCTCTCTCTCTCTCTCAATATAAGTAAAAAATTTTCAAAAGAAATGGAGAGCTCAAGTAAATATAAACATGTATAATCTACCTACATCCCCAAGCTGCTTTTAAAAAAACTGGTGATTTTTAAAAATTAAGCTTTCTATTTGTAACTGCTGGAGAAAAATCCCTATTTATGTGCTCCAGAAGGAATCTCTGCCAAGGAGAGACATGGCTTGGCCAAGCTGGAACTGGTTAGCCACCCAGGGAAGTGGTAGGAAGAATGAGGTGCCCACACCCCTTTTCTGTGCCTTCCTGTGAGAGAGAGACAAAACAGCCATTGGTTCTCTGCCAGTTAGCACCCGAGAACTACCAGCAGACTGTGAGCCAGCCCCCCGGAGGACTTGAGGCAGCCGCCATTGTTCTTGCCTTCTAGGACCCTGCAGTCTAGTTGCCTACACAAAACAGCGAGGCAGTAGCTCAGTACATTTATTTTAAGTGTTTGATACAGTTGTACAGTCCTTAAGGGATTCTTAAAGCAGAATTTTAGAGTCAGGAAATGTTCAGAAGAACTGGACTTCACATAACTATAAAGGAACCAATAGTTGGACTTGTGGAAAAAAGAAACCTTTGTAAGTTGAAATGGGAGCTAATAAGATCTGTGCAAGGAGAAATGGGAGAACCTGGTGCATCGGTAGAGAAAGAAGTGAATAGCAAAGACGATTTTTAAAGTTACGTGAAAGTCCAGACTTGATGTAGTAATTAAGATGAGCTGCTGAAGATTCTGGATTAAGAATTTTACACATATATATAATTTAACCTTTGCCAGCAAACCCTATGAAGTGGATGTTGTTAATCTGCAATTAACAGATACTGACATTCAGGCAGTAAGAGGTTAGGTAACCACCATAGGTTCACAGCCAACCTTTCATGGAGTTAGGATTTGAGCCCAGGCAGTCAGTTCCAGACAGTACTTTGAATCACTACCTTATAGTGCTCTTGAAGGGAAGTGCTGGAAGAACATTACCTGTGATTTTCTGTCATTGAGCTCAGCTTAGTGTAAGGGAAGAAGAAAGAAATTGGTTCGGGAGACCTGAAGAGTCTTGGTAAATTCAAATGAGGTCTCTGTGTCCTGCCGTGTAAAATGAACATAGAATTGCTCTAACATTCTTTAATGCTAGATACATGGTAACTACCATTGCTTGGCACAGATAATCAAAATTGATTAAAAGAGAGCTAGAGGAGTGAGTAGCTTAGTACTTTTTCAAGGTACACTCTTTTTGGCACCACACACACACACACACACACACACACACGCACACACACACACACACATTTGGTATGCACTACCTCTACCCAAATGTGTGTTGGGGGTGGTGGGAAATCACAAAGGACATTGCATTTGGGTTTTGCTTTTATAATTGGCAGATAATGAGGAGTAAGAGATGAATTAGAAAAGAAAAATTATAATCTGAGGATGTCTTTATACAACGGAGAAAAATTTGCTTGAATTCTGTGTTTCTGTACCTCTCTGGAGACCTTGATTATTTGTAATTCAGCTTATTATGTACCAGCCACTGTGCTACATGGGCACTGCCTTCCTGGAATTTACAGCCAAGGGGTGGACAGAGATATTAACTAATAAATATAATAAACATGCTGGTGTTGTATCATAGGCTTGTAAAAAATACTATGGAGGCCAAAGAGAAGAGACCATCATTTTTACCCTGGGGGAGAGGGATAGAGGGTGGGACAGGGCAGTCAGGCAGTGGTGTGGTGAGGAAGAGCCTGCAGACAATGAGGGAAAGGACATTCCGTCCAAAGGCACACAGTTACATCATGGGTCATTTGAAGGACCCCAGAATGAGTGGGAGGAATATAGTGTAAGAGGCAGCTGGGAATGTAGTTATTGGCCAGAAAACCAAAGCCTTGATTGCATGGCAAAAGGTTTTTGGACTTTCTCCCATAGGCCATGAGGAGTCATTGGGGTTTTAAGCAGCAAACTATCTCTACCAGCTGTGTGTCTTAGGAAGGTCACATTGACCTCTTCTCTCACAAAAGCAGGAAGATTACCAGCTCTATTTAAACCTGTGAAAATTATTTAAGTTTCTTAGAGAAAGATAGACTAGAGGAACAAAGCATTATTTTTATGATTTTTAAACAGTGAAAAAATTATTCTAGATTTCTCTTTAAAGCTATTTGTATAAGAAGTTACATTCGTCCTTGATACCTCTTTTTTTCAATCACACACTTCATAAAAAGAATGAAATCCTTTAAAAAAAAAGTGTTCTTATCTTCCAAACAGTATGAAAGCCTCTCAAAATTTTCCAGAGCTCTCCTAGCTCTCTCTCACCAGGTTATATTTAGCTCAGCTATAGACCTTGACCTTTTGAATAGACTGCACAACACCATGCACTAATTGGAACATTTCTTAATAGACTAGAATGAAGTTAGTGGCCACAACCCCAGCCTTGTCCACACGCACACGCACACGCACGCACACATTCATGTTTTAGAGTATTTTGGAAAGCAACTACCAAGTTGGTCCAGGGGAAGACACATGTTTTGTAATTTTGCTAACAATATAGGTTTTAAATAGGCTTTTTTTTTTGAGCTTAAGGAAAGCATAGAGTTGTATGTCTTCCTTTCTTAGGAAATTTTTCTTTCTGTTTAAATAATGTTGGCATGTCTTCAGTGGCTATAAATCTCACCTTGACTAGCTCTCCCTTGGTTTCTATTTCTCAGGTAGGGTTTGGTTTGCAGGCAGGAGCTGTATGCAAATACTGACCTGTAGGGGGTAGTGGTTTACCTGGGAGCATAACCATCCTCTTCTCTCTGCTGCACCCCACCCCTCCCCCAAACCTTACTGGCCTTGTTCTTATGGATTGATTTTGCTCAGGGAGCCCTCTGTCGTGGTATCCAGATATTTTACTGCAGAATCAAGTGTGTTCACAAATGCCTCCACTATATTATTTATTACTGTAGCATTGATAATAATACTAGTTATAGTGTTGATGACAAAGTGGGAAACCAAGCTTGCTCTCCTGACCCTTTGTCCACACAACTACTCAAAAATTAACCTAAACTTGGCAATCCTATTTAAAATAAAGGTATTCTCAGAAATAAAAATAGAGGAAAATGAAATAAGCAGGGGAAATGCTGGATAGTTCTCCCATGGAGAATGTGAGAACAGGAAGAGTGTTTTTGAAGCACATCAGTCTCCAAGAGGAGATTTTTTTTCTCTATGGCAACTTCACCAGCTGGTCATTTGTTCATTTCATGGTGTGCCGTGCTCATCAGCCACCTTCTCCTCTCCAGGACTCTCAGTTTCATGGCCTGTCACCTCCGGCCTGCTTCTGTGGAGTACTACTTTAAACCATATTGGCCTTTATTCAGGGAAGTTGTTGTATGTGGAGGTTAAGGGGGTGGTTTCTGGCACTGGCTTGGCTGGGTTTGAATACCAGCTTTACTAATTATTAGCTACATGCTCTAGGCAGGTTACTTAACCTTCTTGTGCCTCTGTTTCCTAGTCTGTAAAACGCTGCCTAGATAGACCACAGGGCTTAAAGTAGTCTACAGCAACGTGAGAGAGGTCTTAGACAGCAACCAAAGGAGCAAGACATGAACCAGGTAATCAAGATAAGGGGGAATAAAAACCCTGGCAAAACCATGGCCCGGCAGTCAGGTTCAGAGATCAGCACCACTGACAGCTCCACAGAAGCCAGACAGTGTCCTTTCCAATAAGGAACACTTACTGCTATAGCAATTCCCTCCTAACTGATTAGGCCTCACTGGATTTTAAAGAGGACCAGAGTGTCACCCTGTCCATGGTTAGGCTATTTGAGATCTTCTAACCTAACAGAGATACCACTGGGAGTCTTCTGTGAGGAGAATTTTAGGTTTCCTAGGGGTGGAATAGGAATCAGAAGACATCTTTCTCCCCTTAGAAGAATTATCTTTGGGACTCACTGTTGCTTTTGAGTTAAGCAACAGAGGCATGAATTAGGGTTGGAGCCTTAAAAGGAGCAAATTCAGTTTGTGGCCATTTCTAAGAAGGTGCATATATTACCTGTAATCTGTTATGAAATTTATATATATGTAGATTTTATAATTGGAATATCTTTAAATGTGGCAGGTTTTTAAGCTTGCTGATTATAATCTAATGAATTCAATGAAGAAAATTGCTCTCTCCTAATTTTCCTCTTTTATTAGTCTACATTTTTATCATCTGGAAATATGAAGTAGGAATTAAGTTCATGAGTTCAGATCCTGGTTCTGCCTTTTATTAGCTACATGCCCTGGCATGTGCTACTTAGCTTTTTTATTTTTCGGTTTTCCCTGTTTAAGTGAAGATATGAGTGGTACATATTTTGTGTGCTATTTTGATGATTGAGTGGGTTAATACCCATAAATATATCCATAAATATCCGCATAGACTGATGCCTCATTACATGTTACTTTGTGTTATGATTGTGGCTATTTATATATTAGATTTCTTAATTGTCAAATACCTTTCCATACCTCCAGCTCAGTGTGCAGCTTTCTACCATGTGATTTCAATCCTGAGTCTCAAATAAGAATCCAGGTCTTGTTTTATAGATGTTTTGCAATATCCTTGCCCAAAGAAACAACATTTCACGTTCTTAGAGTTCACACCTTTTGAATTGGAGCTAGAGTTTGGTCTTCAGATTAATAACTCGGGGCAGAAGACAGCCCACAGAAATCGTGCTGTAAGACACAAAAATATGCTCTCCTCTGCTGCTTTGCCACCTTTCTGTTTATTTTGATAATAGGTTATAAAGGAACCAGCATCCTCAACCTAGATATACTTAGGCCCTTTTCTTGTTCCTAACATGGGGGAAAGGATGATTTGAGACCACTTGCCACTTCCCTTACCTCTGAGCATGTTCCAGAAAAAAAAATTTTTTATGTTTATTTACTATTTCTGAGAGAGGGAGAGAGAGAGAGAAAGAGAAAGAATATAAGCAGGGAGGGGCAGAGAGAGAAGGAAACACGGAATGTGAGGCAGGCTCCAGGCTCTGAGCTGTCAGCACAGAGCCCTCACGGGGCCCAAATGAACTGCAAGATCATGACCTGAGCGGATGCTTAACCAACTGAGACACCCAGTTGTCCCAACATTCCAGGAAATTTTTAACCCTAACTGTCCTGATTGGCGACGAAACTGCCTCTAGGCCCAGTAAATTTAGGAATATGAATCTAAAATGCAAGTGATTTAAAGTCACCTTCTTCCCAGATCTCTTTTCAGTTTAACTTTTCTTTTGCCATGCCTTACTGCTCTGCACCACACTCCTTTCGAGCCTTAAGGCAATTTACAAATTAAAACCACAGAATATTGAGATCATTTCATTCCCTACAAATTAGCAAGTCCCTTCTGTTACCATATTCACATCCCAGTTGTTATTGACATTTCATGCTGAGAAGTAAACACTGGAACTTAATCAGTCCAAGCCTGAAGGAATCTTCCTTTCCCAATAAGTAGTGTCTGGCCAGACTAAAGGCTCAGCTGTTGACTACGTGAATGTGAATTATTATGAATTGTGGATTCATTCTGATTTATTCTGTCTGCAAGTATTTGCTCACGATGTCTCTGTCCAGTCCTTTCCATATGACACTCAAGATTCTTCATGATTGTGACTTTCTGGCTGATGACAATTCATCAGTAAGGAATCTCTGATGGGGTGGTGGTCCAAGATGGCAGCATAGAAAGATCCCGAACTCAGCTATTCCCAGGAACACACCAAATCTACAACTATATCTGGAGCAACTCCTTCTGGAAAAAACCTGGAAACTAATTAAACTGCTCCTCCACAACAAAAGATAAAAGGACTACATTGAGCAGATAGGAGAGGCAGGGGCAGGGTCACCAAAAACTCCACCCCAGCCTGGTGAGACACAATAGGGAGGGATCTCACAGGTCCAGGGTTTCCACCAAAAGAGTGAGTGATTTATGCTTTTACCCCAACCCATGGGACCTGCACTGGAGAGATGTGCCCCCAAAATATCTGGCTTAGAAAACCAAAAGGGCTTATATCCAAGGAATCCAAAGGACTGTATGGAACTGCAACAATCCTTTTAAAGGACTCACTTGCAGGCTCACTCATCCTGGGACCCAAAATAAAAGCAGCAGTTTGTAAAGTATCCAGACTGTATGTGAAGGAGATTTATTTGCTAATCTTAAAGCTTCTGCTGGAGGGACAGGGAGCAACTGGGACTTTCTCCAGATACAGAGGCACTGGTGAGCACCATTTTTGCAGTCTTCCTGTACCCTGCTCTTTCAGGTAGGCATGCATAGATGCTGCATTCTTCCACTGTCTTTTAAGGCTGGTGGGCATGTGTGGTTACACCATACTCCCACTGCCTTGCTGGAGCTGGTGGGCATGAACAGACCCAGCACATTCCTGCTGTGTCACTGAACCTGGCAGGTGTATACAGCCAAGGCACCTCCCCCACACTCTCCAGCTGCATCATTAAAGCCAGAGGGTGCACTCAGTCCACACTGGGGGCACCCTTTGATAACCTGATCCTGGTGGACAGGGGGACTCAATCCTGGGCTGCACACGACTGAAACAATTAGAAAGATAGTTCTTGGCAGACTGCCACCCTCAGGCCACTGCACAGATAGTAGATTGGCACACTCCCAGTCTTCCTATGAAAAAGGCCTATTTATTTGTCCTGGAGCTTCAGCCAGTGGAATAGGCTTCAGGTTTGCCACACATCTAGATACTATGGAAGAACTCCCCAAAGGTGTAGGCAGGGAGACACCATCCTCATACTCTTTCCTGGCCTCACTAGAGCTTACTGGTATACCCATCTGGAGCTGATGGGGCTAACACACCCATCTGCATCCCAGTTTTTGCAACTGTTGCCCAGGGACACCTTAAGATCTCCTGGTCTAGAGGCCAGCAGGGTTTATAATTAAGACCGCACAGGACTGTATGTATTTGCATACTTTAAAGGTTGCTTCCTGAAGGTCTGGCTTCAAATCTGCTGAAAACGAGGTGCTGCTATCCTTTACCTTGGAACAGTGATGAGTATTGGCACAACTTCAACAACTGGGACCTGTCGAGAATAAATCAGTCTGCTTATACAATCTCAAAGGTTCAAGAGACAACCAGGAGTTAGGACAAGGTCGAAGGATAGGGTTTATCACCTACACAAGGCAACTTCTTCAAGACTGGGAGAGATAGCTGTTTTGTTTAATACATAGAAACAAACACAGAGGGGCACCTGGGTGGCTCGGTCAGTTAGGCATCCGACTCTTGATTTCAGCTCAGGTCTTGATCTCATGGTTGTGAAATCCAGTCCTACACTGGGCTTGTGCTGGGGATGGAGTCTGCTTGGTATTCTTTCTCTCCCTCTCTTCCCCTCCTCCCCCTTGGAAAAAAAAAAAGAAAAAAGAAAAGAAAGAAAAAAGTAACACAGAGAGTCAAGCAAAATGAGGAAACAGAGGAATATGTTCCAATGAAGAACAAGATAAAACCACAGAAAAGACTTCAATGAAATAAAGATAAGTAAACTACCTAATAAAGAAGATGCTCACTGAACTTAGAAAAAGAATTCATGCATACAATGATAACTTCAATAAAGAGATAAAAGAAGAGAAAACCAAATGGAAAACCAGCTTCAGAAAGCTGAAGAATACAATAACTGAACTGGAAAATACACTAGAGGGTTCAACCAAAGGCTGAAGCAGAAAAATGGATCAGTGAGCTGGAGGACAAAGCAACAGAACCAATTCATACAGAGCAGCACAAAGAGAAAATATTTTAAAAAGTGAAGATACCTTAAAAGACCTATAGGATAATATCAAGCAGAATAACATCTACATTATAGGAGTCCTAGAAGGAGAAGAGAAAGAAAGAAGCAGAAAGTTATTTGAAGTAATAATAGCTGAAAACTTCCCTAACCTGGGGGAGTAAACAAACATCCAGGTCCAGGAAGTGCAGAGAGTTCCAAATAAGATGAACCCAAATAGATCTATACCAAGACACGTTATAATTAAAATGTCAAAAGTTAAATATAAGGAAAGATCTTAAAAGCAACAAGAGAAAAACAACTTTTTACATACAGGCAGCCCTCATAAGGGTATCAGCAAATTTTCAGCAGAAACATTGCAGGCCAGAAGAGAGTGAAATTATATATTCAAAGTGCTAAAAGGAAAGAAACTTCCAACCAAAAGTACTCTACCTGACAGGTAATCATTCAAAATAGGAGATAGGAAGAGATTTTCACATAAGCAAAAGTAAAGTTGATCACCACTATACTAGCCTTACAAGAAATGTTGAAGAGACTTCTTTAAGCTGAAAAGAAAAGGCACTAATAGTAACAAAAAAAGCATGTAAAAGTAGAAATCTCAATGGTAAAGGTAAATGTATAGTAAAGGTAGTGAATTAATTACTTATAAAGCTAACATAAATATGAAAAGACAGAAGTAGTAAAATTAACTGTAATTATGATAATTCATTCAGAGATACACAAGATTAAAACATGTAAAGTGAGACATCAGAAACATAAAATGTGGGGGTGGGAGGGAGTAAAAAGGTAGAATTTTAGAATGCATTCAAACTCAAGTTGCTATCAACTTAAAAGAGACTAGTGTGTGTGTGTGTGTGTGTCTAATAGTAGGGGAGTTTACAATGATAGTAGGGGATTTTAACACCCCATCCAGACAGAAAATCAATAAGGAAACATAAGCATTAAATGATACATTAGACCAGAACGATTTAATAGATACACACAGAACACCCACCTAAAAGCAGCAGAATGCACATTCTTCTCAAGTGCACATAAAATGTTGAAATGCTCTCCAGGACAGATCACATATGAATCCACAAAACAAGTCTCAATAAATTTAAGAAGAGTGAGATCATATCAAGCATCTTTTCCAAACCATAGTGATATGGAACTAGAAATCAAGTACAAGAAGGAAACTGGAAAAAAAAATCACAAAAATGTGGAGATTAAACAACATGCTACTGAATAACTATTGTATCAATGAATAAATCAAGGAGATACTTGAAAAATAACTTGAGAAAAATGAAAATATAAATACAACATTTCCAAATCTATGAGATGCAGGAAAGGTGTTCTAACAGGGAAGTACATAGTGATATAGTCTTTCCTAAAGAAACAAGAAAATTGCAAATAAAAAATCTAACTTTATAACTAAAGGAACTTGAAAAAAAAAGAACAAGTGAAGCCCAAAGATAATAGAATGAAGGAAATATAAAGATCAGAGCAGAAATAAATGAGATCAACACTAAAAAAAAAAAAAATAGAAAAGATCAATGAAACTGAAAGTTGGTTCTTTGAAAAGATTAACAAAATTGACAAATCTTTAGCTAGACTGGCCAAGTAAAAAAGAGAGAAGACTCAAATAAAATCTGAAATGAAAGAGAAGTTACAAATGATACCACAGAAATACAAAGGAATCATAGGGGACTACTGTGAACAATTATACTCCAACAAATTGGACAACCTAGAAGAAACGGATCAAGTCTTAGAGACATGCAATCATCTAAGAGTGAATCATGAAGAAATAAAAAATCTGAACATACCAATTACTAGTAAGGAGTTTGAATCAGTAATCAAAAACCTCCCAACAAAGAAAAGCCTAGGACCAGATGGCTTCTCTGATAAATTCAAACATTCAAAGAGTTAGTACCTATTTTTCTATAAATTCTTCCAAAAAATTGAAGAGGAGGGAACATTTTACAAACTTATTTTACAAAGCCAGCATTACTCTGATACCAAGACTGGACAAGGACATCACAAGAAAAGAAAATTACAGGCCAATATCCCTGATAAACATAGATACAGCAACAACAAAAACTAGCAAACTGATTCAACAATAAATTAAAAGCATCACACACCATGATCAAGTGGGATCTGTTTCAGGGATGCAAGGATTGTTCAATATCTGCAAATCAATATGATACACACCATATTAACAAAATGAAGGTTAAAAATCACATGATCATCTTAGTAGATGCACATAGAACATTTAACAAAATTCAACATCCATTTATGGTAAAACCTCTCAAGAAACTAGGTATAGAGGAATTGTGCCTCAACATAATAAACCATATACAGTATACCCACAGCTATTATTATACTCAGTGGTGAAAAACTGAAAGCTTTCCCTCTAAGATCAGGAACATGACAAGAATGGCTACTTGCGTAACTTTCATTCAACATAATATTGGAAGTCTGAGCCAAAGCAATAAGTCAAGGGAAAGAGAAGATATCCCTTGGAAGGATATGGGAAGTGGGGAAGAAGTAAACTGTCAGTATTTGTGAATGACATGATTTTATATATAGAAAACCCTAAAAATTCCACAAAAAAACCTTTTAGAACTAATAAATGAATTCAATAAAATTCAATTCAGTTGCATTTTTACACACTAACAAAGAGCTGTCAGAAAGAGAAATTAAGAAAACAATCCCAGTGGCTCCTGGGTGACTCAGTTGGTTGAGTATCTGACTCTAAATTTCAGCTGAGGCCATGATCATATGGTTTGTGAGTTTGAGCCCTACATTGGGCTCTAGTGCAGATCCTGCCTTGGGATTCTCTGTGTGTGTGTGTGTGTGTGTGTGTGTGTGTGTGTGTGTGTATGTGTGTGTGTTTCTCTCTGTCTCTCTGCTAGTGCTCACTTGCTCTCTCTCAAAATAAATAAACTTGAATAAAAGAAAACAATCCCATTTACAATAGCATCAAAAAGAATAAAATCATTTAGGAATATATTTAAGGAGGTGAAAGACTTGTACACCCAAAACTATAAGTCATTGATGTAAGAGACTGAAGAAGACACAAAGAAATGGAAGATACTTTGTGTTCATGTATTGGAAGAATTAATATTATTAAAATGTTCATATTACTCAAAGAAATCTGCAGATCCAATGTAATTCCTATCTAAATTCCAATAGCATTTTTCACAGAAGTATAACAAACCTAAGTTTTTTATGGAATCACAAAAGACTATGACCAGTCAAAGCAATCTTGAGAAAGAAGAACAAATCTGGGGACATCACATGTCCTGATTTTAAACAATATTACAAAGCTTATAGTAATCAAACAGTGTGATATTAGCATAAAAACAGACACACAGATCAGTGGAACAGAATAGAAAGCCCAGAAATAAATTCAGCCATATACAAAGAAGACAAAAATATACAATGGGAAAAGGACAGTCTGTTTAATAAATGGTATTGGGAAAACTGTGTCCAGTTTTCTTTTACATGTGCAAAAGAATGAAACTAGACCTCTGTCTTACAACATACACAAAAATGAACTCAAAATGGATTAAACACTTAAATATAGGACCTGAAATAAAACCTAGAATAAAACCTAGGTGGTATGCTATTTGACATTAGTCTTGGTGATGAATTTTTAGATGTGACTCAAAAAACAAAGACAACAAAAACAAAAACAAGTGGGACTACATCAAACTGGAAAACTTCCACACAGCAAAGGAAACCGTCAGCAAAATGAATAGACAACTATTGAATGAGAAAAGGCACTTGCAAATCATACATCAAATAAGAGTTAATATTTAAGATGTATAAAAAACCCATGCAATTCAGTAGTAAAAACAAACAATCCAATTTAAAAATTGGCCAGATGATCTGAATAGACATTTTCCCAAAGAAGACATGCAGATGGCCAACAGACACATGAAAAAACACTCAACTTCACTGATCATCAGGGAAATGCAAATCAAAACCACAACGAGATATCACCTCACACCTGTTAGAATGGCTAGTGTCAAAAAGACAAGAAATAACAAGTGTTGATATGGATGAGGAGAAAATGGAACCCGCACGTACTGTTGATGGGAATCTGAATTGGTGCAGTTACTATGGAAAACAGTAGAGGTTCCTCAAAAAATTACAAATAAAACTCAGGTAATGTTGTCAACTATACTTCAATTAAAAAAAAATCCAAATAGGGGTGCCTGGGTGGCTCAGTCGGTTGGGTGGCCAACTTCAGCTCAGGTCATGATCTCACCATCCGTGAGTTCAAGCCCCGCATCGGGCTCTGTGCTGACAGCTTGGAGCCTGGACCCTGCTTCAGATTCTGTTTCCCTCTCTCTCTGTCCGCCCCCCCACCCCCGACTCATGCTCTGTCTCAAAAATAAATAAAAACATTTTAAAAAATCCAAATAAAACTACCATATTCTCCAGCAATTCCACTTCTGGATATTTATCTGAAGAAAACAAAAGCACTAATTTGAAAAGATATCCCCATGTTCATCACAGTATTATTTACAATAGCCAAGCTATGGAAACAACATAAGTGTCCATGGATGGATAAATGTATAAAGAAGAAGTGGTATATATATGCAGTGGAAAATTACTCAGCCATTTGTGACAATATGGGTGGACTTTGAGGGAATTATGCTAAGTGAAATAAGTCAGACAGGAAGAAGTATCATACGATTTCACATATGTGTGGAATCTAGAACAAAACAGACAAACTGAAACAAAACTCAAAAGTACAGAGAAGAGATTGGTGGTTGCCAGAGGGGAGAAGGTTTTGGGGGTGGGCGAAATGACTGAAGGCAGTTAATAAGTACAAACTCCAGAAGCTCCTGGGTGGCTTCTGGGTGGCTCAGTTGGTTAAGGGTCTGAATTCAGCTCCAGTCATGATCTCCCCATTCATGGGTTCGAGCCCCGCATCAGGCTCTGTGCTGACACCTGGATGGAGCCTGCTTCAGATTCTGTGTCTCCCTCTGTCTCTGCCTCTCTTCTACTCACACTTGGTCTCTCTTTCTCTCTCAAAAATAAATTAACATTAAAAATATTTTTAAAAAAAAGTACAAACTTCAAGTTAAAAAATAAGTCACAGGATGTAATATACAGCATGGTGACTGTGTCAACAATTTTGTAATGCATACTTGAAAGTTACCAAGAGACTAAATCCAAAAGGTTAACTTTGGGGATGGATGGTAACTAGATTTGTTGTGGTGACCACTTCATAATGTATATCAATATTGAATTATTATTATGTTGTACACTTGAAATCAATATAGTTATCTGTCAATTATACCTCATAAAGTTTTTTTTTAAAAAGAAACCTTAAAAAAGAAGAATCTCTGATCTTTTGTACCATGCTTTATATTGTCCATCAATCTTACAGTGGTCATTCTTATTTATTTCACTGTGATAAACAGCTCAATATTTTTGGTGGCAAGTATGGTTCCTGGTTTTGTTTTTGTTTTTAAGTTTATTTTTTTTAGTAATCTCTACACCTAGTATGAGGCTCGAACCCATAACCCTGAAGTCAAGAGTCACATGCTAAGGGGCATCTGGGTGGCTCAGTCAGTTAAGTGTCGAACTCTTGGTTTCATGTTTCCTGATCTCATGTTTCATGGGTTTGAGCCCCACTTCAGGCTCTGCACTGATGGTGTGGAGCCTGGTTGAGATTTTCTCTCTTTTCTTTGTTCTTTGCTCTTCCCCTGCTCATGCTCTCTCACTCTCTCTCTCTCTCTCTCTCTCTTAAAATAAATAAATAAGCATAAAAAACAAAAGAGTCCCACGCTCCTCTGACCATGCTAGTGAGGCTCCTCCTGTTTTTGTTTTTCTTGTTTTTCTAATACTCTTGCCAATCTTAATTGATTTAGCTTTCTTATCTTCATCTAGGGAAAGGGTTATAATAATATATTTTCATTAATATTAATTTTTTCTTATGCATTCCAGATGATTTACAAATCTTGTCACCAAGTTCCACATCTTGCAGGGCAGCTAACCAAACTGCAAAGCCACAACCTGGTTGGAAGACCATTGGGATATGTTTTATCCTTTTCAAGTAACTCAACAAATATAAATTAAGAAATCAGCTGACTAGGCAGAAATATTAAAATTGTCATTCAACAAAGGACTTAATGACTTGAGTGTTAGGTAAATGGAGTTGTGATATTTGATCGTCCTGCTATAGAAAATTTCTAATAACAATAGTAATAGCTACCATTTATAAGCTATAATTTACTATTAATAAGCATTGTGTGCTTATTATGTGTGAGGCCTTATGCTAAACACTTCACATGTAATAATCCACTTGATTCTTGCAACAGTCCTATGGTGTGGCTACTGTAATTTCATACAAAAGAAAATAGAGAGATGAAGTAACCTGACCAAAGTTACACACCAGATAGAGTTAGGATTTACACCTATGTTTGTCTGACTTGTGTCCATAACTTCTATGTGATTGCCTCTACTTTTACAGATTGATGTTCAGAGGTCTGAGGTATAGTCATGGCTTCCCTTGTCATATCCAAGACTCTGTAGTTATTTTTTTTTTTAAGTTTATTTATTTATTTTGAGAGAGCGAGAAAGCACAAGTGAGGGAAGGACAGAGATAAAGGAGTGAGAGAATCCCAAGCCGGCACCACACTGTCAGTGTAGAGCCTGATGCCAGGCTCAAACTCACGAACTGTGAGACCATGACCTGAGCGGAAATCAAGAGTCAGATGCTTAACTGACTGAGTCACCCAGGTGCCCCCAAGACTCGGTAATTCTTGATGTAGTGATACCACTTTCAGAAAAATTTTGCCCCTCATTTTAAAATACATCTCTAAGATAGGTAAAACAGCCAGCAGTAGGAACTGATGACATTCAGTTCTGTTTCATCCAATCCACATATTTACTGAGGGCCTGTAGTGTGTCAGATATAGAACTGGTTATTGAAAGGATACAAGTATATTTGAATAATACAAGGAACTCATCTAGATACCTCATAGAATCGGGTCATCTAAATAAAAATTACGTTTGAGTGCCTGTGTGGCTCAGTTGGTTAAGCATCCAACTTGGGCTCAGGTCATGATCTCAACGGTTCCTGAGTTTTGAGCCCTGTATCAGGCTCTCTGCTGTCATCATGGAGCTCACTTCAGATTCTCTGTCTCCCTCTCCCTCTGACCCTCCCCTGCTTACTCGCTCTCCCTCTCTCTCTCTCTCTCAAAAAATAATTAAATAAATAAGTAAAATAAAAATTACGTTTTCACGTGAGAAGCAAAACAGACAAAATTGGACATAAAAAAACCATTTTCTCCTGAATGTTCATCTATAGGCTTTCGAGAATGCCTTACCCAGGCAATCAGTAAGTGTGCACCTAGTCCAGTTCAGAGGCTTTGGGAAGGTTGGCCTTGAAATCACACATTGCTGGGCTCTCTAGTTCTGAAGGCTGTAAAGGGCTACCCCATGACACCCATCTTGTCTCTGTGTAGGAGGAAAGTGTGCCTGGGTTCCCAGGGGGTATAGAAGACTGGAGAAGAAAGTGCCATCCTTTTTTCAGTGCTGGTGTGAAGGTTCAGAATCTGGCTGTGTGAACATGAATTACTCTTGCTCATTGCTCCCATGACAACAACTCTCCACTGGTAATAATGAAATATAAGCTGATGGACATCAGTGATGGAATCTTGTGAACCTGGGAAATTAAATAACAATGTGTGGCCGGTATTGATCTGGAAAGTCATTTTGCAAATGGCTTAATTTATAATCAATTGAAAATACTAGTAATTAGAGATAAAATTATAGATGACCAGTAGTCTTTAGAAAAGTACAAATAAGTCTTGGAAATTACCTAAGCATTCAAACATAAGAGTCAGATTTACTGAAATCCGTGAAGTCCTATGGAGATAACCTTATTCAGTGTTGTGGCTCATAGATATTTTGAAAGAAACGAAAGCCCTTCAGAAAATTATAAATTTAAGTCTGCCTCCTGTTCAGAAAGCTCTGTGCTTTAAATAATATGTTTAATAGGCTAAAGCATAAGATGAAATGTTGCTATTTACTGTGAACACTCTTTAAAAAGCTGCATTAAGAATTGCGACTCAGGGCGTGTGGGTGGCTCAGTCAAGTGTCTCACTTCGTCTCAGGTCATGATCTCACGGTTTGTGGGTTAAAGCCCCGTGTCGGGCTCTGTGCTGACAGCTCAGAGCCTGGAGCCTGCTTCGATTCTGTGTCTCATTCTCTTTCTGCCCCTCCCCCACTTATGCTCCATCTTTTTCTGTCTCTCAAAAATAAATCAATGTAAAAAACTATTTTTTTAATTAAAAAAAAAAGAAGAATCGGGACTAAACTGGCCTGTTGGTTAAATTGATCCAGTTTATCTGAAGCAGGTTTGTTCAGTAGATACGGGGAGAAGTTCTGTTGAGGAAGGAGAGAAGAGAAAGGATTGAAAGGAAATGGAAGAGGAGAGATGAAGGCCATCTGAATATTTATGTCCAGGGAAAAGAGTAATTTAAAATACAGATCACTTGGGGTGCCTGGGTGGCTCAGTCGGTTGAGTGTCCCATTTTGGCTCAGGTCATCATCTCATGGTTCGTGGGTTCAATCCCCACATCAGGCTCTGTGCTGACAGCTCAGAGCCTGGAGCCTGCTTCAGATTCTGTGTCTCCCTTTCTCTCTGCCTCTCCCTGTCTCTTTCTGTCTCTCAAAAATGAATACAAACGTTTAAAAAGTTTATAAAATATGATCACTTACTGCTTGGCACTTTAATGAGTGTCATTGAGCAAATACACGCACTTCATCTGCTTGGATAACAGTTATTTTCCTTGCATTAATGGCACCATGGTTTATCTTCCTGGCTATCTATAATTCCTAATCATCTTGCCAGATGACGTGTCTCTCCAAAGGATCATTTCTGGGGCAAGTGTAGTTATGGGTATGTCTCAGGTTGTATCCTGATTTATTGGAAAATATGATAATAAGTGGCTTCTATACAAAAACTGGATCTGTGAAGGTACAGACTATGTTTTGTTAATCCTTCCCTTTTTATAGCCTTTATATTATCAGTGAACAGATAGTCTGGGATCCCTTTCTGGGGCAACTACTGATGAGTGATGACTGTTTGTGACCCTATGTGACATGGCCAGCAAGCATTATACACTGTTAATGCCCATAACCATGCATTCATCAAAGGGAAATGGCATTTCAACTAGAAGAGCCAAACAGAGACAGACATTAGGGGGTAAGCTCTAATCACTTTTGTGGCTCCGAACCCACCTATTCCCTACACTTATTGGCTACCCTCAGCTTCTACATCTGGAATAAAATATCCTGACTTTTCATGAGGAGACTTTCGATGCACATGTAGAAATTGAGTTGTAAATAATAAATATTTATATAAGGACTTTCAATGTTTCTTTTCAATATTACAGAGGAAAAATGATGCGGTTTTGAGTAAGATCCCAAGATTGCTCATATTTTTAAAACAGAGAGAAATATTAAAAGGAGTATGTGATCTCTTACCCACTAGTCAATCCACAACCCTGGAACTCTTGCCTTTCTTCCCCAGTGATGACACCATGGCAGTTGTGCACCCTGTTTGGTGAGAATTAAGTAGTATTTTTTAACATGAAAAGTTTTAAGGACGTCCCCTCTGTGCTGTTTATCTGTTTACCTAGACACCAAAGGAAAGCATTTTTTATTTCTTAAATGCAATTCTTCACTTCATGACTACATTGCATAAGGTACGTCCTAAGGATAAAATGTTGGAATCTTTCAAACAAAACAAAAAATTCTCCTTCTATCCCTCACACTCTTTCGTGCCAGAATTCCCTAATGACTGTTGTCATTTCAGGCAAGCTTGGTTTTATTTGCATAGCCTTTTCCCAGACAGCTTTATATTTTACATGTGTTATATATAAAATAGAGTCAGCTTTATATCATACTAAGTTTTTAGGTGATACAGTCTTTGCATTCAAGCGGTATTTTCCAAAGTGATTTCTAGTGACTGAGATTACATGCATGTTTTAGAAGATTGTATTTCCTTTACTAGTGAATTCAATTGCCTTCCCAAAACTTACATCCAAAGGAACACATGTGCAATGGAGCAGTGTTTCATCGGAGCAACGTTTTGGGCCCACTAAATAAATCAGTCATTCTCAGACAATGCCACTGATTTGATGAGCCTCCTTCAGCAGGAGCCAGTGCAGTTCTCATTCGCCTTGGTTATACCCCCACCATGTCAGGAGACGTGGGCATTTTGTATTTTTCTCATTGAATGTTCTGGCATCCCCAAAGCTGGTGTGTCAGTCCATCTGTGGCATCAGATGAAAACCTGCATGAGATTTAGGGTCCAGACAACTAGGACAAAAGTCTTCCTCCAGGCACAAAGGTATGTTTGTTTATTCATCTTTGTTGGGAGGTTCTAGTATTTTCTTTTTAGACAGTATAAGAAAGCTGTTTTGTTAGAGACCGGCCCATGATGAAGAAAGTGAGTGGAGCTGGCGGCAAAGTGAGCAGGCTTCTTTACTTTTGGGAATGAAGATAGCCCAAGGGACCCAGTGCAGCTTTCCACGTGCTGCATGGGTCTCCACCTCCTGTTATAGAGGATACACCTTCAGTACAGACAGACAAACCCTGCTGTTGAACTAATGGTCATGCCAGCTGCACTGTCCTGTGGACCCTCAAACCTCTTCCAGACCTGAGATGCTTTTCCTCCCATCTCCCTGAGCCCTGGTCCCAGATCCGTGTCTGCTGCCCTCTCAGTCAGGTCTCTGGGTACCAACAATGGCTTCCCCAGGAGCTGTGCTTTGCTGTTCTGTAGGTTCAAAAATGTCAGGATGGAAGGAGCCTGAATCTAAAACCCTTACTTAAATTACCCTCCTTTTTAGTCCCCTACCACCACCAACTCCATTGGCCTTCAAGGAGCCCTGGAGACAAAGAGATTCTAGTAGAATCCTTAATGTATATACCTGAGATACACCTGGGGAGAATTTTCAAATTTAGACCACTGACAGCAACAGACTTGCTAGATGCAGGGACCTCCCAAAGTGATTCTGCTATGTAGCCCTAGTTAAGCATCTAATACTATGCGGACTATGCGGCAATCTTTTTCTTGGGCTAAAGGTACTTTTGTTTTACCCATCTGCCTCAAGCTGTGAGCTCCTTAAAGACAGGGATCAGGTCCTATTCTTTGAATCTTACTACCTATCTTAGGGTAGGTACCTAATATTTGTAGAAGAGGTGGGAAGTTCTTTAGCTCGGAAAGCCAAGGCTGGCGAATGTTAAATGAATTAGCCATAATTGGCCAATGAATGACATAATGGTGACATAATGAATTTGTTGCACGGATCATCTCACTTCATTGTTCTTTCTATTATTCCAGTACTCTCGTCTGAACTTTACCCTCTAACTTTATAATATCTACACATCCTCTCTCTGGCGGGACCTAATCCCTGATTGCAGCTGATATGATGTGCTAAAAACCATACTGCCCATCTGACAGCTTTCCTTTTCTCTTCTCGTTGTCTCTGGCTTCTTATCACCCATGACATAGTGTAGATTCTTATCTCCCAAGAAACACACTGGTGGTGCCCTCCCAGAGGTTAGGGGAACCAGAATTCATCTCCTAAATCATTATAAATCAATAACTAAACTTTACAATCGGCTCCTCAGATTCCTGTAAACTTCCCATGATTCTGTTCCTTGGGATGTAAAGCAGCATAATGTTACCAAAAATCTAGTGGGCTCTCTTTGAGTTATGTCAATTAATCAGAAAAAAAACTGTGTTGACTGAATATTGACACATGTACTGAGTATATGTGAAAGTGAAAGGCTAACAAATGTATTTTTTTTTAAATTTTTTTTTTCAACGTTTATTTATTTTTGGGACAGAGAGAGACAGAGCATGAACGGGGGAGGGGCAGAGAGAGAGGGAGACACAGAATCGGAAACAGGCTCCAGGCTCTGAGCCATCAGCCCAGAGCCCGACGCGGGGCTCGAACTCACGGACCGCGAGATCGTGACCTGGCTGAAGTCGGACGCTTAACCGACTGCGCCACCCAGGCGCCCCAACAAATGTATTTTAACAACAACAACAACAAAAGATCTCCCTAAGAATCAGTAGATTTGGTGATTAGTCTTCATTAGAGGATTCACAGCCTCTAATGCCATATTTTTATTAAATTAGGCTTTTCGACTCATTAAATTTTTTTAATGTTTATTTTTGAGAGAGAGAGAGAGGAGAGGGAGAACAGGTGGGGGAGGGGCAGAGAGAGACAGAGAATCTGAAGTGGGGTCTGCACTGACAGCAAACTCACGAACCATGAGAGCATGACGTGAGACAAAGTCAGATGCCCAACCAAATGAGCCACCCACATGCCCCAACTCATTTTTTATACTGCAGCCCTGGATAGATGATCAACTATAGACAATATAGTGATGGAAGTACAGAGAATCTGAGAATGAAGTCTTCATGTGTCCTTAGTTTCCCTCCTTGGGCCATTGTATCTCTTCTATTTATTTCTAGCGTAGCACCCATCGTACTACAAGTATTTGTTTTTGTGATCATTTTCTCTCCTAGATTCCAGGCAACGTAAGGGCAGAGAAATGCCTTGTCCGTCTTTGTATCACCAGCATATACTCAATAAACACATTTAAATGAATGGATAACATTTGACTCGCAAAGTAAAGATAAATATTCTTACTTTCATGGTGAAGGTGGAGAGAATTGCACATGACTATCCACACTATCATACAGTGATCTCTTAATAGCAACAATTATAAATACAGTATTCATAATGGTGGCTAACATTTATTGAGAGTTTATTATGTGCTGAGTACAATGCTTAGCTCTGAGTATTAGGTCATCTAATTCTGACAACAAGCCCTATAAGGTAGATTCTATTGTTTCCCCTGTGTGTACGAGATACAAAATACATTTAGAAAAGTTGAGTAACTTGCCCCAAGTCACATAATCTGTAAATAATGGAAATAAGATTTAAACCCAACTCTGTTTGACATTAGAAACTATCTTCTCAACCACTGTACTATACTGCCTTCCCTGCCCTGCTGTTGCCCAATTTCCTGATTGTATTCAAGGATAATCTTAAGACAAACTCATGAGAACTATAAATATTTGCTCTGGCAAAGTCAGGACTCATTATGTTTTGGAGCATCAGAGTCTTATATGAAAATGTTAATTTCTCCAAAATATGTTTGCTCTTAAATGTTTAAAGTGCTGACTTACATTACATTGCTTCTGTGTTATGAAAGCTGTACTTTCCACCGGGCATTGGAAAATTGTGAGATGGATGGAATTTATCATTACAGAGCAAATACCAAATCAATTTTGACTGATTGATTGAAGCCTTCCCATTTCCACCTTTTGCCTGCCCTTGTCAGTTCTCATATCTCAGCACTGTTTATACCCCTCATGATGGCACCATGTGTCAGCTAAGAAGGGCTCATGCATCACACTTTCCTGGTGACTTATGAGAATGCTTTACCCAAAAGAACGGCTTTTTGCAGTGGAATTTCAGGAGCTCAGCTGGCTATGCCTTTAGTGACCCCACTGTTTAGTCAGCCAGTGTGTTAGGTAGACCAGGATTCAAATCAGAACTTGGCCCTAATGGTATGACTTTGCACTTTTTATTATGTCACAAGCCAAGACTTGGAGCAATTTTCTTGAACTTCAGTCTTCTTGATAAATGGACCGGTGCTCTATCAGAAGGAAACTTCTTTCCAGTGTCTGTCCCTGTTTATCTTAGAATGGATGCCTCACAACTATGTTGTCTCTATTATCATGTTTTTCCAAACAGTAAAGGTGTTCCTACCAAACTGTGTGCTGCTTTCTGATGGGCTCATATACGTCAATATACACCCTATCTAAATAATGCTGCTTTTCCTTCTAATAATCATTCCTGAAGATTGACTGTTCTGATCTTATAAATAATCAGACAGTTTTACATTATTCAGACATCCTGCCCCTAGAGCTTACCTGTAAACAGAGCTCTTTTGAAGAATCCAGCAAATATTAATAAGAGTAGCATCTGAACCAAAATGTTAATTTGGTTATATTTCACATTCTGTTTAAATTCATCTTGCCTCAGTGTTAAAAACCTCACCTAAACTCCTTCAGCAACTTCACCTTAAATGGTTTGTCAGTAATTCATCCTTCTCACTTTTACTTGATGCCCTGAAGTGACCATTTCAGACTAATGGAAAGCCCATGAAAAAGTTAGGAATTTATCATTACATCCAGTCAAAAGACCATAAATGATTCTCCATTAAATCAGACTCTCCTTTGTTTTGTTTTTTCTTTCAGTCTTCAGTCAATGGCAAAAGATGAGGTATAGAATGAAGAAGTTATGTGTTTCCGCATAAATCAGGGAATCTTTCACTTGGAAGGAGCCTCGAAGTTTCTCCATTCTCTACCCTTTGCTTCCTTCCAGGGTGGCCATCCTGTCTCTGAAGTTCCTGGCAAGTGGTTCCCAAGCCTTTTCTTGAGCACAGTTAGTGAAAAGGAGCTTACTCCTTTGAAGGAAGCCAAATCCAATGATGGGTGGCTCGGGTTATAAGAAAAATGCTCCTTGAATAGAAAGAAAAATCTACTTCCCTATTATTTCTACCAATTAATCCGAATCTTGCCTTCAGAAGAAACCCTGCATAGATTTCATTCCTCCCCCGCCCCGGGGAACCCTGAAGGTATGTGCAGATAACCAGGTTTTCTCACACTCCCTCCCTCCCTCAGAGGCCTGGTGTTCAGTATATTTATCATCCTGAGGATTCTCTAGATGCACTCTATTTTGGTAAAAAAAAAAAAAAAAATCTTTTTTAGAATTATACTTTTTCTTAGTTTTAAAAAATCTGAAATTATGCAATGCGCAAGGTAGGTTATAAAAACCTAAAATCTTAACATCTCCTCCCCTCCCCAAGGGGTAACCATTCTGAGCCATTTGTTGTGTATTCCTCTGGCTGTCAATCTGTCTTATAATACAGATTTAACTGAGTAATTCTGTTCCCTTCATAAGATGTACCACAAATTCGTCGAATCAAAAAAATCAAGTATTTTCCTCACAGATTTGAATCTATATTTTATTATTTTTAAAAAGTGCTTAAGGGGCGCCTGGGTGGCTCGGTCGGTTAAGCGTCCAACTTCGGCTCAGGTCATGATCTCACGGTCCGTGAGTTCAAGCCCCACGTCGGGCTCTGTGCTGACAGCTCAGAGCCTGGAGCCTGTTTCAGATTCTGTGTCTCCCTCTCTCTCTGCTCCTCCCCTGTTCATGCTCTGTCTCTCTCTGTCTCAAAAATAAATAAACGTTAAAAAAAGGTGCTTAAAATAACATACAACTGTAATTTTGGCTCATCTTTGCCTTTTGGAGATGTGGCTTTGGAAGCAAGAAAGAAATGTGGGTTTCCACTTGGCAGATGATTAAATCTGTTTATACAAATCATACATGTGATAAGGGATCAATATCCAAAACATATAAAGAACATGACTTAATACTAACTAAAATCTGAGAAAAAATTGGCAGAGGACTTGAGTAGACATTTTTTAATTATTTGGGTTTTTTTAATGTTTATTTATTTTTGAGAGAGAGAGAGAAACAGAGTGTGAGTGCGGGGGGCAGGGGGCAGAGGGAGGCACAGAATCTGAAGCAGGCTCCAGGCTCCCAGCTGTCAGCACGGAGCCCAATGCGTGACCCAAAGTCACAAACCATGAGATCATGATCTGAGCTGAAGTCCTACGGTCAACCAACTGAGCCACCAAGGTTCCCGAATAGACATTTTTTCAAAGACATGTAGATGGCCATTAGACACATGAGAAGTTGCTTAACATCACTAATCATTAGGGAAATGCAAATCAAAACTGCAATGTGCTGTCACCTCACACAGGTCAGGTTGGCTATTATCAAAAAGTTGAAAATAACACAAATATTAGAATGTGGAGAAAAGGGAGCCCTCATACACTGTTGGTGGGAATATAAATTGGCACAACTACTGTGGAAAATAGTATGGAGGTTCCTCAAAAAATTAAAAATAGAAACACCATTTGTTCAAGCAATTCCACTTCTGGTATTTATTCAAAGAAAACAAAAACAACAATTTGAAGAGATATATGTACCCTTATGTTTATTGCAGCGTTATTTACAATAGCCAAGGTATGGAAGCAACTTAAGTGTCTATCGATAGATGAATGGATACAGAAGATGTGGTTTGCTGTAAACACAATGGAATATTACTCAGCCGTAAAAAAAAAAGGAATGGGATCATGCTATTTGCAAATCATAGTGGACCTAGAGGGTATTATGCTAAGTGAAATAAGTCACATAGAGAAAGGCAAATAGCATATGATTTGACATATACGTGGAATCTAACAAACAAAACAAAACAAAATAGAAACAGACTTATAGATACAAGAAACAAACTATTAATTACCAGAGTGGGAAGAAGATGGGGCGGGGCAGGGCAGGGGGGAGTGAAATAGGTAAAGATAATTAAGAGGTACTAACTTCCAGTTATAAAATAAATAATTCTTGGGGATATAAAGTACAGCATAGAGAATTTAGTCAGTAATATTGTAATAACTTTGTATTGTAACAGATGGTAACCAGGCTTATGGGGATCACTTTGTAATGTAAAGCAATATCAAGTCACTATATTGCACACCTGAAACTAATAAGATACTGTGTGTCAATTATACTTCAATTAAAAAAAAAGAATATTCTTCTTGAGAAGAGGACGAATTTTGTAGCTTCATGGACTTCAAGCCTTTTGCAGAGATTCATTTTTCTCCAAACACTGGGAACATTCATAATAATGTCCAACAACTTTTATATAAACCAGCCATAGAATTATGGTTTTTCTCTTTGAAAAATGTGGTCTACCATGTTATATTTCTGCTTGATAATTTTACAAAAGAGCGAAAATCTTCTTACTACTTCATAATAGCGCATATGTCCTAACAGAGCTCTGTTTCTTAGGTTAATCTTGTATAGGGATTAAAGTAGGTCAGTGTTTTCCTAAGTGTGGAACTTCTTCACTGATATTACAGCAGATGATTTTTAGGCATTTTAGGGATCATAGTGAATACCTTGAATCATAAGTGAGAAAAGGATTTCTTCAATTATCTTTCAATTTTGTTAATTAAAAGAAGAACACAATCACATGTTGGTTTCTAACATTAACCAGTTTCCTTTTAAGTAGAAAGAGCAGGTCTTTGTGGGCACAGCCTTTGGCTGACCGCAAGATTTAGCTAGAATTAGAATTGTTTTATTTTCACTTTATTTACATTAACAATTACCTTATATTTATGGAGATTGATATTGGTTTTCTATTAAATCTAGTATAGGAAGTTGCCTTTAAATCAATTCATTTAGGGAAGAAAAATATGTTGCTTGAAGAAAAATACTTAATAAATAATGTACAGGTGGTGTTTGGCTATTAAACCATATATGGATGAATTTAGGAAACCAAGATGTAAATGATATACAACGTAGTATGAGATCATATTCTCATTTAGGTGTTGGCTCCATTTGGATTTTTTTTCCTCTCTCTCCTGGTCTCAGTTACAGTCACACACCAGTCACTGAATGAATGACCCCTTCTTCCTAACAGTGAGAATCCTGGGTGTAGGGTGGGGAAATCCTGTAACTGTTTTGGTCTTCCTTCAACAAGCTCATCTCAGTGGCCCTTCCTGGTAGAAAGGTGATTCCTGGAGGACATTCCCCTTCTCTTTCAATACTGTCACTGTTGTAGCCACCGCATTTTGCACTGCACAGCTGTGTGTCGCATGTTCCTCTCGCCCTGAGAGTGCCCCATCTAAGCTTTCTCCTTTGTCTTGGTTACAAAAGAGTAGTATTCTACTTTAATTTTGGTGTCACTGAGAATGACATCCATCCACAAAACAACTTGAATTGGAAGAGGCAGAGAATGGAATGATGGACATTTGTAATAAAAGATTATTGTGTCCCTGCTTAAAAATATTTATTAATTCCAATCTCATGATTGGCCAAATCAATACAAGTGGACTCAAAAATAGGTAACTATTAAAAAAAACCTATTAAAAAACTATTTAAAAAATTAAGAAACTGTAGAAGTTCTCAAAGTGTCATATCAGGATGGTTTAATTGTCTAGTCAGTACACCATTGCTTCAGCTGAAAAGAAACGTACCACATCGGTTCACCAGCATGCATTCTCATGCATGGAGTTCCATTAAGGGACAGGGACAATCTGTCCTGGATAAGGAACATAAGAGTCCTACAATATGATTAATGGATTAGTAATTCTTAGAGAATTAGAGTAAAATACACTTAACATAAAATTTTAATGAAAACGTAACTACCACCTTTTTATTCAGAAAATCCCTTAAAGGACTTCACATTTTTAAAGGACATTTTGGTAAATGCTAAATCTATGAAAGATTGCTCAAAGCAAATAATAGATCACAGAGTTCCCAATTCTATTGGAGCCTTTTTTTTTAAGGGGGAGTAACTAGCAAGATGCCTTCTAGAAATAAAATTTTAATAATGCCATAAGAATTTGGTGGTGGTAAACATAGATGTTGTCAAAAATCCACCTATTTTTAAGTTTCCTTGACCAATAGAAACCTACCTACCTACTCTGAGTGATAGGTGATAACAGATCTTTTCTGATTTTGTGAAGCTTTATTTATTTATTTGTTTATTTAGGATTTTTCCCCAGTCTTGCCCACTTTTAGGGTTTTGCCACTAGTAATGTTTTGTATATGTTGCTGTTTTGTAAAAGAGAAGACAGTATGGGAGCTGAGAGGGAGGAGCAGTAGGATGACAGTTGGAAACTATGACGTTTTGTGCATGTAGGTCCTGAGAAAAGGGTGAGAAAGGGTGCCCTGTATATTTTAACCACAAGATAATCGAGGAGAAGATGGCCACTGCTTTCGATGAATAAATATTAACTCTTTAAGCATCATTAATGTTTAACGGAAGTAACAAATTACTTACACATTTTTTTCTGAGGGAAAGGAAATGGAACACATAAATGGAAGACTTCTTTTTAAAAGAGGATAAGGTTATTTTGCATTTTACTCATTCTTTAAAATTGAGCATGGGGAGTAGTCTTAGAGAGAATCCAGTTTCCCCAGTTTGGCAAATTGGAAAACTGAAGCCCAGGGAAACTGTACCTGCCTCAATCAACCACCAAACCAGAGCTAGATATGAAGACTCCTGCTTCTCAAACTATCCCTCCTTTCCAGGGCAACATTATCCTTCTCTTTTGCTTTTAAGAATTCTCTTTAAAGGGTGCCTGGGTGACTCAGTCAGTTGAGTGTCTGACTCTTAATTCTGGCTCAGGTCAGTATTTCAGGGTCATGGGATCGAGCCCCTTGTCAGGCTCTGTGTGAGCACGGAGCTGCTTAAGATTCATCCTTTCTCTCTTCCATCCTGCCCCCTCCATTCTTTCTCTCGCTCTCTTCTAAAAAAAAAAGAGCTCTTAAGGGTTTGCATGAAATCTATGATATGCCCCTAATTACTCAGAAAAGGATCAACCTTGAAAAGAAATTTGGAGGTTAGTTTATTTAAAGACTTTAACAATGGAAATTAAGTATGACTAGCTGTACAGTTCTGACTGTAAAATTCACTGAAATTCACTGACTGTAAAATTGATGAAAAAAATATACATATATATATATCCAACTGGAAGTATTATGTGTGTTTTTAATATATTATTGACAAATAAACATCCAAGTTAGCATATAGCACAATAATGATCTCAGGAGTAGAATCCAGTGATTCATCCCCTATGTATAACACCCAGTGCTCATCCCAACAAGTGTCTTCCTTAATGCCCCTTGCCCATTTAGCTCATCTCCCCACCCTCAACCCCTCCAACAACCCTCAGTTTGTTCTCTATATTTAAGAGTCTCTTATGTTCTGTCCCTCTCCCTGTTTTTATTTTGCTTCCTTCCCTTATGTTCATCTGTTTGATATCTTAAATTCCACATATGAGTGAAGTCATATGGTATTTGTCTTTCTCTGACTAATTTCACTCAGCATAATACACTCTGGTTCCATCTACAGTGTTGCAGATGGCAAGATTTCATCCTTTTTGATTGCTGAGTAATACTCCATTGGGTGTGTGTGTGCGTGTGTGTGTGTACACACACCACATCTTCTTTATCCATTCATCTGTCAGTGGACTTTTGGCTCTTTCCATACTTTGACTATTGTCAATAGTGCGGCTATAAACATTGGGGTACATGTGCCCCTTCGAAACAGCATACCTGTATCCCTTGGATAAATACCTAATAGTGCAATTGCTGGGTCATAGGGTAGTTTTATTTTTAGTCTTTTGAGGAACCTCCATACTGTTTTCTGGAATGGCTGCACCTGTTTTCATTCCCACTATCAGTCCAAAAGGGTTCCTCTTTCTCTGCATCCTCGCTAACATCTGTTGTTGCCTGAGTTGTTAATTTTAATCATTCTGACTGTTGCGAGGTGGTATCTCATTGTGGTTTTGATTTGTATTTCCCTGATAAGTGATGTTCAGCATATTTTCATGTGTCTGTGCACCATCTAGATGTCTTCTTTGGAAAAGTGTCTATCCATGTCTTTTGCCCATTTCTTCACTGGAGTATTTGTTTTTTGGGTGTTGAATTTGATAAGTTCTTTATAGATTTTGGATACTAACCCTTTATCTGATATGTCATTTACAAATATCTTCTCCCATTCTATCGGTTGCCTTTTAGCTTTGCTGATTGTTTCCTGTGACAAATAAGCCTATTTTTAACATGCAGGAAGTGGGTGAGAAAACAGCAGATAGTACCCTTAAGAGCAAAACAGAAGCAAGCAACCTGCCAGAAAGTCCTCATCATAGGCAGTTGGCTTCTTCACTTTACCCTTAAAAATGAAGAGGAAACCTGCTTCCCCCTACTCTCAACCAGTGATCTTAAAAGCAGTGTCTCTAGAACTTACATATAGAAAGGACTTAAAAGAGGCAATCTTTTTGGAATGGGTGGCTAAGGAATTTGTATTGTAGCCATGATTGCAAACATGGTATTTATATTTAGGCTGTCTGTTTGCTTTGAGTAGTTTGGGGAAGGGAATTAATGGAAATTATAGATAGGCTCAAGTGCCCCCAATATCTCTCCAATGCAAGGCATTGCTGTAAGTATTAGACTGCTTTCCTGTCTAAACAAAGGATAGATTTGCCTACCCCACTACCGTAGTGAACATAGGTCTTCCTCCAAGGGCAGACCTACTGATTCTCTGTTTTGTTGGAGAGAGTTGTTCTGTTCTGTTGGAGAGTTTGCCATGACATACAGTGTTTCATAGACCATTCGCCCCCAGGGCTCTTCAGTCAGCAGTGTTATACCTTGACCTCCAGTTCCCTCCAGAAATAAGTTGGCTATAATCACATCATTTCTAAGGCTTAAACAGGAGAATGATTAGTGCCAAATTTCCGAAAGCCATCAGTCTCGTCTGCCATCACTTCCTGAGATCTTCACTGCGTGTAAGTACTAATTTCTCTGACAGTCTCTCGTTGGATCCTTCTCTACAATGAATCTTTCTCCAAAGGTTCTTTTCTTACCTTCCTCGGGCCCTGGGCTCTAGCTCAATCCTCTGTTTAATTGGTTACCTTCTGATGACTCTTACCCTCATGAAGCAACTCAAAACCAGCTAAATTCATAGCATTCCTATATTCCTGAAAAGGGTCCAGCATTTCATCCATTTATTCATTTAGTACACATTTACTGAACATCAAACATGAATCAGAAACTATAATTCTAAAGATATAAGCACTCAGTTCTTATGCCTGGGTGGCTCAGTCAGTTGAGTACCTCACTCTTGGTTTCTGCTCAGGTTATGATCTCATGGTTATGGGATTAAGCCCCACTTTGGGCTCTGCACTGAGTGTGGAGCCTGTTTGGGATTCTCTCTCTCCCTCTCTCTTGTCCCCTCCCTTCTCTCAAAATAAATAAACATTAAAAAGTAAATAAACACTCATCCCTTGCTCAGAGGACATATATTGAGGGCCAGACATGTTAAATAAATAATCAAAGACAGTGTGCTTTAGGAGAAGCTATGGGAGTGTGTAGAGAAGCAGGTGGGAGCATACAGATGTCAGGGAGAGCTTCCTGGAAGAAGTCACCCCTAACTTGAATCTTAAAGGATAAGTAGGCATGAAATAATGATTAGAGAGAGAAAGGTATCCAGGCAGAAAGAACAGCATGAACAAAGGCCTGGAAATAAGAATCAGCACAGGGAATATGGAGAATTTCAAATAGCTCAGTATTGAGGAACATAAAGTATCAGGAAGAAGTGAGTGGCAAGGTAGTCACTGGAGAGTTTTAAGCATGGGAGTAATGTCAAACTTACAGTCTAGAAAGATTGCTCTCACTAAAGAATAGAGAACTAATTGAGATGTGCAAAGCTGAAAGTAGAGAGATAAGTGAGGGAACTATGGCTATAATCCGAAGAAAAAAGTATAAGGGCCTAACCTAGACCAGGGAGCAGACAAATGTGAGAGCTATATAAGAATCAAAATAAGAAA
Source organism: Acinonyx jubatus (assembly GCF_027475565.1). Lineage (NCBI taxonomy): Eukaryota > Metazoa > Chordata > Mammalia > Carnivora > Felidae > Acinonyx > Acinonyx jubatus. The sequence continues at coordinate 87,741,162 of NC_069383.1, forward strand.
GACTATTTTATTCTTGAGAAAAAAGCAACAAATTAGGGCCCAGCTCCCAGCTTAAAGATTGGATAGATGGTGACCTCTCCATTTGTCTGTGGGACAGAAATAAAGGGGAAAAGCCAATTTAGAAAACTTGGTTTTGACTATGTGGGTTTGAGGGGACCGTCAGACATTCAAATATGGAAGTTTAGCACACAATTAGCAATATAGCAACAATAAATACTAGGTAGAAACATTTAGGTAGATGAGACCACCCAGGGAGATTCTGTAGAATGATTGGAAGAGTAAGATGAAAATGGAACTCTGGAAAAATGCACATTTCAAGAGCAAGCAGAGGAAGAAAATCAAGGAAAAAAGATACAGCAAAAAAAATGGTTAGAAGAAAATGAGGAGAATCAGGAGACCATGATATCACCAAAGCCAAGAAAGTAGAGACTTTCAGAAAGGAAAATATCATCACTGGTTTGAGGTTCAGCAGGGAGTTATTTTAAGGATGGAAGAGTGCCCATTCAATTTTGCAAGCTAATGCAGGAGAATTTTTAGTAGGGTGGGGAGGAGGGCAATGAAAGCCGGATTGCAATGGGTGTTTATATGAATGGGTGGGAAGAAGTAAGGGTATCTTTGGGAGTTTGGATGAGAAGGGAAGAGAAAGCTGAGTCAGTAACTACAGGGATATCATCAATGGAAAAAAGTCATCAGAAGAATGATAGTAATTGAAGATATGGGGATGAGATGAGGGATTGGTGAATACATATGGTTCTAGAGTTCACTGGAGAAGTTGTGGTCAAGAGCATAGACAGAGTATTGGACTTGCCGGAGTCACCTTCTGAAGTTTGGGTATGCTTCTGAAGATGGATTGGATATAGGTAAATTTGGGGGAATATTAGGGGAGCCTGAAACAGGAAGTTGCATGAGGTCATACCCAATAACCTCTTGTGGGACCAGTCTAAGATTCCATTGGAGAGGAAAGGGAGAAGGACAAGGATCCAATTGGAGACTGTCAGAGAAATTAGTACTTACACACAGTAAAGACCCTCAGGAAATGATGGCAGACAAGACTGATGGCTTTTGGAAATTTGGCACTAATCGCTCTCCTCTTTAAGCCTTAGAAATTATGTGATTATAGCCAACTTGTTTTTGGAGGGAACTGGAGGTCAAGGTATAAGACTGTTGACTGAAGACATAAAGAGATTGATGGGAGACACTTCTCTGGGCATTTCTGGGCACTTGGGAGGTCCTGGCATTGATGCTGGGCCCAATTAGCAAATAAAGGGCCTGAGTGGTTGTCTTAGTTTCAACCCCATCCCAGTAGGTGGTGGTAGCAGAAAGCCATGATGGGGGCAGGGAGGTGGGGGTTGTTGCTGGGATGTAAAAGAGAGAATCACTCTCCCTCTTCTCTGAAAGTACTAATGTTTCATGAGAGGATAATTTAGTTGAAACTGACAGTGGACAAATCAGACCAATTTGCATCGTGATGTTTCAGAGACTTGCTTTCCATGGTCAGTGGGGTGTGTGTGTGTATGTGTGGTCTGTATTCATGAAGAGCCAACAGTTTAATGTTGTAGCCTTCTTGTTCTCCTCTTTTATTCTGACCCTTCTCTCTCCTGGATCTAAATTTGTTCTGTGATTCTTAATTCCCAGCAATGGGAAAGTAAGAGCTTAAACCTTTTTTTGTTCTAGCACCAACTGTATTTTAACTGATGTCAGAGAAAAGTATTTGATGTCAAAGAAGGTGTTTGAACTCTGACAGTTAAAATTCAGGCATTGACTTCAGATGGCTGCTGACTTGGAGCGGCACAGGATTTTTGCCTCATCTGTGAACTGGCCCATCCTTCACCACGGAATAGCTAGTGTATCAGAGACCCTTCTACTTAGTGGGTCAGATTCCATCACAGAGAGAACACTGAGACTGTTTGACTTAAACAGTTATCCCTTCTGAGAATATTTGAAAAATCTGGAATCATGAGTCCTGTTAATTATGTATTAGTCGGGATCCAAGATCAGGGGTAACCATCATGGTAGAGAAGGTTTACTCAAGTCAGAGCTAAAATGTTTTTACCAGCCATCTTTGCTCATATTGAAAATTTCTGGGAATAAGAAAAATGAGTAGGGATTTCATCCAAGTTTTTGGGAGAGTGTTGCCCCTTTGGGACTCATGGTCTGGAAAATTTGCACACATTTAGACTGTATTTCTTTTGGTTAATTAGCTCAACTTCTTGAAACGTCCTGTTTGAAAAATGTATTGGTTCCATTTAGGAACCATTTAGGAATGTTTCTAACATTCCTAACATTCCTAAATGTTAACATTTAGGAACACCTAGCATGTGCCAGGCTGCTCTGGGTGCAAGGGATACAAATGTGAGACATACAGCATGTCTTCATGGAGACAAAGAGGTGTCTCCCTCATTGTCACTGTGATATCACAGCCATGACAGCAGGACATGACGGTGCCAGGTTTCTGTTTTAGAAAGTTCATTCTTCCTTGGGGATTTAAATGGTCTAGAGCCAAGACTCATAAGCACTTGGCTGATGTGGTCAGCAGTCCAGAAAGAGAGTAATGAAAAATTAAGGAAAATCCAATGAAATGAAATGAGGAAAAAGTAAAGAAATGAAGAAGTGAGGAAAAATTCAAGATTCCAAGACCCCCTTGCCATTTAATGAGAGAACTGCTTATATGAGCTAGATTTTCTCTGACTATGTCACCTGATGGGATACCTGCAGAATGGGAAATTAGAGCTAAATCTTATTGTCAGCACACCACTGACTGAAGCTTTCAGATCAATCCTATAGTCTCCCCCTATGTGCCTCAGTTTCTCTACCATGTAAACCTGAAGCAGCAGTAGGACTTCTGTTCTCATGTCTCACAAAATCCTCTCCTGCCCTTCTCTTCCGTGGCATTGGGTTACACGTGACCAGCCTATCCATGAGAAACTCCCTCAATCATGTCTCATAATTCAGTTGCCTGTGTTAATCACTTATTGCTGCCATTCTTTGAATTCATGCCAAGTTTTTTACCTCCTTTGACATTGAAAGTTCTGTATTCTTTTCTTTTTGCTTTTTAAAAATTTTGTTAGAGAGAGAGAGCGTGTGACAGCAGGAGAGTGGGGGAGAGGGAGAGAGAGAGAGAGAGAGAGAGAGAATCTCAAGCAGGTTACATACTCAGCACAGAGCCCAACATGGAGCTTAATCCCAGAAACCATGAGATCATGACCTTAGCCAAAATCAAGAGCCAAACGCTCAACCAGCTGAGCCACCAAGGCACCCCAAAAGCTCTGTATTCTTAGAATTCTCTTGCCGTATGTAAGGGGAAAAAATCGCATCCTTCTACTGTGTACTGTAACTTTTGTGTTTCCAGAGTCTTAAACTTTTCGTCACTGTGTTTCATTATAGGACCACCTATAATTTCTTTTCTATCAATGCTCTCAAATACTTCAACCTTTTCTAAGGTTTTTCTTCCTGTTCAGTGACTGCAATTTGAATTATCTAGTCCCTCCTACTTTATAAGCTAGTACTTTCTGAGTGTCATTTAGCTCCTATTGGATGATAAACTATCAACAATTTAAATTAAGGGGTTTTGTTCCCTTTTGGCTGTGTCAGAAAAATTTATTTTTGCATTCCTAAACTACATTGTCTTATTAGTGTGAATCTACTCTCCACGCTTACTAGACTGTGACTAGTAATAGGCAATTAAGGTATTTTCCACGTGAATGTATCCTTATGAAGTGCTTAAAAGAGTGGAAAAATAGGCTGTCATATCTGAGCAATAACAGATTTCCTTCCTACAAAGTACTCAAGGGCCCCATTAGGGAGAGATTTAGTGATCTGAGGTGTGGTTATGTAACACTATCAGTTAAATTATCTTCTGGCTTCAACTCAGTCCTTGTTATTAGCTATGTAGTATTCACTCAAAATCAGTACTGTTGATGTTTTATTTGGTAGACCCATTTTCAAGGGAGCTATGATTATTACCATAGGCAGAGTATTTAATAAAAGGCTATTCCATGAATGTTAATGAGAAAAAGCATGCTTGAAGGACATGCAGATCTGTTCTTGGAGTTTCATTGAAGGGCCAAAGGATCAGGCTTGCATGGCACTTGGTGAGGGATCTCCTCGTGATGTCATTTATGTTAGTTTTTAAAAAATCAATGTCAGGAGCGGAAGGGGCCTAGAAGCTAACTTAGTTCAGTTTCCTTCCTTTAATAGATGAGGATCCTAAGCTGTAGCTGTCAGCCCAGGTCACAAGGCCGTCTGGCTCTCAGCCTAGACCAGAATGTGGTCTGAATTCCTTACTGTCTTCGCTAGTCTTGCAAAACATCGCCCACATGGCACTGTGATACCGTATGGGGGTATAAGAATCAAGACCACAGAATCATCTGAGTGCGCTAACTGTGGTATTTTGTCTATTTCTACTCTACCACTTGACATTTCAAATTTCTATTTCATGATAACTTTAGAAAGATCTAGTTAATTTTGTTTACTTATTCAGCAAATACTCACTGAAGACCTGCTCTGGGTCAGGCATTGTATTTAGTGCCATATTTACTCTCATTAGATAATATCAAAACATACCTCACATTTTAAAAAATATTTTATTTATTTCTGAGAGAGAGACAGACAGTCAGACAGACACTGAGAGCAGGCGAGGGGCAGAGAGAGAGAGGGAGACAGAGAATCTGAAGTAGTCTCCAGGATCTGAGCTGTCAGCACAGAGCCTGACATGGGGCTCGAACTCGCGAACCGTGAAATCATGACCTGAGCAGAAGTGTGACACTGAACTGACTGAGCCACGCAGGCGCCCCAAACATACTCACATTTAATCGATGGTTTTATTATAAACATGTCACCTGCCTCCAAACAGGATTTGAGAAGCAAACAATACAAGACAGATACCATATGTTGTCATTCTAAAAATGTGCATGTTTTCTCATTTCTATCTCTCTGAATCAGTTATGCATCATAAAATGAGCAGACTGTAGCATTGTTTCATATGTTAATGGGCAGTTTTTTTTTTCTGAGTTCTTCATAGAATAACGGTTTATATCTTAGATTGGATTAAATAAGGTACATTTGGATAATTATAATAAAGATTTTTAAAAAGCAGGTGCAAAATAATTAAAAGTGAAAAGGATGTCAATTATAACTCAATAAAAACAATTTTTTTAATTTAAAAAAGTAAAAAAAAATTTTTTTAAACCTAGCCTAGAGCTACCTGTCACAGTGGAATGATAAACTTAATTCCAAATTTTCTACAAACATTGGCAGGATACCAGTTTTTTTTAAATTTTTAAATATTTTTATTTATTTTTGAGAGAGAGAGAGAGACAGAGCACAAGCAGGGGAGGGGAAAAAGAGAGGGAGACCCAGAATCCAAAGCAGGCTCCAGGCTCTGAGCTGTCAGCACTGAGCCTGACGTACGGCTCGAACTCGTGAACCAGGAGATCATGACCTCAGCCGAAGTCAGACACTTAACCAACTGAGCCACACAGGAGCCCCAAAGTTGGTTTTCTTTCTTTCTTTCTTTCTTTCTTTCTTTCTTTCTTTCTTTCTTTCTTTCTTTCTTTCTTAAAACTCAACATTTCTGTACTTTATTTTTTTTAATATGAAATTTATTGTCTAATTGGTTTCCATACAACACCCAGTGCTCATCCCAACAGGTGCTCTCCTCAATACCCATCACCCACCCTCCCCTCCCTCCTGCCCCCCATCAACCCTCAGTGGCTCCCTCCCTCTCTAACCTTTTTTTTTCCTTCCCCTCCACCATGGTCTTCTGTTAAATTTCTCAGGATCCACATAAGAGTGAAAACATATGGTATCTGTCTTTCTCTGTATGACTTAATTTCACTTAGCATAATACTCTCCAGTTCCATCCACATTGCTACAAAGGCCATATTTCATTCTTTCTCATTGCCACATAGTATTCCATTGTGTATATAAACCACAATTTCTTTCTTCATTCATCAGTTGATGGACATTTAGGCTCTTTCCATAATTTGGCTATTGTTGAGAGTGCTGCTATAAACATTGGGGTACAAGTGCCCCTATGCATCAGCACTCCTGTATCCCTTGGGTAAATTCCTAGCAGTGCTATTGCTGGGTCATAGGGTAGATCTATTTTTAATTTTTTGAGGAACCTCCACACTGTTTTCCAGAGCAGCTGCACCAGTTTGCATTCCCACCAACAGTGCAAGAGCGTTCCCGTTTCTCCACATCCTCTCCAGCGTCTATAGTCTCCTGATTTGTTCATTTTGGCCACTGTGACTGGCGTGAGGTGATATCTGAGTGTGGTTTTGATTTGTATTTCCCTGATGAGGAGTGACGCTGAGCATCTTTTCATGTGCCTGTTGGCCATCTGGATGTCTTCTTTAGAGAAGTATCTATTCATGTTTCCTGCCCATGTCTTCACTGGGTTATTTGTTTTTCGGGTGTGGAGTTTGGTGAGCTTTTTACAGATTTTGGATACTAGCCCTTTGTCCGATATGTCATTTGCAAATATCTTTTCCCATTCCGTTAGTTGCCTTTTAGTTTTGTTGATTGTTTCCTTTGCTGTGCAGAAGCTTTTTATCTTCATGAGGTTCCAATAGTTCATTTTTGCTTTTAATTCCCTTGCCTTTGGGGATGTGTCAAGTAAGAAATTGCTGCGGCTGAGGTCAGAGAGGTCTTTTCCTTCTTTCTCCTCTAGGGTTTTGATGGTTTCCTGTCTCACATTCAGGTCCTTTATCCATTTGGAGTTTATTTTTGTGAATGGTGTGAGAAAGTGGTCTAGTTTCATTCTTCTACATGTTGCTTTCCAGTTCTCCCAGCACCATTTGTTAAAGAGACTATCTTTTTTCCATTGGATATTCTTTCCTGCTTTGTCAAATATTAGTTGGCCATACTTTTGTGGGTCTAGTTCTGGGGTTTCTATTCTATTCCATTGGTCTATGTGTCTGTTTTTGTGCCAATACCACACTGTCTTGATGATTACAGCTTTGTAGTAGAGGCTAAATAAAGTCTGGGACTGTGATGCCTCCTGCTTTGTTCTTCTTCTTCTTTAAAATTACTTTGGCTATTCGGGGTCTTTTGTGGTTCCATACAAATTTTAGGATTGCTTGTTCTAGCTTTGAGAAGAATGCTGGTGCAAGTTTGGGATTGCATTGAATGTGTAGATAGCTTTGGGTAGTATTTTAACATTTTAACAATATTTATTCTTCCAATCCTTGAGCACAGAATGTTTTTCCATTTCTTTATATCTTCTTCAAAAATTCTCAAGAAGATACTAGCAAATCAAATGAAACAGCATATAAAAAGAATTATTCACCATGATCAAGTGGGATTCATTCCTGGGCTGCAGGGCTGGTTCAACATTTGCAAATCCATCAATGTGATACATCACATTAATAAAAGAAAAGATAAGAACCATGTGATCCTGTCAATCGATGCAGAAAAAGCATTTGACAAAATTCAGCATCCTTTCTTAATAAAAACCCTCGAGAAAGTCGGGATGGAAAGTACATACTTAAACATCATAAAAGCCATTTATATAAAGCCCACAGCTAATATCATCCTCAATGGGGAAAAACTGAGAGCTTTCCCCCTGAGATAAGGAACATGACAGGGATGTCTACTCTCACCGCTGTTGTTTAACATAGTGTTGGAAATGCTAGCATCAGCAATCAGACAACAAAAGGAAATCAAAGGCATCCAAATTGGCATAGATGAAGTCAAGCTTTCACTTTTTGCAGATGACATGATGTTACACATGGCAAACCCAATAGACTCCACGAAAAGTCTTCTAGAACTGATACATGAATTCAGCAAAGTCGCAGGATACAAAATTCAATGTACAGAAATCAGTTGCATTCTTATACACTAATAATGAAGCAACAGAAAGACAAATAAAGAAACCGATCCCATTCACAGTTGCACCAAGAAGCATAAAATACCTAGGAATAAACCTAACCAAAGATGTAAGAGATCTATACGCTGAAAACTATAGAAAGCTTATGAAGGAAATTGAAGAAGACCCAAGATTTTATTTAAATTGGAATAGTTTTACAAATCTAATCAATTATACTTTCTATTTTTTTTTAATTTTTTTTAATGTTTATTTATTTTTGAGACAGAGAGAGACAGAGCACGAGTGAGGGAGGGGCATAGACAGAAGGAGACACAGAATCTGAAACAGGCTCCAGGCTCTGAGCTGTCAGCACAGAGCCCGATGCGGTGCTTGAACCCACTAACTGTGAGATCATGACTTTAGCCAAAGTCAGATACTCAACGGACTGAGCCACCCAGGTGTCCCTATACTTTCCATTTTCAAACCTAGAATGTTCCGTGCTTGGGAAGATGAGCTAAGTGGGTTAGGTTCGAGCAGTATATAAATATAAATATAGATACAGATATAGGTATATGAGTATAACCATATATATAGCTTGTATTTTTATTTTTTATTTTATTTTAAAGTTTATTGATTTATTTTGAGAGAGACAGAGACAGTGTGAGCAAGGGAGGAGTAGAGAAAGGGAGAGAGAGAGAGAGAGAGAGAGAGAGAGAGAGAGAGAGAATCCCAAGCAGGCTCTGAGCTGTCAGGGCAGAGCCTGATGTGGGGCTCAAACTCACAAAACTGTGAGATCATGACCTGAGCTGAAACATAACCAGATGTTTAACCGACTGAGCCACCCAGATGCCCCTATAGTTTGTGTGTTTATAAATGTGTGTGTGTGTGTGTGTGTATTTCCCTTGTACAAAATGAATTCTTATTTCATGTAAAGGTTTTTAAACCTACAGGTGGTTTCCCTCAATGTCCTTCTGATATTCAGTGTTGCCAGAAGTGCTCCTCTGGTTTCATGAACTACACCTTCTTTAAATGCTAACAGCTAAGCAGGAGATAGCGTTTATTCTCTATAATGTGAAGCATATTGTACTGTGGTTTCTGTGAGTGGTCAGTCTCATTATCATCTTGTATCTTCTAGAAGACCATCGCTGTGCCCATTCTATCCCAAGGCTCCTAATGCATCCTGACATCTTTAAGAAATGCTTAAACCATTCCCATGTAATACAGATTCTTTTTTTCCCCTAAACCATGGGGAGGTGAGAAAAATACATTTGAGTCTGTTTCTCTACAGAAGAACAAACAAACAAAAAATTGGTTAATTATTTTTATTGAGGCATATGTAGGTATCCCCTGCTTTCTGAAAGTTTGCTTTTGCAAAAGACCTACATGAGTACCAGTTTTCCTTTACTGAAAGAAATCGAAGGGTATTTTTGCTTTTATGAGAAAAAGGTGAAAAGAGAAAGTTCAGCATTTGTTTTTCAGTGAGACTCTAAAAGCCGCAGGCATCCAGAGTGGTGAGAGTGGCTTCGTTAAGTTCCTTCCAGGAAACTATACTCGGCATGTCAGCATCCAGCCGCCATGGCTTTGAGCTGTGTCTGTGGGCATCCTGTGCTCTCTCTCTCTCTTTATTTTGTGCATCCATTAGTAAGATGTGCCCAGGAGGTTATTTTGAGGTCTGGGAATACTCAAAAAAATTTTCCCATATAAATTAACGGTAATTGCTTCTTTGCTTTATGCCATTTCGGCTTATGAAAGTTTTCATGGGAATGCTCTACTTTCAGGTTATCAAGCGAAAGCTGTACAGAATATAAGGGGGGAGGGTGCCTCAGATAAAGAAATGCAGTAGAGGGGCGCCTGGCTGGCTCAGCTGGTTAAGCTTCTGACTTCAGCTCAGATCATGAGCTCGAGGATGTAGAGTTCGCGCCCCGCATCGGGTTCTGTGCTGTCAGTGCAGAGCCTGCTTCAGATCCTCTGTCTCCTCTCCCTCTCTCTTGGCCCCTCCCTTGCTCCCTCTCTCTCAAGAATAAATAAACACTAAAAAAAAGAAATACAGAAGACAATTATTTAAGGCATTTCTCTAAGTCACTTAATAGTGGTTGTGTGTCCCACGTGTCAAGAAAAAGTTACAGCCTGCTTTTCTAGGAAAGAGGTTTCAGAAAGAGTCATTGTGATTTTGTCTTAAGATTCACAACATTATAGACTTATTCTAGAAAAGCTTCCTCCTCGTGTGGGGAGGTTCTGGTGAGCCCTCCTGCCAAGAAGTCCCCGTGGCATTGCCAGTGATTACAGTCCTTATCACTTTCCATCCCACTTCCTGAGACGTTTGAACACTGGGTTCCCTTTCATGGTAGACAGATTCTGCCTTTGGCTGCTACATCCACACTCCCCCTCTCCAGCCAGGGGCACCTCCTGCCTTCACCTGTGGGTCCTAAGCCTCAGGCAGCCGGACAATAATGTCCTGTGGATCAAATAAAATATCTGAGGATATTTCAGAGCTTTACAATGTTTGATATTATATCACATTATATCATATTATATCAAGTCATACTATATTATAATGTCCTGTTTTACACTACAAACCTTGCTTCCATGGTTCTCCTGTCCAGTCCTTAGCGTATATTCTTGGGGCCTGCCCACCTGTGCCCCACCCTAGGGCATGATGGGGGCCACTTGAGAGTGCCCATCCACCAGTACAGACCACTCTCTACCTTATCTTTCTCACTCTACATTTAGGTGCAGCCCTAAATAGATGGACAGATTAGCAGATAAAGTCAAAGTCAACTGAGATACAACCAAGAGTGGGCAGTGAAGACCATGTTTGGGTATTTCTGAGCTTAAAGTAGAATTCTATTTGAAGTCTCCTAATTTGATGTTAGCCTCTTGCCCACCAGTTTCCCGGTGGGTCCTCATTATTTGACTGTTTGAAGATTTTTATAATGGATTTTGGAAGCATTCAAGAGGTCAACTAGGCTGAACTACATTGCCTGATCTTAGCTTATGCTTATCTCTTCCCCATTGTCTAAAGGCCCAGGTAAATGAGCCATTGAGTCAACATTGGCTGTTGCCATTGTCATTAGTATGGACCACTAACTTTGTATTTTGTAGATACCTAAATTACTCCATTCAGAGGTAAACGACACAAACTGGATTAGATCTCTAGTGAGGAACCTCAACCTGTAAAATTACCCTGCCGTTGAATGTAACAAATATTTATAGTATTAGATGAATACTATATATTAAATTGAGCATCTACCAATATGTTAGCATTGAGGACACAGTAGTGGGGCAAGACAGAGTTTCCACCCTCCTGGAGGCTACTATGTGGCTAACCTAGAACTGGGGCTTGCTTACAGGGTGCATTGTAGCTCTTGGTGGGGGTTGAAAGTTAAGTCTCTTTAACTAGTTAACTGCAAGATTTACACCTCAAAAACCAGCTTTTTGCAATGAGGCACTTAAATTCTTAACTACTGATGGTAGATCTGTGCAATAAATACAAGACCTTTGAGTGTTCAGACCTAAGCTAAAAAGGTGAGATACCCAGCAATGTACTTGCAAAGACCCTCAGGAGATGCATAGAAATGAAAACACTCATCTTGGAATAAGTTCTGAGAATGTGTTTATGCTTAAACTCTTTTCAGCCGACCAGTCAGGTTCCCTCTGAAATGCTGATATATGCAAATTATTGGTTACAATTTGGGAAGGCCCAGTACAGTTTGTCCTAGATGATAGGTGCAGTACATGTTATTTTTTTCCTTTTACCAAAAGTGTTATGAAGAAAATGTTCAAACATAGGAAAATGTGAAAGAATAGTGCAGTGATCACCCATCTACCTGCCACCTAGATTCTAGAACTAACAAGTTTTTGCTTTATCATGTATCTTTTTCATCCACCCTTCCATTAATCCAGCTTACTTTTTATATATTTCAGAGTGAGCCGCAGACCCCAGTGACCTTAACACTTAAGCACTTTATTTTTTTAATGTTTATTTGTGTATTTATTTTAAGAGAGAGAGAGAGAGAGAGAGAGCATGAGTGGGAGAGAGGCAGAGAGAGGAAGAGAGAGAAAGAATCTGAAGCAGGTTCTGCGCTGGCAGCACAGAACCCGATGCAGGGCTCAATCTCAAGAACTTTGAGATCATGACCTGAGCTGAAACACGATTTAGACACTTAACTCACTGAGCCACCCAGGTGCCCCAATACCTAAGCACTTTAGCACGCGTATGGTTAACTGGAGTTCAATATTTCATTACAGTGTAATGTATCAATCTTGCGTACCATTCAGTGAATTTTGGCAAACGCATACACCCCAATAACTCAAATGCCTATAAAGATCTAGGACATTCCCATCACCCCAGAAAGTTCACTCCCATCTTTCCCAATTAATCCCACTCCTACCCTTAGAGACAACCACTCTTCTGGTTTATTCCACCAAAGAGTAATTTTCCCTATTCTAAAACTTCATATAAATTGAATGAACTCTTAGGAAAGCCTTCTTTCACTTAGCGTATGTTTTTGGGATCCATTCATGCTGTTGCATCTATCCTAGCTCTTTTTATCAATGAGTGGTATTCCAGTATATGAATGTACCCAGTTTGTTTATTCACTCTCCTGCTGATGGACATTTAGGTTATTTTCATTTATGGATATTATGAATAAAACTGCAATGATCATTCTTTTATAACTCTTTTTGTGGGTATGTTTCATTTCCCTAAGTAGGAAGGAAGCTAATGTAGGAAGGTAAGAATGGAATTGCTGGATCATAGGTAGGTATATGTTTAGTTTTATAAGAAACTGGCAGAAACATTTTCCAAAGTGGTTGAGCCATTACACATTTGCATCAGCAAAGTATAAGAACTCCAATTGTTCCACATCTGCATCCCAACATTTTCTGTTGTCAGTCTTTTTAGTCTTAGCCATTCTTTTTTGTTTGTAATGTTTATTTTTACTTATTTTGAAAGAGTGCACACATGTGTGCACATGAGCCAGGGAGGGGTAGAGAAAGAGGGAGAGAGAGAATCCCTAGCAGGCTCTGCGATGTCAGCACAGAGCCCCATGTGGGGCTCGATCTCACAAATTGTGAGATCATTACCTGAGCCGAAATCAAGAGTCGGAACTTAACAGGCAGAACCACCCAGGCGCTCCTACTTTATCTTTATTAATACAGTTTGGACATGATTTAATTCTGTTGCCTGGCAGTTAACTAAAATACCATCTAAATGTAAACCAGCTGTCAAACCATTAGCCAGTAGTAGCATTCAGGTGTTATATATCAGATTAGATTAACCAAGATAAGAAAGGCAGACTGAGTCCTTAGTAAGGAGTCCTGATTATTTAGACAGAATGGTTTTTTTTTAAAGAAGTGTGCTTACATCACCACTTGAAGGAAATAGTAAAACGCAGAGCCATCACAATACGAGAGATTCATAGATAGTAGTTCTGAAAAGGAAAAAACAAATAAACAAACAAACCTCACTGGTCTTATTGGTCTGCGGAATAAGCAAGTCAGCACAATACTTCAGTGAACTCAACTAACCTAAATCAACTAAGAAGTATTTGACTTAGGCTTACCAGTATAGATGGCATCTGTAGGACTTCTTGTTTTGTTTGGTTTTGGTTTTGGTTTTATGTTTTCACGTTTTACATTTACAAACAAAGCCTCTTACACATACATGAAGGAGGGCCATCTGTCACACTGCAGTCCCTCAGAGGCACCTGAGCCTCACAGCTCTCTGCCATGATTGGCACTTTTCCCTCTCTCTCATCCTCTCTCCTTCTCCCTATTTTCAGCACTTTTATGTAGTATTCTACTCGTCCTCCCTGTCCTTCTTTTACCATCTGCCCTCTGTCTTCCCTGTGCCATGGACTTGTTATAGTGTCTTGTTATAGTGTCTGGTGACTCCTACAGGGGCTACTGCTGTGCCTTGAGGAGAGGGTGTGTGGCTAAGGCAATTTGCCTGAGGAGATGCCTGAGACTAAAAGGATTCTACCCAAGAAAACCTTGTAACCAACTCTGTTCCTCTAAAGGAAGATGTTGACATTTACCGTGAACAAGTATTACTTTTGTCAGATCTGTAAGGGGCTCTTCAGCATTTCCCATCATCGCCCACACCATTTTAATAACAGCCACTTCATTTGCATATGATACAGCCAGTGGTGGAAGTGGAGTAACGCACTGGGGAACACACACACACGCACGCACACACATACACACACACACGGCTTTGTCCCTGATGAATATTGAAGAGGGTAGAAGCCTTTCTAAGGTGAAAGTTTGGGCAGGCTACATTGTTCTACAATTTATCAGTTGATAACTTTTGCTGCCTCCAAGTCATTGTGTTTTCCCAAGTGAAGAACCTTTGGCTGAGCCCTAGAAATACACACGCTCCACAGAAATGAAAAGTTATTAAACCAAGACTGCAGGGGAATGCGGAGGAATGCTCTGTTTGTAATTCTGGGGGAAACAATTTGGAACACACTTTTGAAGGCTTAACAAAATTACTGAAAAATCTCCCAGGGAAACAAGCAGCCTTGTTTTTATCTGGTCTCCGAGGATTTCGTTTATCTTTTAGATCTACTTGCTGCAAAATAGTGATAATGCACAAATTCTGTGAGGTGTTAAATCTGCACCTACCCGTGGCTTGCCAAATTAATCAAATTACCTTAAAGTTAATGCAGTCGGTGAGAAGAGTTTAATGATATTCAAAACCTTCATGGTAATAATTACAGATGAAGAGGGTCAGTCAGTTGAGAATTAATGTGAAAAGTGAATAGAATGAAAATCCGAATTAGGATATCAGAACGTGCATAAATTGTGGGGAAGGTGAACCATGAAAATAAAATTTATTTATGTTCATTCAGAAGGAGGAAATGAAAGAAAGTGTGTTGGAATTTGAACCTGGGGAAATTTTATGGAATATATATATATATATATATATATATATATATGTAATTTATGGATTTTATAAATTTTATGGAAATTTATATATATGGATTGGACTGCGAAAGAGAAAGAGGAGTTAAGGATGGTTGGGTAAGCAACATTATTTCTTTTTACGCCTTCTTCTTTCTTTTTTTAAATTTTTTTAATGTTTATTTTATTTTTGAGACAGAGAGAGATAGAGCATGAACGGGGGAGGGGCAGAGAGAGAGGGAGACACAGAATCCGAAGCAGGCTCCAGGCTCCTAGCTGTCAGCACAGAGCCCGACGCGGGGCTCGAACCCACAAACCATGAGATCATGACCTGAGCTGAAGTTGGACACTCAACCGACTGAGCCACCCAGGCACCCCTCTTTCATTTTTTAGGGTGCTGAAAACAGCTATTATAATTCATCGACCCCTTCTACCCACGAATTTCTTTTCCTTGATGTCCTCTGTACACACATCTTTTATTTCTCCTCTGTATTTTTTTAAGTTTTTATTTTAATTCCAGTATAGCTAACATACAGTGTTATATTAGTTTCAGGTGTACAATATAGTGATTATTTCTCTGCAGTTCTAAAATGAAGAGATAAATTATCCTTCCTGCTAAAAAAAAAAAGATAATAATTGCACAAATCATTCCAAAGTAAACAATTGAGATGATTTAAAGTAAAACACCTTTTACTTTAATTATCTTACCTTACTCAGATCCCCCTTTTTAAAAGTTGTAAGTATACGGGGTTTTTTGAAGGAATTTAACTATGAATACCCTTTTAAGATTTCCAACGAGTAAGACATCTTAAGTACTTTAGAGTTAGTGTTGTCTACCCCCTACACTTTTCTAGAAGGCACTCAACAACAGATGATGTGGTAACTTTAAAAAGTAATTGAGGGGGTGCCTGGATGGCTCAGTTGGTTAAGCATCTGACTTCAGTTCAGGTCATGCTCTTACAGTTCATGGGTTCAAGCCCCACATCGGGCTCTGTGCTGACAGCTCAGAGCCTGGAGCCTGCTTCGGATTCTGTGTCTCCCGCTCTCTCTGCCGTTACCGCACTTGTGCTCTCTCATTCTCTCTTTTTCAAAGATAAATGCATGTTAAAAAAAAATTTAAAAAGTGATTGAAAATGTGTGGCTAAGCCTTTGCACTCTTTATTAAAGTGTCTAATGAGCTCCAAATGTATATCTTTTTATGGGTCCATCCTCCCCAAGTGACCATGAGTTCACTGAGGGAGTTAGTGATCCTGCCTTGTGTATCCATTTTATCCCCAGCAGCAGTCCCAATGTCTAACCCATATCTGAGTGCTGAATAAATGTTTGTTTGAACTACAGAAGCTCACGAACGCTATCTCTTCTGTTCTTTCCCACTGAAAGCAGCTGTAATCATCAGCCCTCCAGATAAATTCATGCTGTATCTGTTTCTAAGTCACATAGCTGTAGCATGATAAATGGATGTATACGATGTCACAGCAATAATACTTTGCCTAATGGGAATAACATCCTTTTATGAATTGTGTATATAGCATGCTAAGGCATTTCTCTCCATTGAAAGTTCTTTTTGGACAGTTGTTCTTTCTTTTTATCTTTTGAATACTACTTCATTCATTTGAGTCATTCTTTTTTGTGAATATTCAATAGAGCTGGCTTTAGACTTAACTACAAAAAAAAAGTTTCTGTATCCACTCTTTACGTTTCAAGCTTCCATGCAACTGAATCATTAAGCACTTTAGCTAAGACTCACAGATGCATCTTTAAATTGATCCCCCTTGATTAAAGCTAGTTTGCAGGCTTCTGATAATACAGTCATACCAGAAGGAATTAAATGCTTATTATTCTCATTAGATTGTTCAAGTCTACTCCACTATATAAATAGACAAGTAGAGCCTGTCTCTATTGAGATATGTGGTTTTAAAAAAATGTGGTTACTTACTTGCATTAATTCAGAGGAAAACTAATCTTAAGTAATTAAAGTCTGAAATAGACTGTATTTTTAAGGAACTAGAATTATCTTTGCCAAAATTCTGCCTAGAATTATCCTCTTTCAATCAATATATAAAACTTTGTATATTGACGATACTGGCTTCTGCTAGCATTGTGATTACCCTTTTTGCATGTATATGAATGCTTCCAAGGAATCTGAAAGCTGTGCTTTTCTTTTTTCTTAACGTTTATTTATTATTGAGAGACAGAGAGACACAGAGCAGGAGCAGGGTAGGCGCCGAGAGACGGGGAGACACAGAATCCAAAGCAGGCTCCAGGCTCTGAGCTGTCAGCACAGAGCAGACACGGGGCTCGAACCTACAAACCGTGAGATCATGACCTGAGCCGAAGTTGGCCGCTTAACCAACTGAGCCACTCAGGTGCCCCCGTGCTTTTCTTTTCTCTCTCTCTCACCTTCCCTCCCTCCCTCTCTCTCTCTTTGGGTTGGACATTGTGCCCTGTGCTTTTTCTTAAACAATTTATTGAAACTGAAAAAAAAATTTTTAAGTAGGTAAATATTCTCCTGTTATTTTTACAGATAATAGGAAACTTTGGCTTCCATCTGAATGATCACAAGAGAGAATTAGTGATCCAGTAAATGAGAGTTATTCCCATAGATTTCTACTAGTTTGTGTACTGTTTAAGTCCATACATGTAGAATAACTATTATTTCCAATGATATTGTTTCTATCACAGAAGTGTTTTATATTTATTTTCTTTTTTTTTTAATATAATTTATTGTCAAGTTAGCTAACATAGAGTATACACAGTGTGCTCTTGTTTCGGGGGTAGATTCCCATGATTCATTGCTTACATACAACACCCCGTGTTCATCCCAACAAGTGCCCTCCTCCCTGCCCATCACCTATTTTCCCCTCTCCCCTGCCCCCTCATCAACCCTCAGTTTTTTCTCTGTATTTAAGAGTGTCATTTTCATTGGAATTAAACTTGCTCTCAAGTTCCATTTTGGAAATAAATTTTTCTGGTGAGCATAATTGAGTTTCTTGCACTGGTGTAACAGAAGTAGAAGTAATAGAACAGCGTTAATTACGTTAGATGACCCTTAATTGGTCGACTTACCCTCTGTCCTCTCAGGTAGAGCAGCATTAGGCTTTTAGAGCAAAAGAACACATCATTCACTTCATCTATCCCCTTCCTTGTTCATTCAACCAGCCTAGCACGTTTTGTCTGCCAGGGACCATGGACAGCATGGGGGAATATGAGGATAAACCAAGTACTTACTGCTGCCGATTGAGGGAGACTTCAGAAATTTAACTCTTTTTTTTAAATTTTTTTAAATGTTTATTTATTTTGGAGAGAGAGAGTTCAAGTGGGGAGGGGCAGACAGAGACACACACACACACACACACACACACACACACACACACACACACAGAATCCAAAGCAGACTCCAGGCTCTGAGCTGTCAGCACAGCCCCTGACGCGGGGCTCAAGCTCAGGAACCATGAGATCATGACCTGGGCTGAAGTTGGACACTTAACTGACTGAGCCACCCAGGTGCCCCAGAAATTTAACTCTTAAAATACAATGAAGAAGCTCTGTGATGTAGATCCGCAACAGGTGTTAGGGAAACATCACAGGGGGGCATAAAGAGGGACCTAAACCAGGCTGCTGTTAATAGCAGTGGTGAGGAAGGTCTCTCTCATTTTCCCATCCAGTCGGCCAGCTAAACATCAGCAATGGCCAGTGTGAGGCCATTTGACAACCAAGGTTTGGCTAGGCAGGCAATCCTGAGTTGCACTAACTTTAAACTTTGTAAAAGCCCTACATCTCTTAAACCCAGACACCACTCATAGCCTCCCTGGCTCTTAGGCTTCAGCCCCAACCAGACTTGTAGAATTCCCATCCTAGCCAGAAGCCTCAGATAAGGACTTACGCCTCTTTGCCCTTGCCCTGATGTCTGTGTATGGTAATGCACCTGGCCTTCTTTGCCACTCTTTTGTGTTTAACCCTTGGACCTGTAACCTGGGGTGCTCCTGGCCCACTGACTCATAGGAAATGTTGGGAAGTGGGGGACAGAGAAGGTATCTTAACTCATAGTATGAGGTAGTTAAGTAGATTTTCTCATCGTAGCATTGTTTCACTATTGAATACTTACTGGGCTGGCTACTTTGGAGAATTAATCCTTCCTTTTTTCCATTCAACAAATATTTATTGACATACAGAGCTCTGTTCTGTGGAAAATAGAAACCCTCCGGAGCATAAGGAACTACCATTAATTGTATATCACCAAGCTGATCTATGACTGAAAAGTTATTGTCATGTAGGTTCTAATAGGACCTTTAGTGTTCAATGGAGTTGTCACCAGAGCCATTGGAACTGTCATTCAGATGTTGATGATAGTAATGACAAAAAGCTCATGTTTCATAATGCTTTTCACTTTCACAAAACATTTTCTAAACTGTTATCTCATTTTATCCTCAGAGTGAAAAAGTAGATAATGAGATAAAATCCTCTTTACTGATAAAGATATAGAGGCACCAAAGACTGATTTAGTCGCTTAGTTCATGGTGATGCCCGGAATAGAGTCTCATGCTTGAACCACACTCTGAAGTTATTAAGTGGCTGTCCTGGGTTATCCCGTTCATTCTTCATAGTGTCCTGTGAGTTGGAGTTACACTCTTTTATAGGTAAGGAAACTGAGGCGCATAGAGGCCATGTAGCTACCCAAGGTCATGCCTGTTCACATCCAGCTAAGAGGTATTAAGTGGCTTCTTTGGAACAGGCACTGTGCTGAGTATATGATTCACATATAGTGTTTTTTCTAATCTCATGGCAATCTGTCAGGTAGGTACTGTTACCCGTATTTGATGGAAGAGTAAACCAGTTAATTATGCACGTCTCCATTAACCAGCAGTGGAGTCAATTCTTAAACTTCTTCCTAATGTTCTTTTCATTAAGCTAGAGGTTCTCAGCCTTTTTCCCATCTCCAATCCATTGATAACCAGAGTGCATGTTCATTGATGAATCTCCTACCACAGTAATTTCTCATAAGGGGTTTGGTCCCCTGGGAGGTATATCAGAATCTGCTGGGACAGGAAGAGGGTAAGGAGAGGGGCATTCAGGAGAGAGGGTAGTTTAAATAGGCACCCTTCCCCACCCCTATTAGTGTCTAAACTGTATTTCTTCATTCTTAGAATAGTCTTTTTTTAAGATGCAACTTTATCTCTATTTTATCCTTTCAACAAATGTTTCTTGAGTATTTATGTGTGCCAAGTGTGTTCTAGGTGCTGAAGATACAGGAGTGAACAAAATCTGTGAGGCCCCTACTGTCATGAAGCCTGCATTCCAGTACTGACGAGTTCTTGGAATGAAATTAAACAGAATGGTGAGGCATAGGGGAGAGTGGCTGCTAAATGAAGTTTTCAGGGAAGTCCTCTCTGAGGCGTGACTTTCAGGCCAGGACTGAAAGGCAGAAAAGCAGCCAGTGGTTCAGAGAGCTGGAATCAGATCTTGGCTACTTTCTTGTCCACTGCTGGTCCCCGCTCTGCTCTCCCTCATCCCACAAAGGCACTTCAAGTGCGAACTCAAGCCCACCAGACTCCCAGCTTGAGCCTGACCTCTGAAAGCACCAGCAGGCCTTCTTTTCATGGAAGCCTGGAGCTGGCTCTGGTTTCCATGAGCTGGAATCGCTCTTTGTCTGACAGCACCCCAGATCCATATGAGTACTCGTTCTGTCTTCAGCAAGGGTGAGGACGCACACAGAGAAAGCCTTCCTCCCCCGACTTACATGATGGTTGACTTTCAAAACATCAGTTCTTTCAAAGATGAAAAACATTTACATTAGGGGCTTATTTTGCTATAAACAAGTTGTCTTTGTTAAGGATTCAGATTCTTTTCTTTCCCTGTCCTCTGAATGGAACTTAACATGCAAGCAGGAAACAAGGCAACTAGTGGAGTAGGAACTAGATTCTGAAAGCAGCTTGGCTCATGATTCATTGTTTGACATGTTTATATCCCATGTCCTGTGACTTTTACATATAAGGTGATGAGCAACTAGGTTTCTATTCTGTATTGATTACAGAGCGAGGCTAAATGGTAAAATTCCCTATAATTAAAACTCAAGGACATAGAATCAATGGTTTTCAGTCTTCTATCAGTAGAAGTTTCATACAAAGCAGTCACTGAAATAGAGCAGGTGAGGACTTACAGTGAAAGAGAACCAAGCTTATGTATTAAAGTGAAAAATAAATTTGAAACCCTAGCCTGAAAGATCAGTGATGGGAGTAAAGGAGGCATATGATCCTGGGGAGAATTTTCAAATTAACATTCCTCTCTGTAAAAAAAAATAGGACACATACCCTACAGATATGACCCCCTTAACAATAGTCATTATACTCAGCTCTGCTACTCTTGGTCTGTGTTGGAGCTGAAAAAAAATGCTAGAACCTCCTGGAAGAAAGTTTTCCACAAAGCTTGCCTTTAAAGTATAACTTGTAGAGCCTATCTGTCCCAGATCAGGGTTTGCACAGTTGATGACAGTTGATGACCCCAAGTTGGAATTCACACACTCCCACCCTTTCCCAATACTTGGTGTGTCTGTGATCACATCTCTGTGTTGAATTGCACTAACCTGTAATTTGTGTTTGCTTTCCCATCTCCGTGTGAACAGACAGATGTCTTTCACCTTCATAACCCCATGGTGTCTTGTATGTAGACGCTGAATATTTGCTGAATAAAACTTGTTATAGTCAGACCCTCAGACATTTCCCAATTTTCTTCATTGATGCATTTGGACAAAATTCTGAACTTTTAAAGATGAGCTTCTCAAGTAGGACTTGGTTTATCCATTCCTTCAGCAAGTATTCATCAGCATATACTATGCTGATCAGCCTACCTCTCATAGATTTTTAAATATACACCTAAAAATTACAGTTACTGGGGTGCCTGGGTTAAGCGTCAGACTCTTCATTTTGACTCAGGCCATGATCTCACAGTTTGTGGGTTTGAGCCCCACGTTGGGTTCTGCACTTACAGCTGTGGAGCCTGCTTGGGATTCTTTCTCTCTGCCCCTCCCCTGCTCTCTTTCTCTTTCTCTCTGCCCCTCCCCCACTCGCTCTCTCTCTCAAAATAAACATTAAAAAAAAGTTACCATTTTTGAAATCTGTACAAGTCCTAATGATTAATTTGGAGGTTTTTATGACTTAGAGTACTTAAATATCTCATTTGAATCTAAGTCAGTCGGCAGAAACTCTGAAATAAGCTTCTCCAGAATAAACTGTGTCTGTCACTATGATATGATTTTTTTTTTAACCTTTGGGGAAGCAAATAGCAGGAGGATCAAATTTTTCCAATAATAGATTTTTCCACTCAATTGTTCAGCCGACGAAGGTGCTGGGCCATGCCAAACTGGTTTCAAGACTGCTTCACCACCAGATGAAGCTATCAGGATTATCAGTCTCCAGGGAGCCTGAGAATTATTTCAAAATGGTCACAAAGGACCATCGGAATTAAATGTACCTTACTGGAGGAAAATAGTTATTTTCCTACTGGGATTTAGCAACCATTTCCTTCATCCTGCAAGGTTCTGAAATGTCTTTCAATAAACACAATTCTGTTATTTTCAAATATCTATACAATGTATCTGTAACGAAATACTCAAATAACCTAGATTTGGGCCGTGAAAACACAGAAAGGACCTTTTCTCCCCCCTAATCTGCAAGAAAAAATCTACACTATCAAATAAGTTTCTTAAACTTCTGACAGCTCTCAATCAAAATAGTGGCTTTCACTTTTTTTCATAAGGACCATTCTTTCACCACCCTCTTTTTTTCTAAGGAGAGAGAGGTAAAAGGATCCCTTGTGCACTGTTGGTGGGAATGCAAACTGGTACAGCCACTGTGGAAAATGGTATGGAGGTTCCTCAAATAGTTAAAAATAGAACTACTCTACGATCCAGTAATCGCACTATTGGGTATTTACACAAAGAATACAAGAACACTAACTCGAATAGATACATGCACCCCTATGTGCAGCATTATTTACAATAGCCAATATGTGGAAGCAGCCCAAGTGTCCATTGATTGATGAATAGATGGATATAATGGAATATTACTCAGTAATAAAAAAAGAATAAATCTTTGCCATTTATGATGACAAGGGTGGAGCTAGAGAGTACATTGCTACGTGGAAAAAGTCAGAGAAAGACCTACGGTATAATTTCACTCATATGTCTAATTTAAGAAACAAAACAAGGGGGAAAAATGAGACAAACCAAAAACAGACCCTTAACTATACAGAACACTCTGATGGTTTAATAGAGGGGAGGTGGTTGGGAGGGATGGGTGAAATAGGTCAAGGGGATTAAGAGTGCACTTGATCTTGATGAGCCCTGAGTAATGTATGGAACTGTTGAGTCACTGTATTGTACAAGTGAAACTAACATAACAATGCATGTTAGTTACACTGGAATTAAAATAAAAATTAGGGGCGCCTGGGTGGCTCAGTCAATTAAGCGACCGACTCTTGCTTTCAGCTCAGATCATGATCTCACAGTTTGTGGGATGGAGCCCCACATTGGACTTCACACTGGCATTGCGGGCCTGCTTGGTATTCTTTCTCTCTCCCTCTCTCTCTGCCCCTCCCCTGCTTGCACACACTTTCTCTCTCTCAAAAATAAATAAACTTTCCCAAAAAATTATTTTAAAAAATGATAAAAAAGTTTTTAAAATTTGAATTTCCAAAGAATTACCTTCTTACTAATGGAATAAAAAAAATGAACAATTTTCTCCTGTTAAACCAAGTGAGGAAAATGGTCAATTCTTGTGATTTCTAGTAACAGTGATAGGCATGTTTATTAATTTTGTTAGTGGCTATGCTATCTGTCTTTGGTTAAGTCTCTTTCAAAATCATGCTCACTCATTATAAGTGCTGCAGTTGTACAAACCTATAACTTAAGAATGCTGGCTACAGAGTAATGTGTAAGAAATATTTTATCAGTATATATTTACAAATTGCACTCTCTCTCTCTCTCTCTCTTACACATACACATAAATTCCAAGGTGTACTGTGATTATGATAAACCCAACTGTAAAGTTATAAACTCACAAACATAGGTATGTGATATTTCTTATAAAAAAAATCTTCCCTTTAAGAGGCTGGAATCGCATTCTTGGTATTTAGTTTACAGATAACTTTCAAGAACATCCCTGTTGCATAAAGCAATGTTTACCACTGTTGTACAACTACAGAAAAAATACCAGACTTCCTGTCATATTACGAGTGCAGAAAATTCAAGTCCCTTTTGAAGCTAGTCAGAATCAAAAGAACAGTTTCAAAAAATAAGCATCTCTAAAAGTATTGAAAGGCTACCACAGATTTTGACAAGCTCTCATTATTATATGTGAAGGTTTGGTTAGAGCCAAACCAAGAAGACATGTTTAGATGATGGAACTTGGGAGCTTATGGGGACTGGAAACCTGTGATATCAACCACACCCCTGTCCTCATCATCCACCTTTACTGATTGGGTCACTTCACTGTGCCTGGCTCTTGACCAGACAGTAGTGAACAAGATTTGCAAATAGAAAAACTGAGCTCCTGGAAGGCACCATTGCTTTTGTCTTTTTTGTCGTTACGAATTTATCTTTTGGCCAAGTCTATAGACAGCCAGCTTTGTTGTTTTGAACAGACTGACAGGTGTCTAGGGTGGAATAGCTTTGACTCTGTATTTGAAGTGCTCCATCTTTTGTGAGTGGGCAAATCACTTACCTTCTTTGAAAACTCAGGTTTCCGTAAAAATGTAAAAAGTAGAGATAACGATAACATAGTTCCTGCCTGCCTGAAAAGAATGGGAGGAAGGTCAAATGAGATACTCTACAAGAAGGGTCTTTGAAAACCACAGAGCCCCGCACAAATGTATAGTTTTGTTCTGATGGTCTCAGAAGAGTTGTCTGCCTGAAACACATCAAGCAATCGTGAAACCTTAACTACATGCAGAGCCATGTGTTCAGATCAGGGTCGCTTGCCTGTCTGCCAAAGGTTTTGCAAAACTCCATGTGTGATGTTCCCTCTTAAACCATCACCATGGCTAGATCCAACAAGACTGAAGATTTTCAAGGCTCATTGGGAGGGTCAGTCAGTCTCAGCGAAGCCCGAGACCAAAGGCACCACTCTGATGTTTAGGAATACACCCACGTTTCCTTGAATGGGGATCAGGAGTAAAAGATACCCTGTTTCAGACTTTGTGTCTGTCCTGTAGGAAGAGTTAGGACCACTGTGGCAGAAATCTACCCTTTTCAGCAATCCCGCTCAAATCTAGGTGTGGTGATTAAGTCAGTCCAGTACAGAATTTAAAAAAGTGAGTTCTGCTAGATTCACCTAAACTTTGGGTACATTACATAGCCTCTCTGGGCCTGGGTCTTATCATCTGTAAAATGGAGGTAGGAATAATGCCTGTGCAAAGGGATTGTTGAAAGGATTAAATGAGATAATAAAGCACTGAGAACAGTGCCTGCAGCATAGTAAGGCCTCAATAAATGTTAGTTACAATCAGTTTTATTTTTTATTATCTTAACTGGGATTTAAACTCCTATATCTCTGTTTGTTCATCTATAATATAAATGTAAGCAACTACGCATTTCGTGGAAGTAGAGACTTCTTTTTTTCAGTAATTGAGATATGTCTTGAGATACATAAGTAGATTTTTTTTTTTTTTACTTTGAAGGAAATACTGTTCAAGAGTAATACTGTCTTTGGTTTAAGAGTTTGGATGTAATAAGGGGTCTCAGCTTAAATGAGCAGGAAGAGGCATAGAATTATCAGTAATGGAAATAGTGCAGAGTGTAAAAACCCAGGAGAACAGTAAAGAACATTTAAAGTGACAATATTGGTATTACACAGTGCCCGTAAAACAGTTAAACATGCAGTTCCTGCCAAACTTGTTTGCCATCACTTCCTAAATTTGGCTGGTAAGCAAGAAAGACATCTGGAAAAAATAGTTAAAACAAAACAGTGTCTAATTAGTTTTAAAATATTTTAGTTAAAAAGTACAGTAATTAAATAATGTGAATCTGAGGCGATAAAAGGAAGAAACTATACTGGGAAGACGCAGTATTGTGTTCTCAACGTTGCCAGTGGAGACATTTGGGGCTTGTGAGGGAAGCAGAATTACTTTTTTAGTTTTTCTTAATGGAACTATTCAAACTAACAAAAGTAGCAAAAATAATATCAGATACTTTTCTCTTACCAACTGAGATTAAATAGATGTCAACATTGTGCCTTAATTCCCTCACAGAGTTATTGCCAAAACCAAAACTATATCCAATTATTGCGTTAGCTGATCCCCATTCTAGTACTGATTTCACATGGCTGTATAACTGTTTTCTGTGACTAGAGATCCAATACAATGAATTACAACATAGGAGTAAATGTTAGATTCTGAGATGTAAAAAAAAATAATCCTCTGTAACCTGAATCTTCTAAGAGACTCACTAAGTATCAGTGTATTTTTGATTGAATTAGTCAGTTGTGTGTGTTTTTTTTAATTGACGGAAGCAAGGCCAACCCTCTACATTAGGTGGTATGATTTAAAGCACCTCGGAGATCCTACTTAATAATATTTTCCCCATCAACTTGTCACTTGCCCTATTGGTCCACTGGAATTCTAATCACAACTCATTCCAATGGTGTCTGTGTTTGGGTTCTCCAGAGAAAAAGAACCAATTGGATATACATGTACATATGATGCCTGCATATCATATAAAGCCATCTCTAAACCAGGCCCCAGTCTTCTCTTCTTCAGTCAACTGATCACAGGGAACTCCCCAGGAGATCATAACTGCATGCTGGAAGAGAGATGGCAGTGCAGCAGGTGTGGGGGCCATGGGCATTTGGGTCAGTTATTCACGTAACTCATTTGTGCTTTCAGGGCCTGCTCGAACCCGATCACATACATTCCACTTGCATTTCATGATGGAGTGTTGCTGTGCATGCCCAACTTTATGGCTTGGTGGGCCAGGTAACATCAAGTTCATGATGGGCAGCTCAGGTCACATGGTAACTTGGTGGCCCGTGATTCAGCCTCTACTAAGTCGTGATAGCCAGCCAGCAGCCATTGCTGGAAAAGAGAATAGTTGTTTTGCTCTAAATTTCTAAGGGCCCACTCTGCAATTCACTTATTGGGGCCTGCTGAAAGCTCCAAACAGCATCCTTATCTCCCACTAACACTCTAAGCACCACTGGATCTGCTAGATCATGTGACCCCAGTGGCTGCTTGCACAGCAGCCTGGATCTGTTCTCAGCCCCACTCAAAACTCGAAGCTTTTTGGTTCACTCAGTAAATGGACAAGAGTAACAGAGCCAAATGAAGAATTTGTTGCCCTGGTTGGGGAAGAGACTAGATGCAACAAATATCCTTCACTTTAAAAGGCGAGGTAGCATCCCAGCATGCCCCTCACCACTGTACCCCTAGAAATTTCACTAAGTTAGAAGCCCACTGTGTTTCTGTCAGGTTTCCCACCCTCTGACACACAAGTGTCTTAATAAGTCTAGAATTGTTTCTATTTCTTGTTCACTGTGTCCAAGCAGCATAATTTCATCAGTGTAGTGGACCAATGTGATATCTTATGGAAGGAAAAGGCAATTTAGATATCTTCTGGTGGTCTTTACTAATAGGTATTCAGAAAAGAGCATTTGCCAGATCAGTAACTGCATTCCAGGTCCCAGGGGATGTGTTAATTTACTCAAGCAATGAAACCATATCTGGTGCAGCAGGTGTGATTGGAGTCACCACCTGGTTAAGCTCATAATCCAGTGTCATTCTCCAAGATCCATCTGTCTTCTGCATAGGCCAGATAGGTGAGATGAATGGGAATATGATGGGAATCACCACCCCTTCATCCTTCAAATCACTGATGCAGAGCTGATCTCTGCAATTCCTCCAGGAATTTGATTTATTGTTTTCCTTGGTAGAAGCAAGGAAGGCTAAAGGCTTCCACTTGGCTTTTTACACCATAATATCCCTCATTCCACAGGTCAGGAAATCAATGTAGGGATTCTGCCAGCTGAGTATATCTATCCAATTATGCATACTGGAACTGGGGAAAAAACACAAGATGGGTTTGGGGACCCACCTGAGCTAAAAATTCATTGATCACCTGACCTCCATAAGCCCCTACTCTGACTGGTGGACCACAGTGACATTTTGGATCTTTTAGAATTTGTGTCAGTTCAGAATCAGCGTCCAGTGGTCCCCAAAGTCTGATTATTTCCTTTTTCTCAGTGTACATTTACCTTGGTTAAAGGCCATTGATCCCTTTGAGGATGGCTGGAAGAAAGATTAATAGTACAAATTTTGGGCAGTATGTCAAGGCGGCCACACCTCCCCTTCATTCAAGGAATTCTTGGTCTGTAAACGAGCTAATATCTGGAAATTGGTTGAGGTGCCATGATTCTGTTTTTATGATTCAGATTGGATTTTTGAATACTTGACTTAGAACTTTTCTGCTTATATAGATCAAGAATTTAGTAGGCTTCCTATCTATTTCACTTCCATGAACACCATGAACAACTTGCCAACACCATAGATTTGCAGGAGTC
The DNA here is from genome assembly GCF_027475565.1 of Acinonyx jubatus. Lineage (NCBI taxonomy): Eukaryota > Metazoa > Chordata > Mammalia > Carnivora > Felidae > Acinonyx > Acinonyx jubatus. The sequence continues at coordinate 87,769,422 of NC_069383.1, forward strand.
AGATTGTTCTGATTGCTGCTTTGACTCTGTTGTCCATTATGGCAACCACACCCACTTGCCGCTTGGCAGTTGAATCCTGTCACTTGGCACCTACCATCCTGGAATGTAATTACTCCCATTACGTTTAGGTTACTGAATTCAGTGACCACAGTCCCTACTGTAAGTTCTGGTCTGCGTAGAAGAGCAATCACGGAACTCTACAAGGAACTCTACAAATCCTCTCACAGATTTAGTTCTCAGAGTAGTGGTATAAGATGTCTTCTGGACCCTCTCAGGGTAGGTGAGTAGGTATTAAATTTCAAATCCACTCTAACATTCCAATCCCCCTGAGCTTTTGAATCCCTTCCTATACATTAAATTAAAGCATGGCCAGCGTTTCTAGTTTGCTCACTGTGGGCCACCTCCTGGTTCATGTTTCAGCAAACCAATTGAACTATGGCATTGCTTCCTTTTTAAAAATTTTTTAGTGTCTTAAATTTGAGCATAGTTGGCACACAGTGTTACATTAGTTTCAGGGATACAACATAGTGATTCAACTTTTCTATATGTTATGCTATGCTCATCACAAGTTGTAGCTACCATCTGCCACCATACAAAACATTACAATATCATTGACTACATTCCCTATGCTATGCCTTTTAGTCCTGTGACTTATTTATTCCATAACTGAAAGCCTATGTCTCCCACGTCCCTTCACTCATTTTCCCCATCCCCCCATCCCCTTTCCATCCAGCAGCCTTCATTTCTTCTCTGTAGTTCTAGGTCTGATTCTGTGATAACCCTTTCTAACTATCTAAGCTGCAACATTAAATGCAGAATTTCTGCTTAATGAGCTTGTATTAATCAATAAATTACATTCCTTTCACCATTACCCTATATGCCCTCAATATTTGTTCCCACATATGTTCTCTGGATTTCTGCCAATATGAATTAGAAAACTTAAGTAGTTCTTTTGGAATGTAGCACACCTCCACGTGGGTCATACTTCATACCCCACCTTTAGGTGCCTGCTGGGACTTGAGTCTAGTTATAGGTCTAGAAGCAAAGAATAGTGATATGAGTCCTAAAGAGAATCAACATTATCTTGCGGTCATTACAGTTCCTTCAGGAAATTTATGGTTAATCCCCTCAGAGAGCCATGGAAACGCTGCTACCAATGGAGGTAGGGAGGCTGTTCCACTGGAGGTAGAGAGACCTTTTCAACTAGCAAAGAAGATACATCAGAATTTAGGGGCACAGTGTCCCCATATTCATCAGGGTCTTCCCACACATCTCCTTTCCAACTTACAGGATCCCATTTTTTCCCAATCAATGCCCTCACTTTAACAGTAGACTGGGAGTTCAACTTGCATTGTAATTTAGACAATTGCAGAATGAGATTCTGCCTTTGATGTTCAGCAGTCTCAGCCCTAGGGCAACAGGCAGTACGGGTCTCCTTCGGGGCACACAGAAGATTTCAGTCATTTATGTGACACTTGAGCTGGGAATTTGAATTCCTGAGCTCATCCTTTTTTTCACCACTTTGTCAAGAGACATTAGGAGCAACTAGCCAACATCTTATTCATTAGAGTTCCAAAAATGTTCAGAGGTATCATATACAGAGCCACTTAGCTTCTTACTTCTTTTAAGTGGTTTTATCAGGGGTACCCAACAGAGATATTTTGCATGGCTCTGTTGTCAGATCATGCCAGGGACTGTCAGTATTACTGGGAATAGTCATTAGCATCTTTAAATTTAATCAGATTGGAAAGCCAATTCCAGAAACCTCAGAATGAATTCAGAAAACTCATCCTTACAATTCTGTTCCTCTAGAACCACTCTCAGTCCCCAAATGTGCATTAGTCCAGGTTCTCCAGAAGAACAGAGCCAACAATGTATGCATATATACACATATGATTTATTATAAGGAATTGGCTCACAGAGTTATAGAACTGAGAAGTATAAGATCTGTAGTTGGCAAGCTGGAGACCCAAAGAGTCCATGATATAATTCCTGTCCAAGGCTGAGGACCTGAAAACCTGAGAACCAAGGAAGCTAATGATGTAAGTTCCAGCTGAGTGAGTCTGAGTTCCAAGGCAGGAAAAGGCTGATGTCTCACGTTGAAGACAGGCAGCTCAAGAAAGAATTCTTTCTAACTTAATCTTTTATTTTACATAGGCCTTCAGTGGATTAGATACAACTCACTCACATTGGAGAGGATGACAATGTGCTTTAGGTGGTCTACCAGTCCAGATGTTAATGTCATCCAGAGACATCCTTACAGACACACTCAGAAGGAATGTTTAACCAAATATCTGGACACCACATGACTCAGTCAATTCGACACATAAAATTACCCATCACATGGTGGACGTGGAAAAGAAGAGCGGCTGTCTATTAAACATACGCTCATTTTAAATACCCGGCTCCTGGTTGCCTGGAACAACCTTCTAATTGTCTTTTCAGTTGAAGAGCAGCATGAATCACTGGAGTCCTATAAAGCAGGGAGATGCTGGACTGGTGATTTTAAAATGCAGTGAGACAAGAAGGATGAGAAAACAATCCTGAGATGTCTGGATCAGGAGAGGTGGACATAGGCTCATAAAGGTGTTGGGTTAGACCCTAGGATGGTGATGTTAAGTGCTGGGTAGTGGTAATGGTGGTGGTGGTGATGATGATAGGTAAAGTTTATTAAATGATTGTATTGAGTTAGGCAGGTATTACGATAACTCTAACTTCCTTTAATCATATGAGGCATGTACTATTATTGTCTCCAGTTTACAGATAAGAAAACTGAGACTTCTAAAGGTTAGATCCAAAGTCACAGGGTATCGGTCATTTGCCCAGTTGAATTCCAGCCTACTATGTGTTATTGCTGGAAGGCGATACGAATACCAAGCAATACAGGCTGCTTGGGGAGGGGTACCGGTAAGAAATACACCAAGGCACACATCATGCACTGCACAGTTTTGCTTTAGCGAATTAGAGGAAGGATGTGTTTGTTAGAACACTTGAAAGTGTCTGAACCAAAAGGCAAACAAGGAAGGCTAGTCTCGTGTTTAGCTCAACTCAGAGAAGTTGGCAGTAAGGATAGTTGATGCAGCAAGTGAAGAAAAGAGGAAGGGCGAAAGAGAAACAGAATCATCCTTGCTTAATCTTCCCATCCCCAAGGTTGAAATTAATTTTAGAGGAGATAAAAAGAAACATGGTGTCAAAAATAGGGTGGCAGAAAATATTGGGGCACCTGAGTGGCTCAGTCTGTTAAGCAGCCGACTCTTGATTTCAGCTCAGGTCATGATCTTGTGGTTCATGAGATCGAGCCCCACATCGGGCTGTGTTCTGACAGTGCAGATCCTGCTTGGGATTCTCTCTTTCCCTCTCTCTCTTTCTCTCTCTCTTTCTCTCTCTCTGCCCTCCCCTGCTTGAGTGCTCACTTTCTCAAAATAAATAAATTAAATAAAAGACAGAAACTATTAACAGAAAAGAAATTCAGATGGGTTTCTATGCAGGGATACCAATAATAGAATGAGACTAGTTGCAAGGGTATGAATTAAATCCTAATTTAGGTCATTTGAAAGAAAGAAGATAACACAGAGGTGATGTGCTTTGTATAATAGATAATGCAATCCGGGACTGCCTTGTACACTTCATGCTGGCATGTAGGCTCTTGGGAGTATGTCAACCATTTCTGACATCCAGCTTCTGCCATAGCAATTTGCCTACAATAAGTACTCAATAAAATATTGTCATTCTCCAAAACTGAATTGGATGATTATCACAACAACTACTTTTCCATTATTAGGCAGCAGTCTAATTTTTTCTCCTTTTAAAGTAACATGGTATATAAATCATTAGGGGAATTAGTTACTTAAGAATGTTTGGAGGGGCACCTGGGTGGCTTAGTCAGTTGAGCATCCAACTCTTGATTTCAGCTCAGGTCATGATCCCAGAGTTGTGGGATCCAGTCCTATGTCCAGCTCCCCACTGAGCGTGGAACCTGCTTGGGATTCATTCTCTCTCTCTCAGTCTCACTCTTGCTCTCTCTCAAAAACAAAAACAAACAAACAAACAAACAAAAAGAAAAACAAATGAAGAAGGTTTGGGAATTCAAGACCAAAGATTCAGAATGTAGACTTTGTAATCAAACCAGGTTTTTAATCCCTCTGAGCCTTATTTCCACGTTTGTAAGCTGCTGCTGACTCTAGCTACCTTCCAGGTTGTGGAGAATTGAAAAAAATGTGTCAAGAATTCTCTTGATGCCTCCATAGTGATAATGGATGGGTTGGATGGATGGATGGATGGATGACCAAGAAGCAAAACAAAACAATTCAGTGAATGCCTCAAAAATAAATGAGTAGACTTATGAACACTTGAAGTGTGACATAAAGAGAAGTCCTAAGAAGTTTTGGGACCTAAGAGCTATCCATAGTTTTAGAAGTATTTGCAGGCCTGAGTGATTTCTTTGGGCTTCTAAAATTTGACTATGAATTAAAAAGCTTAAAAAGAGTTCTTGAGGAAAGCTCCACGGGCACCTGTGTGGAGATCTAAACCTTCACACCTCTCAGCTGATTAATCATGTAATTGTGGGTCTGTACAGGGAAGTAGAGTACTGTGAAGGATGTTGATATTGACACTGCTTTGCCTAGAGAGATTGACGTTGCATTTTCCTAACTGCCTTGCTAAATGATTCTCTTCCTCCTCCTCCATAGGCTATCTTTGAAAATCCATATGTTGTGAATTAACCTGTAGCATTCATCATACCTTCCTTGTTCCAGAATTTTCATATCAGTGTTTTCCCATGCTACACTCAGCTCTCTTTTTATGATTGAGAGGTAGAATTGGAGTAATTCATTTGGAAACAAATATGCAAAGAAATGTATTTAACAATCACAGCGCTTGTAAGGAAAGTTCCTCACTTATATATGGAATGAATCTTAAAAAGTCAAACTTGTAACAGGGAATAGAGGGGTGGTTACCAGGGACTGGAGAGTGAGGACAATGGGGAGATGTGGGTCAAAGGGTTCAAACTTTTAGATAGTAGATGAATAAGTTCTGGAGACCTAATGTACAGCATGGTGACTACAGTTAATAATAATGTATTATATACTTGTGAGAAGTAAATGAGATGATTCATTTTCAGAAATCCCAAATAAAAGCTGTGCTGTCTAGTTACCAATAGGTTTACAACCTATTGGAAATATGTACAACCCTCACCCCGCCACCAATGGAGTCCCAACCCCTTAGACACTTCACTTCCTGATTCTTCTTCCCCTCTCCATTTCATGGACTTATTTTTTCACGGGCTTTTCACAAGCTTTGCAATGAGGATGCGTCAAAGAACTGAAGTCCCTGCCTCAGCTCAAGGAATGTACATTTGTTCCAATCAGACTACTTTTTGCCTTACGTGGGCATAGGCAACTTCCAGGTAAGGCTGTAGCCTCTGTAACACTCAACTAATGAGTAATCAGTGGGCAGGAGAGGGAGCCGGGGGGACTTCACACTAGGAGATAAATTACCTGCTGTAACTGCCCCGAGTGTGCCTGTCCATCAGATACATGCTCTGGCAAGAAGTTGATTAAAGCCTTGCTTCACTGTGCTTCTAGTCCCCCTCCTTTGATTGGGTCAGTGGGCTTATTTCTCACAATACTTAAAATTTGCAAGTATTCTCACCACACATACACATACAAAATAACTGTGTGAGGTGGTGCATGTCTTAATAAGCTTGATTGTGATCATCATTGCACAATATATATGTATACCCAAACATCATGCTCTACACCTTAAATATATACAATTATTTTTTTTTAAAAATTTAATGTTTTTATTTATTTTTGAGAGACAGAGAGTGAGCAGGAGAGGGGCAGAGAGAGAGAGAGAGATGGAGACACAGAATCTGAAGCAGGCTCCAGGCTCTGAGCTGTCAGCACAGAGCCCAACGTGGGGCTCAAACTCAGAAGCCATGAGATCATGACCTGAGCTGAAGTCGGAGGCTTAACCAACTGAGCCACCCAGGCGCCCCTTATATATATATAATTCTTATTTGTGAATAATAAAGCTGGGGGCAGGGAGAGAAAAGGCAGTCAGTACTAAATGATGTCAGAACCCCAGAACTTTAAAAAGAATTTTTTTAACGTTTATTTATTTTTGAGACAGAGAGAGACAGAGCATGAACAGGGGAGGGTCAGAGAGAGAGAGACACAGAATCTGAAACAGGTTCCAGGCTCTGGGCCGTCAGCACAGAGCCCGACGCGGGGCTCGAACTCACAGACCGCGAGATCATGACCTGAGCCGAAGTCGGCCACTTAACCGACTGAGCGACCCAGGTGCCCCTAAGAACCCCAGAACTTTTTAAAAGCTGAAGACCCAGGTGAAAACAGGTCAGTTTAGGGAATATCTAGTTTAAAAGCAACTGAGCTATTTAAGGAGAATTTTAAGAACAAGAACTCTATTGCCTTGAATCTTATAATTTCTTTCCTATGCAGTTGCAAATGACCCTCAATGCCTTTTAATTGCTGTTATCAAAGAAAAAAAGATCCAAGGATTAGAAAATGATCATGTTTTTGAAATTACCTCTTCAGAACCAGTAGGAAAGTTAAAAGTGGCCAATTGTTGATGAAAAGTGGTGTTAGAGAACAGATTATCCCTCCTTGCCTTGCATACCCACCCTATCCCCAACAACCCACCTACCCTTCATTTGTCCCCATTCAGTGTTTGCCTAGATGACTCCAACTTTCAGACCTTGGCTTAATTATCACTTCCTCCGTGAAGTGTCCCTAATCACTCTGTCAGTGAATCTAGATTAGGGATGTCAAAGAAAAATTCCACCTTATTTAAGACTTTATTCAAGAAAGACCTTATTCAAGACTATGGCAATAGGGGAGAGAAATTGAAACTCAACTATGTCGAAAGAAAAGGAGGGAGAGTTTTTAAGTGCTGTGGTGAGCTAGTGGGAAAGTACTAGAGAACATTAGAGGTGAAGTTGGTCAATGTGATTAGGCCATCTGTATTTGCTCATTGGCACTTAGGCTCCCAAGCCGCCTCCACCCCCCAGACTAAAGGATGGAGGTGCTATTTTTCTTACTGATTACACTTCAGAGGGACGGTTCCCAGGTCTTTGAGAAAGACATCTTGGGTTGTAAAACCAGCAAGAGGCTAGGAGAAGACTTACATCTCAAAGGGGCAGCAAAAGAATGCATAAGTTTTCTATTATAAATACTCTAAGAAAAGGGAGATCAGGGACCTCTAGTCAGGAAGCGACCTGTCTAAAGTTCAGTCAAATTGAGGAGAACATTCAGGACAATTTGGTCAGGATCTGCCTGTTATATGCTTTCATGGCTCTTCCATCATAGTTGTTAATAGTTCCATACTTATTTGTTTGGGTTTCTAAAAGTTTACTGTGAATATACAATCTTAAGAAGAGCTCTTGATGAGAGCCTCAAAGGTGCCTGTATTGACTGTAACTGATTTGTTTAATGTCTGTCCATTTGTTCAGGGACAAAGTGCCTATTTTGTTTACGCCACAACCTTTGTACAGAGAACCTGGCACATTGTAGACTCTCATCAAATGTTTGTGGGAAAAGGAGAGAGTTCTGTAAGAACCCAATTTCTTCAGAATTCCTCCCTGTTCTTTCTCTGGTATCACATGGTTAAAGATTCGTTTGAATACTGGGTAAATGGAGAAGAAATTCATTCATTAATTTATAAATATTTATTACCATGACCACAGCACTGTCCTGTCCAAATAGCATGTATTTTACCTGATTTCCCCTTGATAAGTCAAGTGAAAACAACATACCCAAAGTCTACACACAGGATGCACAAAATATTCTTGTGCATATATGAGCTGGCTCAAAGAGATTAGCTCTAATAAATGTGAAAAAATGTTGCATAACCTCTTCAAATTTTACGAAGATACTTTAAACAAGATAAGTGGTACATGTTCCTTTAAAAATTATTTGGAAACATTTATACTAATGTCATTTTTCTTCTCTTGAAAATACTTCCCCATGGCAAGTAAAAGCCTTTCCAATCACCCACTGATCATTCTTTTTCAGAAATAGTCACTGTAGTTTTATAGACATTTTAAATCATCACTCAAGCCTAGCGTTGGACTAGAAGATTAAGTTCTACCAGAGGAATTAAAGTATTTACAGAACTTGGAACACAAGCTTTTCAATAAGGATAGTTCCCTTAAATGCAGTGATTCAGCCACCTTTTAAATAAATAAAGATGATGGTTAACTGAATGTGAAATCCCATGAAACAGACTTTATTGACAGTAAATCTAGAAATTTAAAAACTTCTAGCCACCAAGAATCACTTGTGGTTTGTATGCATAATATGGAATAGCATTCTTAAAACACAAAATAAAGGCTTTCGTTTCCTCCAGACCATTCTGTGGTAGCACTATTAAGGAAACAAAAGCTAATTTTTTCCTTGCATATTTAATTGGTCCCTTCCAAAGTTTTAGAGTTGGAAGAGCTTAAATAATGGCATCTAACATTTTTTTGTTTTTCCTAGATAGAATTCATGTTGATGTAATGCTAAAACATCTGGATACAAAGAGAAGACTCTAATTAAAAACCTTCCAGTTTGTTCTAGATAATATCTAATATCCAAATGTTTCCAGATGCCTGAATCACAGAGACACATATTTGTTGATTGTTAAAATAAAAACCAAATGGAGACCAGCCTTGAAAACTTCCTATGCAGACAAAATTAGTTGAGTCATACAAACAAAGTTTCAATTAGCTTATTTTGCAGGGCTAACTTGACCCTAGTCAGCTCTTGCTTATGCTTCTGGAAGTCATAGGCAAAACTTGAGCTGTTTCCCAAGGTTGATACAAGGTAACCACTGACCAATTCCCTTATTATTCAGTAAAATTCTAATATTATAACCGGTAACTGTGAAGAGTAAACAACCACTGCTTTCTCACTTTATATTTATTTATAACAATTTATATTTATTTTTTTAATTAAAAAAATTTTGTAATGTTCATTTTTGAGAGAGAGAGACGAGTGCAAGCGGGGGAGGGACAGAGAGAGAGAGAGAGAGAGAGAACCTGGAGCACGCTTCAGGCTCTGAGCCGTCAGCACAGAGCCCTACGTGGGGCTCGAGCTCCTGAACTGTGAGATCATGACCTGAGCCGAAGTCGGAAGCTCAACAGACTGAGCCACCCAGGCGCTCCTATACCAATTTATATTTAATTATAACAGTATCCCCCTGAGCTTCATTCCATGTCTTGGTTTGAGTGCTCCTGGTTTGCAAACTTGCCTTTTTGGTATATGCACGATACGATACACTGGTACTAATTACTGCTTTGGTGATTCATTGGTTTTACTTCTGTTATTTCCGGGCTGTTTTGTTTGTTTGTGTCTGAACTTTTGGCACGATAAATAATTAGGTGGAAGGTATGCCTTTCATCCAAATGTTCTAATGTCAAGTAGCCCCAAAGCTCACTACTCTATGCCTTCAATAATGACTTAAAGCTGAAACTCTAGATTTTTAGGGTTTTCTTTGACAGATTCATGACAACAGTAATTCCATAGTTTGTTGAAGACACAATGGAGCCAGTGTCTGTGTATCTAGAGGAAATTTGCAATCTGTGCATGTTGTATCAATTACAATGTTTGCAGCTGCCAAGCAGCAGAAAACAAACTCAAAATACCTGAGGCCTTAAGCTTCAACAATAAGGAAACGAATTACTTTACTGAAAAGAACCCATGGGTGAGGTTGTTCCACACTAGTTGAATCTCCAGGTTAACAGTGTCATCACTATCCATTGTCTCTGTTCTGCAGTGTTCCAGGTGTCTTCCTTGTCCTCAGGACCAAAATTTAACTGCCCCAGAGTGTGTTGAAAACAAGGGGCACTTTTATCTCTACATACGTCTTTCTATCAGCCAAGGAAATTTCCCAGCTATCTTTCATGGTGCATTGTATGAATCTATCATATCCATGGGCCCAACCCAGTCACTTGCAAGAAGAATGAGACCATCACGAACGACAGAATAATCGGAATTTCCCCTAATAGGATGCCCAAATGGAACCAGCTACTGCCAGCAAGGAAGGAGGGAGGGAAAGGTTTTGAGCAGGTAACCCCCACAGGATTCTGAAATCCCTAGAGCTCTGGGAGCCATTTATTCATATGCAACTGTTTAAGTGCCTACTTTAGACCCTCAGGATAGAGCAGTGAGCAAAACAGATTAAGCCCTACCCACATAAAGTGTATAGTCTAGGCAAGAGATACTTAGAAATAAAAACAAAAGCCAGGGCAACCAGGTGGCTCAGTTAAGCATCCAACTTCAGCTCAGGTCATAATCTCACAGCTGGTGGGTTTGAGCCCCGCATTAGGCTGTGTGCTGACAGCTCAGAACCTGGAGCCTGCTTTGGATTCTGTGTCTCCCTCTCTCTCTCTACCCCTCTCCCATTCATGCTCTGTCTCTCTCAAAAATAAATAACATGAAAAAGATTAAAAAAAAAAAAGAAATAAAAACTAAAACCAAATAGACAAGGATATAAGTGCTATGGAGGGGGAGAAGGAAGGTGAAGGGCTAGGGAGTTTCTCGTTCTGAGGGCAGTGTGTGCACATGTGTTTACTGGGGGTGAGGGATGTTCCTATATTATGTGGGGCATTTAGGGAAGACCTCACTGATAAGGTGTCACTTGAGCAGAGATTTGGGATGTAGTTCTGAGTGAAGTGAGAAGATATCGGTGGGTTTGAACAGAGGAATGATGTGATCAGACTTCTATTTTTTTAGAATAGACTCTGGGTGGGCACAAGCTGACATAGGAGCAACCTGAGGAGACCATTGCCACATTCTGGGTAAGAGACGATGAAGGCCCTTGACTCATAGTATCAGTGGAGGGGTGAGGAGTGAGGGCATTCTGGATATGTTTTAAGAGAGAGCAAAGAGGGCTGATGGAAGATCAGACGTGGTGTGTGAGAGATAGAGTCAGGGTGACTGCAGAGACTTTGGGCAGGCCAGGCAGGAGGACAGAGTCCCCATTGACTCAGATGAGGGAGGCTGGCCAGGCTCAGCCTCAGGGGAATAGGGGAGGTCTGGATACTGACCACTGGATTTAGCAACATGGAGAACACTGGGGCCCTCGACAAGGCCTTTTTTGGTGAAATGGCAGACACGGACTTCTAATTGGAGCACCTGCCTGCTCTTAAGGAATGGGGCTGTGAGAATGGCAACTTTTATATTTTGAAAACTGAAGTAGTGAAAACACAAGCCCCTTAGCAAACACCATGCCCAGAACTGTGTGTAGATAAAAATCATGGTCTGTCCTGTCAGAATACTTGATGCAGAAAAGAGCGACACATAAAGGATAACCACAGTAGTGCCTGAGTGCTTCAGTTGGTTGAGCATCCAACTCTTGATTTCAGGTTAGGTTATGCTTTCATGGTTGTGAGCTCAGGCTCCGCCCAGTGCGTGAAGCCTGCTAGGGATTCTCTGTCTGCCTCTCCCTCTTCCCCTCCCCCCACACGCATGCATTCTATCTCTAAAAAAAAAAAAGAAAAAGAAAGTAAGAAAGAGAAGAGAAGAGAAAAGAGAAACATATCCTGAGACTGACAGCAGCAAGTTTGTGCCACTGTTCAGTGGTTTGTCAATGGAGGTAACTGCTGTTTTCAGAAAGGTTCCGTTTTCCCAACACCTCTTCCCAACATCATGAACAGTTCTGAAAGTCATTGTTTTCGTATATGCCGCCTATTTTAGTCACCATTGTAATCCAGCAGTTAGAAGAGTGCCTGGCACAGAGAAGGATTTTAATATGTATTTGTTTATTGAACGCATGCTTATTTCACAACGGTACGACTCCCAGGTAGGACTGATAAAAAGGATTATGTTTATGCTTGGGTTTTTTCCCCATAATTTCTTGCCACACTAGTTCCTTAAAACAGCTGTTCCTTTTTTTCTTAATAGCTAGAGACTTTCACTTTGGCTGCTTACTGTAATGTATGCCCATTACTATACTTTAGATACACTGTACTTTGAAGGGTGTGTTTTATAACCGTGAAAAAAAAGTAAAAATAAATTCCCTAATGAAGGAAAGAATATCGTAGGTGCTGTAATGAACATGCGCTTGATTCACAATCACCACCACCTTACACAGGGCTTACCATAGGCTTTACAACACCTGCTCATATAGTCCTCAGCACAGCTCTCTGAGGAAAGTGTTAGAGGATCTCTCCCAGTTTACAGATGACAAGATTGACGCTGAAGAGGGTAAAACATCTTTCCCCAAGCTTCATGCCCGGCAAGTGCCAGAACCAGGATGCAAAGTGTTCTTAACACCCCGCTCTGTTGCCTCTATTTGCCTCATTTTGAAGACCCCACCTCTTCCAAATCATTGTATGTTGTTTGATCATCTTAGCTTTACATATCATCCCATTTCTCAATGAAAAACTTACATGGGTTTTCTTTAACATACGTTAAAGACCCCCTAGGTCACAGACCTAAATAACCTAAGGAAACATATTAAACAACAACAACAACAACACTTCTTGTTTTCAGGGAGAAAAACTCTATACTGCGATTCTGAAAGGGAAAAGTAATATAAAAATCACTAGATTCAGATTATTTAGTCCACATGGGAAACTATAGGATCCAGAAAGGCCAAATGATTTAGCCAAAGTCCCATAGCCCCTTAATGGTAGAGCTGGGACTCATATCCACATATCTTGCCAGCTACCTCACTGAGTTTGGGAATATCTTAATTAAATTCAAAATGACGTGTAACTAACAGGGTAGATCCCTGGCATGCAAGACAGCTGAAAAAAACAGGTTGCTCAGTGGCTTCTCAGTTTCCCCTCCACCTAGTAATTTTTCATTCACCGATCAAATAAGACTATTCGTTGTAGTTGTATCAGGAGTGCTGCTCTGGCTTCACACCCTCCCTCTGGACTCCTCGAGAAGTGAGACAGCATGCCGGGAGTGGGAAACTCTCCAGGCTTAAGACTATAAAAATTGATTTTTTTAGATAGAAATGATTTTGGTAAGAATAATACCATTTCATATATTCCATATAGTCACAACATGTAGTCTCCTTTGTCTCTAATAATGTTTATTTCTGATGCTATTTTTAGACCACAGTGTGAAAAATATGTTATCATTAATTCTGTTTTCATTATCCTTTCTCTGTACTTCTGTTGGTTTTTTTGTATGTTTGTTTTTTTACCATGACTTTTTAAAAAAATTTCTAATATAATGCCACTGGTATTTTAATGTTACATATCAGCTTATAATTATAGTCCCTTTTTTAAAGTTTATTTTATTTTATTTTGAGATAGAGAACCAAGAGGAAAGGGCAGGACGGGGGACAGAGAGTCCAAAGTGGGCTCTTCACTGACAGCAGAGAGCCCAGTGTGGGCCTCAAACTCCCAATCCGTGAGATCATGACCTGAGCCGAAGTTGGATGCTCAACCGACTGAGCCATCCAGGTGCCCCTATACTCCCTTTTTCTTATCTTAGAATTTTTTTTGCCAGTGCTCATCATATTTCCTTTACATAATTCAATTAGAGTTTTTATTAATTCATAATGATTTGGATGAGAGATTCTGGTTAACAGAATAATACATATTCCAGTTACTAGGATACCATGTATTTATTAAACCAATATGCTAAACCAATATTTATTAAACCAGTTTATTAAACTCAAATTAAGCATACCTAGCTACTTAATGCTCATTCATTTATTGTTTAAATCAGAAATCATTTATTATGTGGATCAAGCAGTGTTCTAGCTGCTGGGAAAATAATAATGTCATAACTTTGCTCCTCAATTTCATGGTCTACTTGGAGTGCTAGACAAGTATCCTACAATATGGCAAGTGTCATGTGATTCAGGGTAAGAACATAGCACTTAGGGTGCCTTTAGACAAGCATATAACCCAGCCTTGGGAAATCAGGGATGCAGGCAAATCCTGTTAAATATAATTTCATCTTGAATGAATCAGAGGTCACACTGGGGCCTAATGATACTTTAGATTTGTTATTAGGAACAGTTATCACTCTACTATAGATTTATAAAGGTGTTGGTCAAGAGCTTTAGGTGGAACAGTGATGCATATACCCTTTTGAGTATATAGATTGTGTTACATACTTTCTGCTTCTACCTCACCTTTTGCTTCATTGTCAAACTGTGCAACTTCCTCTTCCATTTTGACCACTTATCACTGTATGACAGTCTTTGCTTTCTTCCTTCAAGTCTATGATTCTTTGAATCCTTTCATTAATCAACATCCATTTCGTTCTACAGGTACTGCTTATCAGTTTTAACCCCTGTCTAAGCCTCCGACTTGTTCCTTTGTTACACACAGCAACTCTGGCCAAGTAGAAATACATTTTATCTTTACTGAGTGCTTTTCCCCCAGTGATTTTCCATTTCTAAGTACATAATGGCCCAGAGCTCTCTAACTCATCATTGAGGATCTTGGAATGGCAATAATTGCTGTGTGTAGGTGCCCCACTTGGGGGTTTATGATTAACAAGAAGGCTAAATGAAGCACCCAGCTACAATTTTGGTAGCCAGAGTGCTAATACAGATAAAAATGTCCAGAGGTCATGACTGAGGCAGGTCTTCAATGCCATGTGGCTGGGGAAACTGTCTCATTTCATTTCTCACAGAGAAAGCCTTTTCCTCCATGCTTTACAGTATGAATCTCCATCCCCCTTAGGAAAGTCCTTATCCCCTCTCACCAAGTTGACTCTATTCAGGCATTTTTATACATTTCCTCTTACACAGGCAATCCATGGAGCAAAATGAGGGCTTGGATTCTTCACTTTCTTTACTTGCCAAATCTGTGGACCCATCCCTAGATCCCCTAATTTTCAGTCTTCAACCTACCCATAATCCCATGTTGCCTCTGCCACCCATCTAAAACACGAATGGAATCCGGAACTGAAAATTAATTTGGTGGCTCTTGAGGTTTACTGAAATTGGCTTTTTTTCTCTCTCTCTTGATGGATTAGTGGAAAGCTCTAATGTTCTATGAGAGAGGTTTCACTGAAAGAGTTTTCCACTCCAGAAACAAGCATGCTTATGTTTTTGTTGGCCTTTCCTAAAAGCACAATACTAATATGTGATTTCCCAGAGTTAACATATTTGCAAACTGAATTACTGCCCACTCCAGCAGACTCATACTGAAAGAAGCAGATGCTGCTGGAATGAAGGAGAAAGACCATTGGAGAATGAGCTGAGCATGAGGGAGAGCCCCAAACTTCCAAACAGAAGTGCTGCCATTGACACCTTTCCCTCCACGGAGCTGGCAGATCACTTAAGCTTACTGCCATCTGTGAAGATGACATACTAGAGACATGTTATCTCTCTCACAGGGGAGTTGTAACTGGCTTTTTAGCTATATCTTGTTGTGTCTGTAACTAGGAACAGAGATGGCTTGTACACTCCAACTTCAGTTCTCTTGTCTTACTGCAGAATTGTTGAAAGGAAAGAGGGCAAGCACAGAGCACCTCTCCCCTGATAAGTAGAGGTTACAAAACTTTAACTTCATAGCAGCTTTGAGCTCTAAGTTCCCAAAAATTAAAGAAAGAGAGAGAGAGAAGGGAGGGAGAGAAGGAGGGAAGGAGGCAGGGAGGGAGAGAGGAAGGAAGGAAGGAAGGAAGGAAGGAAGGAAGGAAGGAAGGAAGGAAGGAATTTAAAAAAATAGGCCTCTCCTGCCTGCCCAGTCTTCTTCTGTTCTTTTAACAACCTGTACTGACACAAAACATATCATCTTCCAGCCACCAAAAAATATTCTTCCCACCCCAGAAAATACAGCGAATGTACTTATAATTGATTAATCCCTTTGATTTCGAATTATTGTGGCATAAACACTGTGAATCTCTGAGGGTGGTAGGTTGTGTTTCCAAACTGGCTAGAGCAATATCCCCCGTCCCACCAGCAGCTTTGTTGAGACATAATTCACATACCATAAAATTTACTTATTTAATGTGTATAATACAGTAATTCTTAGTATATTCACAAGTTATGCAATCATCAACCACAATTGATTTTAGAACATTTTTATTACCCCCCTCAAAACTGCTTACCCATTAACAATCACCCTCCCCTTCCCCTCTACCCTTATACTTCACAGTCCTACATAACCACCTCCATTAGGAAAGCCCTCATCCCCTGCTCACAAAGTTGGCTCTGTTCAAGCATTTTTATACATTTCCTATTACATAGGCAATCCACAGAGCAAAATTTCTGTCTCTATAGATTTCCCTATTCTGACAGTTCATATATATGGAATCATATAATCCATGTTCTTAGCTACTGACCTTTTTCACTTAACATGTTTTAAACGTCATCCCTATTGTGGCATGCATCAATACTTCATCCCTTTTTATTGCTGAATAATATTCCACTGAGTGGATATACCACATTTTATTTATCCACTCATCAGCTAATGGACATTAGGGTTGATTCCACTCGTTTTGCTGTTTGGAATAATGCGACTCTGAACGTTCATGTGTAAGTTTTTGTGTGGACATATGTTTTTATTTCTCCTTGTATATCTAGGAGCAGAATTGCTGGGATATGTGGTAACTCTTATATTTAACTATTGAGGAACTACCAGACTGCTTTCCAAAGTGGCTACACTATTTTACTTTCCCACCAGCAGTGCATGAGGATTTCAGTTTCTCCACATCCTCCCCGACACTTTTTATTATCTGTCTTTTTCATTGTAACTATCCTACTGGGTGAGATGTTCTTTCACTGTGGTTTTCATTTGTGTCTCCTTGAGGGTTAATGATGCTGAGCTGCTTTTCATGCGTTTTTTGGCCATTTATATGTCTTCTTTGGGGAAATGTCTATTTAAGTACGTTGCCCATTTTTTTAATTGGGTTATTTGGGTTTTATTACTGAGTTATAAGTTTCCTTATATATTCTAGATATGGATCATATAATTAGCAAATATCTTCTCCTTCCACGTGTTCTTTTGCGATGTTATTTTGACATTTCTCTTTCAGGGTGGGCTGACTCTTTGGCCCACTTGACCAAGCAAATGTGGTAGAAGTGACTCTGAGTAACTTCTGAGTCTGTATCTTATGGGATCTGTAATTATGCCTTCAAAATCTGAAGAACTTCTTGAAACCTTGCTTCCATGCTGTGAGAGAGACTAGGAGCCAGGTAGAGAGGAGGAGGCCCAAGGTTCCTGGCCGACAGCTCTGAGTGAGCTCTTGGCCAAAGCCAAAATGACTACCAGCCATGTGAGTGAGGCCATTTGGAGCCTTCTGCATACTCAAGCGCCCCCAGTCAATGCAACATGAAGCAGGAGAACCAAACAAAGGAGCCTTGCCCAAATTCCTGACTCAGAATAATGAGAAAATAAAATAGTGTTGTTTGTTTCCTAAAAATGGATAACTAAAACACTGAGAAAGTGACCAGTTGTGTCTGGTTCGGAAATAACAAGTTATATTTACCGAAGAAACATGTTATAGAAGAGGTGATGTTCTTTGATCTTGAGTCTTGAATTTGGAGATTGGGATCCTAAGTCTTGAATATTGGAATCCTAAATCTTGAATATTGTGGATGTGAAGTTTTTCAGGCATTTAGGCAGTAGTGACCTCTCAACTTTTCTATCACTTCAAATTTAAAACAAATATCCTGAGACTTTTTACACACATCTAAAAGTGAAACACCCACCTCCAAAAAGAAATCAGGGTGCAGTTTGTAGAGCTATGGCTATGCTCAGCAACCCACCTACTACCTAAGTAGCCAAATTGAGAATCAGAGTCTCCCTCTCATTAGCTCTTGTGGTTTGTAGATAAAGGGGGAACCTACCAAAAATCAGGAACTTCTATGGAATTTCAACTATTCTGATAGTCACTCAGGGACAAGTCACTTCATCTCCTTGGAACTTATCTTTCTCCTGAGCTGCCCAGAGTCCCAAAAGGTGTGTGGAGGTGCTTCCCACCCAGGGAAGAAGTGGTGAGAAAGGAGGATGAGGCCATGGCTGGGCCTCCCTATTGCCACCATCCCTTAAGGCAAAGCAGCTCTGTTTATTCCTGACTTAAATATTGGAATAAAGAAAGGAGTCATTATTTCAAATTACTATTATTGTGTTTTAAAAAGATAGAGTGGGATGGATGGGTTGATAAATGAGTGGATGTATGGGTGGATGGAAGGAGGAAGAATAATATCCTTTGAGAGACCATTTAATGGTATCCCTTCAACTCAGAAAAATTGAGTGTTACAAAAAGTGGCAAGTCGAGATTTATGAAGGGTGTATTTTTCTTCTTTTTATTTCTGGTAGAAAAAGCTGGATGGATGAGTCTGGTTTATCATATATGAGAGATGTTTGTCTCCAGAGAATTCATTAAATAACAAGTGGAGAATAAATCTGGGTTCAGGTATAAAAAGAACTTTCTGATCATGTGGGATATTAATCATTGAGATGGTTTGTAGATAATAAGCATTGTGTTTTCACCTCCTTAAAGATTATGAAGAATTAAGTATTTATCTTCCCACAATGGTTTAGATGACATCTGCCTGAAGATTACATGTAGAGGGGCCTTTCCTACTTCTAATTTATTAAAACATCTTAGAAAATCATTTATAGTCAGATGAACTCTTCACCAAGATGGTCCTTGCATTAAGTCTCCATCTGGATAGTGTTAAGTATTGTGTAATTATTTAGAAGATACCAATTACATTGAATATGAGTCCTCCTTCACCAAGAAAAATGTGTGAAAAGAAGGTGACCATTCTGAATTAATTATGACATTTGAAAACAATGACTGTAATTACCTTTGTCATTTTGGGGCCTATAATAGAAAACAGCCAACTTCAACAGCAAACTTACAATTTTGCCTTTTTGTTTTATGAGGAAAATGCTGTCCATCTCATTTCCATAGTATTGGAGACCAGAATCCTGCCATTCGTGAACAAAAGCCCAGAAGTAGTAATAAGCACTCCAGCAGAGAAATTTGTATCTTCAAAGTGTCTACCACACCTCCCTTGTTGCTGTACCTCTATATCTTATGCATAAAGGAAAGAGAAGATTATGTTATCCTTTTTGTCATTGATCTTTCTGTTGAGACTAACATCTCAACACCAGGCTCCCTTGCTCATAGGCTGTCCTTCGCTTCCAAATTATAATTTTCAGTTACTATCTGATCAATGGCTTTGTACATTCAAGAGAAAACTTTACCAATTTGTGAACTCTTCCCTGGGGTCTTTGATGCACTGGATATGACTTCACCAAACAAATACAATCAAGGTTATCCACACTAAGATGGCAGGGTTGTTTTTTTAAATTTGAGTATAGTTGACACACAAGGTCAAATTTTCATTTCATAGTGATTCATCTTCTCTATATGTTACTCTATGCTTACCACAAATCTACCTTGTCACCATACAATGTTATTATAATATCATTGACTATTTTCCCTATGCTGTGCCTTTTATTCCCATGACTTATTCATTCTGTAACTGGAAGTCTGTATCTCCCACCCCACTTCAGCCATTTTGCCCATCTCCCTCTCCCCAGGAACCATCTGGTTTGTTCTCTGTATTTATAGGTCTCATTCTGCTTTTTGTTTGTTTTGTTCTGTTTTTATATTCCACATATGAGCAAAATCATATGTTATTTGTCTTTCTCTGTCTTACTTATTTCACTTAGCGTAATACCCTCTAGGTCCATCCATTTGTGGCAAATGGCAAAAATCTCATGCTTGTATGGCTGTGTCGTACTCCATTATATATATCACATCTTTGTCCATTCATCTATCAGTGGACACCTGAGTTGCTTCCATATCTTGGCTGCTGTAAATAATGTGATAAACGTAGGGGTGCATATATCTTTTTAAATTAGTTGTTTCATTTTCTTGGGATAAATACCCAGTAGTGGAATTATTGGATCATATAGTAGTTCCGTTTTTAATTTTTTGAGGAACTGCTATACTGTTTTCCATAGTGGCGGCACCAGCTTGCATTTCCACCAACAGTACACAAAGATTTCTTTTTCTCCGCACCCTCACCAACACTTGTTATTTCTTGTCTTTTTGAGTCTAGCCTTTCTGACAGGTGTGAGATGACATCTCATTGTGGTTTTGATTTCATTTCCCTGATGGTTAGCGGTGTTGAGCATCTTTTATTATTAAGTTTTTAATTTTAATTACAATATACTTAAAATAGATATATTAGTTTCAGGTGCACAGTTTCAGGTGTGTTGTGATTGAATAATTCCATACATTATTCAGTGCTTATCATGACAAGTGCACTCTTTAATCCCCATCACCTATTTCATTCATCCTCTCTGGTACCCATCAGTTTGTTCTCTGTAGTTAAGAATCTGTCTCTTGGTTTGTCTATCTTTTTTTTCCCTTTGTTTGTTTTGTTTCTTAATTCCACATATGGGTGAAATCATATGGTATTTATCTTTCCCTTCTTATTTCACTTAGCAGTATACTTTGTAGCTTCATCTATGTTGTTGCAAATGGCAAGATTTCATTCTTTTTTATGGCTGAATAATATTATATAGGGCACCCCTATGCAAGGGCTAGCTGGGAGTGAAGGCTCCAGAACCTTCAGTATGAGAAGCTGTATACAATCTTGACTTCTCAGGTCTCCCAGGTGCTATCAGCACAGCTGGTGTCCAGTTTCCAGATATTTTTCTCCACTAGCAGCCACTCTTATGACTGCAAATGCCCCATTGTTACAAATTCAGTTGGGGGTCCTCTGGAGCTGTTCTGTTCCCCATGAGCATAGGGGTGCACGTATCCATTTGAATTAGTGTTTTTGTATTCTTTGGGTGAATACCCAGTAGTATTATTACTAGACCATAAGGTAGTTCCATTTTTAACTTTCTGAGGAAACTCCATACTGTTTTCCACAGTGACTACACCAGTTTGCATATCCACCAGATGTTGAGCATCTTTACATGTGTCTGTTGGAAGATGGTGATGTTTAAAATGTTCTCATGACACTCTCATCATGAAACTTCTTCAGAGTTTCTGAAATAACACCCCAGCCAGCCAGCCAGCTGTCATCTTTCCTCCTGTAGCCCTGCCAGAAGCAGTTTGCCTGACAGGCCTTAATAAGCTCCGCTCTCATGCTTGGCATATATACTCAGTAAGAATAAACAACACAATGTATTGTAGTTATTCTTTTTATATAAATAAGACAATAATATTATGAGAAAAACATCCTCCAAGCCCATGTAATTTTTTCACTTTAATCAGAATATGTACTAGCTCCAGAGCTGAACATTTTAGACACGAATGTCTGCTCCTTATGAGATTGCTTTTCAGAGAGGGTGATGTGTGTGACTCATTATCAACCCCAAAGACTTCATGGCAGGGCTCTGAGCATCACACTTTCTGTCTCTAGAGTCCAGCTGTTCACAGTTACAAGTGTGAATATCAGAGGCAGAAAGTTTCAAACTTTCATTCTATTTTTTCAGTTTCCCAAATAGGAATCTGTGATAAGCTGGATTGCTCTGGTTTGCATAATATCCTTTCTTGGTTCTCTCATTTAAGCACTTTAGAATACTTAATCCACCCCCTCCATCTTTCACTTTTATGGACCTCTTTGTAGTGACCCAGAGTACCCAGTCTAATACACGAATCTGTATAATTCAGAATTTTTGATATATGGATGCTGGACATTATGAGGACATGAGGAGTTTAGATATTATGAAGTGCCGGTATGTCTTTATTGGGAATATCCAAAACCAAAATAAACTATCATTAAATAATGATGAAGCACACTTCCTGCTGCTTTTATAACCAAATTATGGGGTATGTGTTGTTATGATGGTGGAAGGGACATCTTCAGGAATACCTAGAAGATATTGCACTATTGGACAGAGTTGAGGTGAGCAGGCTTATCCACAAAATTAGGTGGCTTACTGGGCTGTTTTTCCAATGCAAAGACCTTCCTTCTTTTTGCTACGCCCTCATGAAGATACCATCTCTTTCATTACTTGTACGGAATCCTCTCAGGGACAAACTAGGAAGAGTTTCAGCACCCGGGACAGTTCCTTGCCTGCTCTAGCTGCTCTGTGTTGAGAATTCAAAATTAGAACTCTGAATTTCTTGAGTCTCACCTTATGAAAGCATCAGCAAACTCATAAAGGTGAGACATACTATAAATGTGATAATGTGTAAATGTCATGGGTCTTAGAATGCTTTCAGTGAGAAATCATATCTTTAAGAACATCAGAGAACTCAGGGGGGAGAAAGTATAAAGATGTATGTAGGGAAAGTGTCAGCCCCATGTCAAGGCTACGAAAAGAAAGCAGAACTCGAGAAGGGGCTAAAACCTATTAAGCTAATGAACATGGATGTTCCTTAGGATGTTCCCCACTATTCATGAGTCCGTTCAGGCTGCTGTAAGAAAACTATCTGAGACTGGATTTCATAGACAGCAAGGATTTATTACTCTTAATTCTGGAAACTAGAAAGTCCAAGATCAAAGGCTGGCAGACTTCGTTGTCTGGTGAGGATCCACTTCCTGATTCATAGATGGCCATCTTCTTGTTTTGTCCTCACATGGAGTAAGGGTCAAAGGAGATTTTTGGGATCTCTTTTGTTAGGACACTACTAAGGGCTCTACTCTCCTGACAATCATCTCCCAAAGACCTCCACTTCCAGATACCAACAGACTAGGGACTGGGTTTGAACATAAGAGTTTTGGAATAACATATACATTCAGTCCAGAGCGATTTAGTCTAGAGTCCTCCTTCACTGGAAAGAGATTCTTGAAATGTAGATAGACAGCTTTTCAGCCACTAAGAATAATTGTAGACCTAATTGGACATCAGGAATTCTCTGAGGGAAGGAATCACTGAATGTAATGAATATAGCAAACACTGTGTAAATTCAACCCTCAGTAAAATTCCATTGTGGAGAAGCACAGAAAGTAATAATAATGTGTAAGTTTTTTTGTCAAAAGACTGAATCTCACTAAGTAGAGAATGAAGAAAATCTAGAAAGTAGTAAGTGGGTGATAACTTCAGCCAAAAGCCACCCTTCTCTGGACAACAGAAAATGCATTGAGTGGTAGAGACCTCAAAGTACATCAACCAGATGAAAAGTCTTATGAAGGTAATGGATTTGGGAAATTCCAACAGAAGTCAATCTACAATAAATTCTATGTAGTAGAATGTGGGTGTAGGTGTTAAAATAAGTCTCATGAAAGACATTTTCATCCTTTGTATTCTCTGCTGTCCCCTATGTCTATAATGGAGATGGAAGAGTACCACCACATGGAAGGAGTTGGGCTCAAGAATTACTGTGCAGAAAATTGCCTCCTCTAGCAGGCTGACTTTTGTGAGGAAAAAAACACTTATTCTGTGCTGAGCTATTACATGGTTGGGTCTACTTGTAACTCACATATCCTAGACATCCAGCTAACACAAGCTATGACTATGACCCTTCGAAAAGTGCCAAGTTGATATGTATCAGAAAAGCCACATGGAGGGACTGACAATATCCTGAATGACCATTAGCTATCAAACATACTCTATTTTATTATTAGTCAAGTAAGTAATAGGATTTGTTTCATGTTTCTTTATTATTGCATTATGTACCTTTTGTAGTAATACAAGTGTTTAGGATATCTCAGTACTTCATTCTAGGAATCACGTGCTGTGAATTAGTCCCACCAATAGTGATATTAAATTGGATAATATGATTAAAAAAGAAAAGAACTCTGAATTTCTAAAATTTGATCCATGATCAAACTTCCAGGTTATACTGCCTCCAAGACAGAATCCAAAGAAAGCACTTTTGCCTCATTATGTGGTATTATAGGCAGAGAGTTACTACTGAAAAATCAAACATTCTCATTCTGCAGTTGTCTGCTACTCTTGCAATAAAGGAAATAAGGAAATAAGTGTGACATGAATTATCCAAACCAGATGTCCACAATCCATTAGAGGTAGTAAATGTATGACCCTTTTCATCCTGAATCATCAGAGTGGGCAGGGTTTCTAACACTGCTCTGGGTCAGGGAAGCTGTGCCGGCGGGTAACTCTTGAATGCCTTGAATGGAAAAGCTTGGAGTGCAGGCAGCGGAAAAGCACAAAGCTGTATGGACAGTGAGAGCTGTTCTCTTGTTCTGAAAATCAGATACACATGGCGCACTCCTGTTCTCCATCAATGCTGGTAATTGTGCATGGGAATAGAGTCTTGTTGTAGGTGATGTTGTATTAGGTACATTACCAAGCAAGCTTTAAATAAAACGGTATTTTATTGCTGCAGCTACTACCCTAGACAAAACCTTCCATAAATCACTTCCATATTCAGCTAAGATAAAGCACCAGAAATCAAAATGCAGCACTGCCTTGGGATATATAATCCTCAGATACTGGCATTAAATCAAGCTGTAGAATTTGACAAGCAACAAAAATCAAATGCTCAATGATTTTTTTTTATCTGATGATGTACCAAGAATCCTATATTTACAAAATATTTCTTGGGGAGATATCAGTGATGACGTAAATAATATTTACTTTGAGCCTGTGTTGTTGGAATACTAAATTTAGTTAATAAATCTTCCCTTGTGGTCCCATCAGGTAAAAATTGCCAATGATCTCACTGCATGTGCAGAATTGCTAAATTATTACCGTGAGTAGCGGTGTTTTTTGATCATTGGAAAAAAGTGGCAATGTGTGATGTGTATTGGGGGTGGAGGGAGGGTGGAGGGGCAGGAGGGAGAGAAGGAGGGTGGGAGAGAGAGAGAGAGAAATTTTCATATTACTGAGATGTCCTAAAGCTAAATTCATATTTCTTTCAATTAAAATAATAGGTTTCATTTTCATAGGATTTTTCTATGTAATCTTAACTAAAGGTTAGTTACTTTCAAAGAAATTAAGAATTGACCCCAGTTCTACTCTCATTGATTAGTAAGGTGACTTTGGACATTTAGGCCATAATTTGGAGAGGCTATACCTTAAAGAGGAATGTTTCTTGATATCAGATATGATGCAAGCTTCTCAAATCCAGAGGATCAATGACTGTCCTCAGCACTGGTCATATCAACATTGACTTAAGATATTTTGGCAATATTCTTTGCCTAAGTGTCTGGGAATATTGCAAAACAAAATACCATCTTGGCTTCTGTCAAATAAGTTTTGTTTGGGTTTATTCCTTTAGTGTAATTGTGATAATGCCATTTAAGCAACTAAAAATATAGGTATTACCAGCTGACCAGAAAAGTCCATCTCCCCTTTAGAGGGTCAATGTTCTCCCTTACTTCTTCTGACACATTAGACCCGTCTCACTCACTGCCCTTTGTATTCATAGCAGAATGCTGTTGAATTCACTGATACTCATGTGCCTTCACATAGTGCTAAAGACACTATGATAAGGGTTCAGCAGCTCCCTACTCATTGCATCTATGCATATCTTCTGGAAAGTTAGCTGCTGGCTTGGTCGCTATTCACAGTTCTGCTTCTTAACTCTCCAGAAGTTGTGGTCCCACAGTTCAAAATTATTTCCTTTGCTCTGAGGGCCACAACCCAAGTTGAATACCTTGCTGCTTTAGCAGTATTTATAGTGTAGGTAGTAGCACCTTAGGTCTTCCTCAAGAAGTCTTCATCTGCCCTTCCCATCTCCGCACAGGAGCTGGTTAGCATGCCTTCTGCTATCTGTCACTTGTACATTTCCAACCCTGCAAGGCTCATTCTACTCCAAGCTTGGCTTCAGTACTGATGGAGTGGCTGTGTTCCAGCTCACCACTCGTGACTTAGACTTGCCAATTGATGCATAAAAGGTGTTGAGAAAACTATTTAAGAAGCTACTTACAGTAGCCAAAACCAGTCTGTATCCCAGCCATATTGGCCCTTAAACATGGCTCCTCCTCTATAATCATTAGATGACTCTTCATCTTAATGCAGTGTTGATGCCATATTGGATGGGGTCACTTCTGACCATTACTCTTAAGTAGGAAATATATAAAATGGACCATGTACATTTTTTTAATGTCACAAGTGCCTCCTGAGTATGGATACTTCTTTGTGCATTTTTTTCTCCTGCAGCCATTGTCAACACATCATGTTGTTTTGACATCATGTGTCAAAGAATTGACAAAGAACTGAAGGTTCCAAGTGTCCCTGGTCATTCAGTTAGCTCTGACCAAGAAAGAAGCCTTCAGTGAGCATAGAACCAGGTCCTCAAGAAGACATACAAGAGAAATAAAAGACAAAGTCCTTGCTTTGGAGGAATTTCTGATTTACTGTCAGAGTCTCAACAGACTTATAAAGAAGATTCCAAATATTTGAAATGCTTAGTTTATATTGCACTAGTAAATCAGGGCCACAGAACTGCCAAGGGCAATTGCCGGACAAATGAGCAAGTCATATGTGTTAAGGTTCATCCAGAGAGATTTTTTTTAGAGAAAATGAATAGTAATCAAGATTTATAAGGTGTTAGGACTGATTCAGAGGAGGAAAATAAGCATTCGAGAAGGAGATAATCACACACAAAAAAGGCATGGATGGTTATGAGAATATAGGTCACCTTGTGGGGAGCAGCATGCAGATTTGGCTGGAGTAAAGAATGCTGTCAGGAGAAAAATGAAAACTAAGATATCTGAGATGGTAGAGTGAGAGATATACCATCAGTTGGAGGCTTGGAACACCATGTGCAGGAGTTGAATCCAGTAACTCAGCACCAGACGATTCAAGTCAAGGGGACAGTGCCATTGCTTTGTGTGCATTTGCCAGGTGTTGTGGAGATACTGACTTACCTGATCTTTTCAAGTTGGAGCTAGTTCTTTCTCAAGG
Organism: Acinonyx jubatus; assembly: GCF_027475565.1. NCBI lineage: Eukaryota > Metazoa > Chordata > Mammalia > Carnivora > Felidae > Acinonyx > Acinonyx jubatus. The sequence continues at coordinate 87,796,144 of NC_069383.1, forward strand.
TCCTTGTATAACACTCATGGTCCTATTAGGAGAGAGAAAAACAAATAGTAACTCGACTAGGACAATTGAATATAAAGAATTATTATTTATGGCAGGAGGTTGGAACAAGAGATTCACTATAGTAGAGAGCTCTAAAGAAGATAAGATTATAAGGAGCAGTCATTACCCTTAGAGCTTAGACAAAGTATCCAAGGAAGAGCCTCTCCACCTCCCAACTTCAGGATTAAAATTCAGACCTTGTTGGAGAGGGCAAAACTGTGACTCACTAAATGTCAGAGAAGTCACTGTGGGGTAGTGATGGTAGTACCTGCTGGAATCTGCCCTTGGGTGCCAGGAAAAGCTATTCACTAGGAGGTGTCTCATCTCCCATGATATCTCTGCAACACCCTTTACTGACCACACTTAACCTCATACTAGCTGACAAAGGAAAGTATTTAAAATGTCCATCTCAATTTTTGCAGAGCAGGCAGTGAAGAATGAATTTGCAGCAGAGGTAATAAATTGACAACTGGAACACCTTGACTTCTCATTTTCTGAAAATTTACAAATGTCCTCTCATATTTTAAAGATACAGCCATTTTGGATATCCTTTTTAAACTTGCCACTTCTGTCCCACTGGTTGGGCCAACTCCACCTCCTCCAGAGATGCTGATTGGTCCTTGGAAGGAGCATGACCCATAATTAAGAATCAATGACCTAAATTAACATGCTTACATTTAGTAGGACTGTTGGTCAGCTGTACATGCAAGGGATAGAGGAAGATGGGCTTATCAGTTTTGGGGGGGGAAAACCTTGAGGGGAGGAAGTTAGTTTGCTGTAAGTACATTATGGGCCTATAATTTGATATGATCCCTACAAAAAAACAAATGCAACCGTAGGATGCACTAATGGGTTCAGAGCAAGAGATATATTGGCCTAGTTTTAATCTACAGAGCTTTTGCTATGACATTATTGCATTCAATTCTAGGGACCTCATCTTAAAGAAAGACACTGAAGAATCCCAGCACTTCCAAAACAATATGATGAAGAACCAGAGAAGAGTGACAGGGCCTGGGGACATAAGCCTTAGAAAAATAAAGCACCGACAAGACATGGTTGCAACTTTTATAAGTCCTTTAACATTGGAAGATAATTTCAGACAGAAAAGGAACCATCAGGCATAAGTTATGGGAAGGAACCCAAGATCAAATCTAAGAAGGACTTTCTCCACATCAGCGGTGCAGAGAAAGGTCGGGGACTGCTTTAGGAGGTGATGAGTCACCTGTCTTTGGATAGAGGTGGCACACATTTCTTTGGGCTTCCTTCTTTCTCTTCTTTCTCCTTTATGAGCTTCTGTGAACAGGCTAAGGTAACCCTGTTTAACCCAATTTTCCATCAAAGAGACAGGGCTCAAACCTCATATTTAACTTATCCTCCAAGTTATTTGTGCCTGATGAGGTCACATCTCTTTTAGGAAGAAAACAATGAAAAGAATTTTTCATATACAGATGGCAGTAGAACTTGCAATCATTGCAGTCCTAAAGACCAAAATAATTAAATTGCAGCACATAATTAACTTGTGTAGGACCATTAATAACACCACTATTTGAATGTGCTCTTCAGGATGTAGACATTATTATAATAATAAAAGGAAAGGATTTGATGGTTCGTTTGAAAGTGTTCTGTGAATTCTTAGCCTAAAGATTATTACAGCCCCATAATGTGAAGCAATTTCTAATATATAACTATTATGAAATAACCTGATTGCATTTAAAAGGTGAACAACAGCTATTTTATAAATGTTTTCCAAGAAACTTGATGCAGTCTCTCTAGTTTTTGATACAGATAACCCTTTTAAATTAAGTCAAATTTATATCCCATTCAAGTCACCAAGTTAGATGTTAAATGATAAGGGTATAAAATTGGAACCTGGATATTATGCAAGGAGTCATATAGTCTCAAGAATGCTTTGAGCACATCAGAATAGGTGTTTTTTTCAGTAAATACAAAGAATGATTATAATGATGACAATGATGATAATGAAGTCTAAAGACAATTTTTAGTGTTGTGAGAGGCTTCTGAAGCCTTCCTAACCCTGGGTAAGTTTTCTGTTTTGGTTGTCTGCAAGTTATTCGATTTCTCTACTCTCTGGAAAACATCAATCAATCTGAGTGCTAAAAATTTGGAAGCATAATTTAGTGATTTGTTTTCTATTCTGAGTTCCTAGATTATATTCAACAAGTAGAACTACCTAGAGAAAAACAGTCCTTCATTCCACAACTGATAACTGAGCACCTACCTTGTGACAGGCATTTTGTTTGTCTGTTTCTATTCAAGTGGCTGGAAAAAAACACTGGCAAAACACCTCTCTGTATTCACCTGCACAATTCAGTGATTCTAATACAGCACTGGCTAAGTACCACCATTATCCTAAACTCTTCTAAGAGTATGCAACAAATATCTTCGTTTCCTTACTGACATCGTCTTCATTTTCTGCAGTAAATGTAAAGTCCAATAGCTGATTTACACTTTTTTGTAAAATATATGGTCACTATGTATGTTAGTCACCTCAAGCTGCCATAACAAATACCATGAACTGGATGGTCTAGATAACAGAAATGTATTTTCTCAGTTCAGGAGGCTGGAAGCCTAAGATCGGGATGCCCCGCATGGTCAGCTTTGACTCCTGCTGAGAGTATTCTGCCTGGCTTGTAGATAGCCTCTTCCCACTGTGTCCTCACCTGTTGGAGACAGAGAGCTCTGGTGTCTTCTCTCTTCTTAGAGGGGTACCAGCCCTACTGGATTAGGGCCCTATCCTTATGATCTCCTTTAACCTCAGTCACCTCCTCATAGGCCCTGTCTTCAAATGTAGTCACACTGGGGGATAGGGCTTCAACAAAGGAGGTTGGGGACGGGGGAATCCAGTCCATAGGATTATGTCTTCAGGATTCCTAACTTAACCTAACCTAAACTATTAGCTGCAGAGTGCCAGGCATTATGCTAAAAACTTTACCATATATTCACTTAATCCTTACTTGGACTTAAAATTTAGTAATAATGTAGGTAATTTAAGGTCTAAGAGGTTAAGTAAATTTCCCAAGATGAGAAAGCTAGAAAACTCAGAGCTCATATTATTTAAAGTTTATTTATTTATTGAGAGGTAGGAGAGAGGGGCAGAGAGAAAGGGAGAGAGAGAATTCTAAGAAGGCTCCATGCTGTCAGCACAGAACTCAGTGTGGGGCTTGATCCCATGAACTGCGAGATCATGACCTGAACTGAAACCAAGGTTTGGACACTTAACCAACTGAGCTCAGGTTTAAGCTCAGCTCCTTCCAACCCCAGAGCTTGTGTCCTTTCCAGTTATACCATATTGGATTGTCTGTATATTATGGGCAAACAACTTGTTAGATTAACATTTTATTCAATAAGTTGAATAGCTATTTTGACACATGGATACAGGTTATTTGAAGAATTGTGCCCTTGTCTTTTTAATCCTATAGACTGTGACCCTTCTCTCAAAACACATGCATACACACTAAGACAACAGAGAGAACAAAAGTAGAAGTAAAAACTTTATCTTGAATTAAACAGACAAATACCATCCTGAATCATCAAAATATAAAAGATAAAGCAAATAGAAGAATGGTAAATGAGTTATCCAAGAAGAGTAGAGTTGATCCTCTGTACCACACACAAGGGGAGGAAGGAAGATGACAAACAAACCAAGGGTCTCTTCTGTGGGAGTCTTGAAAGGTCTTAGAAATGAGAGACAGTGAGCACCACAGGAGGAGGAAGGCTGTGGCTGAAAAGAGGGGAAGGCATTTAAAAGACTATATAAGGAGCAGATAGACTACCTCAGAATTTGACCTCCACCCCATGTGAGTAAGATACAAATCTTCCCCAACCTCCATAGAAAATAGAGGTTTATGCCCTGAAAAAAAAGAATCTGATAAGTTCTGGATCAAAGACATCAGGCACCAAGGAGAAAAGAGTTTGGGACTTAAAAGGGGGGAATAAGGTCAGTCTCATAGTGAACAGTGAGACTCATAAACAGTCTTCTTTCCTGCCCCTAGCTCTAGCATGCTGACATCCAGAATTGCATCTCCTAAGCAGAAGATTGTAGGATCCTTCTCTGAAGACATTGAACCACACCAATAACTACAGATACTGAAATGTGGACATTTGCTGGCCATCCTATTGCCCTATAGTAAATCTCTTTAGTATACCAGCCCTACCTATACCCAGAGAACTCCCAAGAATCTTTTTTGGTTCCTCACTCTTAAATATAAATGGACACAAAAGGACTATGTGCCATTTGAATAAAGTCTCCAACCTGAAATACAGAAACCAAAACAAATGCACAGAAAAACAGAGCACAGGGGAAACAGAGACAGTATCAAACAGAACAGAATCAAATGTCCAAGAAACTGTAATTAAAATGCTCAGAAAGCTAAGGGAAGAAATACAAAACAAGAATGAGATACTCTGGAGGAAAAAGGACAATTAAAGACTAAGGAAAAACACTTGGAAATTTAAAATCGAGTAGCCAAACTACATTTTTAATGGAAGGATTTTCCAGAATATAGAATAAAAGAGACAGTAGAGAGGGAGAAAAGGTAAGAAAGAGAGAAAAGACAGTGAGGAAGAAATTTTGAAAGAAATGGAACATAATTTCCTAAGATGATATTGATTTCTAGTTTGACAAGGCTACCAAGTACTCATACAATGAATGAAACAGAGATATACTCTCAGGTGCATCATAATGAAATTTCATAACACTAGGGAGAAAGAGAGGATGCCCAAAATCTCCCAGAGAGAACAAATGCACAAAATGTAAAGGAATAAAATGGTATTGGACCACTCAACAGAAACACTGAAAACTGGAAGACAATAGAGCAATGCCTCCAAGACACTGAAAGAAAATGATCCACAACTGAGAATTCTATATCCAGCCAGACTATCACATAAATGGGAAGGTAGAAAGGACATTTTCAGGCATGCAAGCACACAGAAAATTTCTCTCTGCACCATTACTCAAGAAGTTACTGAAGAATGTGGTGCACAAAACCAAAGGGAGTGAACCAAGAAAGAGGAAGGCAAGTGGAGATCCAAAAGGAAAGAGATGAAGGAGACCTCCAGTATGAGAGTCAAAGGAAGCCCCAGTATGACAGCTCTGCTCCAGGCCAGAACACAGCTAGTCAAATGGGAAACTAGGAGACTCCAGAAGGTATGCCTCCAGGGGAGAAACAGAACAATAAATTGAATGGCAAGTTTGACCATGTAGAAAATCCTACTAAGAGACACTTTATAAAGCTGTTGGAGGTTGTGAAAAGACAACCATATGTTCCCCCCAAAAAATGAGTAAATAACAATTATTACCTCTAGGAACAATAAAATGTAATTCAAGAGAGGAAATGAAGTCATATTAACTTTCTGGTTCAACAGTGAATAATTTGTCCATAATCATTATAATGAAAATGCTGAATATGTATGGACCTAACCAAAGCTGAAGTATAGTTATACTGGGAACAGGGGAAGAATATTCACCTATCATAAAGGAGATTCAGCCCTTTTTCAGTAGTCACTATCTAAAGCAGACATGTTAAGAGGTAGTAGTATATGTATATTACTCAGAAATATGGAAGTTAATGGCAGAAGAAACAGCTCAGAGTTGAAAGGGGTTACCTCTGAGGGAAGAGGAAAAGTTAAGATAGGATATAAGAGATTGATATATTTTAAATTTTTTTTAAGTTTATTTTGAGAGAGAGAGAGAGAGAGAGAGAGAGTGTGTGTGTGTGTGTGTGTGTGTGTGTGTGTGAGTGGGGAAAGGGTAGAGCGAGAGGGAGAGAGGGAATCCCAAACAGGCTCCTTGCTATCCGTGCAGAGCCCGACATGGGGCCTGCTCTCACGAACGGCAAGATCATTACCCAAGCAGAAATCAAGAGTGAGACACTCAACTGACTGAGCTACCCAGGCTCCCGGAGACTGATATTTTTTATTATAAGACTTGTAGCACTGTTTGACTTTTAAACTATTTGTATGTGTAATATTTTTATTAAAGTAGTATTTTATTTATTTTTTTTTGAAAAGTGGATAAAAATCCTTACTTTGTACACAGGGCAGTGTTTTGAAGTAGAAGGGAAGGTTTTAAAAGCAATGCAGTGAAAACTATCATTTGGCTCTTGGAAGGAAACCAAAAGCTTTACACATCAGGGATTAATATTTACTTATCTATATGCCAGATTCATGTGGGTTGATATATAAATCCACTGACATCAAATAATTACTCAACTATACATTTGGAAATGTACTTGAATTTTCAGAACTCCTTAATTATTCTGTGACCTTTTTGCAGTTTTAAGGTGTTGGGGAAAATATTTTAGATTACAGATTGACTGAGGGCCAAATGAACCTCATTTAGAGTATCCAGTACCAGCATTGGTTACACAGAGTCTGTCCTCTCCCCTCTCTAGGATAGCTGGAAAACCTGCCATCCATACATGACATAGGGCTTTCTATAGAACCAAAGGTCTTGAAAAATGTGCATTTTTAGGAGCGGTATACATGAACTCCGAAGAAAAGTATGTCCTTTTTCCCCAAATAAGGAAACTTTGAGCAATGAGGCACATAATAATAAACTCTTGATTGATTCTGGTAATGGAGGGAGTTGCACATATCATCTACAACACTGAATGAAAATTATTTATGTTTGGTTTTCGACCATATGCCATTGTTTTAGAAGCATATTTCCCCCTTATATCATGCTTCTGTAGGCTGACTCATATTAAAGACAGGTATGCTTCTCCCAATTGAACACATGCCTTGGGTCGGGGAGCAAGAAGAAGGCAAGCTAGGTTGAAAGCACGGCAGGACATAAGGAGGCGTATATTGACTGTGTTTTGGTATCACTTTATTTCCTAGACAGTCTATCTCACTTCCCAGTGGGATGCCAAGCAACTTGAGAAGAATCCAAAGTAATAAAAGTTTGAATGTCAAAATACACCAGGCATTCCTTCTGATCACAAGCAGCGTCCAAGGCAGAGAGCTGGCACTATCAGACTTTAGATCATCAGACCGGGACTGAAATCAGAGTCAGGAGTAGCATCACTTGAATAGGACCATGCTACTCCCTCCCACACGCATGGAGAGTTATCAGATACTTAGTAAATTACGTAGAGAGGATACCTGCATGAGCTACTTGTGTCATCAGAGGATCTGGCCTATCACAGATTAATTACCTCCCAGCCTTCATTTGTTCCATTTTCATTTGAAATAAACTTGCAAGTCAGAACTGAGCTCTTCTGGGGAGAAGGTAGTATCCACATAGATACTTCTCATTGTTCCCAGTTTTCTTAAAGTAAAATATGACAAGGTTTCTCTGGTGGCTAATCACTCTTTTTTGCTGCTGGGCTTTTGCCTGTGGTTTCAGTGACAAATTTCTTCTTCTTTTTTTTCTTTTTTGGTGAAATTCACTTTTTATTTATTTTTTAAAATATAATTTATTGTCAAGTTAGCTAACATACAGTGTATATGTATGTATAGTGTGCTCTTGGCTTCGGGAGTATGTTCGCATGATTCATCACTTCCAGTGCCCATCACCCATTTTCTCCTCCCCGCGTTGCCCTGCCATCAACCCTCAGTTTGTTCTTGTATTTAAGAGTCTCTTATGGTTTGCCTCCCTCTCTGTTCATAACGATTTTCCCCCTTCCTTTCCCCCATGGTCTTCTGTTAAGTTTCTCACAGTCCATGTATGAGAGAAAGTGCTAAATTCCTTGTTAGAGTGAATGAGGAAAGCTTTATACAAAAAGACAAATAAATTAGAGAGATTATAAAATTCCATGTTAAAATATTTACAAGACTACTCATGCACATCCTCAGAAGATTTGGTTCTTTCAGACCTTTTGTTTTTAATATTGCACTTCTGTTTTTGTTGAGATATATTTGGCATATAACCCTACGTATATCAGAACTTTCTTTTATTATTTACATAGAAAAAGACTTCCTTGTGAATGTGATAGGTATCGGTTGTCTATACCTCAGTATATTATCCATTGTTTTTGAAGTAATACATGAATGATGAAAAACAACCCAAGTTTTATAACCAGACATAACAAAATGGATATTAATACTTTTTTTTTCAACGTTTATTTATTTTTGGGACAGAGAGAGACAGAGCATGAACGGGGGAGGGGCAGAGAGAGAAGGAGACACAGAATCGGAAACAGGCTCCAGGCTCTGAGCCATCAGCCCAGAGCCTGACGCGGGGCTCGAACTCACGGACCGCGAGATCGTGACCTGGCTGAAGTCGGACGCTTAACCGACTGCGCCACCCAGGTGCCCCACAAAGTGGATATTAAAAGTAATAAATCTTTTGGTTACTGCTCTTAAATTCCTCAGGAGCACTAGTTGAGATGCTTCAAACTGAGATTTTCTTTGGGCCCATAACTGGAGAGTTTCACAAATTGGTTTATTTACCATTCCTCCCCTCGAGTAATCTGGTTGTTCTAGAATAAGTATGGTAGAGGATAAACATAAGTAAGAATGTTTCCAACTGAACATTTTTCATTGACTCCCCTTTCAATTTTAAGAGCCTTGTACATCTGACGTTTACAGAATGAAGCCTGTCACTTGGAAAGTTTCTCTCTTTCTCCTTGCTAGCCACAGGTGGAGGGTGTTTTTACCCCTTCCCTATGGAAATAAAGCCACTTTTAATCCCTGTCCCACGTTCTTTCCCACAACCTGGCCCCACGGCGTGCGCAGGGCATGAGGAGAGGCTTGGAGGACATCACGCTCCCATCACACTCCAGAGCTGATCGTAAGACATCTGGTCCAAGTATCAGCTCTGAAGATTTGCCCTTCACCAGCTGGCATTTGGAATGTTTGAAGATGATCAGACTATAACCCTCTGCCTCTGGAGCTGTTGTTGTTAAAATCTTTTTAATATACACTGAATTTTCTCCTTAGCTTTCTTTGGTTTTTTGATGTTCAAAGTTGACTCCCTCTTTAGTCTGACTTCAGGGATATTTAGCCAACGTTTTTTTTTTTTTTTTAACGTTTATTTATTTTTGAGACAGAGAGAGACAGAGCATGAACGGGGGAGGGGCAGAGAGAGAGGGAGACACAGAATCGGAAGCAGGCTCCAGGCTCTGAGCCATCAACCCAGAGCCCGACGCGGGGCTCTAACCCACAGACCGCGAGATCGTGACCTGAGCTAAAGTCGGACGCTTAACCGACTGAGCCACCCAGGCGCCCCAAGCCAATGGTTTTTAAAGTTTATTTACATATTATCTCTTTTGTTTTAGATATTTGTCAAATAAATTCAATGTAGTCTCTATTTCTGCAGAGTGGGGCATGAATACCTGTCAGAATCTGAAGTCTAAACTTGGGATAAAATTGGCTCATCGGGGATGCATTTCTCCTGCATCTCTTGTGTTGGGGGAGTCTTGACTTTTTCGCCTGGCTGTCTGCAGAAAGGCAGCTCCCATGGCCTCATTTACTTCTGACCCCTTCTCTACCCAGTTCCCCATACAGGAAATTAAAAGGGAAGATGGGAAATAAAGCCTTTGGAGCCTTCCCGTAAGACCCCTGCAGACTTCGTAAGTCTCAGATTTCTTGTTTTTAAAATGGAGGCAACAATAGTACCTAACTCACATAGTTTTTCTTACAGTTGAGATAATCCATAAGGTATTGTTGTTCGAGGGGCACCTGGGTGGCTCAGTCAGTTAAGCATCCAACTTCGGATCAGGTCATGATCTCGCAGGTCATGGGTTCGAGTCCCGCCCGAGTCAGCTCAGAGCCTGGAGCCTGCTTCGGTTTCTGTGTTTCCCTCTCTCTCTGTCTCTCCCCCGCTCGTCTCTGTCTCTCTCTCAAAAATAAATAAAACATTTTAAAAACTGTTTTAAAAAGGTTATTGTTCTTAACTCTTAACGACTACTGCAGGATCTGTTATATGTATGATCATGTACAGTCTGTACACCATACACATTATGATTCTTTCCTATGGATTTCCTTGAAAGATTTCTAGAACTGTTTACATTTATCTTGCATTCTCCAGGGTAAAGCTAGAACAGTAGGAGAAATCAAGTGCCCTATGGAGATGTATAGGTCAGTAGCATTTACACCTGGTTGCATACTGGAATCACCTGGAGAGCTTTACAGATTATTGATGCCCGGAAACCTCTCCTCCTCCCTGCAGAGTTATTAAATTATTTGGTTTGGGATGCAGCCTGGCATTTTAAAAGCTCCCCAGATGAGTTCAGCAGGCAACCGAGGCTCAACATGACTGTTGTTTAAATTTAGATTCAAGCCCCCTGAGCAAAATCTAGCGCAGGGCTCTATCTTCAGTGCACAGCTTCTAGAACTGCCAGCACATAGCCCATTCACAAAGGAACTCCACCTTTTTTGGTAAGAATTGCAGAATTTCCTTGGGTGGCTATTGAACCACGATCTTACCCACGAGAGACACTGAGAAATCTATTAGTGAACTCGTATAAGCTAACATAGTTCGAATCCGAGCATCATTAAGGGATATCAACCACTAGTTCTTTGCTGAGTGTTACCTGTACTCGAGACTGCAGCCACTGATACAATATCTCCCGTTTTTTAATTTAACAGTAGTCAAAATAATTTGTCACTAAATCCACAGATTAGTCAAAATACTAATTAACAAGTTTTTCCTTTATCGCCAGACAAATATTTCACTGACATAGTCATAAATTACAATTGCAGTTTCTGAGTCTTTTCATTTTACTCGAGACCTTGTGTCGGTAAGAATGATCAGTCCCATGGCTGCAGGTGCAGATTTCACGCATCTTCCACAGCCTCTCACCCAGGGCCTTTGTTCAGGCACTAACCCAACCCGAGTGCAACCTTCCAGCACCGTGAGCATTCTTTACTGACTTTCTTGAGCCCAACAGCCCCCAGAAACCTCTTTTTTGCACACTGCCTGTAACACAGCCACAAAAATAGTATTGGGTGATTATAAGCAAGCTGACACATGCAAAAAAAAAAGGGGGGGGGGGAACGGTGAATTAGCAGCACCCATGCCTGCTCTTGGGAAAGCAACATCTACAATTGGTGGTAACCAAACTGGGTTAGTAGCATTTTCTTGGTAGGAAGACGACTTGATATCAGGCAGTGTTGTGTGACATCCAGCAGGAGTCATGGCTTTGCCCTCAGCCATTAGAGCTCTGCTCGGAGCTGTAAGCAAGGCCATGGGGCAGACTCGCCTCCCCTACCTGTGCCTGCCACTTCCCCTGGAAACATTCTTTATCCCCCTTTCCTGCCTTCTTTGTGTCTATCATCTATCACAGTGGTTTTCCAGCCTGGGCTGAACCTGAGAATCACCTGGAGCAACTTCTAAATTCTAAGAGGCCCGATCTGCGTGCCAGACCAATTGGGAGGAAAAAAAAACCAAACCTCTGGCTATTGGTGTTTCTTAAAAGCTCCCACATGGTTTTGGTACATAGTGAGTGTTTGAAACCGCTGACCTGGATCTCACCCCACCACCTCTCCACGGTTCTCAGACCTTGTCTCTGCCCTGATCTCTCTATAAAAATGCTCCCACAGTAACAAAGAGGCAACCACCCAGGTTTTTCAGTTGACTCTAGATTATCTAGATTCTCCCTATTGCTTTCCCCATGTGGGACCAGCCTATGCTTTGCTTCTTCAACACCTGCGAAGAAGCCTCAAACACTTTTATACTTGGGGGGAGGAGGGGGCTGGGTCGCTTCTAATGAGGCTGCCAGCAGAAACGGCTATCACGATGCATTTGTCCAACTCTTGTTTTTTAAAAACTGTGCTTTAACTTGATTTGCGATGATGAATTGTGCCCAGCAGTCAAGCTCTTGGTTAGCCGGCTGTTCATTATTCTTTTCGAAAAGGACAGCAGGGCACAAAAATGAATTAGAAGCAAAACTGAAACAAGAGTGGAAGATGTGCATATAATCCAGACCTTAGTGAACATTTGAAACAAGAGCAGCAGCACAGAAACATCCCTCGACCCCTGGGTATTTGGCGGAGGCAAAGTGTCCAAGAGTAGAAGTGCCAAAGGTAAGGAAAAGGCTTCTTTTCCAAAATGTTTCTTTTAAAAAAGCTCATTAATTTTTTTTTTTAGAGAGAGAGTGAAAATGAGAGGGGCAGAGGGAAAGAGAGAGAGAATCTTAGGCGGACTCCACACTCAGCACAGAACCCGTCATGGGGCTCCATCCCACAACCCAGGGATCATGACCTGAGTCGAAATCAAGAGTCAGATGCTCAACCAACTGAGCCACCAGGCGCCCCTACAAAATTTATTTTTTAACATGTTTTGTGAATTAATTCCATGTTGTTTGAAGGTAAATGTTGTGTCCACACCTGAAAAATAGAATGAGGCATTTATTTGAATGGAGGATAAACTCCAAAAGGCTCTCCCAATATGAAACAGTGTGCCCATGGCATAATTTCTGTGTTTAATTAAAATTCGGTAGTTGGAAACCGTTCTTCTTTCATATGGCTCCTCTTCTCAAGATTTCAGTCAATTCCTAATAAGCAGTTCTCTGGGAGAATGTGCTAGCTGGTGTCAGGGTTCAGAGCACATTTCCATCTGGGGCCTTGTCATCTGCCCAAGGGGAAGAAATAGACCCTCCCACAGGTGCCACGTCTCTTGGGCACCTGCTAGTTCCCCCAGGGCACCTCTTCCATCCTCAACTCCTCCATCAGAGAACCGCCCTGGTAAGCGTGGCAGCCCCAGCCGAGGAAAGCCTGGGCCAGCTTCGAGGATGGGTTGGCTTCAACTTCCCCACTGCTTCTTGTAAGGCCAAGTCTGTGTTTGAGGCAGCATAGCTCACAAGGGATCCCTCTGGCACTGGGTTTTAAATCATGACTTTCTCAGAACTGGGAGCAGGCCATTTACTGAACGTACCTGTGCGCCTGTGTCCACATCGATCAAATAGGATCGGCTTGTTGTGGGGATTGAATGAGAGAGTAAGCTTGGTAAGCATGCATTTTTTTGTTTTTAATTGCTACTGTTGCTATCGTTTATAAATGCTATTGAGCATTTTTAAATTTGGAAGTTTTAAAAAGTTTTTCCCCATATAATTATGGAATGAATATGAATCATTTTATACAGCAGCAATTGACTGCCTGTATTAACATATTTTTGGTTGCAAAAAACAAAACCAACTCCAGCTTGCTTAAGCAGCCTGACTTATTGTGAGGATACAAAGATGTTAATAGAATTCAAGGATAGGAATGCAACCTGGAAAGGACCAGAGCCAGGGACTGCTCTGTGATTCTCGCCTTTGCTTTCATCGAATTCTCTGTGCACCTGCTTCCTCCTTCTTTGCTAGACCAGCTTTATCTCCTTAAGAGATAATTTGACAAAACCTAGCTGCCAGCAGGTGCAGCCACCACAGCCACTAAAAGAAACAAAGTTGGTCTCTCTCAATTCCAACCCTGAATTTCTAGATACAGGTTTCAGATTTCCAGTCCAGTCACTGAGGTCAGGGCAAAGCAGTGTTTTATAAATGGCTGCTGAGAGCCTACCATTGTGTGTGGGCCCCGGGCAAGGAGAGAGCTACAAAGAAAGAGTTGAGGAGAATCTTTAAGTAACTTGGAAGACACTGCTAATTTGCAGTTTAAATGATCATGGTTCATGTTGTGAGCCAACTATATTATAAGGAGAAAATATTTCCATCTTACATACAACCCCTTAGAACTTGAATTTCTGCAAAGAAGGTTGCATACCTCCAGGGATGATCCAGAAATGTGGCTTATAGAAATCTCCCTGGAAGCACAGTTTTGCTAAATGATTAGATTGGTGGGGGCTGGGTGGCTCAGTAGGTTAAGCATCCAAATTCAGCTCAGGTCATGATCTTGCAGTTTGTGGGTTCGAGCCCCACATCAGGCTCTGTGCTGACAGCTCAGATCCTGGAGCCTGCTTTGGATTCTGTGTGTGTGTGTGTCTCTCTCTCTCTCTCTCTCTCTCTCTCTCTCTCTCTGCCCCTCCCCTGCTCGCACTCTGTCTCTCTCCCTCTCTCAAAATAAATAAACATTAAAAAAAATTTTTTTAATGTTTGGAGATGGGGAAGAATTTTATGTACTATTAAAATAAACATAATTGTGCAAATGACCGAGTTGTAGATGGGAGCTCTCAAACGTAATAAAGATGTCAACTCTCCCTAAGTCAATATGTGAATTTAGCTCAATCATAATCAATAAAGGTAGTGAGAGCCCCTCTCCCTTTTTTGAAGTAGTTAAGGTTGTTAGGTTGAAAATGAAAAACAGCAAACAAGAATAGTTAGGGAAACTCTGAGAATGATCAGTGATTGGGAACTAGCCTCAACTAGATTTTGTAACATTATAAAGCCTTAGCAAGTAGAATGATGTGGTACTGGTGGGTAAATAATCAATTAGACCAATGTAACTGAGTAGAAAGTTCAGAAATGGACCTCAGTACAGATGTGTGTGTGTGTGCCATACTTCAGTGAAATAGTACGTTAGTTTCAGGTGTACAACATAGTATTTCTACAACTTTATATTATTCTGTGCTCACCACAAGGTAGCTACCACCTGTCACCACCCAATGCTATTACAATACTATTGACCATATTTTCTGTGCTGTACCTTTCATTCCCATGACTTACACATTCTGTACCAGAAGCCTACACCTCCCACTGCCCTTAACCCATTTTGCCCATACTCCTAACCCCTCCTCTCTGACAACCATCAGCTCTCTATATTCATGGGTCTGTTTCTGCTTTTTCGCTCATTTATTTTGTTTTTTAGATTCCGCATATAAATGAATCCTATAGTATTTGTCTTTCTCTGTATTTCACTTAGCATTATACCCTCTAGATCTATCCATGTTGGTACAAATGCAATTTCTCATTTCATTGTGTGTATATATATATATATACATGTTCTTAATTTTTTTAATGTTTTATTTATTTTTGAGAGAGAGAGAGAGAGAGAGAGAGAGAGAGGGACAGAGTGGCGGAACGGAAGAGAGAGAGGGAGGCACAGAATCTGAAGCAGACTCCAAGCCAGAGCCTGACATGGGGCTCAAACCCACAAACCGTGAAATCATGACCTGAGCCGAAGTTGGATGCTTCACCAACTGAGCCACTCAGGTGCCCATATATACATGGTCTTTATACAGTCATCTGTGGATGGACATTTGGGTTGCATTCATATCTTGGCTATTGTAAATAATGCTGCAAAAAACATAGACGTGCATATATCTTTTTGAGTTAGTGTTTTCATTTTCTTTGGATAAATCCCAGTAGTAGAATTATTGGATTGTGTGGTATTCCCATTTTTAATTTTTTAGGAAACCTCCATACTGTTTTCCACAGTAGCTGTTCCAATTTACATGGCCACCATGTAAACATGTTGCACATGCAACAGTGCATGAGGGTTCCTTTCTTCCACATCCTTGCTGATACTGCTTATTTCTTGTGTTTTTTTATCCTAACCATTCTCACTGTATGAGGTAATATCTTACTGCACTTTTGATGTGCATTTCCCTGATGATGTAATGTAGAGCATGTTTTCATGTATCTGTTGGCAATCTGTATATCTTTGGAAAAAATGTCTGTTCAGGTCTTCTGCCCATTTTTTAATCAGATTCTTTGTTTCTTTAGGTGTTGAGTTGTATAAGTTGTTTATATAGTTTGTATATTAACCCCTCATTAGATCATTTGCAAGTATCTTCTCCCATTCAGTAGGTTGCCTTTTTGTTTTGTTGATTACTTTCACTGTGCAAAAGTTTTATTTTGTTTTAGTCCCAATAGTTTATTTTTTGCCTTTGTTTTCGTTGCCTGAGGAGATATCTAGAAAAATGTTGCTAAGGCTGATGTCAAAAAGGGTACTGCCTATGTTTTCTTCCAGGAGTTGTATGTTTTCAGGTCTCACGTTTAGGTCTTTAATCCATTTTGAGTTTATTGTTGTGGATGGTTTAAGGAAGTGGTCCAGTTTCATTCTTTTGCAGATAGTTGTCCAGTTTCCTTAGCACCATTTGTTGAAGAGGTGTCTTTTCCCCATTGTGTATTCTTGCCTCATTTGTCATAGATTAATTGACCACATAACCATGGGTTTATGTCTGGGCTCTCTCTTCTGTTCCTTTGATCTATGTGTCTGTTTTTGTGCCACTACCATACTGTTTTGATTACTATAGTTTTGTGATACAGTTTGAAATCTGGGATGCGATACTTCCAGCCTTGTTCTTCCTCAAGACTGCTTTGGCTCTTCAGGGTCTTTTGTAGTTTCATATGGATTTTAGGCTTATTTGTTCCAGTTCTGTGAAAAATATTATTGGTATTTTGGTAGGGATTGCATTGAATCTGTAGATTTGGGGGGATAGTGTGGACATTTTAACAGTGTTAATTCTTCCAAACCATGGGCATGGAATATCTTTCCATTTGTTCATGTCACCTTCAATTTATTTCATCATTGTTTTATAGTTTTCAGAATATAGGTCTTTAGCACCTTGGTTAAGTTTATTCCGAGGTATTTTACTCTTTTTGGTGCAGTTGTAAATGGGATTGTTTTCTTAATTTCTCTTTCTGCTACTTTGTTATTAGTGTATAGAAATGCGATAGATTTCTGTATATTAATTTTGTATCCTGCAACATTACTGAATTCATTTATTACTCCTAATAGTTTTTGGTGAACTCTTTAGGATTTTTTATGTATAGTATCATGTCATCTGCATATAGTGCCAATTTTACTTCATTCTTACTCTTTTGGATGCTTTTTATTTCCTTTTATGGTCTGATTGCTATGGCTAGGACTTCTAGTACTATGTTGAATAAAAGGGGCAAGAATGGATATCCTTGTCATGTTTGTGATCTTAGAGAAAAGTCTCTCGGTTTTTCACAATTGAGTGTGATGTTGGTTGTGGGTTTATCATTTATAGACCTTATTATGTTGATGTTTCTTTTCTCTAAACCACTTTGTTGAGAGTTTTTTTTATTACCAATTCAATTGTGTTACTAATAATCAGTCTGTTCAGATTTTCTTCCTGATTCAGTTTTAAAAGATTGTGTGTTTCTAAGAATGTATTCATTTTTTTCTAAGTGGTCCAATTTGTTGCCATGTAATTTTTTATAGTAGTCTCTTGTAATGCTTTATATTTCTGCAGTGTTGGTTGTTACTCCTCCCCTTTCATTTCTGATTTTAATTATTTGTGTCCTCTTTTTTTTCTGGATGAGTCTGCCTAAAGGTTTATCAATTATATCTTTTTGAAGAACCAGCTCTTGGTTTTATTGATATATTTTTTTAATCTCTATTTCATTCATTTCCACTCTGTTTCCTTCCATCTACTAACTTTGGGCTTCATTTGTTCTTTTTTCTAGTGTCTTTATATGGGAAGTTAGATTGTTATATTTGAGATTTTTTTCTTGTTTCTTGAGGTAGGTCTGTATCGTTATAAACTTTCCCCCCTTAGAACTGTTTTCACTTTGTCCCAAAGACTTGGGACTGTTGTGTTTTCATTTTCATTTGTCTCCATTTTTTTAATTTCCTTTTTGATCTCTTCCTTGACCCATTGATTGTTTAGTAGCATTTGTTTTGTCTCCATGTGTTAGTGTTACAGGTTTTTTTCTTGTAATTGATTTCTAGTTTCATACCATTGTGGTTGGAAAATATGCTTGATATGATTTCCATCTACTTAAATTTATTGAGACTTTTTTGTGGCCTAACGTGATCTATTCTGGGCAGTGTTCCATGTGCACTTGAAAAGAATGTGTATTCTGTTGTTTTTGGATGAAATGTTCTGTAAATATCTTAAATCCTGGACAGAATTTTTGTATATGACCAAGGTAGTAGTGCATATCAGCGGGGGTGGTCTACTCAATAAATGGTATTAGAACAACTGAGTGCAACTGGGAAACAAAAACAAAATTTAACTCACATGTCACACCATACATAGCAATAAATTAGAAATTAATGAGGCCATGAAAGTTCGATAAAACACTAAAAGAATTTTTATATAATGTCAGAGTAAAAAAGGCCTTCCCAACTATGACTTAAAATCAAAGAGCAATAAAATAAAAAATGGATGTTTTCAAATACATGAAATTCAAAAAACACAGTGGCAAATAAACACCTCAGGCAACATCAAAAATTGAAAAACAAACTGGGGAAAATATTTGTAACTCATATGACAAAGAGCTAAGTGTATTTTTTACATAAAAGATCTCATGGAAATCAATAAAGAAAAAAGGAAACAAAAAGAGGTTAGAGTGGGAGAGAGCCAAAGCATAAGAGACTCTTACAAACTGAGAACAAACTGAGGGTTGATGGGGGGTGGGAGGGAGGGGAGGGTCGGTGATGGGTATTGAGGAGGGCACCTTTTGGGATGAGCACTGGGTGTTGTATGGAAACCAATTTGACAATAAACTTCATATATTGAAAAAAAATCAAGTTAATTTATATTCATTAAAAAGAAAGAAAAAAGGAAACAAAGGGAAAACAGGCAAAAGATATGAAAAAAGTAACACACAAAAGAATTGCAAGTGGCTTGGCTTAAGTGAAAGTTGTTCAGCTCCACTCATAATAAGAGAAATGGAAATTCAAATTGCACAGAGACATGTTTCACCTATCAATTAGCGAAACTTCAAAAGATTGATGACCCATTGTGTTTGTGAGATGATGGAGAGATCAACTTTCATATGTAGCTCATGGAGAGTAATTGGCTCAATTCCAAAAAATGAGATATGGCCTTATCTATAAATTATAAATGCACACATCATTTGACCCAGAAATTGAAGTTCTGAGAATTGATCTTACAGATAGGCTTGGAAGCGTACAAAAGGTAAGTACAGGGTTATTCAGTGCACCAAAAATTAGAAATGTCCATCAAATGGAGGCCAGTTGAGTAAATGATGGTATACATATACAATAGAATGCAAAGCAACTGTGGGGGAAAAGTAAGGTGCAGAATAAAGTATATTTTCTGCTAATATATATTTTTCAAGGGGTTAAAGAATACGTGTGTGTGTACATGCACTTGTATTTACTTGGTTATGCTCTAAACATCTCTGAAAGGTTAGACAAGTGAGTAAAACTTGCTGTGATCTCTTTAGCAGGGGGAAAGCAAATGGAAAGGTGGGCATAGAGATTTCATGTTAACCTGTCTAGACTTTTTATGTCTGAGCTCTGGGCTGTATTATAATCTAGTGAAAATTTTCAGTAACTACATCTTAAAAGATAAACATATGTTGGCATAAAATATAAAATTTGCTTCAGTTTTAAAAATAAAGCAGGAGTCTTCTTTTTTTTTTAATTTAGTAGTTGCCTCAACCCCTATGGGCTGTCCAAACACTTCTCAACCTCAGTCCTTTTTGGAATCTTTCAAAACAGATTCATCCTTTACGTGATCATATTTAGAAGTAAGAAATTAGACTGAATGATACCTGGTATTATCACCCAGAATATAATTGCCCAGTGAAAAGAAATTTTTAGAAACTCCTTGGTGAATATTGTTTTCTCAGAATATCTCATAATAATCGTGTTCCTGACAAAAAGAGAATGTGAGGTGATTCTGTGAAAGAAATTCTAAATACAGAAAAATGTTTCTAAAGAAACCATATCTAAGTCCTCTTGTGATGTGATGTGTTGTGAGGCTTTTCTTATCTTCGGGGGTAGACTATCCATACTGCTGCTCTTCAGGACCAGGATCACCCCCGGAAAGCAGAGTGATGCCTCACGGAGAGGCCCTACCACCACTCTCCAGGCGCTGTGGCCTCAGGAAACATAAGGCTCTACTCTCAGACAAATCTGGGTTTAACTCTAGGCACTACCTCTTCCCAACTAGGTAACCGCAAATAAGATACTTAAATCTGTCTGAGCCTCCTTTTCCACAGTTACGTAAGAAAGGAATAATAATGCTGCTGGGAAGTACAAACTTTTTCTCCCCTCTTTTAGGTTCTGTCAGTGGGAGCCTATGAATTTAACAAACAAAAGACAGATTAGCAGGAGAAAAGGGATTTAATGTATTAATATTTCTACATGCATGGGAATTCCCAGAAAAGAAGGGAAACTCAAAGAAGTGGTTAGCCTCGGGAGCTTATGTACCCTTCTTAGCAAAGGAAGGAAGGTTTTGGCTTCAGGGGATGATAAATTGTAGAGAAGTGACTAGGAAATAGATGAAGGAATTCATGGAAGATAAGGGGTATTTTAGTAAGATTCATTTATGCAGACTCGTGTTGGTGCTGGCTCTCCATCTCCAGTGATCTCATCTAGTATGGGAGAGGGGGGAAATACATGCCTTGTTTTCAGGCAGATTTGGGGAAGGCAGAGAACTTTTCTATATCTGTTGATTCTTAATCCCTCCAGTTTAAAATGATCCTTATATCCAAGGGAAGATTTGGGGATGGCATATCCTGACCTCCTTTGATACTGATGTGATGTAAGTAAATTATGTACAGCAAAAAGCCCAGTGCCAGGTGTATTTTAAGTGGTCAATAAATTAGTTCTGTTTGCGGGGTGCCTGGGTGGCTCAGTCGGTTAAGTGGCCGACTTCGGCTCAGGTCATGATCTCACGGTCCGTGAGTTCGAGCCCCGCGTCAGGCTCTGTGCTGACAGCTAAGAGTCTGGAGCCTGTTTCAGATTCTGTGTCTCCCTCTCTCTGACCCTCCCCTGTTCATGCTCTGTCTCTCTCTGTCTCAAAAATAAATAAACGTTAAACAAAATTAAAAAAAAAAATTAGTTCTGTTTGCAAACGTGGGTTTTAAAGAATTTGTTCACTTGCACTTGGGTTGCTAGTTGCGTACCAATTTTCATTTTCTGCAACACACTCTGTGTGCTATTAACATTTTTTAAATTATCATCAACATCATTGTAAGTGAAGAAAAATAGTGCGATATGTGTGTACAATGAGGAATTATGACTCACAGTTTTATTTCTGTGAAATAGAATATAAAAATTGGCAAACAGAGAGAAAAAAAGATCTGAAAACTTTTTGGCTGCATTATCTGGTTTCCATTGGGAAAATAGATTCTAAACTCAATAAGAAAATTGTTTCAACTGGGAAGACTCTACAAGTCTACCTCTAATGTGTATTGTACTAAAACAAATTAAATGGGCAGGCACAAATTGTAGTTGTCCTAATCAAACATAAATATAATTATAAGACACTGTGCTATTGAATGTTTGTATAACCTAAATCATTAGTCCCTAAGTTGATTTTCTGCAAGTGCAATACTCTTAGAATATAGCAATGAGATTTGAATTATCAACTCACTGTTAATAGAAACTATTTCATTTATTCAAAATTCAGCCAACTTCTATTCAGTACCAGACTCTGTGCTAAGTGCTAGAATACAAAGATGAATAAGCACAGTGCTTCCCCCAAACATTACCCCCAGGAGCTGTTTGCATGAATATCTCAATTCAGTCTGCTGAGCACTTTGGTGCCATTAGGAACAGGCATTCATTATCTTGGAGTCAAAGATCCTATCCTATGCCTAGTGAAGATCCCAGAACAGTCTGGAAGTCTCAGGGTAGCCTTAATTATTTACTTCTTTTCATTCAGCCTAATGAAAACACGAGTCTCTCTATTTTTTACTATCTGTAATATAGTTGTTGAAATGTTTGAGTTGTGAACCTGAGTTTTTCAGGAAGAGAGAATTCCTCTGCCTGGGCCAGCTCTGGAAAACTTCCTCCTTAGTTCCTAAAGGCTCATGTTTCCTAGCACCCCCAAGTAAAATGGCCTGAACTAGTGGCCTGATAATACCCAGCCTATCAGGGTAGCTCTGGACCTCTGGTAGCTAGATTTGGCTTGAGCTGGGATTCCTGCCTAAGGAAAGTATTCATTCAGCCTCCAAAGAAATGAATTAGGGCTAGAATTATGCATTTGAGTTCTATAGACATCTAGGAAGGGTCCTGAATAACATGTCAAGTTTGTCCTCCTGTTGTTTAATTGGTTCTTAGTGCCCGTTTGTAGGGTTTTGCCAGTTGAAATACTCATGTAAAAGGTGTCGTACTGTATAAATTAGAAGTGCTTTCAGCTCAGGTAACAGCACACTCAACCACAGTAACTTAAAGAATTCGGTTTTCTCATGTAAAATTGCTGGGATTTGTTTCAACAGATCTATAAGGCCAGTGTAGAAATCTCCTTGATTCTCTTGGCCTTGTCCTCACAATCATGGATGGCTGCTGCAGTTCCTGCCATCTTTTCTATGTTCCTTTAGGAAGAAGGAAGAAGAGGAAGGGGCAGCATTTGTATCAGGGATGCAAACGTTTCTCAGGGAGCCTATAGCAGGCTTCTACTGACAATTTATTGGACCAGAAAGGATAAGGGAGTTGGGAAGGGGATGAGTCAGCCAACCACAAAAGTCTGTTCTTCACCCCTCTCATGGATGCAGTGGATGATATTGAAATAAATGGATAATTGGCCTCACATGTCTGCTGATTAAAACAAATTGACTTTTATTGCCAGTGATATCTGATTTCTGAGGAAGGCTTCTAACGAACTGTTTGGACAGTGAAACATGTCCTATTTCTGTTAGATATTTAGATGTGTGTCCTCCACTTTTTTTACTGAATAGGCTGGGTCATTTCCATCTGATGGATTAAAGCCTCAATAATTTTCCCTGAACCTCTCCTACATAGGAAGCCAGTGGCAGAGACATGAGTCCTGAAGCACATGCTGTTAAAATTCATGGCCTGCTTGTATTCATAAGAGTGAAAGTGACAACTCTGTAATGAGTGATTACCCATGGCCGAGCCCTGTGTTCACACAGAAGTAAGCCTATCAGGGATGGTCTCTCTGGGCCCTCCAATCAGTCATATTACCTCAATTCAAAGACAAAGCTCTCAGATGATGTCTACCATGGATAGTTGTTGTTGTTTTTTTAAAGAAGTTTATTTATTTTGAGAAAGAGAGTATGAGTGGGGATGGGCAGAAAGACAGGAAGAGAGAGATCCCAAGCAGGCTCTGCATTGTTAGTGCAGAGCCCGACACAGGGCTCCAACTCATGAACTGCGAGATCATGACGTTCGCCAAGATCAAGAGTCAGACATTTAAGTGACCGAGCCACCCAGGTGGCTAACTTGGATAATTTCTTTCTCCAGACCCTTACCAAGAGGAAAGCTATCCTTAAATCAATGAAGTAGCATTGGTGGCATCACAGAATCCAAGAACTATGGTACTATTCCCATTTGAGCACACAAAAGCTCGTAAAGGTAAGGTAGGCTTCGGTAACTGCCCCAGTGCTCACCCCCAGCTGGAGACCAAGCTTGTGTGATCGAGCCCTGCACCGTTTTATCATATTCTCCTCAGACCGACAACACGGTGGTGTGTGATACAGTAACAGACGTGTCCAGAGTGCTCACTTTGTGCCAGGCACTGAGCTAAGTGCTGGTCACAGATCAGCCCATTTTGTCCTCACCGCAGCTGCCCAGTGAGCACTGGTACTGGTGAGCATGAGTCCCATAAGGCAAACAGATTCTAACAGTAAAGTTGCTTGCTTAGATTCCAGCCAGCTTCTCTGTTAGGTGCCATGCTCTTGACCACAATGTGGTACCAGCTCACAGAGGAACACGTGCAAATGTTTAATTCTCCTGTATTTGACCTGACTTGTCAACCCTCCAGCCCAAACCCTAGGGACCTCTGTGGATGCATCCTGGCCATCAGTCCTTTTATGTGCCTTCCCTTCAAGTTTTCTTCACTCCTGTACTCCAGTAGGGTGGGTAGGTCAGCTAGCAGAATTCATTTTATTATCGCATTAACTTGAAGAGCAGGGAAAGGCACTGAGATCCATGCTGGGAATGACGAGACACTTGGCAGGCCCCTAAAGAATGCAGTATCTGGAGGATGCCTTTCTGGGAGAGAGCTAGGCAAGGAACACACAGATCTATCCTAGAAGCTGTAGGGGTACACGGTACAAGCCACCCTGCCTAGGAAAATCCAGGAGCACTTCCTAGAGGCGGTGGCATGGGCCTGTTACCACACTCAACAGCAGAGAAGGGAAGAGGGGACAGCCAAAGGCGCAGTGTGTGCAAGAGCCCTAAGGACTCAAAGAGCTTAGATGGTCTGTAGGGTGGCAGCGACATGACCTTGCCTGGAGCAAGCCCTCAGCCAGTGCTCACACAGTGATTATGGTGGGCATGGGGACAGGAGACTAGCCCTGAAAAATAGGGGCCAAACCATGATGTTTGCTGCATTTGGGTTTTGACCAACTAAAAGCGAACTCTTGTTGAGAGGGCACAAGACTGCCAAAGGCCCTGAGGTCCAGGGAGAAGGATGGATTTGGGTATGACTAGCAGAGAAGTGTAACGTGATGGGGAGACACAGGATGGAGGAAAGTACCTGTAACATCCCAATAGGAATGTCGGCCTTGTTGGGAGGGGGGCAGGGAGGGGGATCCTCTAAGAGACTGTCATAGTGTCACTGTGTGGTAAGTGGTTCACATGGGCAGTACCCAGGGGCTTGTTAAAATCTCAGGGGGACCTGGGTGATTCAGTCAATAAAACATATGACTCTTGATTTTGACTCAGGTCATGATCTCACGGTTTGTGGGTTTGAGCCCTGTGTTGGGCTCTGTGCTGACAGCATGGAGCCTGCTTGGGATTCTCTCTCTCTGCCCCTCCAGCACTCGCTCGTTCTCTCTCAAAATAAATAAATAAATAAACGTAAAAAAAAAGAAATGCAGAAGCTAAGCATCCAACTCTTGATCTCATCTCAGGTCTTGATCTCAGGGTCGTTGAGCTCTGCGCTGGGCATGAAGCCTGCTTAAAACAAGAACGAAAACTTTAAAGAGAGAGAGAGGGAAATGCAGAATCGCAAGCCCCACCAAAGAGGCTGACACGTCTGCAGTTTTAATTAGATGCTCAGATGACTCACCTGCCTGTTGACGTTTAGCAGCATGGCTCTCGTACACAGGGGCAAGCGAGAGAACTCTGTGGAGGGTCTGTTGTAAATCCCGTCCAAGCAGTGAGTCCCAGCAGAAGGCTTCACAAGAGGGAAGACCGCAACTAAGCATGAACACCAACCGTTGCCCAAGGAAGAGCAGAAGGGAGTCTCACATGCTGGATAGGGCCACGTGCCGTGGTCAGGGAATTGGAGGAGTCACGTGTAGGGAGAGGCTGCCACTTGTTCATAAATGTGACTGTGCGGCTTCTCCCCGATCTGACTGAGCCATCCTCTGGCGCCAGTGCACACATCCCCAGCAGCCTCAGAAGATGCTGGAAACCCACAAGGTGGAGCAGAGAAGAGCCACTTTGGCAGAGAAGACCCCGGGAATAGGATGACAGTGGAAAACCTTGTCCTCAATGTCTCTTCCTCCTGAGCAAACAGCCCCTTGCTAGTTAGTGAGGGCCTGTTAAATGTCTTGAGTTAATGAATGTGGAATATTAGAGAAACATTTCATAGAAGGCTAATGATAACAGTGCGTAGCTACATGTAAGCAAAATTAAATGATTCCATCCAGATTGGTGAATTCCTTGCTGAAAGCATTATTTTTATTACACTTGAGTACTGCTGCTAGAGTTTGTAACCTTCAAAATGCTTTTACAGCCCGAAGAAAGTGAGCATTTTAATGCTACAAGCTGCTGATTACCTTTTCTCGTGTCAACACAAACACACTGTGGGTGTGTAGAAAATCCACAGTGTAGAGGGAGGGCTGTCCTTGATGCTGGAGAGATGCAAAAGAATTCAGTGTCAAGAAAAAGGGACACGATTTGTAAAAGCAAAGATGACAATCACTTAGGCGACTCAAATTTCTATGTAGCATCACAATTACAGTGGCACTTCTGATGCATGATCCGTGTTGCCAAAGAGAGTCTGGTTTAAAAAAAAAAATGAGACTCAACGGTGACTTGTTTCCATGAGAGTCTGTCTTCATCTCAAAGGACTTCTAAGACTCTAACTAACTGTCTTCATGTGACAGGGTCACCTCTGAGTAACAGCGGGGTGACGACGCAGCCACCATAAGAATAAGTCAGACTGCATAACACCGCATGGGGTAGGGAACAAGGGTGAGTTTGAACCAAGCCACTCAGGGAAGTTGGTCAGATCTTTGAATGACTGAGAAACAGGCTACCGTTTAAATGGGCCACACTGAGATGCACTCTCCCTGGTGATGTGC
The DNA here is from genome assembly GCF_027475565.1 of Acinonyx jubatus. Classification (NCBI taxonomy): domain Eukaryota; kingdom Metazoa; phylum Chordata; class Mammalia; order Carnivora; family Felidae; genus Acinonyx; species Acinonyx jubatus. Next base: position 87,822,195 of record NC_069383.1, read on the forward strand.
TTTCTCTTCCATGAGCTAAAAAATCAAACCTCCTCAAGCTCCACACTGGTAGAAATGTGAACAAAGACTCGATGGTCTAGGATACTTATTGCCGGTGTGCTGAAATAAAGATTTTAAACCCTTGGCTAGGAGGCTGGAAGGCACCGTGATCTGCATGAACCCAAGGTACAGGAAAGATTGAGGATCTCTGGAGAAGCATGTCTGTGCAACTCCGAGCCCCGGGGCCTTGGCACCTGCTCCAAGGTGCCTCTGTGCCTGGCAGAGGATCAAATGCTCACCGTGGCACATGCCCTCAGCAGTACAGCTTGCAAAGAGAAGGAAAGCAGGGCGCCTGTCATCGTTTTTCACACAGACAGGGCTGAATTAGATAGAAGAGATCCGGCATCGTGATTTTTTCATCGGAGCGTACAAAAGAAACAAAAGCGACTTGAGACAGGTGTTCTGTCTCTAAGCCTGTGTACAGCGATACATTTCTGATTCTACCCTCGGTGCCTCCAGTGTCCAACACCACTTGGGGCTTGCCCACATGTCAGCATGCATTCTAGAATCACTGTGGCTCTTACTATCAGCGAGACCTAGACGAGGTGATAACCTCTCTGAGCCTCCATTTCCCAATTTGTAAATGGTGATAATACCTCCAGGCTCACAGGTAGTTGTGAGGATTACATGACATCACATATATGGGGTGTCTCACATGGTTTTCTGACCCATAGTAGGTGTTCAGTAAATGCTAGTTACCTTCTCTACGTTTGCCATATGATGTAGAGGTTTGGTGATAAGATTTGGGAAAGGTTGCTGGAGAGAGAGGTCTGAGTTCCTAAGCTTGGCAACTAGGTTCCGGGAGTTGCTTTTAACTGAGAAAGGAAATGTCTGGGAACTGAGTGGCAGACAGGAAACAGCTTGGAGGTGGTGAGTGAAAGGTCACACTAAGGCAGGACCAGAGTTGGGGGTGGTTCAAAGAGAGGAAGCTGGACACTAGTTAAAGGCAGGAAAATCTGATTTGACTCCATAAGCACTGCAATAGGAAAGAGAGTCCAATGTAAACTGAGGACTGCCAAGGTGCCCGTAGTTCTGGGGCAGAAGAAGGGAGTGAGCAGGGAGAGAGATCATGGGCTCTGGCAGTGTCTGTCAGGGAAGCAGAAAATTACCAAGTGTGGGTAAAGGTGTAGGTCACTGCGATAAGGCCATCTGGCTGTGCTCACTGATGCCAGTCGGAGTTAGGCTCCCAGCATCCCACAGGAACTGGGAGATAGAGGTCTTATCTTCAAGAGTTGCTTGGAACAAACGGTAAATTCTTTTGGCAGCCTTGAATTTTCCCAGGCATGAACATAAGCAGGGGTGGGATCCACCCAGAGACACAGCCTTGGAAACACGCTAGAGTTTGCTCAAGTCTCCTAGTGGGATTGAGGGTAGACAGAATCTTGTGTGCTGAAGTGTCTGCACCCCTGATAGATCAAGGCTAACACCTAGTTGAGAAGTGGGCGGATGGGAGCCTGAGTTTGGTCAAGGAGAGAGTCTTTGTCAGAGGAGGCAGGGTCATGAAAACATAAAGATATGTTTTTTTTAATGTTTATTTATTTTGAGAGGGAGGGAGGGAGAGAGAGCGTGATTGGGCAGAGAGAGGTGGGGGGTGGAGGGAGAGAATCCCAACCAGGTTCTATGCTGACAGTGCAGAGCCTGACTCGGGCTCGAATTCATGAGCCGTGAGATCATGACCTGAGCCGAAATCAGGAGTCAGACACTTAACCGACTGAGCCACCCAGGTGCCTCAGTGGAAAGAAATTTTTAAGCTGAGGGGAAGGATCTAGCTGAGAGGAAGGATAGAACCAGAAATTGAGGATGGGCTAAACGGCACAAGTGACCAAATACACAGGGTGGAACTAGGAGGCATGAAGGGACCCTTAAGTCTCACAGTGGCAAGGTTCAAACCCAGAGCTGCCAAACTTTCTCTCTTAAAAGGCCAGATAGTAAATACTTTAGGCTTTGCAAGCCATATATGGTCCCTGTAGAAACTCCTCTTTTTAACCCTTTAAAAATGCAAAAATCTGGGGCGCCTGGGTGGCTCAGCCTGTTAAACCTCCTGCCTTTGGTTTGCCTCCAGTCCTGATCTCACAGTTTTGTGAGTTCAAGCCCCATGGCAGCCTTTGCACTGACAGGCAGAGCCTGCTTGGGATTCTCTTTCTCCCTGTCTCTGCCTCTCCCCTGCTCATGTACACAGTGCTCTCTGTCTCTCTCTCTCAAAATAAATAAACTTAAAAAAATTTTTAATGCAAAAATCATCCTGGCCATACCAAATCAGGCTGCAGGCTGGGTTTCACCAGCTCTCACTTGCTGACCCCTCTTCCAAGCTCTGGTTTGATCCCACGTGTGTGTGGAGGTCACCCTTTCCACACCTCGTATGTACACAGAACACTTTGATGTTCCACTTGCCGGTGGGGCTTTCTCAGACTGTTCACCTGCAAGATTTCATCCCCTCCTCCCCGCCAAGAAAAATAAATTACAACCTCATCTACTAGATGCAGAACTAATTTGCTGCTTGGCATTGCCCCAAATCCTCAGGCCGGATTCATTCCATTAAGCCGCACGCCAGCAGCCTCCATTCAGAGCCAGGTGACATTGTCTCCTTGGAGACAGCACTTTTTTTTGCCCACTACTTAAGCTTGATTGGGAGCAACTTCCTGCATGACAACACTCATGTTAAAAATATCTTAGGATGACACCTAAGCTCTGCCCCATTCATTGTGTGCCAAGAAATTCCTGACTTACTTCCAGAAAGAAACCACCAGTAGGCAGTTCCGGGTCCCATTGGATCGCAACTCCACATGTGATTTAATTAATGGGTTTCTTAGTTGCATTATCTAAGAACAGAGACAGGAAAGCAGATGTGCTGTCTGTCCATGGCATTGTGCTAGTACTTCAGCCCTGTGTCACTGGCAGAAAATCCAAGGGCTGGCCAAAGGAATCTGCTCCTGCCAGCTACTGATGTCTGAAAATGTTATTTGTTTGTTTAAAACATTCTGACATGTTAGGACACCTGGGTGGCTCAGCCGGTTGAGCGTCCGACTTCGGCTCATCATCTTGCGGTTTCGGGAGTTGGAGCCCCTCAGAGGGCTCTCTGTTTCCAGCCTGTTAGCACAGAGCCTGCTTCTGATCCTCTGTCTCCTGCTCTCTGCCCCTCCTCCGCTTGTACTGTCCCTAAAATAAATAAGTAAAAATAAATATTCGGACATGTTTCTAGGACTACAGGGTTTAGGGGACCCCCACGAATACATGATTTCCCGAATCGCGTGCTGTCTGAAGTACACCTCTCGGAAAACCAGCATGTTCTCGTGGGAGTGTTCCAATTTGGGAATCAGACTTGGAGCTGAATCCCAGATTCAAATACCTCTGTCCCCTTGAGTAAGTTACCTAACTTTTCTGAACCACAGACTTCTCATATGTGAAATGAGGGTAGTCGTGTGTTATATTGCAGGATTATCATGAGGATTAGACACGATACTTGTAACCTTCCAAATGAGGCATCCGGCACCCAGAAAACACTCAGTAAATGGTTGTAGTAATAATATTAGGGAGGTCATAGAGTCTCATTTCGGAAAATATAAAAAGAAACCAGGCGCCATTTATGCCCAGTGGTTTGGGTATTCATCTGCCTAAAGATGCATGGCTGAGCAGTGTGGCATTTATTTCCCAAGTCTCTTTCAGTTCTAGTTCCATAAACTCCAGATTCCTGATCATGTGTTTCTTTACCCTACCAGCCTCTTTTTCTTTTTTCACCTGAGTATAAGTAGTTTCAGGTGTACAATACAGTGATTCGACAATGCTATTACAGTCCCTTGCTCATGTTCCCTATGCTGCTCCTTTCAGCCCTGAGATATACTCATTCCATGGCTGGAAGTCTGTATCTCCCTCTCCCCTGTACCCATTTTGCCCACCCTCCCATCCGCTCCTCTCTGGCAACCATCAGTTTGTTCTCTGCATTTGTAGGTCTGAGCCTACCTTTCGTTTGTGTATTTATTCATTTGGTTTTTAGATTCCGTGTATAAGCAAGATCATATGGTATTTGTCTTTCTCTGTGTGACTTATTTCACTTAACACAGTGCCTTCTCTGGTCCATCCATGTTGTCTCAGATGGCAAAATCTTATCCTTTTTATGGCTGAGTAATATTCCAGTGTGTGTGTGTGTGTGTGTGTGTGTGTGTGTGTGTGTGTGTGCGCGCGCGCATACATGTGTATATAGTGTGTGTGTAAAAAACATTTATCAATTCATCTATGAATAGACATTTAGGTTGCTTCAATATCATAGCTACTGTAAATAATGCTGCAGTAAACACAGGAATGCATATATCTTTTTAGTTGGTGTCTTCATTTTCTTTGGGTAAATAGCCAGTAGTGAAATTACTGGATTGTAGGATATTTCCATTTTTTATTTTTTGAGGAATCTCCATACTGTTTTCCACAGTGCCTGCACCAATTTATATTGCCACCAACCATGCATGAGGGTTCCTTTTTCTCCACATCCTCACTGGCACTTTTTATTTCTGTCTTTTTTAGCCTAGCCATTCTACGTGTGAGGTGAGATCTCATTGTGGTTGTGATTTGCATTTTCATGATGATTCACAATGTGGAGCATCTTTTCATACGTCTGTTGGCATCTTTTCATATGTCTGTATGCCTTCTTTAGAAAAATGTCTATTCCGTCTTCTGCCCATTTTTTAATTGGATTGTTTGCTTTTTGGTGTTGAGTTGTATCAGTTCTTTATTTATTTGGATGCTGACCCTGTATCAGGTATATCATTTGTAAATATCTTTTCCAATTCAGTTGCCTTTTTGGTTTTTTTAAATTTTTAATGTTTATTTTTGAGACAGAGAGAGACAGAACATGAACAGGGGAGGGTCTGAGAGAGAGGGAGACACAGAATCTGAAGCAGGCTCCAGGCTCTGAGCTGTCAACACAGACCTCAACGTGGGGCTCGAACCCACGAACCGTGAGATCATGACCTGAGCCGAAGTCAGACGCTTAACCGACTGAGCCACCCAGGCACCTCTGCCTTTTTGGTTTTTTGATGCGGTCTTTCCATCAGCCCCTTCTTATCATGCATTTATACTCCCATGTACAAGCTAAGCAAACCTTGCACGCGTGCGCGCACACACACACACACACGCACACAGGCACACTCCCTTAACACCAAGTATGAACTGTTCTGTCCTACCTATGAGTATTGACACCTGATGCATTCCCTCCCTCAGGAGCTTCCTCTGGTTCTTTCCATCTCTGCCTCCTTGTCTGCTTCCTCCAGCTAATCCAGGAAGCCAACCCTGAGTGATGACAATCCTTCTTCCACTCACTCCGTCTGACTCCATTTCTCCCACACATGCATACAGTGCTTTGTAGCCAGCTTTGGTACAGTACAGTTTTTATGTTTTCTCTGGCTGTATTTCCAGTTGGATGTCTTTTATTTTTTCATTCCATATGTTTGTTCTGTCTCTGACGTTGTCTGTTCCCTGGCCTGGGGTTCTACGTCTTGTTTCTTCTATCTTTTCCTCTCAGTGCCTGGCTGGCATCCTGTGAATGTGTTTGGTGGTTAAAAATTGAGAGAGATGATTGTGTGGGCAGGTATCTGGGTGTGCCTCATGGATAGGTGTGATAGCATATCCAGGAATGATAACTTGGCAATCACAGCAGGAAACAAATATTTTGGCAGGAAATAGAACTTTGGGGCCATGGCCCTTGAGGGCAAAACTGGGGACACCTGGAAGGCCGCAGGCAAAATGAAACATGAAATGGGTTTTATTCTAAAACACAATGCTGCCGGGAGCTAAGGCCGAAACTAGGTGTTCCTTCTGTTGAATTGTTTGTAGCAGGGAATTTTGTTATAGGAAATCAGCAACATGCAAATAGAGATGTTATTTACAGGATACTTGAGCATGGTGCATCTTTTCTGGCAGTGGGATTTAACCTACAGTTGCATTATCTTCCTCCCGCCCCTTCTTATCTTTCTTTGAAAGAGTTCCAGGGACACCCAACCATTCATTGTTAGTTTCCTTGGTTACCAATGACTTTCAGTTTTTCATTTGTGTGTTTCTGGTGTTAAACAAAAATCTCTCTGCTTTTATGCTACATTGACAAAGGTTAGAACTAGTGATTGTGCTTTTATCTCCAGAAAAGCATTGCATTTTGTTTTTTCGATAAAATTACTATACTAACAAAAGAACAGAAAATGACTCATGGAGGTTTTCTTTACTGGAAAGGTTTTATTTCTCTTGTCACAGATTTCAGAATTTTGACATTTGATTTAAAACTCTATATAATCAATCTGGTTGTACAAAAAATAATTTTAGTTTCTCCACCTAAATATAATCAACAAGATTACTGCTCCTATCTTTTTTTCTTTTTATTTGAGTCCCTCCAACATCTCTGAATTGGCTAAATGTGTTTTATATGATTCTGGGAGAAAATAGATGAAATGGGTATTAGGGAGTGCATGTGAAAAGCCCTTTCCAAAAAATAAACATATTTTTTGCTTGATTACTAAGTACTGTTGTATGCAACAATGAATTCACATAAGCTTAACCCAGTTGGATCCATTAGTCAGATGAGGCCTGGTGGAGACCATAGAGAAGGTAAAATGAGCTGGAGTGGGTCTTGCTGGGAAGTCAGCATCTGTGAGCAAACCTTGTGGCTGCTTTCAGGGGTAAGACCCTGCTGACTCCTTACTCACAGCCCTGCTTCTCAATTTCCCTCCTTGCTGCCTGGAGCCCAGTGACCAGGTTTCCTGGCAGAGGCTGATCTACAGTCTTGAGTTGGCAATGACATGCATGGGCATCATCCCCCTTTGTGCTTCCTGAAATGGGTGGCCTTTTGGACATTGCTCAGCCCGAGAAGGGGCTGACAAAAGCTACTCCGCTCTCCACACAGCTTTCTCCCCAAACTTCTCCAGAACTCCGCGAGCTGAGGGACCATGGACCTGTCAGGCCAAATATCTGCTGATTGTAAGACCATTTGCAAATTAAATTTGCAGTTTCTTTTCTTTTAAGACACCCTGTAGATATTCTAATTCCCCATAGGAGCATCCTTCACATTCAACTGCCCTTTTCAAAAAAGGTCATGGGTGTCTACCACGTTCTTTTGGAACCCATGTTATTTATATTTTCTGAACTTGTGGTTGTCCACAAGTCCACACCTGAGGCAAAAACAAGCCCTGGCCTCACATTTACCTTTTTTTAAAGGTTATGATTAAGAGTTTGGCTGATTGTGATGATTCAGTTTCTCCACATACCCCTTTTCATTTTATCCTTTTTCAATCATGCATAATCTCACAGAGGATAATACATGCTGAGCAGTCTTATGTGCATACTAATTGATGTTATGAATCCCTTTCCAGGTGGCTCTTAGGCATCAGAATATTCCAGCACTAACATGTTTTCCAACTCTGTATTTCTAAAACGAGTAGCTGTTTGTATAACCTCATCTTTAAAGAATTCAGTTTTTTTTTCAGTTTATTTATTTTGAGAGAGAGAGAGAGAGCACGAGCAGAGGAGGGGCAGAGAGAAAGTGAGAGAGAGAATCCAAAGCAGACTCTGTGCTCTCAGCACAGAGCCCAATGTGGGGCTCAAACCCATGAACCATGAGATCATGACTTGAATCATGACCAAGAATCAGACGCTTAACCAACTGAGCCACCCAGGCGCCCATCTTTAAAGAATTCAGACTCAGTGCTGCTAAAGAAATTTTATCTTCCAAAGGCATGCCCTGCCTGCTAAGCCTACCTATCAATAGTTTCAACTGTTCTAAGCCATGTGTAGCTGATGACTTTGGAGAAGCAAAGTTTAAGTGTGACTCTACAGGCAGCAAATCGTTGGTTGAAATTCATTCTGAGAATTAAAAATAAGATCTAGGGTTTTTTAAAGAGTCTATTGGATATACCAGTATCTCATTTTAATAGTTAGCACTTACATGATGTCCAATGGCTGCAGATATTGAATCCACCTCGCTCTCAGCCCTGCAACAGAGACAGTGATATCCCCACTGTACTGAAGAAATGGACACCTACATTGCTAATTACTTTGCCAGATACATGAAGGTGCCTGTGAGTACAGGTCTGGTTCCAATTCCCACACCCTTTCCAATGCAGTCATCTCTCTCTGTGTGCATTTCATTCCCACCAACCCTTCTGTCTTGCCATCTTCCTTCTCTGGAGCTTCCTTCCTGGCCTCCCATAGACGTCTCCTTCCCCAAGAGAGGTCATGTCTTTAAACTATCTCTCCTCCATTGTTTTAAAATCTTCCACAATCGCATTCAATTTGAACTGCTCTAATGATAGTAAATCCAGAGACTTGACAGTTGAATCATGTCCCATTCCATTTGGTTACTAACTTTCCAGTGGAAAACAATTACAGTGATATGTGGGCCCACTTAATTGAGTATTTTCCTATAGATGCTAGTTCAGTTATTTTCAATGCTAAGCCTTTGGCAGAAAAAAATACAGCCATAATATTAAATCATAAAGTGTTCATTAGAAGAAAATAATACATGATTTCAAGTAAAACTGGAGAGCTTTCAAATTTCTTGCTGCCTTGCAGTTAGAATTGCTTGATATTTAGTGCTGACTTGGGCAAATATACATATAGCATTTTATGTACCATTCAATATGTCTATATATATTCTTGCAAGTTCTCAATTTTGACTTCTTTTAAGTATGAAGTGCGTTTCTAGGTAGATCAAAAAGAAAGACTCAGGAATATGTTTTCCCAGTACGTGTACACATACATCTTTCTCTATCCTCTTTCACTCCAGTCCAGCTTTGAAAACACACTGACCTAGTCCTTGACTGACACAGTGAGTCTGTGAAATCAGATTAGTTCACCTCTGAGTTGCTCAGAATCCCTATAGACAGCATCAGTGGCTTAGCACCTGAAGTACTTACTTAAAAATCCTCTGAATCTGCACCCCAGAGTCAAATCTGCAATGTCCGGGTTGGGGCCAAGGAATCTGAATTTTTGACAGGTACCCCAGATGGTTCTGATACAGGTGATCCCCAAACCCTACTCTGAGAAAAGCGAAAAAGGAGCTAGCATAGCAAACATTACCTTATTTGATTCTCAAGACAGGCCTGTGAGATCAGAATTTACCAATGGAAAATCTGACGTTCAGAGAGGTCCCAGTCCCTGTTCCATCTGGTTCCCTGAACACACCATGTGCCTTTACATGTGACCTTCCCGTGTCTGGAACCCCCTTTGCTTCCTCTCTGCTTGATGAATCCCCTCTTGTACTTCAGGGCCCAGCTCTGGGTAAGCAGAACTCATCATCCTCTCCTTGCTTCTAGAGCCCTTGGCTTGCTCTGATGGTTTGCTATCTGTCACATGGAAGATGACTGGCTCTATACTTGTCTGTGCCCCCACAGACTCCGTTCCTCCATCGCAGACTTCTTCCCGGACACCCAATGCCTTTCCCTGTTCCTAGAATGTGGGAGGTGCCTCTTAAATATGACACCCAGAAAAAAAATACATATATGTATGTATATATATATATATATATATATATATATATATATATACACACACACACACACACACACACACACACACATACATACATGACATGCAGGTTGTAGAGCCAAGATCCAGACCACCATCTTCTGTCAACCACTCGGTGTTCTTTCCTTCTCACCAGAAAATTCCAGACTACTCCAGCAGGTCATAAACTTTTAGATGCCTTCCAGAAGTGCTCCATAGTACACAATATAGCCACAGGCTTTTTCTGACCACTATTTGTGACCTAAATCCACAGTGGTAGAGGAATTCTTAGTAAGATTAAGGGAATGATGTAAGACCTTGAAATAGATGAAAAGGACTATCTTTCAACACAAAAATTGAAATCACCAACCTGGGTACTCTAGTGCAATGTTCTAAATAAACAACTGAACTGACTCCTGGGAGGACTTCACACTGACCTCAAAACTTCAGACGCAAAACCCTGGGGAGAATGCTAGGCCTCTACCATAGAAAACTATCTTGCTTTGGTCTGGCTTAGCCGCAGACACTATTTCTGAGCCCTGTAGCACCAATATTAGAGAGAAAGTGTTACTTAGAAGTGATCCCCTGGTATGCAGTGCTGGCCCACTTCCCTCACCCCAGAGAAGGACCTCATAATCTCTTTCTAATCATTATGTGATATTTCAAATTGATTCCTTTCTGGCCCTCAAGTTGCTCACAACTATACTTCTTATTTAGTTGAACCTGCTACACACACATGATCAGTGTACCGTCTGCTTGGTCAACATAACCATCCTTGCCCCGCCCAGACTGAGATCCAATCAACTGTGGCTTGGACAAAACATGGATTTTTTTTCCTTTCAGTCAGTGTGGGGGAGAATGTTAGTCATAGCATGCTGCCTATTTGTACTATGTCAGGTTGTCTATTTCTGTCAACTAGGTACAAATTTAGCAAAAGGTACATGATTTGCATGTCACAGTGAGTTAGAAAGTTGCTATATGAACAACCCAACGTGAACTTCCTAGTCACCTTCTGTTGCATATGGAGGTGGAAAGAAATAGATTACTCTCTAGTCAATGTCAATTAAATCATCCTTGAAGACTCATCTTTGCCTTGAAGGTTATATTAATAATCATACTTGCATAGCTCTTTCCTTCTTCAAAAAGTTCCACATTTGGCCTCACAACAGCCCTTTGGGCATCAATATTCATCTCATCTTGCATAACACACAGAATTCAAATGGTTTTCCCAAAGTCACAAACTCCATTGTACATCATTGTGTCTGGTCTTCTTTTCATTACACTAGAGAACTTCCCCTAAAACTAGATGCCACATATCTTCATATTATACCTACAAATGTAAACTCATGGGGGCCTGGGTGGCTCAGTTGGTTGAGCATCAGACTCTTGATTTCACTGAGGTCATGATTCCAGGGTTGTGGGATCAAGCCCTGCATTGGGCTCCCTGCCAAGCGTGGAGGCTGCTTAAGATTTTCTCTCCCTCTGCCCCCTCTGTCACTCACACTCTCTCTCTCTAAAATAAAAATAGGGGTGTCTGGGTGACTCAGTCAGTTAAGCATCCGACTCTTGATTTCAGCTCAGGTCATGATCTCATACAAATTTGAGCCCCTCATCGGGCTCTGTGCTGACAGTGTGGAGCCTGCTTGAGATTCTTTCTCTCCTCTCTGCCCCTCCTCCTCTCTCTCTCTCTCTCTGTCATTCTCTTTCTCTCAAATATAAAACAAAATAAAAGTAACCTCAGATGGGCTTAAATCTTAAAACTGGTGCTACTGCTGGCTGGCAGTGTGGTCACGGAGGCATCACATTTCCATTGGTAGTACAACTAACTTTCTTCAAGAGATGAATGCTTCCATATTGAGGTCATGTGAGCACTGATATCAGGCAGGCTTAGGAATGGTGCAGATGGTCCATGAAGTTGCTGGACTCAGAGCATAGTGAGCTTAATTATGATGGTGTTGGGGCACCTGGGTGGCTCAGTCAGTTGAGCATCTGACTCTTGATTTCAGCTTATATCACGATCTGTCAGGTGTGAGATTGAGCCCCGCATTTGGGTGTGGAGCCTGCTTAAGATTCTCTCTCTCCCTCTTCATTGCACCTCCCTCCCTGCTCATGTTTTCACTCTCTCTCTCTCTCAAAAAAAAAAAAAAGATGATGTTGAAGGAAATTCAGGGTCCCATGATATGCCAATGGCAGTTGAGTATGTAGATATAAACTACACAACAGAAAGCTTGGTCTCCTGAAGTGTCACTCTGCTGATTGAGGAGTAGGAAGGCGGCTGTCCTACCCATTTCACCCAGGAACCCTCTTCCCTGGAGTTTTTTTCCCCAAATAGTTACAACATGCATGGGCATATAATACTAACTGAGCTGGGCCATTTTAGACCACCATTTGAAAAAGCAGGCCACCTGAACTGCCCTTCTCTGAACTATCGGCAAGTAAATCAGGAAGTGAAAATGCCTATGCCCTGACTCGTGTTTTAGTTTACTTGGTGAAAGGAGAAAAAGATATTTTTATGCTATGTTGGGATGGAGACCAGGAGAAGTATTGGTAAATCCAAACTGTGTTTTTTTGCTCATAATATATAGGCATCAGGACATAGCTGGTGATATTTTAGATATTTTATTGCTTAGTTTTGGTGATATGTTTGAACTGAACCATCATATAGATAAGTACTCTAGCAGAAGTATGTTATTACTTGGCATTTGCCTTCACTGCTCCAGGAATTTTTCATAAATTATCTCATTTAATCTTCTCAAAGACCCAGTGATGTAGGTACTGTTATTTCCATTTTACAGATGAAAACAGAGCATGGTGGCCTTTAATGGCTTGCCCAAGGTACACAGCTAATAAATGGCAGTGGCTGAATTCAGATTCAGTTAGGTTAGCTCTGGAGCCAACTCTCTCTCTAACTGTGTGACCCATGGGATGTGGTAGGCAATACTCAGCTTCCAGAGCAACGAGGATGCTTTACAGGAACTTAATGAATGCTTGTTGGATAAATGATACAAACAAATGAGTAATATTCATCCAGCTTGCAAAGAAAAATAAGGCATATTTGGGGTACTTCCTGTTGATGGAATCTAACTTCCCAAATATTGAATCAAGATAATTTAATAAAAGCAAAGCTCTGTATGATTACCATTAGGTCATCAATTTTTAAATTTTTTTCTTTTTTTTTTAACATTTATTAATTTTTGAGAGACAGAGAGAGACAGAGCATGAGTGAGGGAGGGGCAGAGAGAGAGGGAGACATAGAATCTGAAGCAGGCTCCAGGCTCCGAGCTGTCAGCACAGAGCCTGACATAGGGCTCGAACTCACGAACTGTGAGATCATGACCTGCACTGAAGTTGGACGCTTAACTGATTGAGCCACTGAGGCGCCCCTAGGTCATCAATTATTAAAATTTTATTTATCTTTTAGAGAGAGAGAGAGAGAGAGAGAAGCGGAGCTCACTCGAAGCAGAGTTTGTGCTCACCTGAAATGGGGCCCGAGCTCACCTGAAGAAGGGCTCAAGCTCACCCAGTGTGGGCTTGAATTCACAAACCGAGATCATGACCTGAGCCAAAGTCAGATTCTTTGGCTCTAGTGACTGAGCCACCTAGGCACCCAATTGTTTTAAATTTTAAATACAAATGTGTGATTTACCAGACACACTCTTTAGACATTTTAAACTGATTCTCTCGCAGTTATCTCAAATAAGTCATGCCCATCAGTATTTAAAAATACTTTGGTTGCTTGGCCAGCTCAGTTGGTCATGAGTTCTGGATCTCAGGGTCATGAGTTCGAGCCCCATGTTGCACATGGAGCCTACTTAAAATAAAAATAAAAACAATAAGAAGACTTTCCCTTTCACCTTGGTTTAGGTCTCAATTCCTCATGTAGCCTCTCTTCTCAAATCCAACCATGTTTGACTCTGAAAAACTGTTTATTGGAATGCCTATTCTTCCTGTGTTAACTTCAGTGTATAATATAAAATAATAACCTTGATCACAAACCCAAGAACTTCTAGGTTTTCTTGTTCAACCTCTTGAGTTTATAGTCATTCTTGTTTACAGTGCTTGTGAATGTGAATCTGAAATGCTTTATGGATTTTAATTTTTTTATTTGTATTTTTAAGATTTTATTTTTTGAGCATTCTCTATACCCAACGTGGAGCTCCAACTCACAGCCCCAAGATCAAGAGTCACATGCTCCACTGACGGAGGCAGCCCAGTGGCTGGATTTTTAAAACAAATTATTTTAACTGCATGCTACAAGACCATCTCATAAAGAGAATCTGTGTGGATTTCTCCTTTTTTCTCAACATCTTTGGGTGGCCCGTGTTAGCATTCCCATCTAGAAAGATTTGAACTAGTATCTGGAGGGCTTTTGCTAAAGAACACCATGCATCAGTTCTGGCTGGAACTCCCCATCTGCAGAAGAAGCCAAGGTTCATTCATCCTTCACTGAACATAGAGCCAGGCTGCTGATTACGAAGGAACCATGGCTACACCATCTAGCTGGAGAATTCATATACAACATGCAGAGCTATAGTCCTTTACCCTACGACCAGCCTTACTGTCATGGGGAAACCAAGGAGAGTTTGCACATATGCCAAAATTTCCCAGGTGTTAGGAGAATAAGTTTGGGAAACTCCATATTTTATGCTGAAAGAGAACAGCCAAGAAAACTAAAAGAGCTGGGACTTCAATGGCATATTACAAAGACAAATTTATACTTATATTTTTTATCACAGAAGCCAATGAAGGATCCTCATCAAGAACCTAGACTCTTTCCATAATCTGTCTCCAATATCCCCTATGGCAAAAATCAGTAAACTTTTTTCTTTAAAGGGTCAGATAGTAAATATTTTAGGCTTTGTGGGCCATGCTGTCACTTGGAGTTCCTCAGCTCTGTAGTTGTAGCAGAGAAAGCAGCCATAGACAACTAAACATAGCTGTGTTCCAATAAAACTTTATTTATAAAAACAAGTGGCAGGCTAAATTTGATCCACGGGCTGTATTTTGCTGACCCTTGCCTTTAAGTCTCAGAATCTTTTCAGAAAAGGTGAATAACACACACTCTTCACTGAGTCACCTTGCCCTGGAAGTGTCACACATCACTTCCATGGGTGAGAACTAGTCTCCTGGCTTCATCTAGATGCAAGGGTGCCTGGGAAAATGTAGTTCCTGTCTGGGAAGACACTTTTCTCTACATCATGGAAGAGAAACATGAATCCTTCACAGACATTTAGCCATCTCAGGCATAGGCATATCACACATGCAACTATTATACAACTATTCAGGCATACACATATCACACAACAACTATTCTGCTGGTCCTATAAAAGGAATGCATGTTGAATTTCAGATTTCTTAAAAGTAATACTATTCATAGAAATGAATGTTAGCATGTAATCACTAATTTACTGGTTATGAATTTCTTGGCCCAGTCTGCTCTTATAAAACTAGTTTTTAAAAGAGGTAACTCATTCTGTATTAGAAATAATAGATTGTATTTTTATTGAAACACTGTTTTCTGCAAACATAGCATCTAATGGAAAGTGGTCATTTGTGTATCTATTATTACATGTTGGCTTTTCTGTATTGGTTTCATCAGGATAATCAGCAGGTGGGTCCATCCATGAAGACATTGAATTGTTTCCATAGTTGAAGTGCTCTCTTCAGAAGGTGAGGAAAATAATGGTTCAGGGATTAAAAAGCCAGGAGTACATTCAATGAAAAAAATACAACCATAAAAATTTTTTTAATTTTAAGATAAAATTCCAGGAATTTCTTTCTTTTTTTTCTTAATGTTTATTTTTGAGACAGAGGGAGAGAGAGACAGAGTGTGAGCAGGGGAGCAGCAGAGAGAGAGAGAGAGAGAGAGACAGGCTCACAGAATTTGAAACAGGCTCCAGGCTCCAAGCCCTCAGCACAGAGCCTGACGTGGGGCTCCAACGCACTAGTGGTGAGATCATGACCTGAGCCAAAGTCAGACGCTTAACCACTGAGCCACCCAGGAGCCCCAGGATTTTCTAAACTGTAGTTTCCACGGTAACTTTCACTCTTGTATGTCCATAAACTGTTTTGTGTAGCTACAAAGATATTCTATCAAGACTGCCTTGTGTCCAAGGCATCAAGAGCCACAATTATAGACACCACAGTTCACATGTATCCCTTTTTCATAACTTGTCTGAAAGAAAATGTGATATTTTTCAGCTAAGCTTTACATATGTTTTATCCCTGTTCAAAAGTGAGTTATTTCAGATGCATGAGGAAAGAATGACCTATCTCTGATGGACTTGTGGATAAGGAAAGAATTGATCCTCTGCTTTGTTTTCGACTTTTTCCAGTGCCTAGATTGACAGGTGTCTTCATAATCTCCTAACTATCAGAAAAGACTAACTCAGACAGTGTGAGTAGTGAGTTCTCCTGCTGCTCATCAGTTCTGTCCCCCTCTTTAAGTTTTCCCTCTGGGTACAAAGCTACAAACCACCAACTCATTGCAGGTATACCTTGATTTAGCTTTATAAATACTATGTAAAATATTCTATTACAATTTCTAAGTAATTTTTGGTGAAACCTTTTTAAACACGAAAATTCCCAATGCAAATATCCCCTCCTACAATTGTCCATTTGTGTGTGTGTGTAGGGGGGAGCCCTTAACTGGCTTGCACAGCACTGGTACAAATGAGCACATAAAGGTGTTTTATGTGGCTATGCTCACATCCTTGTAATCACAAATCACTTTCATGCTCCCTGCCTGTATTAAGCATCACAGGCTATGGGCCATTGCTGTCACTTTATAGATTTGACTTTTCAAGGCTCACAACCCAAGCGCCTGCGTTCATCCTCCTGGGTGCCTATGCCTGTAATTTAAATTAGCTGCCCCAGCAGGATCAATGTCATCTGGGTGATGAACTTGTGGTCAGCTTAGCCAATCTTCCTGTGAAGCCTTGTATTGGATCAAATACCAGAATAACTAATGTTAGTTATTCCTTTAGTGTACAACATTGAATTTGTCAAAATAGCTAAGAGTAAGTAGTAACTAAGGTTAACACACAATTATATGTGCAATTTACAACTTAGAGGAGTAATTAAATACAAGGAAAAATTATGAACTTTCCACTATCTGGTTATATAGTGATACTGAATTTTGCTTCAACACTAACAGTTATGTGAACTTGAACAAATTCTTTTAAATTTAACTTCTTTCAGTCTTCATTTCCTCATCTGTTAAAAAGGCATTAATAGTCCCCATCTATTTAGGACCCTCTACATGCTAAGCACTGAAGTAGTTGTTTTACATTTATTATTTAATTTATTAGTAATAACAACAAGCAGTGTCTTCTTATATCCATTTTATAATTTGTTAGAAATTGATGTGTGGGTTTCTTTTTTCTCTATCAACGTCCCAGTTTCTTTTGAAAGAATTAGACCTTTTGACTACTACTTTTATAGATGATGATGACGGGACTAAGGAGCTGTCGATACAAACCAGTGGAAGAGTGTTTTATTTTTTCCTTTCTAAATTTCCAAGTACATCCTTTGTTGTTATTGCCAGTATAACAGTAGTTATGATGCAAACCTCCTGGGGGGTGGGGGGGACACCTAGGTCAAACATGCAGCCAGCAGGCCCAGGAATGGCCAAACTGGTGGGTCAGTGGGTTGGTTTTCTCTGGCTGTATCCCTTCTGACTCACCAGTCCCACGTTAACAAGATGCTAAATGTTTTTAATATCATCCCATGATAAATGATCTGGGCTTACAGAGCCTCTCCCTCCTATTTGCACTAACCATTGCATCTGCTAAGTTCATGTTTCCCCTTCTGGACTGAGGACTTCTGGAGTCCATGTCCTCATTTATCTTTGCGTGGTTGGCATGGTGAATGTGACCGGTACATGTTTGGATGAATGGATGAGTGACTACAAAGTAAATGATATGAAACCAACACTCAAATGAAATCTGCAAGGTCGATGGCTAGAAAGTGGCAGCACCAGCTGTGTCTCTTCTCCCCGCCTCTTACACAGTTGAGGACGGAGTTGCCATCCTAAGACCATGGATGTGGCTAGCACTTAGTAGGAACTCAAAATGTTTGTTTCTTTCCCTTCTCCAGCGAAGTATTGTTCAGTGTCTCAGTCCTCCACCCTTATTTTGGATTCACAACTTAATCTAGTCTTGGCTTTTGTGCTTTCACAAAAAGTGCACCCTTTCAGTTCATCCTGAACCCTCAAAGAGTTCCTGGGTTTTTTCTTCATCTTTCTTCCTCCTCCGCCATTTTGGTTGATTCCTGGAGTAGCTTTATATTCTGCCCTTCTCTTTAGAGCAAACAAACCCTCAGGATTCCTGCATCTTTTTCTCTCCCCAATCAGTAAGGGAAAATATATGGTCATTTCTGTGCGTGACTCTCTCCAGGCCGTTCTTTATTTCTAATCTGGGTGAAATAATTCTCCTGCTTTCATTTAACCTTAAATGTTTATCCTTGGTAGCTATTGCTCACTTACTGATTGATTTTCATTTATGTACAAATCCATTATGACATCCAGCAGACCCCCTGCAAGTTCACAGCTTGCCCTCTATACATACTTTGAAAAGTCTGGGAATTACCTGGAATCCAAACTAAATTAGAATTTAATTTTTTAAAACACTTCAGCAAAATATAAAAAGTTTATACATAGATTCAAGGCAACTTAGCCACATAAGTATAAAGTTTTGGAGAAACACTAAATTAGCATTATTTTGTTGGTCTGCCTTAAGAAGTTCTAAAATAGGATATTAAGTATAAAATTATTTGCTTTTTATCTATGCTACATGTTCTTACCTAACACTTTTGGAGGGTCACTGGTTTTATGTAATCTTCTGATTAAAATGGCTTATGTGCGATCAGAGATCTTTATAATCAAAGGCAACACACAGGGAACCTTCTGGCTGGTAGTTACTACTCATCTTTGCCCCTTTGCTGCATGCACTGCATGAAATTTTAGCTCAAATGAAGCTAGATATAATGCTTTTTGATGTTTTCCAAAAGAAGTGTGCATTAGATTGAAAAAAAAACCACTTTGTTTCTCTTTGGGGAAATAAAACATTCAGGTATGGAACAATGAGACAACAGTACAGAAGAGAGAATCTGGTGGAGTCAAGACTGCCTGCTAGAGATTCTGAGTGCCGTGTGAGTTTAGAGACATTGCCCATAGGAAGTGTGGAACTGATGGTCTGAAGTCAGAGTATCCATCCTCATTTAGTGGCAGGAGCTCAAAACTGAATGACAACAGTAAAGGCAGATATCTCTTTGTTTTGAAGCTAGAGCCTCAATTAGACCTGAGAATGGAATTGAAAGCATAGCACCTTTAACCACTCTGTTAGAACTGCATCTACATGATTCTTCTTGCCCATCTGTACACTCCATCAAACAGTATTGCTTCACCCATTTGAAAAGGGAAGAAAGTGGATTGCTAAAGAGGATTTCTGCAGGACCATTCAGACCCCTGCTGGGGAGAGACCAGCGGGACATGCACAGTCTTTCATCCGGACCTTCATGGCTTTTCCAGGATCAGTTAAGAGGGAAGAAATTTCAGTACCCCAGACAGAAGCATCTTCCTGATGAGGAAAACCTCCAAATACATGGTTGTAATCTCAGAACCAACCATGTGCTCTAGAAGCTCTGATGTCTTCATTCTGCTCTGGTCAGTTCTCACATACTCAGTCTTACTGTCAGTCACAACATTCAGCAAAGGAGATCCGAAACAGAGTGAAAAGTTCAACGTCTTAAAAACACTCCACAAGGAAATATGTGTGATTATTTTATTAAATTTGAAACGGGCAAAGGACTTTGTATGGTATAAAAGCAGTGGAATAAACTGTGGGACAAAAATATTGATACACATGACGACATACAATTTAAATATTTTTTATGTTTCAGAGGATATTGTAAATAAAATTTCAATGCAAATAAAAATTAGGAGAAAATGTCTCCAGTGACGGGTAATTGTATCCAAAATATAAATCAGTCTTTTAAACTAATAAGAGAAACACTAAAAACTTGAAAGAGAAAGGAATCAAAGATCTGAGCAATTCATAAGGGAAGAAATGCAAATATACTCATTAAACAAACACCAATGTGTAGCAAGGTTCCATACTAGGTGGTGTAATACAGCACGAAGAAAAGACCAAGTTCCTGCCCTCGAGGAAAAAAAATATTCTGGTGTGGAAAGACCATCAATAAGCAAATTTTAAAAGTAAGTAAGTAAGTAAAGGAGCGCCTGAATGACTCAGTTGGTTAAGTGTCCAACTTGATTTCAGCTCAGGTCATGATCTCACGAATCATGGGATCTCACATCGGGCTCTGTGCTGACAGCGTGGAGCCTGCTTGGGATTCTCTCTCTCCCTCTCTCCCTCCCTCTCTCCCTCTCTCTCTCTCTCTCTCTCTCTCTCTCTGCCCCTTCCCCACTCGTGTGTGTGTGCTGTCTCTCTCTCTCTCAAAATAAATAGGTAAACATTTTTTTTAAAAGTAAGTAAATATATGTGTGATGGTGATAAGTACTTTGGAGAAAAAGCAGAGGAGGGTAATAACATTCCAGGGGTTGTAGGCTTGTATACCTTTCTAAGGAGGTGAGTTTTGAGCAGAGGGAAGAGAGGGCACTCCCAATTAGATATCTAAAAGAAGAGCTTTCTAGAACAGAATTGCAGAAAGTACTGGGGCAGAGAGTACTTCATGTCTTCAAAATAAGAGCCACTAATGTGACTGGGCATAGTCGGCAGAAAGGAGAGCAATGGGCAATGAGATCAGAAAGGCAACAGGTAGGGCACCTGCGTGGCTCAGTTGGTTAAGGGTTGGACCCCAGCTGAGTCTGACTTCAGCTCAGGTCGTGATCTCAT
Source organism: Acinonyx jubatus (assembly GCF_027475565.1). NCBI lineage: Eukaryota > Metazoa > Chordata > Mammalia > Carnivora > Felidae > Acinonyx > Acinonyx jubatus. Next base: position 87,842,564 of record NC_069383.1, read on the forward strand.
GGTTCGTGAGTCTGAGCCCTGTGTCAGGCTCTGTGCTGACAGCTCAGAGCCGGGAGCCTGCTTCAGATTCTGTGCCTCCCTCTTTCTCTGCCCCTTCCCCATTTGCCCTCTGTCTCTCTCAAAAATAAATATTTTAAAAGATTAATGAAGGAAGGAAGGAAGGAAGGAAGGAAGGAAGGAAGGAAGGGAGAGAGAGAGAGAGAGAGAGAGAAAAGAGAAAAGAAAGAAAGAAAGAAAGAAAGAAAGAAAGAAAGAAAGAAAGAAAGAAAGAAAGAAAGAAAGAAGAAAGAAAAAAGAAAGAAAAGAAAAAGAGAAAAAAAGAAAAAGAAAGGCAGCAGGTAGGAGCAGGCCATGCAGGGTCTTGTCTGCTACTCCCTGCCTTTGCTCTGAGTGAGATGTGAAGCCCTTTGAAATTTTGAGCAGAATGGTGACATAATGTAGCTTAAGATTTAAGGGACCATTGTTCTGCTTGCTATGTGGGAAACGTGTGGAGAGGACAAAGTCTGAAGCAGAGGGAGAAGTTAAGAGTTGCTGTAACAATCCAGGTAGGACATGAAGGTAATTTGGGCTAGGATGGTAACAGGAGGGGTGGTGAGAAACCATTTTTGGATATATTTTGGATCTATTTTAAAGGCAGGGTCAATAGGTGTTGCTGAAGGATCCAATGTGGTGTGTGAGGGAGAAGAGTCTCGAAGGACACCTGGGTTTTTTGACCTGAGCAATAAAAGTGATTTGCAGCATAGGGGGATCCGTGGGGGCAACAGGTTTGAGAGGAACACTCAGGAGTTCCCTTTTAGACAGACTACATTTGAGTTGTCCCTCCAGAGCTGATGGATGCATGAGTTTCCAGTTCAGAGGAGAAAGGATGCACCATGGATAGATACTGGGAGTCATCAGCATAAGAATGTTTTTTAAAGCCTGAAACCAGGTGGGATGATGTTTGGCTAGGTGCCGAAGAGGTAGAGAGGAGAAAATTTGTCTGGGACTGAGCTGGGACACCGCAACATTTAGAGCTCAATTGATGGGAGGAGCCAGTAAAAAAACCCTGGGAAGCATAGAGGAGTAGCCAGTTATGTCGAATTTTTGCTTCATGGTTTCCTCCATTGCTTTTATGCTCACCGAGTCATTTGATGCTTATAAAGTGTTCTCCACTTCTGAGGACATTGCACATGAAATCTAGTAGCAAAAACCAAGACTGGGGGAGGTCTTTGAACAAAGGGTTAATAACCCTGGTATGTATAAAACTCAAAAGTCTCTAAGAGAAACACTAACGCTTCAGTGGAGAAAAGACTTACACATATGAATAAGTGTGAAGTCAGGAAGTCATAAGCTTGATGTTTATCATCGTTTTCTTTAAAAAAATTCATCTTAAAAAAATTTCATCTTAGGCTTCCAAAGGAGTGCAAAACATAATATTTTAAGTACATAATGTAATTTAAATGCAAAGATACAATAATACAAAGTCTCATCAAGAAACTTTCCATATCATGTGTTTATGATGCACATATTCTTTTTTGGTAGAAAATATTTCATCAAGCATATCTGGTATTTTTTATTCCCCTTTATTTATTTAAGTGTTTGTTTATTTTTGAGAAAGAGAGAGACAGAGTGCAAGTAGGGAGGGGCAGAGAGAGAGGGAGACACAGAGTCTGAAGCAGGCTCCAGGCTCTGAGCTGTTAGCACAGAGCCCGATGCGGAGCTCGAACTCATGCTCGAACTGCATCATCATGACCTGAGCCAAAGTCCCACACTTAACCGACTGAGCCACCCAGGGGCCCCTCACTTTTTAAATTGAAATATAATTAACATAGAGTGTTATGTTAGTTTCAGGTGTACAATATAATGATTCAAAAATTCTAAACATCACCCATTGCTCATCACAAGTGCACTGCTTAATCCCCATCACCTATTTCACCCAACCCCCACCTGTTTCCTCTGGTAACCATCAGTTCTCTGCAGTTAAGTATCTGGGTTTTTGTTTTTGTTTTTTGTCTCTTTTTTCTTTGGCTTGTTTCTTAAATGCCACATATGAGTTAAATCATATGGTACTTATCTCTCTGACTAACTTATTTCACTTAGTATTATACCCTCTAGGTCCATCTATGTTGTGGCAAATGGCCAGATTTTATTCTTTTTTTGTGGCTGAGTAATATTCCATAGTATATATACCACATCTTCTTTATCCATTCATCTATGGATGGATGCTTGCTTCCATATCTGAGCTATAGCACATAATGCTGCAATAAACATAGGGGCACATGTATCTTTTCAAATTAACATTTTCATTTCCTTTGGGTAAACACCCAGTAGTGGAATTACTGAATCATATGATAATTCTGTTTTTAATTTTTTGAGGAACCTCTATATTATTTTCCACAGGGACTGCACCAGTTTGCATTCCCACCAACCATGCGCGAGGGTTCCTTTTCCTCCACATCATCATCAACACTTTTTATATCTTGTCTTTTTTATCCTAGTCATTCCACCTGGAGTGAGGCAATATCTCATTGTGGTGTTGATTTACATTTCCCTCAAGGTTAGTGATACTGAGCATCTTTTCATGTGTCCACTGGTCATCTCTATGTCTTCTTTGGAAAAATGTTTATTTGGATCCTGTGCCCATTTTTTAATTGGATTATTTGTGGGGGGTTTTGTTGCTGAGTTGTATAAGCTCTTTATATATTTTAGATATTAATGCCTTTTGGGTTAATGGATATACCATTTGCAAATATCTTCTCCCATTCAGTGGGCTATCTGTTTTGTTCCTGGTTTCCTTCACTGTGCAAAAGACTTTTTTTAATGTAGTCTCCATAGTTTCATTTTGCTTTTGTTCTCCTTGCCCTAGGAGACCTATCTAGAAAAATATTTCTATGGCCAATGTCAAAGAAATTATTGCCTATACTCTCTTCTAGATTTTTATGGTTTCAGGTCTCCCATTTAGATCTTTAATCCATTTTGAGTTTATTTTTGTGTATTATGTAAAAAAAATGGTCCAGTTTCATTCTTTTGCATGTAGCTGTTCAGTTTCACCAGCACTAGTTATGAAGAGACTGTCTTTTTCCCACTGTATATTCATTTTATTTGGGGGCCAGTATCTCTTATGAACATAGATGCAACAGTTCTCAACAAATTATTAGCAACGTGAATCTAACAAATACATTTAAAAAAATCATTCACCACAGTCAAGTGGGATTTATTCCAGGGATACTAGGGTGGTTCAATATGCACAAATCATTCAATGTGATACATTAACAAGAGAAAGCATGAAAACCATATGATCTTCTTAATATATGCAGAAGAAGCGTCTGACAAAGTACAATGTCTACTCATCAAACTCACAACAAAGTAGGTTTAGTGTGAACATACCTCAATGTAATAAAGGCCATGTATGAAAAACCCACAGAGAACATCATACTCAATGGTAAAAAAACTGAGAGCTTTTCCTCTAAGATCAGGAACAAGACAAGGTCTACTCTTATAACTTTTATTCAACATAGTACTGGAAGTCCTGGCCACAGCTATCAGACAACGAAAAGGAATAAAAGGCATCCAAATTGGTAAAGAAGAGGTAAAATTTTCACTATTTGCAGATGACATGGTACTATATATAGAAAACCTGAAAGACTCCACCAAAAAACTGCTAGAACTGAAAAATGAATTCAGTAAAAGTCAAAGGATACAAAATTAATACACAGAAATCGGTTGCATTTCTATACACTAATAATAAAGTAGCAGAAAGAGAAATTAAGAAAACAATCCCTTTTACAACTGCACCAAAAAGAATAAAATACCTAGGAATAAATTTTTGTAATTTTTTAATGTTTATTTTTGAGAGAGAGAGAGAGAGAGACAGAGACAGAGTGTGAGCAGGGGAGGGGCAGAGAGAGGAGACACAGAATCTGAAGCAGGCTCCAGGCTCCAAGCTGTCAGCACAGAGCCTGACGTGGGACTCAAACCCATGAACTGGGAGATCATGACCTGTGCCAAAGTCAGACGCTCAATCAACTGAGCTACCCAGGCACCCCAACCTAGGAATAAATTTAACCAAGTGAAATGCCTGTATTCCAAAAACTATAAAACATTGCTGAAAGAAATTGAAGAACACACAAAGAAATGGAAAAACTTTCCATGCTCATGGATTGGAAGAACCAATATTGTTAAAATGTCCATACTACCCAAAGAAATCTACAGATTTAATGCAATCTTCTCAAAATACCAACACCATCTTTCACAGAACTAGATATCCTAAAATTTGTATGGAATCATAAGCGATCACAAATAGCCAAAGCAATCTTGATAAATAAGAACAAAGCTGGAGGTACCACAATCTCAGATTTCAAGGTATACTACAAAGTTGTAGTAATCAAAACAGTATGGTACTGGCACAGAAATAGACAGACACATGAATCAGTGGAACAGGATAGAGTCCAGAAATAAGGCAATGTGTATATGGTTAATTACTCTATGACAAAGAAGGCCAGCATACCTGGTATTTTTTAAAAATCATCTCAGAGCCACATTACATGAAGCAAACCATCTTAGAAATTCCCTTGGTAAAGACTTGGAGATGTTTAGCCTCAGTAATAAATAAATACATATGAATGAAATATAACTTTGCCCTTACCAAAATGGCGAAGAATACAAAATAGAAAAAAATCCCAGAGTTGGCTAGGAGATATAAAAATGGTCTTTCTGAAGTAGAGCTGTGGGGTGTGTATTTTGGTACTGCATATATTTTCTGGTGTTGGTTTGTATCAAAAGCCTGAAAACTTGGCATTGTCTTTGACTCAGCAGTCCCAGCCTTAGAAGTTCTGATTCTTTAAATATACAACGGAAACAATAATTGATAAGGGCAAAGATTTAACCACAAGAAGGTCCACAGCATCCATAACAGAGGTGGTAAAAATTTGGGAACCATAAACAATACAGAAATATCTATATGACAATGTACTATGGAACAATTAAAAATGATGTCATAGGAGCACTGGGTGTTGTATAAAAGTCATGAATCACTGATTTCTACTCCTGAAACCAATATTGCACTGTATGTTAACTAACTAGAATTTAAATTTAAAAACTGTTGTCATAAAAGTAATGACATAGAAAAATGTTTCTAATATAGTGAAATTGTACGACCTATTTCTGTTTGTGTATGCCTAGAAAATAGACGGAAAGAAAATATACCAAACAGTCATGTTCATCTCTTAGTAGTATGAGATAAATGATTTTAATTTTATTAGATTTGCCTGTGTCAAGTTTTCTACCATAAATATGTTAGTTACATTGGCACATGGCGCAATTACAGAAGAAAAGGCTAGGAATTTTTCACAAAAATAACACAGAAGCAACATTCTAGGGCAGCACATCCATTTGAATTTGCTACGATGCAGGACCCCTGGCTGGCTCAGTCGAGTAAGCATCTGACTCTTGATCTTGCCTCAGGTCATCATCACATGGGTCTTGGGTTCCAGCCTTGGATCAGGCTCCATGCTGAAAGCATGGGATCTGCTCGGAATTCTGTCTCTCCCTCTCTCTGCCCCTTCCCACTTGCACTCTCTCTCTCTCTCTCAAATAAATAAACAAACTAAAAAAAAAAAAAAAGAACTTGCTATGATGCTAGAAATGTTCCATATCTGTATTGTGGAATGCCATAGCCACGTGTGGCTGCTGGGTACTTGAAATGCAGTTAGTTCACCTGAGAAACTGATTTTTCATTTTAATTAAGTAAAATTTACAGAACCACATGCAAATAATAGCTACTGTATTGGACGATGGGATTCTATGGCAGATTGGCACGGCACAGAGAAAAGATCAGCAGACCTGGTTCAGTGTGGGAAGAGCTCTGGATTAGACCAGATCTGAGATGATCAGCCCCCATTGGAATTAGTAGAATGCCCATCAGTTTACTAGGAGAAATTGGAAACTTATTTCCAACCCCAGTGAATAAAGTTACATGTGTATAATTTAGGTGTAAGTTAACTGTATGGTAAATGATAGAGCATTCTCATTCCATAATGTAGGCTTTTTCTTAATTGATACATTTGGTTGGCTTTTTCTTACTTTATATATTTGGTGGTTGTCACAAAATTTGTAATTAAAGTACTCTTCCAGATCCTGGAAAAGACAGAATTCTGGACAGAGTGAATGCTATCCTAATATTTTAGGCACAATGCTGATATCTAGGAGCAGTAAACAGCACTCCTTATCAAAAGTTGCTTTTTAAATAGGCTTATACTACTCTCTGCATGTGTGACATTTCAATTTAAGAGTTGCACATGAAGAAGTATATCCTATGATGACCTCCTAAAAGGCGAAGGGAGAAGACTCTCTCTTTTCTCATATTTTGTTTTGTGGCTTATGTTTTAAGAGCTATTCTCTTGGAGTTAATGTGCTTAAAAGCTTCCAAAAAATTTACAATCTGTTTTTATCTAGGAAAAAAGGCACAGCTCCTAATTCCTCTTAACCAGGATTATTAAATTTTACAGCACTTAAGGTAATGTAACGATTATACTCTGATGGGAGAATAATGTTTTAAAAATAATGAAATTATGGCAGAAGCATTTCGATATAATTATAGAGCCATAATAAAAATTTCAATTAGCCTTTCATCACATTGCAATTAACTGTGCATTTAACGTTAGTGCGGCCATAGGTTTCACTTGTTTCTTCCTTTTAAAAAATAACATATGATTATTTTTTGTTTTGTTTTGTTTTCACATTAGTCTGAGAGGTCTCCTAGAAAATTAAATTAAAATCCAACCGAGTTTTCTAAAAAATAAGCAAAAAGTGGAAGAAGATATACTTCAAATGATCGTAATTCTAATTTAGATTATATCAGTTATCGATTGCTGTGTGACAAGTTAACCCAAAACTTTGCCACTTGAAACATGTGTGAGTCACAGTTTCTGAAGGTGAGGAATCCGAGAAAGGCTTAGCTGCGTAGTTCTGGAGCAGGGGTCTCATGAGGTGGCAGTCAAGCTGTCCGCCAGAGCTCCGGCGATCCGAAGCCTTAACTTGAGCCTCCAAGTGGAGGATCCACGTCAATATGGCTGTTGGCAAGAAGCCTTAGTTCCTTACTGGGTTTTGGCAGAAATGGAGGCCTCAACACGAGGATCTTGCCACGGGGCTGCTTGAGTGTCCTTTTTACATGGCAGTTGATTTCCTCTAGAGTTAGTAATCCAAAAGAGAAAGCCCGAAGCCTCAAGGTCTTTTATGGCCCAACCTTGAAGTCACGTAGCTGTACCTCTGCCTTATTCTGTTCATGAGAAGAGTCACTAAGACCCACCCGTATTCAAGAGGGCAGTAACGAAGCCATAGGAACGTGTGTACTCGCTTTAAATCGAAACATCCATGAAATGCAAACAGAAGGCAAAGCCGTACTTAGAACCCGAATAGAACTTAAGTGCGAGGAGGTCCACAGCCAAATGTCAGATTTGCCTATACTTTTCTCCCCGTGTTTCTTGGAGTTCTGCTAGGCAGTACTTGCAATTTTGTGCCTGACACATTTTTCCCACGAAGAACGTACCTTTGTGAGATCAACAGTAAAAAAAGAAAAAAAAAATTCACGCTACCCTCTGTTTTTTAAGAATTCTAAGAGGCTCACTGTGAAAGAAGAGCTCAAAGAAAACTCAGGTGGTCTCTCAACTCGGAAGGAAGAGGGAGGACCTTGGTGGGTGCTCTGCAGCTTTGGTTTCCCAGATAGAGACTTTCTGTTTGCAGTAACCCCTTGCCCTCTGCGTTCCCCTCCCTGCATTCTTTCCCTGGTGATCTCATGCAGTTCGGCACAGTTCACAGTTTTATCGTCAGCCTGACTTCTCTGTGATCTTCAGACTTGTACATCCAGCTGTTCAACATCTCTGCTGCTTTGAGATCTTTGGCTTCTCAAACCTACCCCGTCCAAAGCAGGATGTTTCCTTCAGAGTCGCGGGGCAGAAGAAAAGCAGGGAGATAAGCGTGCAGCGCCCTGAGGCCTGAGATAACCGTGCTCCCCCTTGGCAGCGGGCCCCGTTTCTGCTCATACGGTGCCGTGACTGCTCAGTCAGCCCGCGTCCGCCGTTGGCTGTGCCACTGCCTGTGGGTCGGTGGAGCTACATCCCACTCCTTTGGCAGCAAGAGTAAGTTCCTAATTGGGCTCCACGCTGAAAACAGATTTGCCCTATTTGGATGTCGTAGCACTTCCTATGTGACAGCGTTCATCATCCCGTCATCCCTCATGGTGGCAGGAATGCTTGCCAGCACCGGGGACTGCTTGTTCATCATTTATGCCCAGGAGTTTGTACGTGACACGAGCAAGGTATTCTGATTGTGTGGTTTGAGGGTACTTGAAGTCTTTTTACACACCCCCAAATACCTCCTTTTATCCCCCACATACCTCCTTCTACCCTCCCCACCCCCCATACCTCCTTCTATCAAGTCCTACCATGAATCAGTCATGCCTCAAGGGCCTTAAAAGTAACCCCCCCTGCACGACCTAACACTACTGGAGTCCTTACAGAGAAGTTGGACCAGAGACCTGTTGTAGGTTTTGGTCCATAGTTTTTTGTTGTTGTTTTTTTTAACGTTTTATTTTTTATTTTTGAGACAGAGAGATAGAGCATGAACGGGGTGGGTCAGAGAGAGAGGGAGACACAGAATCTGAAGCAGGCTCCAGGCTCTGAGCTGTCAGCACAGAGCCCGATGCGGGGCTCGAACTCCCGGGCTGCAAGATCATGACCTGAGCCCAAGTCAGCTGCTTAACCGACTGAGCCACCCAGGCGCCCCGGTTGTGGTCCATAGTTTTACGGGAAAGAGTATTTACATTACAAAATTACACATTAGCAGGGACAACTTCATATGAGATGCTTACTGTCATCACTGAGAGACTGTTGCTTGGAAAAACCAAACACAACAACAACAACAACAAAACACAAACAGATAAACCTGATTTGATGGAGGTGAAGGAAGAAGATAAGAAGGGAAGCTTGGGAGTTCCCAGACAGGATGAATTCTGCGTGAGAGCCAAAACACAAGAAGAGAAACATCTGAAGGAAGAAAAGTCAGTCTGGTTCTAAATGTTTCTTGACTGAATGAGCCACTGGCTCAATGCATAGAACTATATAGTGTCTATCGAACCTCAGCCAAGCTTAAATCTTTCAAATATTGTTATTTCATATAGAAAAATAAATATATAGGGGGCACCTGGGTGGCTCAGTTGGTTAAGCTCCTGATTCTTGATTTCAGCTCAGGTCATGATCTGACAGTTTGTGAGATTGAGCCCCACATCGGGCTCTGTGCTGACAGTGTGGAGCCTGCTTGGGATTCTCTCTCTCCCCCTCTCTCTGCCCCTCCTTCTCTCCCTCTCTCTCTCTCTCTCTCTCTCTCTCTCTAAAAAATAAACTTTAGGGAAAAAAAAGAAAATGAAATATATATTTGAAAAGATTGTCTTATAATGCAATATAGCCTCTTTCCCAGTGTATTAATAATGATTCTTTAAGGTATTAAACAGTCACTAAAGGAAAGACATTGTTCTGCATGCTTAACATACCTTATTGGTTTGTTGGCTGTTTTTCTTTTGTTTTTGTTGTTGTTTCTGTTTTCTAGTATACCCCGTTTTTTTCCATCTTATTTACTGCTCTCTCCCTAAACAATATCTAAAATGGTTCTTGGCACAAAGTGTGTGTTCCAAGATTATTTATTGAAAAAAGAAGGTTAAAGGGTACAAACTTCCAGTTTAAGATGAATAAGTTTTGGGAAACTAATGGACAACATGGTGGCTGTAGTTAACAATACCGTATTATATACTTAAAGTTGGCAAGAGAGTTGATTTTATTGTTCTCGCTACAATGGTTTAAAAAGTGGTAATTACTGGGGTGCCTGGGTGGCTCAGTCGAACGTCCAACTTCAGCTCAAGTCATAATTGCATGGTTCGTGAGTTCGAGCCCCGCGTCATACTCTGTGCTGACAGCTCGGAGCCTGGAGCCTGCTTCAGTTTCTGTGTCTCCCTCCATCTCTGCCCCTACCCTGCTCACACTCTGTCTCTCTCGCTCTTGCTCTCAAAAATAAATAAACATTTTTTAAAAAGGGTGGTAATTATGTGAGGTAAAGGATGTGTTAACTATTCTTTTTTTTTTAATTTTTTTTTTAACGTTTATTTATTTTTGAGACAGAGAGAGACAGAGCATGAACGGGGGAGGGTCAGAGAGAGAGGGAGACACAGAATCCGAAACAGGCTCCAGGCTCTGAGCAGTCAGCACAGAGCCCGACACGGGGCTCGAACCCACATACCACGAGATCATGACCTGAGCCGAAGTTGGACGCTTAACCGACTGAGCCACCCAGGCGCCCCAACTATTCTTATTGTATAATCATTTCTCACTATATATATACTGTTAAATAACAAAAATCTGAATAAATTGTAAAGATCTAATTGGCTTTATTAATCTACTCATGAATCAGACAGCATCCCACCTAGCAAATAGAGGGGAGCTCCAGGGGGCTACAGAAAAGGAAAGGTTTTTAAAAGTAGGAAGAGAATAGATAAAAGGAAATTGTTAGCAAAGAATCCATTGTTTTAGGCAAGGTCGACCTCCTAAGGGGAAGAGAATGGGTCTGTCAGTCAATTTCCTAGTGCTGACTAGGAAATTTCCATGGTGACTGGTGAAAGGTTACATTTTTGGGGTGTTGGAACTGCAGTTAGGCTAGGTATTAAGTCTTAGTTTACAGACTAGGCGCCTTAACCTAAGTGACACCATTTTGGGTCTGTGGTTTTCTTTTTAACAATATGTGTATCAAATCATTTCGTTACACACCTTAAACTTACACAATGTTCTATGTCAATTATATCTTAATAAAGCTGGGGAAAAAATGATGAAGGAAGCAAAACAAGGAAGGAGGGAAGAAGGGAAGGAAAGAAGGAAGCAAGGAAGGGAGGGGGGAGGGAGGAAACATAATCACATTTAATCCCCACAGGGTCTCGTTTACCCTCTTTTACAAATAAGGATATTGAGGCTTATAGAGGTTAAACCACATAGCTAACAAAGGCTTTGATTCCCACATGTATTCATTCAACAACTATCATTCTTCTAACCTTAAAAAAAAAAACAATATTTGGTCACATATAGACCAGATCCCACATACATGGTCCTGGTTTAGATTCTCATACACCTCTGTATAACTTGTGCACAATACTTAAATACCTCAAGGTAAATCCCAATTCAAGTGAAATCCCATAAAGGATTTGGAGATACTGTGTACAATTAGCTGGGTAAGGATGATAATAGTTGCCACTCTTCAAGATAAATTAGTGGATTAGCAAATTAATAGTTACAAAAATAAACAAAAACAAAAACGTGAAAATATAATGAACTACATAATTGCCAAGCATTGTTATTAGCAGCTTAACTAGCTATGGGAAATAATTCAGTAGGCTAATGTTTTTTATGTGTCTGCTTTTTACATGCATTTTAAAACAGCCAGCAAAGTAGAAAGGTACTGTCCTGTCCATTTTTGTATTAGCTATGTGACTTCAGACCAGAGACACCCCTCTGTAAACTCTTTTATTTTTAATTTTTTTTAATGTTTATTTATTTTTGAGAGAGAGAGTGAGACAGAGCATGAGTGGGGGAGGGCCAGAGAGAGGGAGACACAGAATCGGAAGCAGTCTCCAGGATCTGAGCTGTCAGCACAGAGCCTGACACAGGGCTCTAACAACGAACCTTGAGAACATGACCTGAGCCAAAGTCGGACGCCCAACCGACTGAGCCACCCAGGGGCCCCTGTAAACTCTTGACCCTCAAAGTGGCATCCACAGATCCCAGCACAGTCTTCACCTGGGATTTTGTTCCAATGCAGAGTCTGGGCCTCACCCCAGACCCACTGAACCAGAATATGCATTTTAAGATCCCCAGGTGACTCCAGATATACATTGAATTTGGGAAAGCACAGCTCCGGGTCTCAGTGACCTCACCTAGTAAAGTGTGAGACTTCACGTGCCCAACAGAGTACCTGACAGTGCTCAGTAGAATTTTGTTTTTTATGCCTGAAGTTCCTATGATAACAGTAACCTTGAAACCTCGGGGAAGACCAAGTATTCTGGCACTACAGGATCAAGGTGAGGGTCTGGTTTTACAGGGTCCTGGATTACCAACTGGAAAAACCATTTTGGGGATAAGTATGCCCCTTCTTCTGCTCAAATATGTATTTGCAAGTTTATTTTTATCTGCTGAACTGCTGAGCCATTGTTAGGATTTGATTGTGTCATGTGCTTTGACATTGATTTTAATATATAGCAGTTTGAATTCAAGGTCCTATTCAGATGGGGATTTTTTTCTTCTGATGGTGCTCATTTACGTCTAAGTATAAAAGTAATACATGCTTATTGTAGTTAAGTTAGAAAACACAAACCACTGCTGCAGACAGGTGTGTGTTTCTTACCAGTCTTATGTCAGGTAAAGGCGGGATTGTACTGATGAATTTTGTGACCTGATTTTTCTACTTGTCCTGAACACTTTCCCACATTATGTTATTTGAAGATAATTAGATGGATCTCTATTATTTAATTTTGTGACTGTATCAAAATTTAACCACCTCTAATTGAAAAGATATATAATTTCTAACTTTGTTTACTATTTAAATTATGTTATGATGAACAATCTTATTTGTAGTTAATGATTGATGATTTCTTACTGTTGGGCCCACCTAAAATTTACTGAGTCAAAGGGTGTTTGATACCCTTACTTTGATATATAGTATATCAGTTCATGGTCCCAAAAGCAGTTTAAGTACTAATCTAAATACAAAGTCAACTAAATCTAGAGTTAGTGCACGTTTTTTAAGTTTCTGCTAATTGAGGGCAATATAATGATAGGTAATTATTTTGATTTGTATTCTTTGTTCCTTAACTTCAATATTATCACCAAGTTACAAACAACAAAAACAACTATCAAAATTCCACATCTCCTTTATATGGTCAATTAATCTATGACAAAGGAGGCAAGGATATACAATGGGGAAAAGACAGTCCCTTAAATAAGTGGGAAAACTGGACAGCAACATGTAAAACAATGATACTGGACCACTTTCTAACACCATACTCAAAAATAAACTCAAAGTGGATTAAAGATCTGGAGTGCCAGGGTGGCTCAGTCAGTTAAGCGTCTGACTCTTGATTTGGGCTCAGGTCATGATATCACAGTTTGTGAGTTCAAGCCCCACAGTGGATTCTGTGCTGACAGTGTGGAGCCTGCGTGGGATTCTCTCTCTTCCTCTCTTTCTCAAAATAAACTTTAAAAAAGGGATTAATGACCTAAATATGAGACCTGAAACTATAAAAATCCTAGAAGAGGACACAGGCAGTAATTTCTCTGACATCGGCTATAGTAACATTTTCCTAGATCTGTGTACTAAGGCAAGGGAAACAAAAGCAAAAAGAAACTATTGGGACTCTATCAAAATAAAAAGCTTTTGCACAGCAAATGAAACTATCAGCAAAACAAGCTACTGAATGGGAGAAGATATTTGCAAACTGTACATTCAGCAAGGGGTTAATACCCAAAATATATAAGAACTTCTACAACTCAACACCAAATAAAACAATCCAACTAAAAACTGGGCAGAGAACTGAATAGATATTTTTCCAAAGAAGACATATAGATGGCAAACAGACATATGAAAAGATGCTCCAAGTTGCTAATCATCAGGGAAATGTAAATCTAAATCACAATGAGATATCACCACCTCCCACCAGTTAGAATGCCTGAATAAAAAAGACAAGAAATAACAAGTATTGGTGAGGATGTGGAGAAAAAGGAACACTCATGCATTGTTGGTGAGAATGTAAATTGCTATAGCCACTATAGAAAACACTATAGAGATTCCTCAAAAAGTTAAAAATGGAAATACCATACTCTCCAATAATTCCACCATTGATTATTTACTCAAAGAAAAGGAAAACACTAATTCAAAAAGAAACAGGCACCCCTATGTTTATTGTAGCATTATTTACAATGGCCAAGATATGGAAGCAAACCAAGTGTCCGTCAATAGAAGAATGAATAAGGAAAATGTGTGTGTTTATGTGTGTGTGTATCATATGTATATGATAGAATACTACACACCCATAAAAAGGATGAGGTCATGCCATTTGAGACAACATGGATGGACCATGTTTAGAGGGTATTATGCTAGGTGAAATAAGTTAGAGAAAAAAATATATAAGTGGAATCTAAAACAAATGAATAAACAAAAAGCAGAATCAGACCTGTAAATGCAGAGAACAAATTTGTGGTTACCACAAGGGAGGGCTGTAGGGGATTGGCAAAATGGGTGAAGGGAAAAGGGAGATATAGGCTCCAGTAACAGAAGGAATAAGTCATGGGAAGTCAAAGGCACAGCATAAGGAATATAGGCAATAATACTGTCATAGCAATGTAAAGGATGGATGGTAACCACACTCGTGGTGAACATAGCATAATGTGTAAACTTGTCAAATCACTAAGTTGTACACCTGAAACAAAGGGAACATTGTGTGTCAACTATATTGAAACTTAAAAAATGCTTTTTAAAAAAAGCCTTTATAAACAAACAAAAATTCTACAGCTCTTTATTTCAATTTCGGAAGAATTGACATTTACTCAATAGTCTGATTAGCCAGGATCTTGACATTCCTATTTATTCAAATTAAATACTTCATCAGTTTTTTTGGTTGTTTAGTATATGCTCCTGTTGTTAACAGAACTAATTCTCTCTCTAATGTTTGTGAAAATGCATATCTACATTTAGGGGTAGAATTTAGCCCTGTTTGCCCTATAATAAAAAAAATGCCAAGATTATTTTTTAAACTTCAGTTTCTGGAACATAGCATTAGCTGCCAGCTTAAGTCATGGCTCTGGATTTAAGTTTTGCTTCCTATCAATTTCATTTCCCATATTGTTGTAGTACTAAAATTAATTCATGTTAAAGAATTTTTTCTTACTTAAGTGACATTCAAGCTGAATCACCCAATCCTCCTATAAATAATGAGGTTAATACAGTTCAGAGTTTTTCAGAGCTGAGTCCCAGAACCCCCTCTCCCAAGAGACTTTCTCAGGTGAAGATGAAGAGGTAGGATTTGGGATGTCCCTTCCCCTGACCTAACCTCCAATCTCCCTGTTAACTAGCTCAGCTCAGAGCTCAACACAGCTCAGCTTTTTAATTGTTTTTCATACCATGCACCTGATTCAGATTTCCTTTGAACAAAAGATAGTGTAGCTAAAATAAATAAACAGAGGGGAATGGAATGGAAGGGGATAGGATAGGATAGGATAGGATAGGATAGGATAGGATAGGATAGGATAGAACAGAACAACAGAATAGAATAGAATAGAATAGAATAGAATAGAATAGAATAGAATAGAATAGAATAGAATAGAATGCCACTGGTCCTTCCATGTAAAAGAATTGGATTCTTGCTCTTTGAAACATCTTTAATATTCCTCTGAGGGATAGATTTGACAAAGACACATTTTCGGGGGAACTTTTTAATTTATCTTATAGCCAAATACTAACAAAGATCTTCCACCTTACAACTAAAGAGTATAACATGAGTGGAACATTTCTGTTTTTAGAGCTTGCAGCTTTCCTGATTGGTTGAGATTATATAATGCTCCACCCCACCCAGAGATGGCATTTAAATACAAGAATACTAACAAAGAAGGCACTCTAAACCAAGTTCCCAATTCAATAGAACTTCTTAATCTTTTCTGCAAACAATTGCATACCAGGTGGAAGTCTTTCCATGCAACACTGATATAATAAATGTCACATTTATGTTCTCTCTCTAAATCTAATGTGGTCTACCATGAACCCCAACGGGTAGGAAATTTTACCTCCGTTGTTCTGGGTTTCTCTCACCAGAGGTAAATGAACGTCCCAAAGGTTCTTACAAGGTACAGAACTGTGGCTCTAAGGGCTCTCTAATCAAGGGGTCAGCTTCTTCTGTAAAGGGCCAGATAGTAAATATTTTAGGCTTTACAGGCCAAACTGGTGTGCACCTGCTGTGACCTTTTAGAAACCAGCCATCGACAAGAAGCACATGAACAAATTAATTTAGTTGCGCCCCAATAAAACTTCACTTATGCACACTGAAATTAGAACTTCCTGTGACTTTCATGTGTAACTGTGTCAGATAAACCTTAGTCCTCCTCCTGTGTGTCTCCTTTACACATGACTACCACACTCACAACAGTTCTGATACCAGACGTGTGGGGGTTTCCCCACACCAAGCAATTCTGTGATACCAGCTGGGTGTCCTACAGTGTAACTCACATCTGAGGCTGTGCATCAGATTCCACAGATTAAGGGCTCAGTCCCTGATCACACTGTCCCTCACCTCAGATGCCAATCACAGGTCACATTGTCACCTGTGCTTCTGACTGGCTATAAATCAGAGGTTCTCATGACCCCCTCTTCAGGTTCAAGTAACTTGCTAGAGTGATTCACAGGACTCAGGGAAACAGTTTATTTACTCTTTACCAGTTTATTATAAAAAGATGTGGTAAAGGATACAGATGAACATCCAGGTGGAACCGCTGGGTAGGGCACAGTTTGGGGCGGGGCTTGGAGCTTTCACGCCCCCTCCGTGGGCCACTCCCCCGATGCCTCTGCGTGTTCCACAACCTGCAAGCCTTCTGAACCCTTGTACTTTTTGGATTTTTGTGGAGGCTTCATTTCTGGAGGCATGATCCATTTCCAGCCTCTCTCCTCCTTAGAGAATGGGGGCTGAAAATTCCACACGTGCAATCATGGTTTGATCTTTCTGGTGACCAGCCCCCATCCGGGAGCCCACCAAGAGTCACCTTATTAGAGCAAAAGACACTCGTATCACCTGGGAAATTCCAAGGGATTTAGGAACTCAGGGACTCCGTGTCAGGAGCTGGGGTCAAAAACCAAATAACTATGGGGCGCCTGGGTGGCTCAGTTGGTTGAGCATCTGACTTCAGCTCAGGTCATGATCTCACACTTCGTGGGTTCGAGCCCCACATGGGGCTCTGTGCTGACAGAGCCAGGAGCCTGCTTCGGAATCTGTGTTTCCCTTCTCTGCCCCTCCCCCACTCACGCTCCGTCTCTGCGTCACTCTCTCTCTCTCAAAAATAAATAAACATTAAAAAAAAAAAAACAACCAAATAACTAGAACAAAAGATACTCCCAGTGCTCTTATTACTTAGGAAATTACAAGGGTTTTAAGAGGTCTGTGCCAGGAACAGGGGGCAGAGACCAATATGAATTTTTTCTATTATCTTGCAGTCATAAGATACTATTATTCTTTTGATTTCTTTTCAATCATGTGTAAATATAAAATCCATTCTTTGCTCCCCAGGCTGTAGACAAATAGGTGGCAAGCCATACGATTTTCTGACTCCCACTCTGGTCTTCTGTCTACACTAGATGCCACTGATACCTGTTCAGAGGAAAACTAGGACCAGCAGGGGGAAGCTGACCCAGCTTAGACCTCTCTGGCTCCTACTCCTTAGACAATTTGCATCCTTTTTTGAAAACTCGGGAGTTAAGAATATTCCTGATCTACGCCACTCATGGCCCTATTTTCCCATTTTTGGTGAGAGGGAAAATGGTAGTCATTACGTTTCTTTGACAGCAGTAAAAACAAAATATGAATTGATCATCTGAAATTATCCTGCCTCTGTGGGTGCTTTTACAAGCAAAATAGGTTATCCTTCACAAAGAGAAACTCCTTTATTATTGTGACTGCTGAGTAAAGAATTAGATACAGGATTTTAGAGGGGCGCCTGGGTGGCACAGTCGGTTAAGTATACGACTTCGGCTCAGGTCATGATCACACTGTCCGTGAGTTCAAGCCCCGTGTCGGGCTCTGTGCTGACAGCTCAGAGCCTGGAGCCTGCTTTGGATTCTGTGTCTCCCTCTCTCTCTGCCCCTTCCCTGCTTATGCTCTCTCTCAAAAATAAATAAGCGTTAAAAAAATTTTTTTAGAAGGATGCAACTCTAGTTCAGCTATTCCTTTTTTCAGGTAAAGCCTGGCCCAGAAAGATTCAGTGACTCATAAAAACAAATCACTCAGAAACAGTAGCACGTCCCAAACCCAGACCCTCTTTGTTCTCTTCCACACCATCTCCTCCGTGATGCATTTCCCTTGCCTTCCTCAACTGACTAGATTTTTAAGTCAGAGGGTGAGAGCACCCAGGAGTCAGCCCTATAGGTGCTCATCATGGGATGCCTCCAAAAGATGGAACCAGGTACCTGTAGCCACAAGAGATCAACCAAGCATCAAAACTGTCTCTGCCGCCCTCTGCCGCCAAGATTCTGTTCATTCAGTGAGAGACGTTCCATAGAGTTGAAACCCCAGAGCCTATGATAGACATGTTATGCATGGTCAGTTCTCAGACCTGCCCAGTGAAGTTGCACATGTCCCCCCATGAAGATCAGTTTCTCCATGAGGCTCACTGTTGAAATGTCTCTGAACACTTAGGTGAGGAGGAATCGAGAAAATGGATAGCAAATCCAAGCAAGACTGGTGGCGACACTGCAGCCAGATGATTCCATTTTAGCTTGATAAATAGAAACACCATTTAAGTAACCATGGTGTTGCAGAGGAAAATGAGACCTCTAGTGTGCTTTTTTTTTTAATTTTTTTAATATTTGTTTTTTGAGAGACGGAGTATGAGCAGGGGAGGGGCAGAGGGAGAGGGAGACACAGAATCAGAAGCAGACTCCAGCCTCTGAGCTGTCAGCACAGAGCCCAGTGTGGGGCTTGAATTCATGAACCTTGAGATCATGACCTGAGCTGAAGCTGGATGCTTAAATGACTGAGCCACCCAGACTCCCCAGGTGTGCTTTTCAGCCAGAGGGGAAAAGAAAAGGAAGAGAATAGAAGCGGATCCCATCTTTATTCAAAATTAGAAGGGTCCTTTCTGAAAGGACTTTCTATTAGATGGGTACTTTCTGAAATTTCTGGTCAAGAGAATTAATTTTTACTTGAACTCCCTGCACGGCATGCTGGCTAGGGCCTTGTCCCTCTTTGGAGAAGAGTGGTAAAGTGAAGTTCCATACACTCAATAGAGTGTATGGAAAGTTCTGTTTAATCTTCAAGGCCAGGCTCAGAATAAATTTCTCCGTGAAACTGGTGTGGTCAGAATTCACCAGGCAGTAACTGTGAGTGGACATCACCATGCTCTTAGCCTCAGCGTTGATATTTCAAGCTCCCCAACTACTGGGTCCACAAAAGGTCTGCTCCTTCCTAGGTTGCCCTCTCCAACTATTTCTAAGAACCATCAGGTACAGATTGGACAGAGTCAGTCTTTTGCCATCATCTTGGGCCCCAGGCTCGTTTGGTCTCTGCTTCCAGGGCCTTGATTCTAAGTTGAGAGTCCAAATAACACAGCAGGTTCTCAGAAAGAAGATTCTCAAGCGGCTTATGCATTTAAGATACAAATGGGCACGCCTTACCAGATTCCCTGAAGGTTACCTTTGATTCTTAAGTGGGGAGAGCATGGCTTGCCCTATTGAAACAAGAGTCATGGTGATTAGGAATCTGGTAAGCATGGAAACTGTATCAAAAAAAGTTAGGAAGTAGTCCTTTATACAGAAGCACATGAGAAATAAGTACCCAAGGATTGGTGAGATTCTATTTGAGAATGCTTATTTATGTTTTCCCCTCTTATATTTTATATACCCTTCCTCTTTTTATATTTGGGAAAGTCAAATTCTTGGCTCTAGAGTTTCAAAAGCCTAATTCCTAGGGCACCTGGCTGGCTTAGGCAGAGGAACTTGTGACTCTTGATCTCGCGGTCATGAGTTCAAGGCCCACATCGGGTGTAAAGATTATTTACTTACTTGGATACATACATACACTTAAAAAAAAAAAAAAAAGCCGAATTCCTAGCATAAGACCAAAGATTTGGAAACCGTGTGTTATGAGAATAAGGTGCTCCCAGGGTATGAGGAGAGTTTAGGGGAGCAAAGGTGGTCCCTAAAGAGAAGTCCTGTTCCCCCACCCCCAGGGCCACGTCTCTGGCAGGACTGTGTCAAAATCTCAAAGGGCCCACAACCAGCATAAGGAACAGCTGGGTATCTGGGCAGACAGGCCCCAGACAGCCTCCAGGGTTCCCTACACCATCCTATATGACCTGGTGCCTGGCAGGAGTAGAGAAGTAAAACTCACTGTGACACCATGGTATGGGAGTAGTTGTGTGATTCCCAGGCACCAAGAGCAGGGTAGCCCAGGACAGAGAGCTGGCCAACCTGAAGGGCTTTGCCATTGGATACAGGGTGTATATAACAGTGCCCCACCTGAACCAGCACACCAACATTGACAGGAAACTCAGGACCAAAGCTCTGTAAGCCTACCTGGAATTTAAACAAAACCCAAGAGTAAGGAGGGCTCTCCCAACAGAATGGGAGATAGAAATTGAATTCCATTAGAGAGAAATACAGGAAGCTGTGTTTCTTACATACCTGAATTTGTGATCTGAGATTCTTAATAGCCACACACATAATTAGGAATTAGTTTATGTTCTACAGAAACTAGCAGGTAGGTAGTTCTGCTCATAACGGGAGGAGTGTTTGCCTCTCTGTGTTCTGAAAGAGCAAGGGCCATAAAAAGTGTTTTAGAATTTTTTAACATCTAACTGAAGTGTCATAGAATTTACATTGGTGGTCTATGCATGCATGCTCAGTGGGGGCAATATCAATTTACAGTCATAAATGGATTGTAGTCCCTCTCTCAAAGGCTACAGTACATAACATATTAAAAAGTTTTAGGAGGCCAATTAGGAAAAAATATCTAAAAATGCTCCTTGGAGGAGAATAATGAAAAAACAAAGGTTGAAAAACACTGGTCTTCTGTAATATGGAAGCCTTAAGAGCCAGATTTAATGGTCTCAGCCTAAGTACATCTAAAAAACACTTATTAAAGGCACTATGGCAATTACAATGAGTTAACGTGGTTAATTCGCTTATTCAATAAAAACCTAAATCCCTCCTTCTTTTTATTTCTTTCTCTGAAAGTGGAAGTGGTGGTGATAAAAATCTAAATAATGGTTTGTGGACACAACGTCAATGGAGAATTAAAAATTTAGAGTTCTGTGGATGTCTGCCACCACCACCCCTCCCAAGAAAGGAAAAGAAAGTTGTTTGGCAGGTTTTTAATCAAACGAGTGAATGAATTAACTATGCTGATACAATATCACTGCCCTGGATGAGCCATCCCTATATAAGCAGAACTACAAGTGTTACAATAAAAGATGCAAAGCAACAAAGAAGCAAGAAGACAGATGTTAACCTAAAAAGGTAGAACCTTATCTTGGGTCTCCTAACTTTTTGAATCCTCAGTATTGTGGTAAGAGCTACTAGCTGGTGAGAAATGCCAGCGAACAGGAGCAAATATCCCAATTTGTAAACAGGGCCAAAGAAGCTCCCGAGACGAGGAAATTCAAGGGCTTTGCATCTGGGTGTTTCTTATCTGGAAGACTGACACATTGTCTCTGCTGGGTGAGGTCCACGCCAGTGCAGTAAAGTGACAGGTGGAATGACAAGTGTCCAGAGGAAATTTACCACCTTCCCAAGGGACCTACAAGCAGTAGCAATCCGGCCTCTATCTAGCCTAGAAACACAAGGACAACAAGCAAATAAGTGGACAGGCTGGAAGATGTGCAGAAAGTCAGGTACAAAGGCAGCAGGCTATAGCAAAAAGAAAAAGCAGATTTGAGTCGACGTCCTTGCTCCCCGACTTTGTATATGTTCATGCCTTTACCAAAGGATTTCGATTCTGAGCTTCAAGCCTCTCATTTGTAAACCAAAACTAATCCCTACTTGCAAGATTGTTTTGAGGATCAAATGAGCATACACTGCAAAGAAGCAGTGTCTAATAAGTACGCTCGGTAAATGGGAGCTTAAATAAAGAGATGGGTGAAAGTTTAGAAGGATGAAGGGGAAAAAGAGAAAATGTCACTAAGCCCAGTGTGTGTGTGGGGGGGGGGGGGGGCATGTGTGTATTTACTTTGTAAAATTCATCAAAGTCCATCTTGTAAAGGGTGTTGAGAGTATGGGCTCACTTGGCTAAGGGAGTGGAGAGGAAAAGTCTTGGAAGAGAAGGGATAAACAAGTGCAAGTCCCACTCCACCATCACTAAAGAAGAAGGCTGTTGGCAGCAAGAACGGAAAAATTCAAGGTCATGCCACAAAAGATGAAAGACATTGATGGCTCTGAGGAATTTTGAGCACTGATGACATGGGAGTCCGTGCAGAGTTCTAAACCAGGAATTTGTTGTGGAGTCGGCGTTTCAGCTTTATGAAAAATAAATGCATAGCAGCAGACAGACTCATTGGAGAGGGGTCTCCCAGCAGAGGAATGAACTTGCAAACGCGGCACTAATTAAGAATGGGTGAATAGCAACCGTAAGGAGAGATAAATGTGGTCTAAGCCATATCAGCTGGTGAAGGTAAAATGAAGTCACCCATCATTTTATCCCTTTGTGAGAAACAGTTCCTATCAGTAGGCCAGAGGAGAGAGTAGAAATTAGTCACTCAGGGTAGGATCTCTACCTAGAAAGTCAAGGAGACCTTCGATGACAAGGAAATCGTTGTCAGGAAAATATCACCTCCCAAAACAAAGGCAAGCATTGCCATTTAATAAGAGAGAAGCTCTGAGCAAAAGGCTTATTTAGCAAACAGCTCAAGTGTTTTAGACAATCTATATGATAACTGACAATTTACTTCAAATTGGCAGATATACGAGGAGGGTCACGTAATTTATAAGTTGCGAGAATCCCCAAGGAAAGATTGAGCAAATATACTGCCTGAGAGTATTAATAGCACATATTTTAAAAATAAATAAAATAGAGAGCAATGTTTCCTGCCAAAAGGAGATTTAGAGCTTTCTTAGAAGCACCAACAGAACAGAAATCAGATTTGCTGCATATTAGGTCAAAGAATATAAGCATAATAATTCATTGGCCTTTTCAAAAATAATAAGTAGTGTACTTTGGCGATTGGGACAGTTTCTCCACGTGCGACTTCAGAAGGATAACAAAACTATAGAGCCAAGCTTTTATTTTGAGCATTTCATCTAACTTGTCTTCATAATTGAGTTCTACTCTGGTGCTGATGCAATATTTATGTTTTTAAATACGAAGGGGGAAAAGCCAGTTTGTCAGTTCTTTAACATGAGCCCACAGAACATCGGCAACAGACAGAATACTCGATTAATGAATTTGTGTCCTCAGGATCTTGTGGGAAGGCAACAGATGTGACAGCGTATTGATTCCTTCTGAAATCCTGTTTTGCCTTTTATAAGTTCCATTTAAATTCCCATCTTTACCATGGTTGTATTATGGGTTTCTTAATCCCTGGGTGATGGTTTTTGTATTCTTGAAAAGGAGAAACAAACTACCCTAAATAAGGTGTAAATCCTCACCCAATATCATGGGGCCTTTGTGTGTAAGTCTCAAAATACCAACTGATGCGCTTGCTGTCCAGGCCCCATTATAGGCAAGTTCTTGATATAAAACAGTGTTCTGTGAAAGTTTTCATGGGGCTATTGTGGCATTTTGCTTCTGAATTTTCTGCCACCCTTTTGAGTAAGGGCCAAAATGTATACACTAAAATTCAGATGTGTAAAACCAATAAAAGAATAGCTTTCATTTTCTGCAACTGGCTGTATCTTGCTTGTATTCCCACTTAAGTGGCAAAAGACAAAAACAACAACAAAAATGTCATAAAGTTACCAATTAAAGTTAATCATACCTCTTTCAGTTTGTTAAGCTTTGCAGGAGTTGACTTAAACTCTTTTGGATTCAGTCAATTCAAAATTTAAAACCCAATAAGGACCAAGAGCATAAGTAACAACAGAAAAAATTGGTACATTGAACTTTATGAAAATTAAAACTTCTATGCATTAAAAGACACTATCAACAGGTAATCCACAAAATGGGAGAAAATCTTTGCAAATCATGTATCTGATAAGAAATTGATATCCAGAATATATAATGAACTCCTGCAACTCAACAACAAAAAAAGCAAACAACCCAATTTAAAGATGGGCAAAGGCATTGAATCTCCAAAGAAAATATACAAGTGACCAATAAGCACATGAAAATATGCTCAACCTCACTAGTCATTAGGGAAATGCAAATTAAAGCCACGATATCACCTCATACCCATTGGGATGGCTACTATCAAATAAATCCAGGGGGCACCTGGGTGGCTCAGTTGGTTAAGCGTCCAGCTCTTGATTTCAGCTCAGGTCAAGATCTCAAGGTTTGTGAGACCGAGCCCCACACCAGGCTCTGCACTGACAGCAAGGAGTCTGCTTGGGATTCTCATTCCCCTCTCTCTGCCCCTCGCCCACTCATTCATGTGTGCATTCTCTCTCTCTCTCTCTCTCTCTCTCTCTCCCTCAAAATAAATAAACATTAAAAAAAAGAAAGCCTGGGGTGCTAAATATGCTAATACCATATGATTTCACTCATATTTGGCATCTAAAAAACAAAACGAATGAGTAACAAACAACCAAAAAAGCAGAATCAGACCTATAAGTACAGAGAACAGACTAGTGATTGCTAGAGGGGAAGGGGTTGTGGAATGGGTAAAATGGGCAAAGGAGAGTGGGAGACACAGGCTTCCAACTATGGAAGGAATAAGTCACAGGAATAAAAGGCACAGTATGAGGGAATATAGCCAGTGATATATCCTCAAAAAATTTTTTTAAATATAAATAAAAGGCAGAATTGGAAAAAAGAACAACTATATAGAAATTAAATAAGATTTTGATTTTAAAGCATTTAATTTTGTTAAATTTACCTATGTGGCAGAAAATTATGAAACACTGCATTTAAGAAATTTGGGTTAGAACATTTGAATAAAAGATTCTCTTCGGAGAAAAAAACAATTCACATTTTTCAGCTTTGGGAAATTCTGTATTTCTGAGAACTCCTTTTTGTTTTGACTCCTTGTATAGCATCCCATTCTTTTTTTTTTTAATGTGTATTTATTTTTGAGCGTGAGACAGAGCCTAAGCAGGGGAAGGGCAGAGAGAGAGGGAGACACAGAATCCAAAGCAGGCTCCAGGCTCTGAGCCATCAGCACAGAGCCTGATGTGGGGCTCAAACTCACAGAACCCTGAGATCATGACCTGAGCCAAAGTCGGACGCTTAACCAACTGAGCCGCCCAGGCGTCCCTATAGCATCCCATTCTTACTCTTTAGAGGATATTATTTAGAAATTTCTGTGTGGGGACGCCTGGGTGGCTCAGTTAGTTAAGCATCTGACTCTTTTGATTTCAGCTCAGGTCATGATCTCACGGTTCGTGGGTTCCAGCCATGTGTCAGGTTGTGTGCTGACATTGAGGAGCCTGCTTGGGATTCTCTCTCTCCCCTTCTCTCTCTGCCCCTCTCCCATTTGGACATGCTCTCTCTGCCTCTCAAAATAAGTAAATAAACATTTTTTAAAATGTAATGTTTATTCATTTTTGAGGTGGGGGACAGACAGAGAGAGAGGGAGACACAGAATCTGAAGCAGGCTCCAGGCTCTGAACTGTCAGCACAGAGCCTGATGCGGAGCTCGAACTCACAACCCATGAGATCATGACCTGAGCCAAAGTCGGACACTTAACCGACTGAACCACCCATGTGTCCCTAACTAAACATTTAAAGAAAAGAAACAAAAACACCAAAACAGGATACTCTTCTCTTAAAGTTGCCTCAGTTCTTCCCAATTAGTTCAATTTCTTTAGAGAAAATTCTCCAATTTTTTTGCTCGGGACATAAACTCCTGGTGGGTATTATTCACCTAGGAAGGGAATGGCCAACATTTCCAGAAAATTAACTCCTATTTTCTTCTTCATATCCCATTCTTGTTCTACCTGGCTTTTCTAGCATCCTGCTAGGGTCTCTTCTTCAGCTCTGGTCCCTTCATCTCATATTCGAAGCTATGGCCACCTCCAACTTGTTTAATCATTCACTTCTCCATCTGCTCCATGTTTCTGTATAATTCTGGAAAGTCTCAGCTGCCAGTTAACAACCCTCCCCTTCATCTACTCTCTTGTTTGTTTTGGGATTATCTTTTTTCCTGTATTGTCAATTTAATTAGAGTCCCAGAACAATGAAATAAACATGTGTCATCACTCTGCTGTGTTGAAAGGAAAAGCTTAGTCCTATAGGTTTTGATATAAAGACTTCTTTCCATTTGTTCTAGATCTTTTTTTTTTTTAATTCTAGTATCTATTTAATTTCCAAGTTGTTTTTTGGGTCATCTCTTTATTGTTGATTTCTGGTCTTTTCAAATCAAGATGTAGCTTTTAAAATCCCAACTTTGATGAATTTCTTTAGGCTCTTTATCACCAAATTGATGTTTGTAAGTATTCTATGGACGACTCAGATTATCTGTTCTGTTTGTAGGGTAAAAATTCTATAAATGTCAATTAACTTGACCTTGCTGACTCTGTTATTCAAATTCTTTAGTTTGTTTATTTTTAGATGATTTTATCTGTCAAATTCTGAAGGGGTTTTATTAATTTTATTCTTTTCCCTATATTATTTTTTATTAAAATCCCCCCCTATAATTTTATCATTTTTTCATCAAGTTTTTACCAAATTTTGCCTTATATATTGTCTCTTGTGTTTGTGCATAACTTGGTTATAGCTTATTTTTCTCATGGATGTCATCTTTTGGTGGTATATAAACTTCTTTGTCCCATTAAATGCCTTTGACTTTGCATTCTGTTACTCCTGCTTACTGTGTTTGAATTAACTAGGTTTATCTTTGTCCATACCCTTATTTTGTATCTTTCGTTGTCACTTTAACTGTGATTCTTGTTAACATACAGTTGAATTTTGTCTAAGTGAATATGATAATGTATTCTGATAGGGAAAGTAAGAATTTTCACCTTTATTTTGATAACTGATATTCTTTGTGTTATTCCATTTAATACTTAACATTCTTTTTTATTAAGTTTATTTATTTATTTTTGAGAGAGAGAGCGTGCACACAAGTTGGCGGAGAGGCAGAGAATGAGGGAGAGAGAGAATCCCAAGCAAGCTGTCATCGCTGAGCCCAACGCAGGGCTTGATCCCACAACCCTAAGATCATGACTTGAGCCAGAATCCAGACTCAGACACTCAACAGACTGAGCCACCCAGGCATCCCTCACACACTTTATTTTTTATTTTCCCCTCCACTTACTTTTCTTTACAAGTGCTTCTCAGTTTTTCCCTGCTTAGGTGGGACAGGATGGCTAGCAGGGGCTGCATTTGGGCATTTCCCTTCTCCCAGGTTCATTAGGTTTTCACAAAATCCCAGTAGGTTAGCCTCTGGTGAAATAGTTTCCCTTGAGGTCAGGCCTTGTGAAGAAGAACAGAATGCTCTGGTATATTCAAAATGGTCCCTTTTTCCCTCCCCCTTCTGGAAACAGGAGGAGATTTTTCTCCCATCTTTTCTCACATCTCTCTGAGGACCTAGCAGAGCTCCAGGAGATAAAACTCACGGCCAAGTGGAGGCCACACTATTAGTGGGTCCCCTGGAGTTTTTAACTCTCAGACTCGTCCACACAGAGCCTCCAGCAATTCATCAGTTACAGTTCAGCTACTCCTGCCCCAGCGCTGCTTCCCAAGGAGGTCTCTGCTCCAGTAAGTTGTGTCTGCCTGTCTCTCCAATTTGGAAGCCAGCGGTTTGCCCTGTGACCTCACCTCCCCGACAGATCTGAGAAGTTGTTGATTTTTAGTTTGTTTAGCTTTTTACTTATATTTGAGATAGAGAGGTGACTTCCAAGCTCCTTCCATGATGGACAGGAAACTGGAAGTCCCTATCCTTACTTTTTTGACTTGGTCAGTTTCTTCACTGCATCTTCTGCCCTGTTAATTTGAAAGCACCTGTACTAATGAATTGTTTTCAATTCTGCCAAAAGGCTTACCTACTCCCTCAAACAGCTGTAGTCACGCTTGTATTCTCTATTAACAGATCAGAATTAAAAGTGTCGTATTTTCTTTGCCTACCCACCCCACATTACACAAAGATGGAATTTGGGGTCTGTTATGACTTCTTCCTATCGACATTACCCCTCTTGACTGTGGTGTCCTAAAACCGGTTCCTACCAACTCTTCTCTGAGACATCACCTTGATAGCTTGAAATTGGCCACAAAGGGAGTATTTATACCATGAAAATTGGCAAGCACTCCATAACAGGGCTTTAGTTCTTGTTTATCTTTTTTCCATAGAGTGAGCCATTAATCATTTCCCAGTACACGACTGCATTTCTGCTTCCACTCAAGTGTGTGGGTTTTGCTGGGCTTCAAAATCTTAGTTCGGGGATATTATCTACCCTTTCGGTATAGGTTTTGTTTCAAAACTCCATAACACACAGTAACTATTGCTTTAATTAATCTGTTTAATTAATCTGTCATTGTTGTTGTCACTTTCTGTGTGGGAACCTGTAAGATTTTTTTTTATCTGAGGAATTTATAAAGTTCACCAAGATAGAGCTAGGTACATAATTATTTTTTCATTAGTCTCACCTGAGTCTTGGCAACCGTTATGAATCTAAAATCTTGTCTTTCTCCAGAGAATTGCCCTCTTTTTTAAAAATTTATTTCTCCATATAGTCTTTTTTTTCTTTTCCTGGAGCTCTTCATACAGCAGCCCCCCTTATCCATAGTTTCACTGCTGGGTGACTTCAGCTACTCACAACCAACCACGGTTTGTAAGCAGATGATCTTCCAATGAATCATCAATAGGTCAATTATAGGCTAACGCTGTGTCACAATGCCTATGCCATTCACCTCACCACAGAGACATTTTATCACCTCACATCATCACAAGAAGAAAGGTGAATACAGGATGAGAAATTATTTTGAGAGAGAAACCCTATTCACGTTACTTTCCTTACAGTATATTATTATAATTGTCCTGTATTTATTATTAATTATTGTTAATCATTTACCGCACCTAATTTATACGTTAAACTTTATCACAGGTGTGTAAGTATAGGAAAACACAGTGTACGTGGGGCTCAGTGCTATCTTCAGTGTCAGGCATCCACTGAGGGTCTGGAACGTATCCCCTGTGGATACAGGGAGAAAAGGCAGGGACCACTGTATTTACATGTTAAGTCTCTGACCTCCAAATCTCCTGTCTTTTCCCTCAGATCCTTGGGATTTTGTTCTTTTGTGCCCTCTGAAACCATTATTTCAGTTCTCAACCACAACCATCTTTAGTTGGTTGGGCTTTTTTGTTTTAATTGAGGATGTCTTGTACATTCTAGCTGCATTTCCTCGAGGAGCCCCAATACTGTGCAGTGTTCTCTTCCAGGTTTGTTTGTTTTTTTTTTTTGTCAGTTCTATGACAACAGGAGTCCCCAGGTCCAGTTCAACTCTGCCTTCTTCCCTTGTGTCTCTGACTGTTCCTAAAGAAATCGTTATTCCTTTGCCTCCTCATGGTTCATTGACCTTCAGCACTCAGGACTTTGAGGCTTCCCAGGCCATGATGTTGGGCATGAAAACTTCTGCTTTTGTCAATTGATAGGCATTTGAGCCGGCTGTCCCTACACTGAGGCAAGAGGGAACAGGCAGCAGTCTCTGCCCACCAGAGCATCTCTCCTCCAGGCCGTGAGGTCTGGCAGCTTCTTTGAGGAGCATATTCAGCACGTGCAAACTGGCCTCTGCTTGTCCAGCCCTCTGAAGGAGCAGGAAATATAGGGCCTTCACACCACAGTTCTGTCCACTCCTCCTCGACAGCACAGGGAGCAAAGACCTTCACTCTCAGGATGGCACAGGGCTCCCAGGCTCAGCTGGCAGCCTCATTTTGCTCATTGTGTTTTCAGAGGAGGAATGAGTCAGGGATGCGTTCTCAGGCCTCTATCTCCCAGTACATTTTTTGGGTGGCAAAGCAACTGACTGTGTTATAGGCCTATAGTCTGACCCTATTTCAAGGTTATAGTAGCCCTTACACATGATCAGACCAAAGCAATGACCGGCATGGTACTTGTCATTACCTAAAACATTCTAGGCCATCAACCGCTGCCAGCCAATGATACCACCAGCAGATGAACCAGACAGGGACATCACTCACAAGGAGGGCTTGATAAGAACCCTGCTATGTAGTATGTAGCCCTGGCCTGTGACTCAGCATCCAAGGAGATCACTGGATAGGAGAATCACCAGCACCTCTGTATGTTGTCAGAGCTGGACAGGTCAGGCCAGATGGGCAGTATACCCAGTTTCCTGACCAACAAGGTCTCACATGCAAGATATCATGCATCCATGATGTAGCTCTTTCTCCAGGTTGAGGCAGAGCTAAAATTTAAATTCAGCAATGATCGTGTTCCATTACCATATTGTTTGAGGATATATGAACTGACTGTGTTATGGTGGTAAAAATGTAGGTATTAACTGCTCACTGGAAGTCAGTTTTCAGGTTAGTAGAGTGTATCTGAGAACCCTATGTGGCCTCCTCCCTTCAAACAGGAGAAAGGTCATCATTGGTCAGATGTATGGGTGATGTATGTCTTGGCAATAAAATTTCAGTGGTCAGCATTGATGTTAATATTATTCCAGACTGAGTGGCCCAGCCATGATTCTCATTCTTGGCTACATCTGTTTAAAAAAAAAAATTAAAACCAGTAAACATGAGTAGTGGCAATTGTCCAAGGGGTGGATGATGAGGGATGATAGCTAGAAGCTCTGAAGCACAGCTACACTGATGTACGATGCTGAGCAATATATCCTGGTTTCTTGGTGAATGATAAGGAGAAAACAAAAAGAAGCTTTTGATCTTCATTCTCAGTTTGACACCAAACCTTCAGTACCCCGGGTGAGCCAGAGGAATGGCTGCATCATCACTCAAGCACATCCAAAGCACCACCTCCAGTCAAACCCAATATCTGAATGTGCCTGACAACAGATGGATGGAGACCTATGTTCATGCTCCATTAGCTTTAATTCACTCTAGACCACACCACTTCCCAGAGTACGTAGGGTTCAATCAGGGAAGAGCCGGAGGCTTCAGTTTCCTATCCAGCTGCTCAGTGAAAAATATATTCTGTCAAATTTAGAATTGACTCAGCCAGAGATGAATAAAATAAACACTACCTCCCTGCCAGGTGTGCAAATGTCCTGGTCATGTTTGATGTGCATAATTGGAACCATGTGGGAACCATGAGGATGCACTAGCCACCAACCAGATGAGAGTAAGCTGTAATACTGCAGCAAGTGAGGTCACAGGAAGACCAGTCTGTAATGGCCACATGTCAACTGGAACCTCAAGGAACCTCAGTTGACTTAAGGAATTAACCTTCCCTGATAGAAGTCCTGCTGGACCACAAAGTGGGTGTTCCTCCTCTCCCTCAGATACATGAAGAGTTGTAAGTATAGAGCTGTGCCTTTTCCATTTTCTCTAGGACCTCTTTTTGTTTAGATTTTTCTAACTGGCTCCATTCTGGCTTCTAAAGGACATGCCGAGTTCTCCACTAATTTTGTCTGCATGACTGAAAAAACTTCGTGCAGAATTGAAGGAACCAATGTGATCTCCTACCCAGTGCAGGAAGGGGATGCCTAAAAGGAGAAGAGGTGAGGTTTAGGGGAATATATTTGGCCATGACACTACCAGCCAAGCCAATCTAAACCAAGCAAGAGTAGTCTAAAACCATGAAATGGTGCTTAATTCCGGAAAATACTAAGAGGGAAGTCCAGAGGGACATCAGAAAGGCCAAAAACGTGGGGTCTGTCAGAAATAAAAGGGGAGAGGACAACAGGGGTGTGAGTACCTAGGACTCTTTCCCCTCACTTTCAAGGGCCAGCTTGGAGTGCTGGTAGAAACAACCAAACACCCATCATAATACAGAAAAGCCCAAGAGCGAGGTTCTCGCCAGCTTTTGTAGTCCACAGATCACTTCAGGTTTCTAGGTGGCATTCTTGGATCTGGCACTGAAGAAGATATGAGGTGCCCTCATCCAAGATATGGGAATAGTAAGTCATTTTCCCTGATTCCTTGGACTCTTCCAAAGAAGCATAACTTTTACTCTGGAAACATCCAATGTTGTTATCTACGGTACTTCAGTAGAAGAAAGGAATGCCACACGACACTACTGATGATAAAGGGAGCTTGAGTTTGAATCTTACTGTAACATAACAGAGAGAGCCCCAGACCTCCTTCAGCTTGAGGCTAAACCAAGTTCACATTTCTTTTTCTAGAGTTATTACCTTTTTAAAAATCTCTTTTGTCTCCCTGGTAATTGTAAGTTCTACTGCATATTTCTATTTTGATACCAGTTACCTTCCTATTCTTAGCAGTTATATTTATACCTATATTTGAATATTTATATACTGTAATTAAATAGGCATGCCCCCCTCACATAGACACTGTTTTTACTTCCCTCCTCCAAATCACAATCCTCTGTGCCCAGTCCTCTTTCGAATCTTAGATCTGGTTGAAAGAATAATGGTCTGAAACAAAAGAATCTTAAATTTTCCTTTTCAGTAATTTTGAGATTCCAAAGCACAAGTCGGAGGTTCAAAATTATAAGTTCATTTACATTCGGTAGCCTGTGTCTCCCTTTGTCCTCACTTGGTTGCTCATTACAGCAGTTAGACTGGGTCCCTTTTTCAATTACAAGTCCCTTGACAAAAGGGAATTAGATTTATCTTAATCACCAGTATGCCCAGACGCGGGACATAAATAATAGTTACCTGACTGAAGAGACTTTTTGCCAAGGATATGTAAAATTGCTTTAGGTCTGGCCATTCAAAAAATGGCACCTCTTAAGACTCTCATCAGCCACTGACAAGAACTCCCTTAGCTGAGAATACATTGCTCTAAAGTTCAACAACAACAAAAATCAATGAACTTCCTACATTTAGTTGACCAGGATTTTGCTGCCAGTTATTTCCAGGGATGTCATTTTGACAATTCAGAATGCCAATACTTTGAGGTAAGTTGGTCCATTTCTCAATGTTCACGGGAACTCTAATATTGTTCTACCATAAGGTAATTTCTCAGTAAAAGCCTTCCAGCCATGTACTGCAATACACATATTTGTTGGCGAGTCCAAATTTTGCATTTCTTCCAACCTGTTTTGACCTTACTTGTTGACTGTATTTAATGAAGCCACAGACTAGCCTTTGCCAGATTATCTACATCAGTCTTACCAGTTCTTAGGCGAATCTACTTCTTTTTTAGTATTCCAATTTTACTGTCAGAGGAAAGCTCTATATGTTCCTGAAATCATAAAAAAATCATAAAAAATCATAAAAAATGAAATTAAAAAATCAAAGAAATGAAACTCTGTAACTGAATAATGGTTAAGAGATGGAACAGCAGTCAGACTCTAAGGTGTCAATCCTGGCACCTTACTTACTACCTGTGACATTTTTCAAGTTACTTAAGATCTCCCTTCTTGTTTCATTTTTTATAAAATGGGGGTAATAATAGTACCTATTTCATAGTGGGGTAATGAAGTTTAAATGAGTTGATTCATATAAGAGAGTGCCTGGTACAAGTATTCAATATGGTTTGCTATTATTTTTACATTCTCAGAATAATTTAGGAAAATGAAGGCACTACAGGCTTTTGCTCCAATTTCCCTGACAAATCCTTTTATTTTCTTCAAAATTGCTCCAACTGCTCATTTCAGTGGGGATTCTGAACTCTCAGAAGCCTAGATGATGACTCTGGCTTTATAGAAAAATAGTATCATTAGTGTCCAGAGATCAGCACTGATCACGTGGGAATAATGGGTAAGAAATGAGATACAGAGCTCATCCTGCACATAGACCTATAACTAACTCCATGCAGTTACCTCTGGGCCTCCAATATGTTGCCTGTCTTTGTGAACACACTTCAGAGGTGTGTGGGCCACACCTGAGTTGAGTGCATTAGTACCTAGAGATAAAGGGACAGAATGAATAGGCACTCTTATTCAAACTTCCTAATGTATCATGTGGCAAAAGTTTCAGGAAACTTTTATTTAGCTCTGTCTGCAGACATCAGAGTTTTACAGGTTGATCACTCACATTTTAAGAAAGAGTGGAGACAGGGCAGTCTTTGATGACAGCCTCTACAGGACTGAAGCTGTGGAGATGGCCTTGTTGGCTGCAGTTTAGATGGGTTTAGTCAGAGAGCATGCTGTAACCCCAACAGGAAGCCAGTGCTGAAAGGGAGAAAATTGGGACAAGCAGAACTGATCTTACACTGAACCACCACTGGAAATAGCCAGTGGCTCAAAGGATTCCAAACTTAGGCTTGATTCAAGCTGGGGGTAATATCCAAGGCAGATGGTGGGCAAGCAGTGGGTTGGGTCCTGCAGCAAGAAAGCCCCCAAATTCAGGCCTTTCTAAACATTGCTTGCTTTGGTCAAGGTGATCTACCTTCTTGTGACATAACTCAGGCTTGCTTTAAGGGCTTAAGAAAAACAATTTACACAGCCAGAGCCAAGCAAAATATCAGAACTCCAGACAAGCAGACTCAAAATAAGATCCAGGGCACCTGGGTGGCTTAGTCTGTTAAGCATCTGACTCTTGGTTTCCACTCAGGTCATGATCTGTCAGTTACGTGGTTCCAGCCCTGCATCAGGCTCTGTGCTGGCAGCATGGTGCTTGCTTAGTATTCTCTCTCTCTCTTTTTCTCTGCCCCTCCCTCACTCATGCTGTCTCTCTCTCTCTCAAATAAATAAACTTAATTTTTTTATGTGTTATTTATTTTTGAGACAGAGAGAGACTGAGCATGAGCAGGGGAGGGGCAGAGAGAGAGGGAGACACAGAATCTGAAACAGGCTCCAGGCTCTGAGCTGTCGGCACAGAGCCCAATGCGGGCTCGAACCCAGAACTATGAGATCATGACCTGAGCCAAAAGTCGGATGCTTGGCTCAGTCAGACGACTGAGCCACCCAGGTGCCCCTCAAATAAATAAATAAACTTAAAAAAAAAAAGATCAAATGTTGGTCCCAACAAGAAACAATAAAGCTAATCGGGAAACCAGACAGAACCATGTCATACACTGAGAAAAACCATCAGTGACCCATGGAAGGCCAGGCTTGGGAGGCACAGGTGCTCAGGGTTTATCCCATACACTAGATCTACGATGGACTTTCTGTGCCTCGATGTGGACCCCAGTAACTACAGATCAGAAAACAGAAACAAGATTATAACACACTAACTGTGTATAACATTAGGTAGGTAGGTAGAACAATGTCTACCAAAGATGTCCACACACTAGCCCCCGGAACCTGTGAATATGTTAGGTTATATGGAAATGGGGAATTAAGGTTATGGACACAGTTAAGTTTGCTGATCAGCTGACCTTCTGATGGGGAGACTATCCAGGTTGGCCTAATCTAATCACATGGATTCTTTTTTCACTTTTTTTTTTTTTTGAAAGAGAAGGAGAGCGAGCAAGGGAGGGGAAGAGAGAGAGGGAGAAGGAGGATTTGAAGCAGGTTCTGTGCTGACAGCAGAGAGCCCGATATGGGGCTTGAACTCATGAATCGTGAGATCATGACCCGAGCCCAAGTCGAACACTTAACCAACTGAGCCATCCAGGTGCTCCCCACATGAATTCTTAAAACTGGAAGCAGAAGAAGCAAACGAGAGGATCAAAGAGATGGTACGTGAAAGGGACTCAATTTGTTATTGCTGACCTTGAAGATGGAAAGACGCCATGAACCAAGGCATGCCGGCAGTCTCTTGAAGCTGGAAGAGAGGAAATTGTCCCCTAGAGCCTCCAGAATCAAATGCAGCCCTACAACACCTTGACTTTAGCCCAGTCAGACCATGTCAGAATTCTGATCTACCGTATTATATTTGTGTTGTTTTAAGCCACTAAGTCTGTGGTGGTGATTTGTTGCAGTAAAAATAGAAAATAAATAAACATTATGGATAAGGGAACGTTTAGATTGCGATTGACTCTAGAATCAACAAAACCATAATTTGTCCCAAAGGATATTTATTTTATATATAAAAATCGACTTCTGTTTGAAGAATACAAATAATACCTTGAAGAAGGGAAGCAGGCAATGTTGCAGGGTGGAGAATGTGTATTCATCTTCTCTTTACTCACTAGGGCTGAGCACAAATAAAGATAGGGACCAGACCCAAACCCTGGATCATGGCCATTTTAGACTGTTCTCAATTTCCATTCACAAATTGTAAGCTAGGGAGCCTAGGTGGCTCAGTCGGTTGAGTCCGACTTCACCTCACGTCTGATCTTGCGGTTTGTGAGTCCGATCCCCACATCAGAATCTCTGCTGTCAGCTCGGAGCCTGCTTTAGATCCTGTCTCCCTCTCTCGCTGCCCTCCCCCACCCTGCTTGTGCTCTCTCTCAAAGGTAAAATAGACATTAAAAAAAGAAGAAGAAGAAATTATAAGTTCTGCCCAAGGTCACATACTTGTCTCCAACGAGAACTAATATCTCCTACTCTGTCTGGGCAAACAGGTAACTGGTATTCTAGATTCAGATAGTGGTAAAAAAAAATACATAAATAAAAGAAGAACAAGGAAACTCTTTAGTGAAACATACTGGAACAAGTGTACCATCCTATCACTATTGAAAGTTTCTAACTAGCAGAGTCTATCAGTAATTCACATGGCCATCATCCCAGAACGTAAAATGTTGTAGATCATCACAGTACTATAATGCCATCGGCAAACCCCAGCCTCAATTATGAGAGTAGCAAATGAATCACAGCAGAACCACAGATTTTTTTTTTTATGCCAAGAAGGAAACTGGAGCCTGTGGATAAACGGTGCAAGTACAGAGCCCTGAGGGGAGGAAAGATCCCCAAGGGCAAAAGCCAAAAGCCCACACTCCTGCTCAGGTTCTAGAAGTTATATTCAGCCATGCCTGGGGCCACTCTGTAGCACCCAAGTTCAAAGCAAAACTACCTTCTGGGCATTTCACTGACAGGTGAGGACTGGGTTAAATTTCATTTTAGTCAAGGGAAGTCATTGTTCTGATTCAAGCATTGTTCAAATGTCATACTGGTCAAGGTTTTATCTATAAACTTTTGGCTACTGCTTTCAGAATTTGAAGTTGAAAGATGTGTGAAAATCTTTTGACAAAACATTTAACACCCTGACTTCTTTTCCCCTCTTTTGACCTGGTTTTTGTCCTACACTTTTTTTGATACCTACTGCCAATTCCAATTCCATCTCTCTGGGAAGTTTCTTGTTCTGAAGTAGCAGCATTCTCTATAAATACATAAATTACCAGAAGACTTTGCCATAGATCAGTTGAAGCCTAACATATCTCCATTTTTTTCTTTTCCATAGTCTGAATAAATTATTTGGAAGGAGTAGCAAAGAGGATGGAAGCCTAAAAACAGACGTGAAGGAAAATCTGATGGGGAAAGGGAGCACGAAATAAAGAGGGGGAAAAAAAGGGAATTCAAACAATTTGCCACAGTTGTCTTTTTCATTAGATTTTTTGTATGTTTGTTTTAGATGTCATAAATCAGTCCTTCTGAGTCCACATAACCTTTATCTTAAGCATCTGAGGGGCTAGGGGATGGGAGGGCAATGTAAGGAACAGTCAGCTTGAAGATTTGTCATCCAGAGCCCCATCATGCTGTTCTGCCCTTATTTTTTTTTATCTCTCTTTTTTTCTCTTTATTTTTTAAAATTTAAATCTAAGTTAACATATAGTGTAATAATGATTTCAGGAATAGAATTTAGTGGTTCATCACTTACATAACACTCAGTGCTCATCCTGACAAGTGCCCTCCTTAATGCCCATCACCCACTTAGCCCATCCCCCCACCCAACACCCCGCCAGCAACCCTGTTTGTTCTCTGTATTTAAGAGTCTTACGGTTTGTCTCCCTCTCTGTTTTTATATTATTTTACTTCCTTTCCCTTATGGTCATCTATTTTGTATCTTAAATTCCACATATGAATGAATTATATGGTATTTGTCTTTCTCTGACTTATTTCATTTAGCATAATGCACTCTAGTTCCATCCACATTTTCGCAAATGGGAACATTTCATTCTTTTTTTATTGCTCAGTAATATTCCATTGTGTATATATACCACATCTTCTTTATCCATTCATCAGTGAATGGACATTTTGGCTCTTTCAATACTTTGGCTATTGTTGATAGTGTTGCTGTAAACATTGGGGTTCATGTGCCCCTTCGAATCAGCACTCGTGTATCCTTTGGATAAATACCTAGTCGTGCAATTCCTGGATCATAGGGTAGTTCTATTTTTAATTTCTTGAGGAACCTCCACAATGTTTTCTAGAGTTGCTGCACCAGTTTGCTTTCCCACCAGCAGTGCAAAACGGTTCTCTGCATCTTCGCCAATATCTGTTGTTGCCTGAGTTGTTAATTTTAGCCTTTCTGACAGGTGTGAGGTGGTATCTCATTGTGGTTTTGATTTGTATTTCCCTGATATGAGTGATGTTGAGCATCTTTTCATGTGTCCAATAGCCATTTGGATGTCTTCTTTGGAAAAGTGTCTCTTCATGTCTTTTGCCCACTTCTTCACTGGATTATTTGTTTTTTTGGATGTTGAGTTTGGTAACTTCTCTATAGATTTTGGATACTAACCCTTTATCCCATATGTTGTTTGCTAATCTCTCCTCCCAGTCCATCGGTTGTCTTTAGTTTGGTTGATTGTTTGCCTCACTGTGCAGAGCTTTTATTTTGATGAGGTCCCAGTAGTTCATTTTTGTTTTTGTTTCCCTCGCCTTCAGAGACATGTGAAGTAAGAAGTTGCCGTGGCCAAAGTCAGAGAGGTTGTTGCTTGTCTTCTGCTCTAGGATTTTGATGGCATCCTGTCTTATGTTTAGGTCTTTCATCCATTTTGAGTTTATTTTTGTGTATGGTGTAAGAAACTGGTCCAGGTTCATTCTTCTGCATGTCGCTGTCCAGTTTTCCCAACACCATTTGCTGAAGAGACTGTGTTTCTTCCATTGGATATTCTTTCCTGCTTTGTCAAAGATTAGTTGGTCATTTTTGCAGGTCCATTTCTGGGTTCTCTATTCTATTCCATTGACCTATGTGTCTGTTCTTGTACTAGTAATATACTGTTGTGATTACAGCTTTGTAATACAGCTTGAAGTCCAGAATTGTGATGCCTCCAGCTTTGGTTTTCTTTTTCAGAATTGCTTTGGCTATTCGGAGTCTTTTCTGGTTCCATACAAATCTTAGGAGTGTTTGTTCTAGCTCTCTGAAGAATGCTAGTGTTATTTTGATAGGGATTGCTTTAAATATGTAGATTACTTTGAGTAGTATCAACATTTCAACAATATTTATTCTTCCAATTCATGAGCATGGAATGTTTTTCCATTTTTTGTGTGTCTTCTTCAATTTCTTTCATAAGCTTTCTATAGCTTTCAGCGTATAGATTTTTCATCTCTTTGGTGAGGTTTATTCCCAAGTATTTTATGGGTTTTGGTGCAATTGTAAATGGGATTGATTCCTTGATTTCTCTTTCTGCTGCTTCACTTTTGGTGTATAGAAATGCAACTGATTGCTGTACATTGATTTTATATCCTGCAACTTTGCTGACTTCATGGATCAGTTCCAGAAGTTTTGTGGTGGAGTCTTTTGGGTTTTCCTCATGTAGTATCATGTCATCTGCAAAGGGCAAAAGTTTGACTTCCCCCTTGGAGGCTTTTTTTTTTTGGATTCGTGTTGTCTGATTGTTGAGGCTAGGACTTTCAGCACTATGTTGAATAACACAGTGGTGAGAGTAGACACCCCTGTCATGTTTCTAACCTTAGGGGGAAGCTCTCAGTTTTTCCCCATTGAGGATGATATTAGCGGTGGTTCTTTCATATATGGCCTTTATGATCATCATGTATGATCATTCTATCCCTACTTTCTTAAGGGTTTTTCTCAAGAAAGGATGCTGTCCTTCTTTTTTTGCATTTTGTCTTTTTTTACATTTTGTCAAATACTTTTTCGGCATCTATTGAGAGGATCATGTGGTTCTTATCTTCTCTTTTATTAATGTGACGTATCACATTGATTGATTTGCAGATATTAAACCAGCGCTGCATCCCAGGAATAAATCCCACTTGGTCATGGTGAATAATTCTTTTAATGTATTGTTAGATCTGGTTGGCTAGTATCTTGTTGAGAAATGTTGCATCCGTGTTCAGCAGGGAAATTGGTCTGTAATTCTTTTTAGTGGGGTCTTTGGTGTTGGATTCAAGGTAATGCTGACCCCATAGAATGAGTTTGGAAGTTTTCCTTCCATCTCTATTTTTTGGAACAGCTTCAAAAGAATAGGTGTTAATTCTTCTTTAAATGTTTGGTAGAAATCCCCTGGAAAGCCATCTGGCCCTGAATTCTTGTTTCTTGGGAGATTTTTGATTACTGATTCAATTTCTTTACTGGTTATGGGTTTGTTCAAAATTTCTATTTCTTCCTGTCTCAGTTTTGGTAGTTCATACGTTTCTAGGAATTTGTCCATTTCTTCCAGATTGCCCATTTTATTGGCATATAATTGCTCATAATATTCTCTTATTATTGTTTTTATTTCTGTTGTATTATTGGTTGTGATCTCTTTCATTCATGATTTTATTTATTTGGGTCCTTTCCTTTTTCTTTTTGATTAATCTGGCTAGAGGTTTATCAATTTTGTTAATTCTTTCAAACAACCAGCTCCTGGTTTCATTGATTAGTTCTACTGGTTTTTTTTTTTCCGATATCATTGATTTCTGCATAAGCTTTACTATTTCCCTTCTTCTGCTGGTTTTGGGCTTTATTTGCTGTTCTTTTTCCAGATCTTTTGGTGTTAGGTTAGGTTGGGTATTTGAGACCTTTCTTCCTTCTTTAGGGAGACCTGGATTGGTATATACTTCCCTCTTATGACCATCTTTGCTGCATCCCAGAGGTGTTTCACCTGTCATGTTTTTATTTTCATTGGCTTCCATGTACTTTTCATTTCCTCTTTAATTTCTTCGTTAACCATTCATTCTTTAGTAGGATGTTCTTTAATCTCCAAGTATTCATGGTCTTTCCAAACTTTTTTCTTTTGGTTGATTTAGAGTCTCATAGCATTGTGGTCTGAAAATATGCAAGGTATGTCTCAATCTTTTTCTATTTATTGAGGGCTGATTTGTGACCCAGTATACGATCTATTCTGGAGAATGTTCTATGTGCACTCAAGAAGGTGTATTCTGCCGCTTTAGGATGAAAGGTTCTGAATATATATGTTAAGTCCATCCAGTCCAGTGTATCATTCAAAGCCGTTGTTTCCTTGTTGATTTTCTGCTTAGATGATCTGTGCATTGTTGTAAGTGGGGTGTTGAAGTGCCCTACTATTATGGTATTATTATCAATGAGTTTCTTTATGTTTGTGATTTACCGATTTATATATTTATATATAATATAAATATATATAATATATATATATTTATATATTTGGGGCATAAATATTCACAATTGTTAGCTCTTCTTGGTGGATAGACCCCTTAATTATGATATAATGCCCCTCATCTGTTGTTATAGTCTTTAATTTAAAATGTAGTTTGTCTGATATAAGTATGGCTACTTCAGCTTTCTTTTGACCACCATTAGCATGATAGATGGTTCTCTATCCCCTTACTTTCAATCTGCAGGTGTCTTTAGGTATAAAATTTAGCAGTGTATATATATATATATATATATATATATATATATATATATATATATATATATATATGGGTCTTGTTTTCTTATCCATTCTGATACCGTATATCTTTGGATTGGCGTGTTTGTCCATTGACATTTAGAGTGAGTACTGAAAGATATGAACTTAGTGCCATCATGTTGCCTGCAGAATTGGTGTTTCTGGTGCTTTCTTCTGGTCCTTTCTTGTCTTTGTTGCTCTTGGTCTTTTTAGTTTTATTTGGTCTTTTCTCCACTCAAAGAGTCCCCCTTAAAATTTCTTACAGGACTGGTTTAGTGGTCACGACCTCCTTTAGTTGTTGTCTGGGAAACTCT
Organism: Acinonyx jubatus; assembly: GCF_027475565.1. NCBI lineage: Eukaryota > Metazoa > Chordata > Mammalia > Carnivora > Felidae > Acinonyx > Acinonyx jubatus. The sequence goes on from NC_069383.1 coordinate 87,884,463, forward strand.
TTATCTCTCCTCTATTTTAAATGACAGCCTTGTTGGATAAAGAATTCTTGACTGTGTATTTTTCTGATTCAGCATGTTGAGTTCAGTTCCTAGTCTAGATCATGTCTGTCCTGAATGATATTATGAGTCCTTTTTCTGGAAATACACTGACAGCACTCTATAGCTTTATACAGCTGTCCTTTAGCTGTGTAAGGACCACTACTGGTGCAGAGGGATATATATAGAGATAAAGGTAGGTAGATGTTAGATAGATAGATAGATAGATAGATAGATAATGGATAGTTGATCAACTAAACTATGAAAAAGCGTAGGCTGGGAGCCTGTTAGACATGTGTAAATGTGCACATCTTATCCCTGCCCTGCCTTGGAAGTAAGATCCTTCCATACGAAGGATGGTTGGAGTAGCATTCATCTTTCTTGAGCTTGGTTCCACTTCTGACATTTTTAGTATGCAATATTTAGTTCTTCCACACGTTTCCTCTGAACAATTAATTTTTGCCATTTGAAGTTTTTAAAGCATTAAATTGTTACTTCAGGAGAATAAAAGTGAGCAAATTCATAAATACAAAGAACAAACTGGCGGTTGCCAGAGTGGAGGTGGGTGAGGGGGATGGGTGAAATGGGAAAAGGGGACTAAGATATACAAACTTTCGGTTATAAAATAAATGAGTCATGGGAATATAAAGTACAGCATAGGAAATATAGTCAGTAATACTGAATATCTGTGTATGGTGACAGATGGTAATTACACTTATCAAGGTGAGCATTTTATAATATACATTAATGTCAAATCGCTATGTTGTACACCTGAGACTAATATTATATGCCAACTGTACTAAAGTTGAAAAAAACGTAAACATAAAAAAGTGAGCAAGCTGTTTAGAAGAAAAGCTCGCCACCATAAAGCTGGACTGGTGCCAAATTCTCCTACAAGAAAGTGTGTAGAAACGGGCACTCCAGGAGGTTTTGAGGAGGTCCAGCAGGGTTAGGAGAGCTCATCCTCGTTGAGAAGGAATTTAGTTGCTTCTAAAGTTACCCCTTGTACTGAGAAATGAAATGCCAGTAGCCAGTTGGCATAAGACACCTGACCTTGTCCAATTCTAGCCAACAGCGACTTTCTGTAAGCTCCGTGATGAATCAGGGTGGAGAGCTAGGGTGCCCCTTCCTTCCACCTGCTATGCAGGAAGACGTTGGGTCAGTTGGTAAAGCATTTCTACAAGCCCATTATTTCCCATAATATATATAGGTATGGAGCATCAAATGAGTACAAATTTAGTCCTATATATGAATAATATAAGGTAAGTAGCAGGAAACGTTCAGTGATCTAGACTGGGCTCCTTGTTTTATAGATAAAATAGCCATGGCACAACAAGCCACAAGGAAAACTGCTGGCTGGGTAGTTACTAGTCTGTGTTGCCTTGTTTGGGGTGTTATCCTAGCTCAAGCAAATTTTGTTGGGAGGTTGGTGATAGGTGTACCACAAAGGGCTCTCTGTTCATAGGGCCATGGAGAAAGATAATCTTGTCTTCAGACCCTGTGTCTGAAATGCAGTGTAGATTTTAGCACATGAAAATGTTGCCTGGGGGCGCCTGGGTGGCGCAGTCGGTTAAGCGTCCGACTTCAGCCAGGTCACGATCTCGCGGTCCGGGAGTTCGAGCCCGGCGTCAGGCTCTGGGCTGATGGCTCGGAGCCCGGAGCCTGTTTCCGATTCTGTGTCTCCCTCTCTCTCTGCCCCTCCCCCATTCATGCTCTGTCTCTCTCTGTCCCAAAAATAAATAAAAAACGTTGAGAAAAAAATTAAAAAAAAAAAAGAAAATGTTGCCTGAGTCAAGGGCTCTCCTGCAAACAAAGAAACAAAAACAATTTCAGACCTGTTTGTGACCTACCAGCACTATCAGTTTTGTTTATTGAAATGTTCCTTAAAACAGCCCCTATCGAGGGGCTCCTGGGTGGCTCAGTCAGTTGAACATCCAACTCTTGATTTCAGCTCAGGTCATGGGATTGAGCCATGTGTTGGCTCAGTGTGGAGCCTGCCTGGGATTCTCTCTCTCTCTCTCTCTCTCTTTCCCTCTCTCTCTCTCTCTCTCTCTCTCTGCCCCTTCCCCACTTGTGTTCTCTCTTTCTCTCTCAAAATAAATAAGTAAACTTTTTTTAAAAAATGTGTCCACTGAAATCCAAAGAAGCTACACAAAAACTTAAAAAGAACCTAATTGAATTATACCTTTATTTTTTTCTCAAAGCAGATATTATCTTACATATAAGTAACCATGTATAAATTAAAAAGGTACATATATATTCATAGTCATATATGTGTATATATATATGTGTATATATATATATATATGTGTGTGTGTGTGTGTATATATATATATATATATATATATATAATCTCAAAAGGAATATAAGCACTTAAAGAACATATAAAAATGTTTGGCTGACACATAGCCAACTTAAAATATCAAGCCAAAAACTAAGGGCAGATTTTCTTGTGAAATGTGTATAAATCCAGATATATGTGTATTTGTGCAGTAAAACCACATTCATTCCCATTCCACGCATTTAGATTTTATAATTACTCTAATGATCTTGGCACTACATAGCAGATGAAATACTGATTAGGTGAAAAAGTAGTGTAAACAACAGAAATATCTATACATATAAAAGCTCACAGTTTCTAAGCATCCTTTTGGTAGTGGCTCTTGTCCTCAAAGAATAAATGTCTAATTATAAACACCATGTTAAGCACTGCCAAGATTCTCTAAGTATTCTTAGCACCAAAACCAATATTCTAAAGTGATTTCATGTGCATTACTGTTGTTGACAAGTAAAAGGTAATAGTATAGTTGGGATTAAAAGCATAAATTCCAAAGCTAGACTGTCTGATTCAAATCGGGTTGTCCCACTCATGGGCTTTGTATGACCTTCAGCAAGCTGTTTGAAATTTCTGTGCCTCCACTTCCTCATATATAAAAAATAAATAAACAAATAATGTTGGGGTTGACAGATAAGCATTGCATGAAAGCCCTCTGACCCCCCCTCTGCAATGGACTGGATTTTTTTTTGACGTTTATTTATTTTGAGAGAGCATGCATGGGGGAGGGGCAGAGAGAGGGAGAGAGTGAATCCCAAGCAGGCTCTGTGCTGTCCACAGAACCCATCATGGGGCTCAGTTTCACAAACCATGAGATCATGACCTGAGCCACCATCAAGAGTCCACCGCTTAACCAGCTGAACCACCCAGGTGCCCCTGGACTGGATTTGTATGTTTCCCCAAGATTCAGAGGCTGAAAACCTAATCCTACTGTGATAGTATTAAGAGGTGGGGCCTTTAAGGAGGTGATTAGGTCATGAGCGTGGAACCCTCATGGATAATTAGTGCCTGTATAAGAAGGGGCAGAGAGCAGGCTAGGTTTCTTTCCACGCTGTGAGGACACGAGCGTCCTCACCACAACCCAGCCATGCTTGTCCTCTAATCAAGGCTTCCAGTCTCTGAACTGGGAGGCCCTCCTAAGCTCTGAACCACCTGAGAGAGAGAATTGGCAGCAGGAAACCAAAATATCTCCTTTATTATGAGAAAGATTGGGTTGAAGAGATGGCTCTGGGTGTCTTAACCAAAAGAACTTTCTAAGTTGCTCCCCCAAAATGAGGCCTTCTTACCTTCCTACTCTGAGACAGCAGTGGAGAATCAGGCCCGCCCTGTGTGAAATCGCCAGCACAGAGGAGTGGAACACAGGCCTCATGTAGGCCAGCAGCTCCTAAGGTAAGGTCAGGAAGGGGCTGGGCCACTATGCCCAGGTTCCCTCGGGGAAATCCCTCCATCTCCATGGAGAGGAATGAGAAGTGGGATAAGTGGCCAAGGGCTTTTCGAGAAAAATCCCTCTTTGTGGAAACTGGAAAAGCCAGGAATATGTGCTCTCCTGTTTCTCTTGGCTTTGAGAATTGAAATGATGAAATGATATGCTGTGTACCCCACTCAAGGGGAGTGTCAAGAATTATTAGCTATTGTTATGAGATGTAGTATTATTAACTGTGTCACTATCAGGAGTTTAAGAAATTTGATTGGATCCAAGATCTGTATCAAAAGCTGTCTAGGGACACCTGGGTGGCTCAGTCAGTTAAGCGTCCGACTTCAGCTCAGGTCATGATCTCACTGTTTGTGAGTTCAAGCCCTGCGTCGGGCTCTGTGCTGACAGCTCGGAGCCTGGAGCCTTCTTCGGATTCTGTGTCTCCTTCTCTTTCTCTGCCCCTCCCCCACTCGTGCTCTGTCTCTCTCTGTCTCTCAAAAATAAATAAATGTAAAAAACATAAAAGAAAACTGCCTAGCAAACATTCTAGAGATCAGAACAGCATTGTATTTTTATGTTCTAAATTCTGATTTGTATTATACTTCGCTATTAAGCCTCAACATTTGGGTAAATTAGCAAGTGATGTTGTACCATTTAAGTGTGTTTCCTCTTGTATCATATTCCATGAAAGCTGTTTCTCCGCTGTGCTGCTCCTAAGAGCCGGTGTGGGCAGACTCCTGATTATCCCCTTTCAGCTACGCTCGGGGCTCACAGCTGATTCAGCACAAGGTACCGAGAGATGTGTGGCTCTTTACTCAGGCAATTAGGGCTGAGCGTCGAGGCAGAGCACAGGATCTTTTATCATCCTCACACATCACTGTGTGACCCTTCTGAGAGCCCAGAGTTTGTTTACACCTGCTCTCCCCCCCCCCCCCCCCCCCCGCTCTCTAGGGGATGTTGCACCTTTTGTGCTATGACCTCAAGTGAAATGCTCGTAAAATTACACTGGATTTAGAACCAGAATTTATCGGGAGACCATTTGTTCTCCACCAGACTGTCAACCGCAGTATTTCATGTCCCGGATTACCTAGCAACTCCGTTTTCCAGAGGTAGACTGAGGTGTAGGCATCACAGCTTTTCCAGATGTGTAAATAGGGTAGTTCCGGTTTGCGGGCTGTGTGCTAATGAAGATGCTGGGGATGCGTGCCTCTTCTTTACCAGGTGTTTAGAGTGACAGTCAGGTGAACGCTCCCCTTGCAGAGCGCGGCGCGGCAGCTCTCTGGCGTCAATCCCTTCCCTTACTGCGTGCCTGAATAATTGATAGAGTTAAGTGGATGCAGGTTCGTTTTTCACCACGTTCCCCGTGAGTGTTTCAGCAACATGAGGCAATTTATCATGCTTTTTGTGCAACAGTGCATAGACTTTTTAGAGAATGAATTTAGTCTTCCTCTTACTGTCCAAAAAAATAGCCGTTCTCAGGTTCGCAGCATTCAGTGTCCTGACCGGGACAGTTGGCCCAGCAGCATCAGCCTGTACACATGACCCAAATCATAGACAACCTCCCTCTTACCCACCCACCCCCCCGTTGCTTTTTTCATCTTGCTTCGTTTTCCTTTGGAGAAAGACCCAATTAAAAACATTGGTAGATTCTTCTAAGGACGTTTCCTTCACAGAGGTTACATTCAACTCTTTGGCCAGAAAATTGCCAGAGCAATTAGTGGCTCTAGGGAACCACTGGCTGTTTGTGTACTATTTCAGAGGAACCCACTGTGGGGCATCAGCTTCTAGACCGAGGGGCCTTTTAGAATGTGAATGCTTCCTAACCATTTGGAACATGCTTAAAATGGAAATCAACGGGCCTGTCCTCACAAGGATGCCTTTATTATATGTTGTAAGTTGGAAGGTGTCATGCCGGCATGCAGAGAGCATCCTTCTCTGCTCACCTCCAGCTTGTGAGCTCTCATTTCTAACACTCAAAAATGTTCCCTGATAGTCTTCCAGAAAACCCACTGCTGAAGTGAAGGAATAGATAGCTGCGAGTCAGCTAGGCATTTCCTAGGTGACTTTCTACCAAGAAACCCATTTGGGGATAATAGCCCAATTGGAACTAATTCTCCACTATCCCTTGTGGTCAGGAAATAGCATGTCCAAATTAATCAAATGTTCTGGTGATTTATGTTCTCTACTGTTGAGTATAGTGATGCTGCTTCATCTTATAGGATGATCAATTTGTAAAGAATTAGAAATAATTACAAAACCAAGAGGAATAGTGTTTAATCGTTCGTTGACTGAGACATTAGCCTAGGCTCTTACGGATACTGCTTAGTTTGGATTAGGAACAGCTGTTGGTTTCTGCTGGCTATCCACATCATGCAGGTGAATAGGGTTCTGATTAATAGGATGCCAGGAAACAGAATTTATTATAGCACACACTCATTAATGCAAAACACAGTAATGCCTTTCCAAAGAAACTAACAGAGCCTAAACTATTTTAATGGCTCCATTTAATCCTAAACACACTATAACTTTGGGGAGACTTCACATTTCAAAAATAGCCAAATAGGGGAAATTTGGATAGGGGCAGAAGAAAATGTATATTTTGATAATACATTGTCAGAAAGTACAATTTTTATCGTGTAATGACCATCTAGAAGCACAGCTTTCAAAGGGATAGGATTTCTTTATTTAAAAATTGGATTTGGGGCGCCTGGGTGGCTCAGTCCGTTGAGTGTCTGACTTCGGCTCGGGTCATGATCTCACGGTCCATGGGTTTGAGCCCCGCATCGGGCTCTGTGCTGGCAGCTCAGAGCCTGGAGCCTGCTATGGATTCTGTGTCTCCCTCTCTCTCTTCCCTTCCCCTGCTCATGCTCTGTCTCTCTCTCAAAAATAAATAAGCATTAAAAATTTTTTTTAGGGGCGCCTGGATGGCACAGTCGGTTAAGCGTCCAACTTCAGCCAGGTCACGATCTCGCGGTCCGTGAGTTTGAGCCCCGCGTCAGGCTCTGGGCTGATGGCTCAGAGCCTGGAGCCTGTTTCCGATTCTGTGTCTCCCTCTCTCTCTGCCCCTCCCCCGTTCATGCTCTGTCTCTCTCTGTCCCAAAAATAAATAAACGTTGAAAAAAAAAATAAAAATAAAAATAATTTTTTTAATTGGATTTTAGGGGCACCTGGGGTGGCTGAGTCGATTGAGCATCTGACTCTTGATTTTTGGCTCAGGTCATGATCTCACAGTTCGTGAGATTGAGCCCTGCATTGGGCTCCACACTGACAGCATGGAGCCTGCTTGGGATTCTCTCTGTCTCCTTCTCTCTTTGCCCCTGCCATGCGCATGCGTGTGCGCACTCTCTCTCTCTCTCTCTCTCTTTCTCTCAAAATAAACTTTAAAATCCAAATTTTACTTATTTTTTATCTCAAGTTTCACTTACAAAGATTTAAAAACTTTTAAATGCAGTTGATCTCATTTTTACTATTATACAACCATTCAGATTTTTAAAAACACATCAATTAGAAAAAGATCAAATGTTTAAGAGAAGTCCAGCAAGAAGTGGTTGAGGCAACCAGTACGTCTCCCAATGCCTTGTGGCCTGCAGGATACCTGGAGTACCCTTGCTGGGGGGACCTAAACATTTTCTGTAGGAGGCCAGAGCCCAACCCTGTTAGCCTGGTTTTGTCTTAAGATTTCTCTGAACAGTCACTCCCTTAGACTATCGAAAATAAGAATTGTATTTCAAAAATTCTATTTTTGTAACTTGGAGCAAAATAGCCATTGCATAAGATGAAACACAATTGTGTATCCTCTCTCTTCTCAGATTTCTCTCAACATTGGGTTAAGGAAATCCTATGCTTTGAAGATAGGGAGCGATGTATTGCCACTCATACTCTCACGTGGTTTTAGTTTCTGGTTAATTCTGCCTCTATTGTTTTTATCCTCATTTGTAACTCAGTTTCCAGATATGGAAACTTTTAAGTGTAGAAAGACTTTGAGAAAAGATGTCTTTGTTGATGTCACTATTCCACAAATACCCCGTTGCGGAGAACTTGTCCTATAATATCTAATAACCTTCCCAAACTTGTGTCACTTGGTGATTTCTATTAAGTTTTGCTAGAGCTTTAAGTAGTATAATAGAGTGTCCTTCTCTAAGTGATTGCCATTCATAAAGGAAAAATACTTGGTTTTCATTTTTTCTGTATAAGAAAGTAATTCACTCCTACATAAACATTATTTAATGTGTAAGAAAAAAATTGAGAATATCTTTAAAATCTTCCATGTAACATAGCATTTTTAGAGATTTTTCTCAACTGTGGTTTGGATTCAAACCACTGTGTGTCTTCCCAAGTAAAGTTAATTTTTGCTAATGGAAACCACATCTTTTTAAAAAATACACAGATCATTATTGCTAGAAATACCTCGGAGAGCATGTTGGAATGGAATGCTAGGAGTTCCAGAAGAAGTGGGAATCTGAATTTTGAAATAGTCAACTTTTTTCAAATTGTTCTCCTGAGTACTTGGAATCTGTTGTCTAATCATAACAAAAGTGTCTCTGTTGAATGTCACCTTTCAAAGATGAGTCTTAAACTAGATTTGTGACATTGGGTGGTAATGATATTGAATTCTATAAACTATATCTTTTTTAAACCTTTCTGTTTTCTAATGTGTATTTATTTTTGAGAGAGAGGGCACAAGTGGAGGAGGGGCAGACAGAGAGGGGGACAGAGGATCCAAAGCAGGCTCTGTGCTGATGGCAGAGAGCCCTATGCAGGGCTCGAACCCACTAACCATGAAATCATGACCTGAGCCTAAGTCAGACACTTAACCGACTAAGCCACCCAGGTGCCCCTATAAACTGTATTTTAGAGTATACTGTCTAGGTGTGATAATTGATTTATTCATTCGTTTTACTTTCCCATTCAAAAATATTTTAGTGCTAGAGGTCTACAAGGCACTGTTTTAGGTGCTATGAATATGGTGACTTAACCAAAGATTCCTTCCTCAGAAAGCTTACACTCTGTTAATTGAAATAATACTTGTAAATAAGTAACAAATGTAAAAAGCTACAAGGACTCTGATAGGTACAGTCAACAGCTTCGGGCGTTCCAAGAAGGGCAGTACCATAGGTCAAGAAGAATTTGAGATGGCTTGCTTTGTGGAAGGTATTGCATTTGACTTGACCAATGAAAGATACTGAAGAGTGGAACATTTAAGGACAGTGGTAGCAAATACTCCATGTAGAAGAAGAAAGAGAAGGGTCCAAAAACTTGGTGCATGGACAGGAAGTCGGCTGTCATTCAACCCAAGTGAAATGGAGATTATGAAGGGAAGAGGGGCTGGGAAAGTAAGTGGGGGCTGGATCATGGAGCCTTTGGGTACCTGAGATGTCTGAGTGTTCTTCAGTACCAGTGGGAAGCCACCATAGGTTTTGAGCATGACGGGCTCAGCGGTCTCATGTGATCTGGATTGGAGTGAGGGTGAACCGAAAGCGGAAGGACGTTAGTTTCCTTCTGTGACATATGAGGCTTAAAGTATGGAAGTGTTGATGACACCTATGCAGAGATAGTGCCTACGTGGATGAGAGAAGCATGGCAACATTTGGGATGGGGGGGCAAAGAAAAGAGGAATCAAGTGTGACCCAAAGTTTTGAAATCTTGTTCTGTAAAAGAAAAAGGAACCCTAAATCAAAGTTCTCCCAGGTGGTCTCCCTGTGTGTCATCCCTTTGGGTTCTGTATCCTCCACACCTGCCTTGTAGAGTCATGCTCCTATTAAAAACATAGGAAATTAGGTGTCCACTGCTGGTTTGTTCAAGAAGTAGCAGCTTTGACAGTTGCACGAAGTGTTTGGCCTTGACCATCACACAACTCTAAGTTGGTAATGCTATCAGTCTTTTTAAGTGACATGCCCTAGAAACAGTAACCTTTCTGGATGCATAATCCTGCCTCCCTTGCAGCCTCAACATGATCACGTTCTCCATCCCAGTGGCTGATCTCCTGTTTGCTCCTCAAATACCCCAGGCCTCTTTCCAACCCTGAGGCCTTTGCACATGCTGTTGCCTGGAACATTATTCCCATCAATTGCACAGGTCTAGTGTCTTGTCTGTTTTTGGTCTCAGCTTAAATATCCCCACTTCTCCAAGAGGTGTACCATTATTCTTTATCTGAGTCCTTTGTTTCTTTCCTACCCAGTACTTAGGACTATGTACTTAGTACTACAATTACTGACTACTTTATTTGCATGTTACTCTTTTTTTTGCCTCTTTCCCTGATAAAACATAAGCCATGTATCTTTTCCTAATTGCTATATCTCTAAGTACCAAGAACTGTGTCTGGCACTCCATCATAAAAAATCAATAAGTACTTTTTGAATTAGTGAGTGAACGAATACATTCGTGAAGTAATGAATGAATACACCTGTTGAGAAAGCTCTGTATAGGGGGGCCTGGTGGCTCAGTCGGTTAAACATCTGACTTCAGCTCAGGTTGTGATCTCACAGTTCTTGAGTTTGAGCCCCACATTGGGGGCTGTGCGGACAACTCAGAGTGTGGAGCCTGCTTTGGATTCTGTGGTTCCCTCTCTCTCTGCCATTCCCCTGCTTGTGGTCTGTCTCCCTCTCAAAAATAAACATTAAAAAATATATATTTTAAAGGAAAGCTAGGGGCGCCTGGGTGTCTCAGTCTGTTAAGTATCCGACTTCAGCTCAGGTCATGATCTCACAGCTTGTGGGTTCGAGCCCTGTTATCGGGCTCTGTGCCGACAACTCAGAGCCTGGAGCCTGTTTCAGATTCTGTGTCTCCCTCTCTCTCTGTACCTCCCTGCTTGTTCCCTGTCAAAAATGAATAAACATTAAAAAAATTTTTTAAGAAAGCTTTGTATAATCTAAAACTATCCTCACTTACCCCTAAATAATCCAATTAAATATAAAGAGTGGCAACAAATAGCTACTAATCTTCTTTAATCTGCAAAGTAACATACTCTATAAAAAGCATTCATATGATTCCCACAGTGATATTTGGAAAATAAAATATAAGTATTCTCCTTAAGTTCCTGAATTTCCATAAAATCTCTGGTACCACACCATGCTGCAACATTTTTCAGCCTTTTAAAAAATGAAATAGAACAGAAGCTAGAAAATACCATGGTGTGCTGAATCTACTAGGCATGGTTTCAAGAAACTTCAGAGTGTGTGTGTGTGTGTGTGTGTGTGCGCGCACGCACACATGTGGGTGTGTAGGAGGCTGCAATAGAAAATTATTTTTTTACTGTGACTCAGTCAATATACACTCTGGTATTTTCCATGTTATCCTAATCCCTCATCTGGCTGCTGTCCTAGCTCTTCAAAGCCAGTGTTGAATTGTCATTCTGCTGTGTTCTGATTCCTTACAGCTTATTCGCAATGGAAGCCTTCCCACAGATGCAACCAAAATTCAAGTTTTTTAGTATTTTCTTATAGATCAACAAACCTCGACCTCTCTCAGAATGCTCAGGCTTGCTGTAAATAGTGTTCCCATACCTTTCACTGCAATACTAGGCTGTTTTTAAGTAAACCAGGAAAAAAAACACACACAAAACCATTCAGGGTAGGACAGTGGTAAGATTTGCTAGTTTTTAAATCAAGAATTTAAAGCAATGTTTTGACACCCAGTAGCAATATTTGCTAAAATAACATCTATGTTAACTACTTTTTTTTTCCTCTCTCTTTCTCTCTTCATCAAGCTGCCTGCCTTGTGCTTGGCTGTATGATTTTCCCTGATGGCTGGGATTCAGATGAAGTCAAACGGATGTGTGGAGAAAAGACAGACAAGTACACTCTTGGGGCGTGTTCAGTCCGCTGGGCATACATCCTGGCCATTATTGGGATTTTGGATGCCCTGATCCTCTCGTTTCTGGCATTTGTGCTTGGTAACCGACAAGACAGCTTGATGGCAGAGGAACTGAAGGCAGAAAACAAAGGTAAGATTGCTTTGGGGAACTCTTATCAGGACACTTCAAGCACATCAAATACCAGTGCTTCCCATGTGGGTCTAATTTCGTGCATCTTTTAATGCTGTCTAGTTCATAGACTTTCTCCTAGACTCAACTCCAGAAGTTTATGCAATTGAAATACAGGATTTTCATACTTACCTTTCTAAGACTCTGAGTCCATTATTATTTAAATGCATTTTTCCAGTTTCTTTTTCCCTCTCTCTGAAAGTTCATGACTAAGGTAATTTTTTTTTTGTCTACTTGGTTAAATGGAGAGTACATCCTTTCCATGTATTCAGCTATTTTCCAGGCTGAAATAAATGTCTGGGGAATCTCCTAAAATCATCTACAAAGGTCTTTATTAAACTGTTCACAATCATTGTATTTGAATTCAGACTCCTCCTCTCAGAGAGAAGGCATGATACTGGCCCTAACAAGTTGCAGTTAGGGATTTCAACAGTTACCTAATTAACTGAATTTGAAATGTGTTATCTGGGTAGTGAAAAAGCTCTTCTATTTCTTTTCAAAAAGAAAATGTCTTCTGAAACACAGAGAGACTAGAATAAAAAAATAGAGCACTGGCTGGTGAATGACACATAAATGTTCAAATGATAGAGTGCCAATAAAAAGTAGCAAGTCATTATTCAAGAGGAATATTAATTTTCCTTCCAGATTTTTAAACCAGTTGTTGGGGCATAGAATTTTACTACCTCTGTTCATTGCAGACTTAGATTTATTTCACTGTTTTATCTTTAGGTAACTTTTAATTTTAAGACTTTGGACTTACATTGGCACCTTCAATTGGGTGGCTGCTGTTTGTAGTTCCCATTTCTGATTGGAAACTAAATCCATCCTTGAATTAGGAAATGTAGCTTACTGTTTCAGGTAGTGGCTCTTGAGTGCTTCAGCAGGCCTCAAATCGAGGTATAGATTCGTATCTACAGGATACTACAGGAGGTAATGACAGTGTAGCAAGCTTTATATTTAGACCATCACTGGTGATGCTTGTAAACTATGAACTATACAGAAAGAAAATCAAGCGGTCTGGGGAAGCAGTCATCCTTGAGTTCTTTATCTCCCTGATTTATGGGCAGAACACGCACTAGTTTATTTGGTGTTAGCAAAAATGTTCTAAACACAAAAATCTTGCACAAGGGAGCAGTGCTTTCTAAAAACACAATTATTCCCTCTCACGGTTGTCCTTTCTAGATTTAAAGGATGATGTACCTCATAACGCATGTTACAGATTTAAAGTGCTTTCACATGTGCTTATTGATTTGGAGTCCTTGTCCGTTGTTGTCTTTGTGATTTGGTGCATGTATACAGGTCTCTGTCCAGTTAGCTTCACCTCAAAGCGAATAATAAGGATAGCTCAATGTCAGAATAAGTTGCCTTTCCCTAAAGGGTGACTTAAAGAAAACATCATTTTGTTCTGCAAATGCTTGATTTCTACCACCACATAATAATGGACTGAGTGCTATTTATTCACTGTACAATTTAAAGTTATACTGAGGGGCGCCTGGGTGACTCAGTCGGTTGAGCATCTGACTTGGGCTCAGGCCATGATTTCATGGTTTGTGAGTTGGAGCCCCGCATCAGGCTCACTACCATCAACACAGCCCATTTCCGATTCTCTGTCTCCTCTCTGCCCGTCCCATGCTAGTGCTCTCTCAAAAAAATAAATAAATATTTAAAGTTATACCAAGAACCTTTAAACTTTTCAGACATCTGTTGACCCCAAATAAGGAAATCAAGAAAAATTAAAAAAAAAATCAGGAAGATTTTTCACTTGGCAATGGAGAACTGTCAGTTCTATCCACACAAATGAGTGACAATTCTGAATTCATGCTTCGGAAGGTAACAGCTAGGATTAAAGGGTAACTCTCAACAGTTTTCAAAGTGGGTCTTTTCTTTCACTGGAATTGGTTCCATGTTGATATCTGATCCCTTCTGTCTAGGTTTTCATTTTTAAAAGGCATCTTTTCCACTCCAATGCCTTGGTAAGTGTTGATGGAGAAGGAAGTCAAAAGAGGCCAGTATAAGGTTTAGGGAGTCTCTGTGCGTGATTGTTCTGTGTGCATTATCTTCATTTGCTTGTATCACATTTACCTGTGTCCATAGTTCCTTCCATCTGGTTCTGAAGGACCCAGATCAGTAGCAGTTCCTCTGCATCAAATCCGATCCAGTAAAGTAGCCGAGAGCATCGGGCCATACTGAGGAACGTGTCAGTTGTATCACATTCTTACACACAATCAGAATTCTTTTATCTGAATCCTGAGAATGTATCAACAGCTCTACTGTGTAGACATTTCAGATTCTCATATGATAGGATCTGTATAAAATCAAACTCAGATTACAGGAAATGTAATCAGACCTGCATGTTTCTTAGAAATGGTAAAAGATTTATGGTTGCTGTGCAAAATAGCTTTTATTGTTTGGTATTATTTAAACACGTATTCAGTGTTGAAACTTGCAGACTTGGGGAGACCAGCCGATGATTGTGTATGTGTGCATGTAAACAATTTCACTAAACAGTAGTTTACTTGCTTTCTAGTGTATGCAATAAGCAAAACTAAATACCATCAGTGTTACTTTCTATAAATCTTAATGGAGGAGAGATCTGATGAGAATAATTTGTAAATATGAAATTATATTTGAATAAGTGCTTTTACAATTTGCATGGCTACATTAATATACCTTTTCACTTACTAAAACTATGTTTTCACTATTCTTCCTCTGTCCTTTGGTAGTTGAGTCCTCCTTTGGATTCCAGGGCAATGCAAAGAGACAGAGGCCAGTCGAGCTCACGGAATTTTAGAAGAATTTACTAATTCCCTAATGGCTTGTGGTATCCTAAAAGCAGACAATACCATATCTCAAGTCTTGGCTCAAAAGAATAAAGCATTCATATGTTCTGATATACATTATATTACTCTACACACCAATACATTTTACAGTCTTCTTCCAGTTTCATGGTCTGCTGATCATCCTAACAACCTACATCCTATAATAAGTAGCAAGAGTACTATACAGAGGATAAACCTACAAGAGGAGCATATGCCCCCATTTTAAACAAGTTTGTCCTGAGCAGTCTCATGATAGGATCATCTTCTTTTTGTGGCTTTTATAATGAATGTAGCAACACGCTTCTGTGTTTATCTGGAAAAGCCACAAAAGGGGTCCAGGTTTTCCATGTATTGCTACAGTAAGGATATTGCTTAGATCCATGAGTCCTTCCTAACAACCTCCCCAATGGATAAAACAAGAATCACTGTTAGGTAAATTGTAGACTATATCAAAAAAGGGAAGAGAACTCCATTCTAATTGTTGAACTGTGTTCCATTCACAGATTCCTTAAGGGAATATAGGACACTACTGAGCCATAAATTAACCATCACAAAGTACTGTTCAAAGGGAAAACAAGGGGAAGGTACATAGGTGAGCTTTCTACCTCGATAAACCACCGCCTCCTAAAATACATGTCCAGGAGTGCCTGGGTGGCTCGGGCAGTTGAGTGTGCTACTCTTGATTTCACCTCGGGTCCTGATCCCAGGGTCATGGGATTGAGCCCCGCATCAGGCTCTGCACTAAGTGTGGAACCTGCTTAAGATTCTCTCTCGCCTTCTCCTCTCCCCTGCTCCTGCTTGCTCTCTCTCTAATTAATTAACTTTCCAGGGAACTCACCCCAATCCCATTAGAGTGTATGTCACCCTTCAGTACCACCTACAAATATTTAAGCCTTTTCCAGGAATGCAACAATAATTTGAAAGTGGTCTCAGCTGAAGTTTGCCACAAATTGTAAAATGGCAAGATTGGAATAAGGGAGTTTCCACGGAGTTTCAACCAGCAACTTTGAAGAATCCAAGGGTTACCTCAGCAGGAGCTTCTCTAAGAGAGAAAGTGAATCATCTATGTTGCATCATCACAGTCCCACAATATTTTCTCATGGAAAAAAAATCAAAAAAACAAAAAACTCCACTGAAAAACAGAAGCAAAAACTATTTTAAATACGTGACTAACTTCTGCAGGAGTTAGCACTTACAAGAAAATTCGACTGTGAATTTGAGAAGCCAGCCCCGCAGGCTGTATGCCATCCCCGGCTCTGGGGATAAGAGCAGGTGGGCAGGTGTTCGTTGTTGTTTGGGAGCTCGACAGCATGATTTCTAAATGAGCCAACAACAGGAGGCATTTCACCTTGATATGCCGCCTAATTGCGTATTTTAACACACTGAACTGTGAAGTCAATTTAATTATGTAAAATTAAAGTTTCATCCAGATAAAAAGGATTTGAAATGAAAGCTTCATTTCCAATTTCTTTCATTAATTGTGAAAGGATAAATAATTACATTTTCCAGAACTCCCGTGCCACAAATAGCTCGTTCCTTGTGAGATGCCGTTCATAAAGAGCCATGTTTCGGAGTTTGTGTGTATGGTCTTTGGAATTGCTTATCAGATAATTGAGTCCTCTCATGAACAGTTTTAAAGTCATTCTGTCTTCTAGCACTTACACTGCAAATGAGAAAATATGATTATCCATTAAGAGGTGACTCTAGCTACCATTTATTAAGTGGCTTAAGCTCTTTTTAATGCTATAATAGGTGGAGTTAAATTCATTTTACTCAAGTAACTAATTGAGAAGCCCTTCAGTATTTTGATTTAAGGTGCCATGGCATGCCATGCCACAGCCCCACTGTGAGTGGCAGCGTGGGGGAGTGAGGAGAGCGTGCACTGCCTGGAGCCAGTGTGGGCTCTCACGTTACCTGAGCGCCCTGCCCCCAGATCTTGATAGTTGCAGAATTAAACTTTCTCATCTATGCAGTGAGGGCTTGTCTAAATGGCACCGGAGGTTTCTTCCAGCTCTAATTCTGGAGACACTTTCAGAAATGTTCCTTGAAGTTGCTCTAAGGGCAGTAAGAGCTCGTGCCCTCAGAGCAGTGAAGACACTAACGGCTCTTAGGAACTTGTTAACAACAGAAGAGTAAGAGAAGGGAAAGATGAGGTCAACAGGAAGGAGCTCTAGGCTGCCCTGAACAGCACTGTCATGGCCCCATCATTCACACCACCAAGTGGAAGGGGTCAGGTTTAGAAATTCTGGTCCAGGGCACAGGAGCCTGCTGGCCTCACTAATTACCATGTTATGTGGCGTCCATGTGGACACCTCGACAGTGGACAGAGCCCCGGATCAGAGAAGAAAACTTTGTTTCTGGTCTCAACTCCAGCACACAAGAGTCATTATGGCTTTAAGGAAGTCCCTAACATCCCAGAGCCTCAGTTTCCCCTTTTCTAAAATGAGAAGGATACTACCCAGGTCTGCCTCCTGCATAGGGTTGAGAGAGTCCAATGAAAGCATGTGTATGAAAGCAGTTTATAATCAATATCTAGATAAGCTTTACTAGTTACTAATCATTTTTCCCATATGATATTTGATCTTTGCAGTAATGCTGTGAGAAAGCTATCATCATTCTACTTCTACACATCAGACACTGCGGCTCAGAAAAGTTAAACATTTTGTCTAAATTTTCATGGCTGTGAAGGAATGAATCCAGGGCTCAAACACAGTCGTTTTACTCAAACTTTCAAGTTTTTCTACCATACAAGATGTTGGGATAATTTCTTAAAATATGCCGATTCTGTTGCTTTCAACTTGACCAATGAGCCCTGTACAACTAAAAGTTTAGTCTTATTTTCACTTGGTAGCTTTTAGATGATGTCACTTAATCAAGAATCTAATATACTTGAGAATAGACTATTCCTGTATTCCCATTTTCATTGTTGTAAGGTATTTTTTTCATCCTCTTTTGATTTCTTCTTTGACCCACTGATTGTTGGGTAGCCTGTTGTTTAGTTGCAAAAATGAGAAGTAGTCTTTGAAACTGATCCTCTTGGGGCACCTGGGTGGCTCAGCCGGTTGAGTGTCCGACTTTTGATTTCAGCTCAGGTCATGACCCCGAGGTTGTGGGATCAAGCCCCACATCAGGTTCTGTGCTGACAGCGTGAGGCCTGCTTGGGATTCTCCCTCTCTGTGCCTGTTTATTGCTCAGGTTGTGTGTGCTCTCTTTCTCAAAAAAAAAAAAAAAAGTACATATCTCTAAAACTGATCCTCTTACTTGATTGTGTAACTTTATGAAAACCCAGAGAGGAAGATCAGGAAGCCGTGGCAAAAAGCACCGAGTGCTTTGAATTAAATCTTTAATAAGGTCACAGTGAACGACCTCTTTCCCAGTGGGGTTAGTGTTGAACAAACACAGTCATTAAAGCATTTCAGAATATGTCTCTAAAACTGCCTGTATGCTGGCACTTTTGCAGAGGGGCTCGTTAATCTGACAGTTGGTGCAGACCTCGGAGGCCCTCCCAGAGTTGTTCTAAGTCCTTGCTGCTCCTGTTTCCTCCCACTCTCTCATAAACTCACTCCATTCAGGTTTTCACCCCCAGCATTGGCCTGCCACTGTCTTATGAAGGTCACTCCCAGGTGCTCAATTTCACAGTCTGTTTTCAATTCTTACATTGCCTTTTCACAGTTGACTGCAGTGAGCCATCCTGGAACTCCTTCATTGGCTCCCAGGAGCTGCCCTTGTCCAGATTCCCTTCTCCCTCTCTGGGCTCTTTCTGTGGAGCCTCCTATGCTGCCTCCTCCCTATCTCTGCCTTCTTTCCACCTGCACTTGTTTTGTAGATTATCTCCTTGGGCACCATGGCTTTCAGAAACCTCTGCACACTAATGACACCCCAAGTTTAAATACCTCCACCTCTCCAATGAAGTCTGGTCTCCTATGCCCTGTTGCCTACTTGATACCCTTTCTCAATATCTAATTAGCACCACAAAGTTTGAAACTGATCCTCGTGGGGCGCCTGGGTGGCTCAGTAGGTTGCGTGTCCGACTCTTGATTTCAGCTCAGGTCATGACCCCAGGGTTGTGGGATCGAGCCCCACGTTGGGCTGTGCGCTGACAGCAGGCTGTGCCTGCTGAGCTCCTGACATTTCTTTCCCACAAAGCTGCCACTTCACACAGTCCTCCTCATCTCAGTTAATGGCAGCTTTATCCTTCCATCTGCTCAGGCCAAAACTTCGATCATTCTGGACCCCTTTCTTTCTCTCACAACTGCCGTTTAGCCCATCCAAAACTCATGTCTGCTTTACCTGCAAAATATAGCGAGAGTCCACCGACTTCTCAGCCTCCTAGTGGCTGCCATCCAGGTTCAGGCCATCATTGCAAGACTCCCCTACACGGTTTCACTGATACCAGCTGTGCCCCCTTTCGGTCTGATCTCAGCAGAGCACCCATGTGATCCTGTTAAAGGGTAAGTCCGACCATGCCATTCCTCAGCTGCACACCCTCCAGTGACTACATGACCTGACTCAGAGTGAAAGCCAGAGTCCTTGAGTACCGTCTACAAGACCATGCACAGCTGCCTCCGTCTTTGCGCTCTGACCTCCTCCCTGTTTTTTTCCCTCATTTCCTGTGCTCTGGACGCACTGGCTTCCTTACTATTTCTCAAACACACCAGGGGCAGTCCCATCTCAGGGCCTCTTGTGTTTGGTGTCCTGTCTGCCTGAGATGTTCTCCCTCCAAACCATACAGTTTGCTTCCTCATCTCCTCCAGGTTTTACCCAAATATTACCTTCTCCCTGGCCAACCTCTCTAGAGTTTCACATACCCGTGTACTTCAGCTAACCCGCTAAGTAGTTTACCTCTTTTTTTGTTGTTGTTAATCATCCTCCTCCAGAAAAGTTCCACCAGAGCTTTTTGTCTCTTTCATTCACAGCTGTAACCCTGGTACCTAGAATAATGCCTGGCATATGTGGGCACTCAATAGTTATGCATTGCATGAGTAAATGATTGAATGAAAGAATGAGTCTATTCTGATCTTTCTCTTTCATGAGAAAGTCATTCCATTGTTGCACAGATCTTAACCTCAGAGAGTTTTGGTTTTGGTTAGGTTGAAATACACCCCCTTGTAATGTCTACCCATTGGTATTCCCTCTTATACTTTAAGCTACTGACTTCTTTAGAGTTAACATGTCTGTAATGGCTAAAGTTACACATTTGCCAAAGGGCATAGTTCCCCATGTCTTGTTGGGCATCTGGAGATGCCTGTGTTGTCACTTCTGTCCACTACCCACCCAGGGCCCCAGGGCAGAGGGCCACCCCCGGTGGGAAGAAGAGAGAGAAGACATCCGGAAGTGTGGTGGAAGGAAGAGACTTCTACAGGAGTCACTCATGGATATGTTGCTGGAGATTGTCTCCTTCGGTTTACCCTCCATACCTGGTGGTAA
Organism: Acinonyx jubatus; assembly: GCF_027475565.1. Taxonomy (NCBI): domain Eukaryota; kingdom Metazoa; phylum Chordata; class Mammalia; order Carnivora; family Felidae; genus Acinonyx; species Acinonyx jubatus. The sequence continues at coordinate 87,904,475 of NC_069383.1, forward strand.
CTTGAAGAACATCTGAGCTTATGAGATTGACTCTAGTCCATTCAACAAGTACACACTGAGGTCATAAATGTACCATGGTGTGCTCGAAGAGGGAGCTCTCTCTTTGATCAGTACCTAACCTCAGATGATACCCTCAAAATCAGCATCTTCCTCCCAGCCTTCCCCAATTAGTGGACTTGTAAGCAGAATTAGTTTATGAATTGGAGGCCACAGGTAATGCTGACTTTGAATGGCAGTCACATGCTCCATTATTATCCACTATACTCGAATAGCCAAAATAATTGTAATGTTATAATGATCTTTTCAGTCCCTGAGAAAGGATCTCTGGGTAAATATTAGAATATTAGGTGGTAGGGGAAGGAATAGAAAAAAATATACAATAGAAAAATGACTCTGTTATATAACAGAGCCATGGTGTCCAAGATTTAACCTTCCCAATAAATTTTCAATGTTCTGGCAGAACTTTAAATGAAGTCATAATTAAGTCAAACTTATCAGCTTCACCCTCCCACCCCTTACCTCCTCCCTTTTAACAGTAACATTATGAGAGTTGAAAACACAGAGAATCGTGACCTTCAGAGACATAGCCCAGGTTTAAGGATCGTATTTTTTTTTCTAAATTACAGATCTGTGGCCAATTTCTTTTTCTTTTATAAGAGTGGGTCTAATTTCAGATCTATATACTCTGGATAGGTTCAATAGGCACCTCAGCATTTGAAGTTAATTAGTGATCAATTATCTCTATCTAAATCTGGTTTTATTTTAACATGTAATACAGACTTTTTAAAGTAAACTGGTTTTATTTCAGGGCAAATCTGTTTTTTTTTTTTTTTGAGTATTTATTTTGATAGTGAGTGAGAGCATGAGCAGGGGAGGGGAGAAGAGGGAGAGAATCCCAAGCAGGCTCTGCACCATCAGTGCAGAGCCCAATGTGAGGCTGGAACTCACAAACTGTGAAATCATGAACTGAGCAGAAATCAAGAGTTGCTCACTGAACTGAGCCATCCAGGCTCCCCACAAATCTGTTGTTTAGAATCTGTTGATCTATACTTGTAAACCACAAATATACTTCTGAAAATTTTTTCTCCAGCATAAATATACCAAAAGTAGTTTATCTTCTTCTTGTTTTTGTTTTTTTGTAGTTTCCCAACCTTGAACCCCTCTATTCCTATCCATCCTGGAGCATCTGGTTCTTTTCCATATGCCCTACCGGAGAAGAACAGGTACCAAGTGAAACGTTAGTGGTCTTGACATAATTCTAGTTGAATTTCCTTGGGCCTCAGCCTCCCTACTCAGATTTGTTTTTTAAGCTACATAACAATTTCTTAGCAGAGTGGACATTTATATTCTTGCTACATGTTCAGTGATGCCATTGTAAGGTCAAAGAACACAGTGAAAATGTAACCTGTCACTTGTCCCTCATAAAGGAGAAACATAGTTGTTCTTAACATCCGGTGGAGTAAGAACACGGCACCAAGCAAAACTCTGCTGAGGTAAATACGTGTTGAGACTACTTGCATAATAGATGTTGCCTCTGTAATGCTCCACAAAATATAACTGCCCAAACCATACAAATTTCATTTTTTTAATTCTAAGTCTTAAGAACAAGGGCTATGTCTTATTTATCTGTTATCTCTGGTATCCGAGATCCTGGGACATAGTAAGTGCTTAATTTCAGCACTTCTTATTTTCATTGATTCAGTTTGATGACAAAATGTGTAAATGTTTAAGAATGCCCCCAACTTGGGCACCTGGGTGGCTCAGTCAGTTAAGTGTCCGACTTCAGCTCAGGTCATGATCTCGCAGTTCCTGAGTTCGAGCCCTGCATGGGGCTCTGTGCTGACCGTGCAGAACCTGCTTGGGATTCTCACTCTCTGCGCCTCCCCCACTTGCGTGCACTCGTTCAAAATAAATAAATAAACTTCAGAAGTTCCCACTTCACATATCTTCTGTACTTGAAGGAATCTGTCCCTTCATTGATTGCAAAAGAAATAAATTTGTCTACACACTATACACAGATACCTATTTTAAAAGAAACAAGGAGTAGCAGTATGTTAGAATGACATAACTGCTGCTTCAGGCAAATTACTGCACCTCTTTCAGCCTTATTTCAACAACCACAAAAACGCCCTGTGCATTTACTGTGTGCCAAGTCATGGCCAAAACTACGGCATTCAACTCACTATGGCATGTATGGCGTGCCTCATGCACGTCAAGCTAAGTGATGGACACCGGGAGCTCAGAAATGAGTGGCAGAGGCTTTGCCCTAAGTCTCTTTGAGGAGGACACTTAGCGTTAGGTACGAGGTTATGTTTCTGAGGCCCAATCTGTTCTGATATCCGTGGCTTCGCGTTGTTGGTGCCACCTGTGCAGAAATGAGCACGAGCCCCTGCCTGACAGCCAACTCACTCTGGCACCAGTGAGAGCTGATGCGGTAATAAGCAGAAACCGTTTCCCAAGGACGATTTGACATACAAGGCTTCATCCACGGAGAGGCTTAGAAAACTCAGCTGTGGAAAACATCAGCAAGGCTATTAGTATTAAACAAACAAAGGAGGACAACTTTGAAGAGATGAACAACTTTGAAGAAATGAAAACAACTATGAAGAAATGAACAACTATGAAGAAATGAAAAATGTGATCGAGGTGAAGCAGGGACAAGAAAGATGGGAGAGATCTCTTCTCGCTAAAGCATAAATTTTAGAGCAGCCTATTTAAAATCTAAACTCCAGAAATGGCTTTGGGGGAAAGGTCACTCATAACGGCTAACATCATCACTCTTGAACTACGTCTTTACAGTCTGTCAGCCAGCTGGTCCTCGGCAAGTGCTGTATTTATGCATTTCACTGACGTTTTCTTCCTGCTTGGCTGTACACGTAATCTGGGCCTCACATTTAACGGGAAGAAAATCAGTTTGCCCCAAGAAGATATCATCTCCCTAACTCAACTTGACCATGTCACCTTTGATGATGCACCTGGAATAATCAGGAGGTGAAATGGGAATTCTGGCAGCTCCCCAGTAATGCTGTCTGCAAGTTCATATGCTGTCAAAGTCCACAAGATGAGAGTAACAATGTTGTCAAGAGATCTGGAGGGCAGAATTCAACCAGGGAGAAAAGCTGTGGTGGTGTTAGTGTTAGCCACCCCGACATGTTCTGACAGAGCCACCTGACGGGCTGGCGAAAAGCACAGGCAAGGGCAGCTGGAGACTGCCCATCATGGTGGCAGATGAGTCTGCAACACTCACTGAAGGAGAGCCCTCATAAGGGGCAGCTTCTCCGGAGGGAATCTAAAAGAGCTCTCCCTTGTCCCAGAGAAGGTGACAAGCCCAGAAGTCACATGAGCCAGCTCCATCTGTTGGCGTGATAGTTCTTCCCCAGAGGCTGGTCATTTGGTGCCAATGTGTACAATGAACCAGATGTTCTCTGATGGTTCAGGTAGTAGAAATGCAATGGTTTGGGAGCTCTCCGGGAGCTTTGTTTCTAATTCACCCACACAGAAGAAAAGGAAAAAAAACCTTTCCTGCTCTCGGCAGGGGAGCCCCAAAGATCAGGTGTAGATCGATGAAGTTGTCTTAAAGTCCCCTTTTTTAGGAAAATCTTCTAAAACCATAAGCAACTGGGGTTTTTTTTCCTGTTTCTGGCTATTGTTATTCTTATGAATTTAATAGTATTTATCCATTTTGCGAGGGAGAACACAAGCAGGGGAAGGGCAGAGAGAGAGGGAGAGAATCTCAAGCAGGCTCTGCATGGTCAGCACAGAGCCCAATGTGGGGCTCGAACTCATGAATCATGAGATGATGACCTGAGCTGAAACCAAGAGTCAGATGTTTAATCAACTGAACCACCCAGGTGCCCCTCTTATGAATTTTTTTTAATTTGAGTACAGTTGACACACAATGTCATGTTAGTTTCAGGTGTACAGCATAGTGACTTGACATGTCCATACATTATGCTATGCTCACCACAAGTGTAATGACTGTCACTGTATATGCCATTGACTATACCATTGCCTATATTCCCAATGCTGTGCCTTTTATGCCCGTGACATTAATCCCATGACCGGAAGCGACTGTTTTGATGTTTTATTTTTGTTTTGTCAGTTTAATGGTAGACTTCATCACTCTTCAGATGTTGGGTGATAATGACCTGTTGGAGTTATCTGTTGGGGATCAAGTTAAAGGAACATTGAACGACAATCACAGAGTGAGGACAATTAGAGCCAGAAATCTGGTTCTGTACGATCATCTAGTGAGATCTGAAGAATTCACAAGTGCTTGGGTCCCACCCCAGAAATTCTAGTTCATTTGGCATGAGGTGGGTCCAGGTGTGAAAACTGCTTAGGAAGTTCTAACACGCAGCTGAGGTTAAGGACCAATGGGTTCACCCAACACCCGGCTTTTACAGATAAAGAAGCAAGGCCCAGAAAGGGAAGGTAAAGTTTGAATTATTATCATTAGAAATCAGCAGGTAACCCAAAACAGTAATCCAGTCCCATTCTGTAATAGGCTAAATCATCATCTGATTTAGTTCCACTGCTGCCTGTTTTAGAGATAGAGCCCTCTTCTAGCCCTGAGAAATTGATTTGTGCCGCCTACGAGCTCTGTGAACTTGGGCAAACCTCTAAGCCTCGGTGTCCCCACTGTAAAGACGTTAATAGCAACTGCCTTGTAGAGATTTTGTGAAAATAAGATAATGTGTGTAAACTGTCACAATCTCTGACACATGTCAACTGTGGTGGTTTTCAGAGCTTTGAGTTTACTTGACAAACATATATAGTGCGTATTCTATCCCATGTTCATGCAGTGAAAGCACGTGCCCTAACCACCTTTCCCTGCCCTTTGTTCCTGCAACTCAGTGTTGGCATAATCAAGGCCTTGTTAAGATCTAGAGATTGCTTCCTCCATGTGCCAAAATTTGAATTTTTCATCTGATAGCTTTGTGAATGCTTTTAATAAGACTGATGAGGGTTAATCAGTGGGTTGGTTGGGGCTTTGGTTTGTTTGTAACCTTCCTACATATGCCTCTATCTTGGGATGAGTTGGGTGGGGAGCTTATTCCCTAATATTTGCTGCCCAGAGAGCTCACACTGTAGAGCTGGCTGTATAAATTCAGTGACAGTCACCAGTGAGAGCCCGTGGCTCCCTGATGGAAATGTCACTTGCTCCTTACAATGTTACCTATTTTCAACCTGGCTAAGAATTATTCCATGGCTACATTGCTGGACAGTTGAAGGACAAACCCAATGCCTTCAACATGTCTGTGAGAGGTGTTTTTCAGAAGTGATGGAGGGAAGGGATCCCACCCTGGCAGAAGAAGCAATAAAGACATCCCCTGAATGTAGGAGAATGTGATCACTTTAGTTCTTTCACAGAGCTATGAATATTTAGTGCCACTGGGTTAGCAGGCCCCTGTGTTTGGGTCAGAACTCATCTTTATTTCCCTCATCATAAACATGGCAAATAATATCCACATATAAAACAAGCATAAGCAATAAACTTTTTATTTGAAGTTAAAATAAATTGTGAGGGACTCTTTCCTCATTATTCAAAAACCCATTTCTCCCTGGCTGTGTCTCCTGCCCTCTGTGAGGTGACCCCTTCCGTCACCAGCTCATTCACACATATTAGGTAACACCTATAGCAAGCTCTATCATTGTTATTATAATTCAAATAATAATAATTCTCAGATAGTAGCTGTCAGACTTCAATGAGTACAATATTTACCTGGGATGCTTATTTTAAATTTTGTTTAATGTTTATTTATTTTTGAGAGATAGAGAGACAGCGTGCAAGTGAGGGAGGAGCAGAAAGAGAAGGAGACAGAATCCAAAGCAGGCTCCGAGCTGTCCGCCCAGAGCCTGACCTGGGGCTCAAACTCACAAACTGTGAGATCATGACCTTAGTCAAAGTCAGATGCTTAACCAACTGATCCACCCAGGTGCCCCTGGGATGCTTATTTTAAATGAAATGAAATTCTGGTATCTGGAATCTTTTATTAATTAACTTAAAAAAACCCCACAGTTTTAGGTTTATAGCAAAATTGAGAGAAAGTACAGAGTTCTCACATACCCTACCCCATACACACAGCCTCCCCTGCCAACAACCTCCCACATCATTGTGGTCCATTTGTTACAATCGATGAACCAATATTGACACCGAAGTCCATAGTTGAGTGTTCACTCTTTGTGTTGTACACTCTCTGGGCTTTGACAGTTGGAATCTTTACTTTTAATAGATACATTCAAGTACATATGATGCAGTTGATATGAGGACCACACTTTAAGCAATGCTGCTCTAAGTCATTTATAATCATACTAACACGTATTATAATGCAATGAAACAGAGGCCAATGACCATAGCCAGACCAGCATCCTTGCTTTAGAGTCCCTTTTCATATATATCCTGGCAATCTTCCATGTGTAAATAGGCTCTGTTCCAAAAGTTTACTTCTAGATTGGTGTTTTGGAACTCAGATCACATATTTTTTCACAGAAAGAATTGATGTACACAACAATCAAATTATTGGACCTGCCCTTCAAAGCTTATTTCATTCATAGGTATGACTGAGGTTATTTTAACCATCACATTTTAAAAGGAAGCAAGGGAAATGTAAACCCATAAAGTTAATATTTTTTAAAAAATCTTTGAGGGGTGTCTGGGTGGTTCAGTTGGTTAAGTGTCCGACTCTTGATTTGAGCCCAGGTCTTGATCACACAGTTCGTGGGATTGAGCCCCATGTTGGGCTCTGTGTGGGTGTAGAGCCTGCTTAAGATTCTCTCTCTCCTCTGCCATCCCCCCATATGCATGTATAAGAGCTCTTTCTCAAGCGTGCTCTCTTTCAAAAAATTAAAATAAAATAAAAATAAGTCTTTGAGAACTGGACGTGTGGTAGGATTTTCAAATAAAACTTCAAAGGCACAAACCATAAGACAAAAAATATATGTATTAATTGAATTACATCAAAATAGGACTACTGTTCATGAAGGACAACAAGGACAAAGACTAAGTGACAGATTGGGAGAAGTTGTCTGGAATGTTTCAAGCAGACAAGTATCTAGAATAAGCAAGGAAGTCCTCCAAATTAATAGGAAAAAAATTAAAATCATTTACAAAATGAGCAAAGATAATGAATAGACAGCTTGTAGAAGAGGAAACTCAAAAACAGAACTAGCATAATGTCCCAAATCATTGGTAATTAGAAAAATGTAAATTAAAACAGCAATGAGTTGTCAACTTACACCTTGTAGGCTCACGGAATTTAGACAAGATAACGGGGGGATTTGCCTCTGTGCATTGCTAGCGGGAGCGTAGACTGAATCAATTGTTCTAAAGAGCAGTCTAGTCCAATTGTTAAGCATATCCTGTGACCTAATAGTTATGCTTGGGAATTTATATCCAGGAATTTGTCACTAGAGCTTTAGGGACTGTGCATGAGGATGCTTACTAAACTATTATTCATGGTGGGGAGTTGCAGAAAATCTGAGTGATCGTTATAGAGGCTGAATAAATAATTTCAGGGGCACCTGGATGGCTCAGTCGGTTGAGTGTCCAACTCTTCATTTCAGCTCAGACCATGATCTCACAGTTTGTGGGGTTGAGCCCCATGTGGGGCTCTGCACTGGACAGGGAGGCTGCCTGGAATTCTCATTCTCTCTCCTTCTGCCCTCTTCCTCTGCTTGTGTGAACACTTTCTCTCTCTAAAATAAGAAAGAAAAATTTTAAATAATTTGGGGTGAGTGAAAACCTTACTATTATGTGGCAGGTCAGAGACAACAGATTAGATTGAACACATAGCAACATGGGTGGATCTTAAAAACAGGATGCCTGGTGAAAAAAAAAGGGAACAGAATAAGATAGGTAATAAATTATCATTAATGTAGGTTAAAATTAGTGCAAACCAAACAACCATCTGCATTGTGCAAAAACGTATTTGAATAAAAATGTATACGTTAATGGCACCTGGCTGGCTCAGTTGGTAGAGCATGGACTCCTGATCTCAAGTTTGTGAGTTCACGCCCACACTGGGTGCAGAGCTTACTTTAAAAAAAAAAAAAGTTGGGTGCCTGGGTGGCTCAGTTGGTTAAGCATCTGACTTTGGCTCAGGTCATGATCTCATGGTTGGTAGGTTCGAGCCCCACATCGGGCTCTGTGCTGACAGCTCAGTGCCTGGAGCCTGCTTTGGATTCTGTGTCTCCCTCTCTCTCTGCCCCTCCCCCACTCATGCTCACTCGCTCACTGGCTCTCTCTCTCTCTCTCTCTCTCTCTCCTTCCCCTTCCCCCCCCCCGCCCCTCCCTGCTGGCACTCTGTCTCTCAAAAATCAATAAACGTTAAAAAAAAATTTTTTTTAAGACAATATATATTAATGGTTGCCTGTGGATGGGGAAGCAGGATGACAGTGGGAAATGGGGATGAGGAGATTTCACTGAGAAGAGGCAGTGGTGCAGAGGTAGAGAATGTGGGCTGCCAGGGTGATAATCTCAGCTCCACCACTTACTAGCTGTGGCTCTTGGGCAAATCATTTGATTCTCTTAAGCTTCTTCCGTGTAAGATGTAGATCGTATTATCTATCTTACAGCAGGTCTCCAAGATGTAATCCAAGTAATGTACTTAGCTCAGTGCTTAATATATATAGTGAGTACTCGATAAATGTTAGCAGTAATTATAGTAGAACTCCAGCCTTTTTGCAAGGACTGGTTGTGGGAACATAAAAAATTAAGGGCAGGAAATAGGGCTTGGGAGAGAAAGGAGATGGGAGAATTGAGGCAGGAGCAGGATGGGCATGGTGACGTTTAAGTTTTCCATCTTCCCCCCTGGGAACCGCGCGGTTGGCATTAGTCTTCTCTCCTTTGCCCTGTTTCCTCCCCTGATTTTCTGTCCTTCTTTCCCAGAACCATGGAAGGTCCCACTTTTTCCCCCAGGTGCTAGGACAGATTAAGGTTAGGTGTGAAAGAAGCCCAAGGAGTAGAAAAGAGGTGGACCTGGGGTGTGGGGTGATGAGAAAGTGGGAACATGTCATTTGGTTACTGTTGTGTGTAAACCATCAGTGCCTTAAGACCGTCACGTATTATTCCTGACAAGTCTGTGCGTTACCTGGTGGTCGGAATATCTGGATTCAATTTGTATGGGGTGTTTCTGCTCCACATGTCTCTCATCCTCTTCCTGGAACTAATAAGCTAGGATGTCCTTCCTGTAGTGATGACGGTGACACAGAGAAACCCAGCTCAACCACACACAGACTTCTGAAGCCTCTCCTGTGTCACATCTGCTGACATCCCAATGGTCAAAGTAAGTCATCCTGGGTGTGGAGTTATACCTCACCCACAGGAGGAAGACACAGCCAAATTATAAGACAGAGAGCAGAGAAGGGTGAAGAATTGGAGCCACTGATGCAATCCACACAGGGAGCCACGTTATTGTTAGTGACGAGAGAGAGAACACAGCCTAGCTGGGAAAGCAGGAAAACTGAAAACTGTTCAGCTAGTGTAAAAAGTGGACCTGAGAATGTCTGTCTCAGTCACCAGGAGATACCCATCCACATTCTAGCAGAAGTAGTGACTAGCGTACTCTGACCTCAGGAAATACCCACACACATTCTGGCAGAAGCCCTAGTGACCAGTGTAGTATTCATTTTAATGCAGTCAGTTAGTAACTAAAGATGGATAGGTCTTACTATGGACCAGGAAGTGGGAGGTGAGGGGTGGGGGTGGGGGTGGAGATCTGTCCTTAAAGAAGCAGACAAGTGGATCAACAGGGCTATTTGGGGATTTTTTTTTTTTTTGAGAGCATGTGCTCAAGCACTCTAGCAGGAGAGGGGCAGAGAGAGGGGAAGAGAGAGAATCTTGAGCAGCCCTGTGCTCAGCTCAAGCCTGATGTAGGGCTCAATCTCACAATTGTGGGATCATGACCTGAGCCGAAATTAAGAGTCAGATGTTTAACCTACTGAGACACCCAAGTGCCCTGGGATATTTTTAGGAAGGGAAAACTTCCCTGAATCCAGAGCAAAGGTAGAGATGTTTAAGAACTGAGGTTAAATTGCAAGTTTGTATAAAGTTTGTTCCTAACCTTTAAGTAACGGTGTATTGCCCTGATTGTGTGATAGACTTACTATCATAGCCTAATGTTATTGTTCATACTAATATCAACAGCTACAGTCTGGTGTATATAAAATCTCAATTTTTTTTAACATTTTATTTATTTTTGAAAGAGGGCAAGTGGGGGAGGGGCAGAGAGAGAGGGAAACACGGAATCCAAAGCAGACTCCAGGCTCTGAGCTGTCAGCACAAAGTCCAATGCAGTGGTGTATATAAAAATCTAAATACAAAACTATCAGTTTCTAATGAAACAGGATTATCCACAAGTTTCTTTTAAGAGAAAAATAAACCCTTGGTCCCAGAAATGTATATTCATACTACATTATAAACACAATAGTTTTACCTTTAAAGAAGCATTTATACCAAAGACAGATTCTAAAGGCTTTTTGCTCTGTGTAGAATATCCCTTTCTCTGCTGTCAAAATTAAATTTAAATGTGCCTTAAAAAATAGGACGTTGTGCCAAGTGCCTGGTGCCCCCTGCAAGCAAGAAAAAAAAGAAAGCAAAGAGCCCAATACATGAAAATCAATAAAATAATTGTCATGGATGTGTAGAGGGGTTATCATTTATTTCTATTTTAGTCCAAGCTGCAACTGGGACCGTGCGTGTTTCTCTCAGTTCTGCACTCTCAGTGCCTGGCATCAGCAGGTGCTCAATACTTACCTGAACTTAACTAGGAACTTTCTGCACCCCACTAAAATGAAAAATCTGAAATGAAAGAGTGATCAGATATTACACGAATTACATGTGCAATTTTACAGGCGTAGATTCGTTTGTACCACCTCGCCCGCTGCACCTGTCATTGTTTGCTTTTCATGGGGAAATATCACCCAAACAAGCTATAAAACAGGCACACATAATCTGTCCTAGGTACTCACACTGATGGCTTCTTCCTGTTATTAGAATGTTCTCTCAGTATCCTGTAAGAGTTGGGGTCTCAAAATAAGACTAAACATGTAAAACCCAGAGTGCCAAGTTTCCTTAATCCTCCTGTCTTTTTCAAAGATTAGAGCAGGCTTATGTCGTCTTGAATAATTTAAGAGGTGCAAATACGAAATTGTCATTTGAAACATCTCAACTCAGGTAATTCCGTGAATGTTTCTCTCTCTAATATACTTGATTGACAGATGGTTTCCTGAGCTGATTTTTAAATGGAACCGAGGACAAGTAGACATCCGAGGGAATTGCCTTCCGTTGTCTTTTGTTAAGCAAGGGAGGATAGAGTGGGCTGATGCTCAAGAAACTCTCATCTCATGAAAACTGACGCTTTAAAAATGTCTGAAGGGTTAAACGAGTGTCCAAATTCTGCCTGTAAGAAAACGTGGTGGGATGGGGGAGGGGTGATGTTAGAAGGGACGGGGCCACTCGGTGAACTTACCTTGGGTGTGGGCGTTATTAACAAGCCCAAGTTACTTGAGCTAGCTCTGTCTACACTTGCACTGTAGGCCAGCCTCTGCTTTGTAGTTCTCCTGTCCCCACTTTGGGAGAGTGTGCGTCTGCGGGGGGAGGGAGGCTCCACTGGCCTTTGAATGATGATCATTATAAAGAGTCTCATAATTTCGCAGTGACCTGCCTCCCAGGCTGTGTCACAAGGAATAGCTGATAAAAAAAATTTACGGAATCCTCTACAGCTACGAAATGCTGCACAGATGATAATGAGGAAAAATTTCACAGAGATCAGAAGTTTGGTAGCCAAGAAGCTAACGAGCAGGTTTTATCAAAAGGCTCTTTCCTCGTTCCCTGGGTCTGGTGTGAGGACAGTGCAGGCCCCTGGGGGTGCCTAGACCAGCGCTGCACAACAGAAATGTCATGGGAAACACATATTTACATCTTCTTGTAGCCGCATTTTTTTCCAGTGACAGTAATACTGTGTTGCATACTTGAGGCGCGCCTGGGTGGCTCAGTTGGTTAAGCGTCTGACTTCAACTCGGGTCGTGATCTCACAGTCCATAGGTTCGAGCCCCACGTCCGGCTCTGTGCTGACAGCTCAGAGCCTAGAGTCCGTTTTGGATTCTGTGTCTCCCTCTCTCTCTGCCCCTCCCCTGCTCATTTGCTTGCTCACTCACTCTCAAAAATAAACATTAAAAAAAAATTTTTTTTAAAATATTGTGTTGTTTACTTGAAATTTGCGAGGCTACAAATCTTGCCATTTGTAGCCACATTTTAACTTTTTAAAAGGTAAAGTTAATTTTATCAATTTTATGACTATATTTATCTATCTGGACTTTCAATTTAACATGGAATCAATATAAAAAATTATACATTTTTATATTTTGTTTTTTTCATACCAAGTCTTAAAAATCTAATGTATATTTTATACCTGCAGCTCATCGCAACTCAGATGAGCCACATGTCAAGTGCTCAGTGACCACACATGGCCAGTGGCTCCTGTAGAGGATAGCCCAGGCCTCAGCGGCAGACAGCCCACTTAATACAAGACATCTGACTTGCCCTGAGGAACATGCATTTGAAAATCCTCTTAATTTTCCACAAATATTGATGAACCTTACTTGCTAGATTTCCCAGCAGGAACCCAGCTTCAGGCAGAGAAGTGGAAAAGCATCCTTGTTTTCTAAACTACAGTACAAATAAGGAGTCAGGTCACTTTGTTTGCTCCACAGCAGGTCTGTGAGGAGAGGAAAATGGTCCTCATTTCGTAGAAGAGAACATCGATATTCAGGGAGGCCAAGGACTTGCCAAGGTCACACAGCAAATGCTGGCAGAGTGGGGCAGGAACTCGGGCTTAGCTCTGATCCCTAGCACTACCTACAACTCTGTCACATTCCCTCCCAGGCATCACCGGGTAGCAGGTGCCTTTCGAACCAGTGAGCTTCCAAATCACCTGGAGGTCTTTTTAAAACATTGGTTGCCGGGCCCCACCCCCCCAAGTTTTAGATTCAGCAAGTCAGGGTGGGGCCTCCAAGTTCTTAGAAGATGCTGATGCTGCTGGTCTAGGAATGACACTTTCAGAACCTCTGTCGTGGAGACTGGATTTGATGCCGTTAACAGAGGTCTGTCTTAAACTAATAATGACGCTTCCCTGTCCTACCAGAAACCAAACGTTGCTATTCCCTTAGACAGCTGAAGTTCACTACCACATACTACAGACAGGAATAGATCCCCTCATTCTGAACGTTTTTATTCATTTATAATTAACCATTGAACATAAGTTCTTTGTTGCAAGTGGGGAAGCAAATACCTCTTCACTCAGTTCCTGCAGAGAAGAGGAAATTATACATGTGGATGTCTGATACCATGTAAACATTGGGTAGAGTCTTCCCTAAAGTACACACACTTCTAAGTCATCACTACTTCCTTTTGAAAAATTCATACAGTATCTTTCATTGAAGATGTAGTTACATTATCAAGTATTTTCCCAGTGGCATTTTTAGAAGGCAACTGATTATCACTGTGCATTTGCCACAGCTTAGAAAAATCCTATCTGAGGGGGCGCCTGGGTAGCTCAGTCAGTTAAGTGTCCGACTCTTGATTTCGGCACAGGTCATGTTCTCACGGTTCCTGGGCTCGAGCCCCTCGTTGGGCTCTGTGCTGGCAGCATGGAGCCTGCTTGGAATTCTCTCTCTCTCTATCTCTGCCCCTCCTCTGTTCATGTGCACTCTCCTTCTCTCTCTCAAAATAAATAGGTAAACTTAAAGAAAATCCTATCTGCGTCTGAAATTTAACGACTCTATTTTAACCACCACTGCTGTGCTCAAAAAGCAAGAAATTAGTTACCTCTTTCCCCAACCTCTTGCTATGCTAAGTGGCTTAGGAGTGCTTTCAATCTTTCTAGCCATTGACCTCTAGCCCTTTCCATTCTTGCAACAGAGGACCTTTTCCATACCTCTCGTTTATTTTTAATGACTTTTAAGCCCTCTCTTCTACCCCAGCTCCCCAACCCTGCCATATCGCCTTCTGTGTATCATGGGGTCCATCATTTTCACAAGACAACAGCAGTCCCGGGCGTGCTGATTGGACAGGCCCAGGTCACAGTGATACCCATGCTGAGAATGGAAGAGTTCCCTTCACTAGAAGCTGCATCTGAAATCTAAGTAACGTCTGTGTGTTCCAAACAGCAAAGGGCACCAGGCCGTGTTTCCTCCTGTCATCAGATGGAAATGTAGATGAAAGGGAGGCAGCATGGGGCAGGTAGGCTGGAGGGGCCATGAGGTCTCTCCACTTTACTTACAAATGCTTTAATTTAAGCCTGTTTCCTTATCTGAATATAGATAGAGTGACTGGGTTTTTAGTTTTAAATTTAGCATAGTTCACCCTTCCAGCACTGGGAGCTTTTAAGGAGAAAAAAGGGTGGGGTGTTGGTGTATCTGAATAAGTGAAAAAGTAAACATTCTAATACCCCCAATATCACAAAGACATACTATGATCAAAAACATTAGGAGGAAGGGCCACTGGTTCGGTCATGTCACCGAAAATACCTGCAGTTTCTCAAAGCTTCCCCCCCCCCCCCACTGTTTCCCCCATGACCGCTGGGCTCTGCTCTGTGCTTGGGTGCTGGTTCCAGGACAACTGGAGCAAAGAAGGTAGATTTGGGAAAGGCTGGGGTATAGTTCATAAGTGCAGGATACCTTCATTGGATTTGGGTCAGAAGCAAGTAGAAGTGCCTTAGAGTGAATTTTCTCAAATAAATAGCCTACTAGAGTTGTCATTGAACTGCATCTTCTCCCAAGCATGGACTTCATCCTTCAACCATTCCCGGGAGGAAGAGACATAGAATTCCACACTGCAGTCCTTTCCTTTAGGAAACAGCATTTTGTTTCTAGAACATCACAAGGAAGAAGGAAGAAGGTTAATAGATTTTGCCAGGCACCACCAAAAGATTTTCTAACCTAGCCATCTTTCCTTGCTATAGTTCAGTGCTTCTCAAGCTCTCCTGTGCCTGTGAGTCAACTAGGGATCTTGTTAAAACACAGATTCTGGTTCTGAAGAAACTTCAGATGATGCCATTGCATCACACTTGGAGTAGCAAGAACCTAGAAGGCTCTATTTTATTTATGAAAACACTGCCTGGCATAACAGGGTTAAGATCCAGGACCTGAGAGTAGATCATTCACTGGAGCAGGAGGGGAAGAGAAGAAACACAGATAACAAGGGGGGAAAGTAAGCGCCCACCTACAAGAGTCCAGAGAAAGGCAGATGGAACTTGGCATCCAGAGAGTAACGTGACAAACAGCAGGTGGTGGTATCTAGGCAAGCAGTGGTGGTCCAGGATATGAAGATCATCGAAAGGGTAACGTATGCAGTGAGGAATCTCAAAAATATCAGGTATCTGTGCAAGCAGGCAGCTGAGTCACAGATATCCAACCATAGAACTAAATACGGAAGAGGAGACAAAGGGTTGAGGGAGAAGAGGGAGAGGGTGATACAGGTCTCAGCAAGATCAAGAAGATGGTGGGGAATTGAGACATAGAGTCAAGTCAAGGACCTCAAGACAAGGATCCATTTACCAAAAGCATAGCTTCAAAAACGTGGTTCAGCCTACAGGTATAAAGACTCTTTCCTAAAGAAGCTAGTATGTAATATGCATGGTCTGTGTGCCAGAAACTGCTGCAAAGGGCTTTGTACTATCTCCTGTAATTCTCACAAATATCTTTGGCAGGCATCAATACTCCATTTGGGACAAGGATCTGAGGTTTAAAGGGATTCTATACTTTGCCTAAGGTCCCTTACTAATAATAGGTTAACCAGACAACTCACATTCTATGCTCTTTGTGACCTCGTGCTGGCCTCCCAACCCACTGATGAGGTAACCTGATGCTAACCTAGCGTTCCTGCAGTCTGCCCGGATCCAAGGAAGGAAGTGGGCCTTCAGTGTGGTGGGTGGTCTGACTAAAGATGGAAGAAGGAGGAAAGGGTGAGGTCCCAGGCGCTGGGGAACATCGTGAAGACGTGCTGTTTACTAAGACCACAATCCACGGATGTGATTATGCCAAGAATAGTCTCTTTGTTAACACTTCTGCGGTTATCTAATTTCCTATAGGAAGTACCTTATGTTAAGCTCAGGGCTTGTCAACAATAATTCAGCACAAAAAGTAACACTATACAGCCCCGGTGTCTCAATCTTAGCCAGACCTTGTCCTTATTTCTCTATGTTGGTCTCTGAAGTGGCCATCCCTGAACATCTTGTTGAAAGGAATCTAT
This sequence comes from Acinonyx jubatus, assembly GCF_027475565.1. Taxonomy (NCBI): domain Eukaryota; kingdom Metazoa; phylum Chordata; class Mammalia; order Carnivora; family Felidae; genus Acinonyx; species Acinonyx jubatus. The sequence goes on from NC_069383.1 coordinate 87,920,727, forward strand.
GGCTCCACTGCAGCATATTCAAGATGTCAGTCACGTGAGTGTGTTGATGAGCACTCTTTAGCTGAAATGAACAGAAATTGACTGGACCTACTTTGAGAAGAAAAAGCAAAGTAGATATGGGGGGCATATACAGATTCACTCACTGGATCACGTTTTATCCCATGCATGGTTTGCTCCACATGCTGGAACAGTAGAAACTGCATTGCTCTGACGCCTTAGAGCACAATCCTGCACATCGCCTGGCTTCCACCAAGCAGAGTTTACCTCCAAAGCTGCAGTTGTGCCCCACAGAGTGGATGTGTGTTGGTGGAGGGTGAGAGTGGTAGCAGGTATCTCTGTGGTTAGGTCTTGGCTTCACGGGTGTCAAGAATCTTCCTGCCGTGGATCTTAGCAGTTTGGTTGTAAAGCCAGTGGCTATGGGAACAATTTCTTTCCCAGCTTTCTGGAACTCCCTCCATAGGCCACTTCTGTGAGGTTGTTTGGGGGAGTTGTCTTGAAAGCTTAGCCTAAAGCCTGTCTCCTTTCTAGCAATGTTGTAAATGCCCAATCCCCACATTAAATCCCTTTCTACTTAAACCGCTAGAATGGATTCCCTTATCTGCAACTGAGCCTTGACTAATCCAGAAGGAATTTACAATACGGGTATTTGGGGATGTCACCTAGAAATGGAATAGTAAAGAAATCAGGGAGTAGTCTTTTGCTGTCTATGTGTGTATCTCTCTCTCACCTACTTCATCCTTCCTTCTCGGTACACCTATTTCCTCTACTAATCATCCCTTCACACAACGCATGTTGAGTTCTCCTGCTCTGACATCCTTGTTCAGAAATAACGGACAGTCCTTTAATTCTAATCCCAAATTCCCAAGGGAGAAAAACTGAGTGGCATAGTTTAGATATCTACCACCAGTTCATTTGGCTATTGTTTCAGTTTCAAAACCCTATGAAGCTTTTTGGTAGTTCAATAAATCACATTTACAATGAAGACAACTGGGTCTTATGTGTCTTGCCCCAAATCACACAACAGTTAAGCAGAAGACTCAGGATTTACACCCCTGTCTCCTGACCTCAAATTTGATGCTCATTCCACTGTACCATCACTGCCTCTCTAGTGTTCATAATTATATCTCTGGAGCATTTAACAATTTACAGTGTGTTTTTATATCCCCTAACTCATCTGATACTTCCAACAGTCCCATTATTGTTGTTATCCCCATTTTATACACAAGAAAATTGATGCTACAGACATTAGGTGACTTGTCATCCATTTCATGAAAGCTAGTGCCAAGACTGATCCCTCCATCTTCTGGTTCTCAGAGGAATTCATGTTGGAATGGGGCTCAGTCTCAGAGGATATCGGATCTGATACTTCAAAGCTATTTCTTATAACGGGTTGTAAGACAAGCAACCAGAAGATGACACTTTGGTTTTTGTTTGTTCTGTTTTTAATGAGGTGACTGGTGGAAATTCTGTGGGTCCCCAAATCCGATAAACCTAAATAAATGGCAACTTTAAGGGAAGGACTCAGCTACCTAAAAGGAAAAGTCTCCCCCACTTCCTCCTCAGCACAACAGGAAACGTTATGACCTTAGTTGATTCCTGAGGAGTTGATGAAACTCAAAAGAATTTACAGATTCTCTTCACAGCTTAAAGATCAGCATGGACTCCAGAGTGCTGTTGAGCTCAGTATTTGGCCAAAGACCTAGCTATAGTGTCTTGCTGTACTTCAAAGAAATACCTAGATGACCTTGCAGTTTTCATACACCTAGCAAAGTATCTCTATTGTCAAGGGACAGGATTAGCATGAAGGACTCATCCTTGCTTCTTGCCATCACTTTGAGGAGTAGGTTTTTTTTAACCTAACTTTTGCAAAGAAAGACATTTCCCAAGAGAAATTACAAAGGCACTTCCCGCACCATCTTTAATAGTTACTGAGCTGCTGTCATGCACAAAGTGCAATGGAGGGCATGCAAAAGACCAAATACTTCTACGTTTTTGCAGACTGCTCCATTATTTCTTCCATGATGACCTTGTGGCTGCAGAGCAGAGCCCCGTAATAGAAAGCTCAATTATTGTAATTCTCTCTCAACAGAGCTTTCAGCAGGCATTTCCACTCCTACTGTTTATGTGCAATGCAGATGTTTGATTACTTTGTGGCACCATCATGGAAGTCTAGGCTCCAGTCTCTTGTGCAGAAATCCTGCCCTTCATCTGGAAAAGTTCTGGCAGCCCCTTCACGGTCACCATCAGGCTCAATCCAACCCACTTCACTTCTGACCAGTACCAAAGAACTGTTTTAAAACTCCAGCATGTTCTTCCCTGTTTTGTAGTCAGCTGTCGTAGTTCTCTAAATCCTGCTCTGTGGCCTGCTTCAGTCTCTTTTCTGCTAGATCATCATTGGATAACAAAACTCTTTGTTCCTGAACTGGCAAAGAAATCCATAACGATTATCTGGAATGACCCTAAAATAATTTCTGTGAATGGTAAAGCTGAGCTCTGTTGTCATCCTGGTTTTCTAGAGAACAAAAGAAACTTAGGAGATATGGGAGACAGTCTGAAGCCTGAGGAGTGGGACGATCCAAAGCTAAGCTGTATTTCCTTGGGAGTCTGAATGCTACAGGACCAAAGCTTTGGCAGAGACCAATATGAGAGTGCCCTTTGTCAAGGCCCTGAATTTAGAAAGCTCAACAGTTAGGGGCATGAACCAATAACAAGAAGAGAGTCTTTCACTTGGCTCTCTCGTGATCTTTGCTGATTTTCTCCATCTTGTTCATTTTATTTTTATTTTTTATTTTTTTACTGTTTGTTTATTTTTGAGAGAGAGAGACAGAGTGTGAGCATGGGAGGGGCAGAGAGAGAGGAAGACACAGATTCTGAAGCAGGCTCCAGGCTCTGCTCTGGGCTGTCAGCACAGAGCCCGGCATGGGGGTTGAACTCACAAACTGCGAGATGACCTGAGACGAAGTTGGACGCTTAACCAACCGAGTGACCCAGGCACCCCCATCTTGCTCATTTTATGATGACTCTAATTTTAAAAACTAAAGTGCTTAAATGGGCCTAGAAAGCTATAGTTGGTCTTCCCTTTAGGATTCCATCTAACTGTCAAGTCCACAAAAGAGTTGGGGAAAAGGATCCGGAGCCTTTCTCTCCTTCCTCATCTGTGAGGCAGCCCCTGAAAAAAAAAAAAACCTCTGGGATTCCTTGATACATGATTTGAAAATCACTACCATACTTCCACGCTTGTGTATGATCCTGTAATTCTGGGCCCCTCAGATGTGTGTCAGAAGTTTGACATCAGAGAAGGAGAAAGAGAGCAAACATTCCTTCTTTCATTCTTCAATTTCCCACTCCGAATTTTTCCTCCTAATTTCCTTCTTAATTTTTCTCCTCTGTCACTCTGCCAATCTATGGCAAAGTTCAAACTGTGGGCTCAAAAAGCCATACCAAATGTCCCAGAAAACCATACTCAAAACACATAGAATCATGTTTTCAGAAGGAAAACCCACTTCAGGGGTTTCTAGTCGATATCTCTGAATGGCACCAAATCCAAAGTGGCTTAGTCTTGGTTTGCATACCAAGTTTATACTTTTAGTTGTCATTATTATTTGTATTTAGCAGAGCTTACAATCATGGGAAGCATTTTAATTGCTTGTCTTTATCTTAAGAAACTTGCATTTTCTTTTTTAAAAGTTAAAAACAAGGGTATCTGGGTGGCTCATGCAGTTAAGTGTCTGACTCTTGGTTTCAGCTGAGGGTATGATCTCCTAGTTCATGAGTTGGGCCCTGCATGGGGCTCTGCAAAGCTCAGAACCTGCTTGAGATTCTCTGTCTCCTCCTCTCTCTGCCCCTCCCCTCCCACTCACTCACACAGTCTCTCTTTCTCTCAAAATAAATACTTTTTAAAAAGTTAAAAATAAAAATAAACTGAATCTCTCCAAATTGTGAATGATGAAGTTATAATCAGAACCAATGCCAAGCCAATAAAAAAAAAGATTAAAGATCAGATGGAATAAGCTGGTTGATATTTGTCAACATAACCATCATGTACAGGCCCTGCAGTCTTCTAGTTTAGTGTCCTCAGCAAGGAGACTCGTAGTGATCCGAGGGATACTGTCAGGCCTAGAGCAGCTGGGGGTTAGTTGGAGCTGAGACAGGCTATATGGCCCAGCAGTTAGGGAATGAGCTCTGGAAGGTGGAGTCTGAATGCTGGAGGAGCTGTAAACCCAGAGGTGCCTCTGACAGATGGCTTCCACCCTGGAGAGGACCTAGAGAGAGGTCTGAAAATTCAGATAATCCCCAGAGGGACAGGATTAACAGAATCACCCAGTTTCTGGTCCAATGAGGGATGTGGAAGCTGATCTGATTCTCTCCAGCTGGTGTATACGCAGTCTCTTGTAAAGTTTGCATTTAGGCACCCCCAAAATGGGTGTTGGGTGCTGTGTACACTTTTCCTTCCTAAGGTGTCCTTAGCTTACTTTGTTATGCCATGTTGCATTTCTAAGCTTCTTCCATTGAGCCCCTCAAAGTACTAACCTTAATTAAACCAACCTTGCAGCTTCCACATGAGGCAGGAAGTGAGTTTGTTGACAAAAATCATGGAAGTCAAGTGGATTGGCCAAAGTATATTATAGGGATAGTAAAAGTATATTATAAATCCATGGGTTGGCTTGAGAATAAAAACCCAGAGTTCAGTCACTTCTGACTCCCTCTGGTGACAATCATACTCTCCATATTTGGGGTCTTTCCCCACTTATAAGATAATTTTTATTTATATTATTTGCATATGACATAACTTTTAAGGAAACGGTAAAGCAAAGCAGAGAGATAGAACAGGGGGTTTTATCTCTGCCTCAGAGCAAATACTCTAACCTCTCATCCCTACCACATGGCATCCCCAGTTTTCTCATCCCTAAATCTCTGAGATAAGGACCCTTTCAGGAAAGAAAAAGCAGCTACTGACGACTTCTGCATCAGCCTCCAAGCGAAGCAGGAAAGACTGAAGAAGACATCCAAACACTCTTGTGATTCTTTCCTTGAAAAGAAAAAAAAAGACAGAAACATTGTCTTTTTCTTCCTTCCTCATACTGGAAATATCTCAGTTCTCTAGTATTGATCTTCATGTTCTAGATATTTTTTAAGTACAGCAGCCTGGTGAGTTGGTGAAGGGAATCTGAGAATTTGCTAAGAACACTCTTCTTGGCTCAGTGAGACAAAGTTGGCCCCACAGGGCAACATCTCCCTGGCCTCTTGTGAACGGACTTCACACTCCTATCTCTGGGGACTGAAGACCACTCTCAGTGTTGTCTTTTTTGTTTTTAAGTTTATTGATTTATTGTGAGAGAGAGAGAGAGAGAGAGAGAGAGAGAGAGAGAGAGAGAATCCCAAGCAAGCTATGCATTCCCAACATGTAGCCCATTGTGGGACCAATCCCACAAACTGTGAGATCATGGCCTGAGCCAAAGTCAAGAGCCAGACACTTTAACTGACTGAGACACTCAGGTGCCCTGGTGTTGTCATTTTTATTAGTGAAATCAGCAGAGTTGGGCTTGAGCCTACTCCTTCACCCACAGTCACCAGGTACATGTGTGACTAAATGGTATGAGATGGCAGTGCAGGGAACTAAGGTCTCTTAGTGTCCCTTTTATTTTTTTAATGTTTGTTTATTTTTGAGAGAGCGAGACAGAGAGGATGGGAGGGGCAGAGATAGGGAGACAGAGGATCCAAAGCAGGCTTCGTGCTGACAGCAGAAAACCTGACGTGGGGCTCAAACTCACCACCCGTGAGATCATGACCTGAGCCGAAGTTGGACGCTGAACCAACTGAGCCACCCAGGTGCCCCAGCCTTTGTTATCTTTAGATGGTCCCCTTCCCAGAAGCAGAGTCCCTGTTAATTAGCTAACTGGTTGCATTACTTCTGTGACTGACAGTTTTCAGATAATGAGAAACAGGCCCGGTGAACAAAGCCCCTGGTGTAAAAAAAGATGAGTTTGACTTTTATTTCCAGGAACAGAACTGTATTCCCAGCATCCCCCCCTTTTAGAAGAGGGTTTGGTGCTACCTTCTATCAAATGGAAACAGCCCTCTCTCCATCTAGGCTATTCTGTTACTCTCTTGCATTACTCCACAATCCTTCCTACAAACGTGAAAACACTCAGGTCCTCCTCTTCCACACCACACCCACGTGCATACACAGCCAGCCACAGGACTGCACAAGTGAAGTGGAAAGGGATGCTCAGACAAAACTCTGAACACCAGCTTTGGCTTCCTGGAAGAACCTTCCATCAGATTAAAGACAAATGCTATTCAGTAGTTAATTGAGAAACTAGATTGCCCTCAGACTTTCAAAAAGCAAATAGAAGTATGGATATCATTTTAAACATCCCAAGAGTTTCTCGTGAAATGCTTCCTTTCTCCATTGAAACAGTGAATACTACAGGGGACAAGTTGCCTTCTGGCTTTATGTCATGTCTAAAAGCCAAGCTGAAGAGTATCCAGCTCTTCAAGTTTGGAAACAAAAGCCTTCACACAGCTTCTGTTACTATCTTTAAGGAGGCAACAGGAAGAATGGGCTTTGAAAGCAGAGACATGTTTTAACAAAATATTAGTGTTTGTTTCCCTTTGCCTTTGTAAGTATAAGGCAATCTCCACAAAACATCTTAAAGCCCGTGGGGGGCCTGGTGGCTCAGTTGGTTGAGTGTCTGACTCTCGATTTCAGCTCAGGTCATGATCCCAGGCTCATGACATTGAGCCCTGCATCAGGCTTCACAGTTAGCGTGGAGCCTACTTAAGATTCTCTCTCTCTTTCTCTCCTCCCACCCCAGTCTCTCTCTCTTTCCCTCAGCCCCTCTCCCCGGCTCATGCTCTCTAATAAAAAAAAATTAAAAACTAAAACATTCTATGTGGAGAAACGAGAACCCTCTTGCACTGTTGGTGGGAATGCAAACTGGTGCAGCCGCTCTGGAAAACAGTGTGGAGGTTTCTCAAAAAATTAAAAATAGAACTACCCTACGACCCAGCAATAAAACTATTAGGAATTTATCCAAAGGATACAGGAGTGCTGATTCATAGGAGCACATGTACCCCAATGTGTATAGCAACACTTTCAACAATAGCCAAATCATGGAAAGAACCCAGATGTTCATCAACTGACGAATAGATAAAGAGGATGTGGTTTATATATACAATGGAATACTACTTGGCAATGAGAACAAATGAAATCCTGCCATTTGCAGCAACGTGGTTGGAACTGGAGGGTATTATACTAAGTGAAATTAGAGAAAGGCAGATATCATATGTTTTCACTTCTATGTGGAACTTGAGAAACTTAACAGAAGATCATGGGGGAAGGGAAGGGGAAAAAAATAGTTTCAAACAGAGGGAGGTAAACCATAGGAGACTCTTAAATACAGACAAACTGAGAGTTGATGGGAATGGGAGGCAGGGGAGAGGGGAAAATGGGTGCTGGGCATTGAGGAGGGCACTTGTTGGGATGAGCACTGGGTGTTATATACAAGCGATGAATCACGGGAATCTACCCCCACAATCAAGAGTACACTGTATACACTGTATGTTAGCCAAGTTGACAATGAACTATATTTTTAAAATAAAAATTAAAAAAAAACACCCTAAAGCCCATATACTCAAGATTAGGACTGTTAAAAAAGGTTTAAAAATATTTGATTGAGCCATAGGATATTGCTGACAGTCAACCGTCTGACCAAAAATACAATTTCCTACAGTTCAACCTAAGAGAAGAAACATTAACAATTTGCTTTTGACATACAAAATAAATTTTGCACTAAGAAGATAGCTTAAAAGCAACACAGCCTCAACAGAGAAAGGATGTGCTAAGTTTGTTTATTTGACTTATCAAAGGCCAAGTAATAGGGTTTCCTTCCATCTACCTTTAAGGCCCAGTCAGAAAGCTGGAGTCATCCTCGTATGAGACATTCCAGAACCTCACCACACTGTAAGATATATGAGGGGAGAAATGAATCACCAGGGGACAGTATCGTTTCCTCAGGAGACAAAGAAGTAGATGTTTCTCCTTCTAAAATACTGTGAGGAGGATGAATTAGATAACTCCAAACAGAAGACAAATAGCGAAAAATAAAAATAGCTAATAAGGAACTAAAAATTCTGAGAATCTAAGAGACTGAACCTCACTTTGAGTTGGGGTCCAGGAAGTAAAGAAGTGGAACCACAAACAGACGCGTTCTACGAAACGTAGCTGAGTTACGTGACTACTTGTGGTCTTGATGTAGAAGAGAGAAAGGACTGGGGAAGTAGACCAGTAACGCTTCCATCTATGTAGAAGAGCCTTTCTCTGGGAATATTCAAGTAATTTTCCATGTGCACATAAATGCTAGACTCAATAATACTTGCTTATCGAACTTCGTAACTGTCTCAGGGGAGTGGAAGGGCGCAGACCATAATGGCACAGGGTGTAATCCAGCCATGTGGGACCCCTCTCGGAATGGCAAATCTCTGGCACACACGTGGTAGTTCTCCCTTCCCACACCATTACAGACACTATTTACTGATCCTGCCCAGACATTTCTACCTGAGCCAGAAGGAAGCCTCAGGGTCCTTCTCAACACAGACTCCAGCAGCCACTACCAAGTAATCCAAAGTAGAGCCAGAAATGCAGCTTCTTTTCCCTTCCTGTGTTCCTCTTCTGTGTCTTTGTTAACACCACTATCTCCTCCCATATGGTGACTCCTCACCCTGACAACCTGCTTCACCTAGCTCCCACCTTCTTCCATTAGAATGTAAATTCTTAAAGTGCTGGCCTCTTCTTTCTGTTTGTTTATGAATGCTGAAGACCCTTGGATAGTGCTTGGTACAGGGGTGGAGCCCCACAAGATATTGATGGAATGACTCTGCTTGGTCACACTCATTTCAGGGGCAGCTCACACATGACTTCTGTAACAAGCCCTTCTCAGTCCTTCCTGCCTGAAGCCACCCCTTTCTCCTCTGGATTCACAGAGCCACACAGGATGAGTAACTTCTTGACCAAACTTACCACATTTGGCCTGTAGCCCCTCAATCAATGGTTATTTAATTGAATTACGAGAAGAACAGAGACCTGACCAAATGATTAAAATAATGGCACTTCTCAGGTATATGGTACTTGTACATTTTCAGATACGTATTTCATTTTATTCAACCCTATGAGTTGAATAGGACAGGAATTATCTCCTGTGGGAACACAGGCACAGAGGTGGTTTTCTCATGATTTGTTCATCTCAGAGGTAGCACCTGTCTGCTCAGTGCTGTTTCCACAAGGATGCTGCCATTTTTTGTATCATTTGCATGAGTGAGTCTATATCCACACTCTCCATTTCTACAGCTTTGCAAATATATACTAGTTATATAGTTGCAGTTAGGATACATTTTGAGTATTTAGCTAGATTTTTAAAAAGAAAAATGAATTTTTAAGCCTAATGAATATTGATATTGTAGCTCTGTTTTGTAGTTCCTAATTCATACTGCTCATAACCCTGAGTAAATTGCTTATTCTACTCCTTTTCTTACTCTCTAAAGAAAAGAGGAGACTTTGTATTCCCCTCCCCCAGGCTCAGAATTTACCCTTAGTTTTATTTATTAATTCAGATGTAATTGACACATAACACTGAATTCGTTTCAGGCATACAGTGTAATGATTTGATATTTGTACATATTGCAAAATGATCACCAGAGTGAGTCTAGTTAATATCCACCACCATTCATAGGTACAAAAATTTTTTTTCTTATGATGACAACTTTTGAGATCTGTTCTCTTAACAACTTTCAAATATGCCATATGGTATTATTAGCTAAAGTCATCGTGCTATACATTAAATCCCATGACTTATTTTATAACTGGAAATTTGTATTTCAGGGGTCCCTGCAACTATTTCCCTCACCTCCTACCCCCTCCCAATTACCATTCTGTTTTCTGTATCTATGAGCTTGTGTTTTTGTTTTGTTTTAGATTCCCTATGCAAGTGAGGTCACACAGTATTTGTCTTTCTCTGTCTGACCTATTTCACTTAGCATAATGCCCTCAAGGTCCATTCATATTGTCACAAATGGCAAGATTTCCTTCTTTTTATGGCTAAATAATGTTCCCTTGTATACATAGACCACATCTTTTTTATCCATTTATCCATCAGTAGATATGTCTCTTGTTTCCATGTCTTGGCTATTAGGTGATGCTGCAATGACATGGGAGTGCATTTATCTTTTTGAATTAGTGTTTTCATTTTCTTTGTATAAACACCCACAAGTGGAATTACTGGATGATATGGTATTTCTCTTTTTTAATTTTTTGAGCAACTTCTCTACTGTTTTTCCATAGTGCACCAATTCATGTTCCCACCAACAGTGCACAATGGTTCCTTTTTCTCCACATCTCACCAACATTTGTTATTTCTTGTCTCTTTGATAAAAGCCCTTCTAACCAGTATAAGGTGGTATTTCATTTGGGTTTGGTTTTTGCATTTTCCTGATGACTAGTGAATGTTGAGCATCTTTTCTCGTGTCTGTTGGCCCTCTGTATGTCTATGCATAGCCCATTTTTTGATCAGATTTTTTTTTGCTATTGAGTTGTATGAGCTCTTTATGTATTTTGGATATTAAGCCCTTATCTGTGATTTGTAAGTATGTTCTCCTATTCGGTAGGTTGCCATCTCATTTTGTTGATGGTTTCCTTTGCTGTGCAGAAGCTTTTTAGTTTGATGTAGTCCCATTTGTTTAGTTTTACTTTTTTGCCTTTGCTTTTGATGTCAAATCCAAAAAAACCATCACCAAGATTGATGTCAAGGAGCTTACCTCCTATGTTTTCTTTCAGGAGTTCTACAGTTTCAGGTCTTACATTCAAGTCTTCAATTCATTGTGAGTTAATTTTTGTGTATGGTGTAAGATAGCGGTCCAATTTCATGGACCACTGTCCTGTTTTCCCAGCACCATTTATTGAAGAGACTGTCCTTTCCCCATTTTATATTCTTAGCTAAACTGTCATAAATGATTTGACCATATCTGCATGGGTTTATTTCTGGACTCTATTTTATTCCATTGATCTATGTGTCTGTTTTTATGCCAGTACCATATTGTTTTGATTACTGTAGCTTTACAATATGGTTTGAAGTAGGGAGCATGATGCTTCCAGCTTTGTTCTTCTTTCTCAAGATTGCTTTGGCTATCCAGTGTCTTCTGTGGTTCCATATAAATTTTAGGGTTGTTTGTTCTATTTCTGTGAAAAATGCCATTGAAGTTTTGATAGAGATTGGATTGAATCTGTAGATTGCTTTGGATAGTGTGAACATTTAAAAAATATTCTTCCGGGGCACCTGGGTGGCGCAGTCAGTTAAGCGTCCGACTTCAGCCAGGTCACGATTTCGCGGTCCGTGAGTTCGAGCCCCGCGTCAGGCTCTGGGCTGATGGCTCGGAGCCTGGAGCCTGTTTCCGATTCTGTGTCTCCCTCTCTCTCTGCCCCTCCCCCATTCATGCTCTGTCTCTGTCCCAAAAATAAATAAACGTTGAAAAAAAATTAAAAAAAATTCTTCCAATTCCACTTATTTGTGTCTTTTTCAATTTCTTTATTAATGTCTTAGAGTTTTCGGTGTACAAGTTTCTCGCCCGCTTGGTTAAATTTATCCCTTGGTATTTTATTCTTTCTGATGCAAATGTAAATGGGATTGTTTTCTTAATTTCTCTTTCTGATACTTCATTATTAATGAATAGAAATGCAACAGAATTTGTACATTGATTTTCTATCCTGCAACTTTACCAAATTCATTTATTACTTCCAACAGTTTTTTGATGCAGTCTTTAGGGTTTTCTACATATAATGTCATGTCATCTGCAAATAGTGACAGTTTTACTTCTCCCTTTCCAATTTATATGTGTTTTAGTTCTTTTTCTTGCCTAGTTGCTCTGGCTAGGACTTCTAATACTATGTTGAATAAAGGTGAGAATAGTGGACAGCCTTGTCGTCTACCTGATCTTAGAGGAAAAGCTTTCAGCTTTTCACTGTTGAGTATGATGTTACCTGGGGCTTGTCATGTATGACCTCCTGTACTCTCTTTGTTGAGAGTTTTTATCATAAACGGATGTTGAATTTTGTCATATGCTTTTTCTGCATCTATTGAGATGACCATGCGATCTTATCCTTCATTTTGTTAATGTGTGTATCACATTGATTTGTGGTTGTCGAAGCACCCTGGCATCCCTGGAAAGAGTCCCACTTGATCATGGTGTATGATCCTTTTAATGCATTGTTGAATTTGGTTTGCTTATATTTTGTTGAGGATTTTTGCATCTATACTCATCATAGATATTAGCCTCTAATTTTTTTGTGTGGCATCCTTGTCTGGTTTTGGTATCAGGGTAATGCTGGCTTTGTGAAGTAAGTTTGGAAGGGTTCCCTTCTCTTCTCTTCTCTTCTTTGGGAGAGTTTGAGGAGGATTGGTATTAATTCTTCTTTGAACATTTGGTATAATTCACCAGTGAAACTATCACATCCTGAACTTTTGTTTGTTGGGAGTTTCCTTAGTTTTATTTTTGATTTCTATCAGTTTCTGTTTTTTCTTGTTTTTTTTTTAACACCCTAAAATGGCAACTTCCCTGTTGACCAATCATTTAAGGCTAATGATAGGTATTATATTCATGATACATCTGTGTCTATCATTCTTTTTATTCTCTCACCCTAGAGGAACAGAGTGAGTTTTTTACCATCATTTGACAGATGAGAAAAATGAGGCATAAGGAAGGGAACTGACTTGCCAAAAATCATTCAATTAGTTAATGACACAGAGACTATTAAAACTCAATTCTTTTGACCCCAGGTCCTGCACTCTTTCTGCTCAAACCTAATGGCCTTTGTGTGAGCTGTCTTGCAACCATGCAGTCCCAGGGTGTGCTGACAGAAGAGCTCAGACAGTAGCTCAGACTGCCTCCTCGTGCCAACCCTACAAGGACACTAAAACTCACAAAGCAATTCCCTTTCCCGTTCTGATGCCACCTCAGCTCAGTCTTCACAGGAAAGGGCAGACTGTGCTAACCGGCACTGCCGCCCTGCAAAGTGAACGGAAACATCATGCAGAGATAAAGTAGAAAGCAGAAACCTCATTCCGTTGCTGCCTTGAAGTAGAGAATAAAGCATCTTTGGAGGTCCTCCTTCCGAGAGTAGGTTCACCTTCAGAATATAAATGGCAGCCTCCTTCCCGTGACGCTTCCTACTCTCCAGGCAGGCACACCACATGTGCAGCGGATACGACACATGACTTGGGCTTCAATCCTGCGATCATATATATTTTTAATTCAAGTTCCATGCAATTTGGTGAATATTACCTTTATTGGGTAATTACCTTATTCAGAGTGCTCTTAACAGCCCTGTCGACAGGAATGTCAGCTCACTACAAGAGATGGGCTTGCTGAAAGCAACACAAAAAGAAGCTGAGGCAGGTTTTTCTTTTAACTTGTTTGTTAAAATTTTATGAGTAAGTCATTTTCTCCCTTGTGGGCTTTCCCTTCTAGTTTATGTGGGATCACAGCTGCCTGAATGTAAATGCGGCTGCCCGGTCTCCCTGTCGTCCACAGCAGCTGTCTCAGATCCAGAGAGGCTCCCTTGGGTGGGGTGGAGGGGGGTTCCTCACCCACCCAGGAACTGACGGGGCCATGAGGGGCTGCTGGCTTCGCTGCACCCATCATCTTGGTGAGCTAACCACAGACAGGCAGGGTGCTGCTGCAGGAGAGTCAGGGTAGGCCGTGCCCTGAGATGGAGGGAGGACTTTCTGTGCGCGGTTCTGATCAGCCCTGACTGTCCATATTCATGACAGAGAAATAACAGCCCCATCAACATTGCCCAGAAGGCCGTCACGATTAGCACCAGGCTGTCATGATTCTCCACCACATATCAAAAGCGCTCTCCGGTTAGATAAGTTTGAGAAATACCACATAGACTTCACGGCTCTCCTGGAGAATCACGGCACATAGCAACACCCAGAAGACTCTGAAAGCTGTCTCTTGGTGTTAAGGGTTGAATTGTGTCCCCCCCTCCCCCAGTATTCACATGTTAAAGCCCTAACCCCCAGTACCTCAGAATGTGAACTTATCTGGAAAGAGACTTATTGCAGATATAATTAGCTACTATGAGGTCACATTGGAGTCCGGTGGGCCTCTAATCTCATCCTTACGAAAAGGGGAAATCTGGAGACAGACACCCACACTGAGAGAACAACATGGGACCATGATGGCGGAGAGCAGTTTGATGCTTCCACAAGCCAAGGAATACCAAAGACGGCCAGCAAACCACCAGCAGCTAGGTGAGCGACACAGAACAGATTCTCCCTCACAGCCTCAGAAGGAGCTAACCAGACCAACACCTTGATTCAGACTCATAGCCTCCAGAACCGTGAGATGATACATTTTTGTTATTCTAAACCACCTAGATTGTGGTCCTTCCTTAGAGCAGGCCTAGCGCACTAATACAGAAGGGAAGAAAACTCGCCTGCAGTCACGCAGCTAGTTAGTGGTAAAGCCAGGAAAGGAATTCCCCCTCCTGACCTTTGGAAAAGCATCATGTGTACCACACAACACCAGAGATACTCAACGTTCATTCCTCGGCTTCTGATCCCTCTTGGAATGTGGCAAAGACATAGAAATGGGAAGGGAAATGGGAGGAAAGGTAAAGGAAAACAGGCAGGAAAACAGTGGCGCTTCCTCTCCTCTTCCTGTTCTTACAGGGCCCTCTTTCATCGAAATTAAAGTGGGGGCACGTGGGTGGCTCAGTTGGTTAAGTGTCTGACTCTTGATCTCAGCTCAGGTCATGATCTCACGGTTTGTGGGTTTGAGCCCTGCGTCAGGCTCTGTGCTGATGGTGTGGAGCCTGCTTGGGATTCTGTCTTTCCTTCTCTCTGACCCTCTCCTGCTTGTGCACACACAGGCACTCTCTCTCTCTCTCCCTCAAAAATAAACTTTTTAAAAAAAATTAACATGATATTGGTAGTAATAGCTAAATTTCATGAGCACTTACTATGTGCCAGGCATGGTTCTAAGATGTTACATACATTACCTAACCCTAACAACGAGCCCGATACTGCTATTATCCCCATTGTACAGACAAAGAAGCTAAAGCAAGGATTTTTAGATGACTTGTCCGATGTCACACAGCTAATCAGTGACGGAGCCAGAATCTGGTTCTAGGCAGCCGGTCTCCAGAACCCAATTCTAACTACTTTGCTATCCCCTTCGATACCTTCAGATCATGTAGAGAGAAAGGGTCTTTGCAACCTGCAGTCAGGCAAAGCCTTTAGCTTTTCCAAAGCTGAAACCCCAGTAAAGCCTCTAAGTGAATGTTAAAAAAAAAAAATTTTTTAATGTTCATCAATGTGTCCCAGTGTTTTTCCAGAACTTTATAGAAAAAGAATGTTTTGATTACTTCTATTCTGGGCATCAAGATACGGTCAGTTTTATTCAAGTACTTTGTATATTCAGTTCTATCTGATCGTGTTCCTTTTATAGAATTTTGCTCTGAGGATCTCTGTTTGCTGTACAAGGAGCATGCTGGATTAAAGGCCTCAGTCAGGAGGCAAAATATATGAGTCTTGGCATCTTTCTACATTACAGCAGAACCATACTGTGAAATTTCCACTTGCCCTGCCTCTTTGACTCAAGGCAAATGCTGAGCCGTCAGCACTGGTGTCACAGTTAAAACAAACTGCTGGCTTTTTCTAGGGTGGGTTTGATTTCAAGGGTCATTGTCAATGCACCTGCCAAAGGTTGAATCACACTAAGGCTCAAAAGTAGGATAACCATAGTATGCTTCATTTTAGGCAATTAAATACAGCTATACATTTTTCATAGGTTACTAACCAAACTATTTCCATGGAAGCTTCAGTTTTCTTTTTTTTTTTTTAATTTTTTTAGTGTTTTATTATTTTTGAGACAGAGAGAGACAGAGCATGAACGGGGGAGGGTCAGAGAGAGAGGGAGACACAGAATCCGAAGCAGGCTCCAGGCTCTGAGCTGTCAGCACAGAGCCCGACGTGGGACTCGAACTCACGGACCGTGAGATCATGACCTGAGCCGAAGTCGGATGCCTAACCGACTGAGCCACCCAGGCGCCCCGCTTCAGTTTTCTTAATATTACCCATTTGTGCCTGAGTACAAACATTGGTTTCATTTTCCTGCTAGGTACATGAGTATTAGGGACGAGGTAGAGAAAAGTTACAGAGATTAAAGAAATAGTCTGCAAGAATTTACAATACCCTCTCCTGAAGACTGAAGAATGTGATTTAAAACCTCAAAGGTTTTTTGCTTGCCCTGAAGCAAGCAGCCACTGTCATAATTTAACTGGAACCTTGGAACCTTTTATTATATTAGTCATTAACTTTAAAAATGCAAATCTGAATATACCCAACAACTAACAATCTTTCTTCTTGGCTAAAAGGCTTATTTCTAGACTCTCTGAACTTTCTCTTCCGTATTTTTTTCTTAGCTTATCAGAACATAAAAATGAATGCTCACATTTTTCTTAAATCGTGATTTTCCACATATGCCCCAAAATGCATCCTATTTGTATCAGAATCTCAGAATGCATTGTTTGGAAGAAGAGAAGGAAAATGGAATTCCAAAAATAGCCTTTGTCCGTATTTTCTAGTTTGGGTTTAAGGTATGAACTGGCTGGTACCAGACCAAAGCCAAAGAGGGATGTAGATCCAGTGGATATAAATCTAAATGTATTCCTAACAACATCAAAGCTTCATTGTGGTGAACATCATAGACACCAAGGACTAGGAAGTAAGTCACCTCTGTGAGTCCAAAGTCACCCAGGCTACAACTGAAACGCATGCGCACACTAATAAGAAATTATTTGGAGATATGGCACTTTAGCCTATTGCCATGACTATAATGCCAAACAGAGCAAATTTTTTAAACCATGCCCCAAACCTGTGCTACCAAGGTACCTACGGGTCTCCCCACCCCCACTGCCAGTTCCATCCTCTTCCTCAGGCCCTCCTCCCAACCTCTGGCAAAGCCATCCTGTGTCTGAAATACCCTGAGGTCCTAGTCCAGGCACAAGACCCCCCTGACTGCTCCCTCTTTTACTCAGGTCAGCAGCGTAAACCCGTGGTTCCCGCCAAGCAATGTGCTTCAGAATCACCTTCCAAGCCTCCCCCTCTCCTGGGCCCCACCCCTAGGATTTCTGATACCTAGGGTAGGAGAGGAGGTGCCAAGAAGGTGAATTTCTAACAAGCTCTGGGGTGATAGGAATCTGCTGGCTCCAGGACCACACTTGGAGACTCTCTGCTCTCAAACAAGAAAGTGCCGCTATCATGTCCCAGATATTTATACTGACATTTAAATGGGTTTTTGTTTCATTGTCTATTTCCCCTGTGCCTGGTCTCCTACTTTACAGCACAGGGACTGTAAGGATCACATTGGGTGGTTGGGCTGTTAGACGGGAGGGTAACTAATTTCACGTTGTACAAAACAGTGACAGGCTTTTACAGCAAGGGGAACAAACACAGCTACTTAAGTCTGGGCACCCCTCACTCAGGATTCAACTGTGAAAAGCCCCACTGAGAAATAAACAAGTGCTCAATTTAGGGAGCTCTGACCACCTTCCTGGGAAGGACAGTTCTGTTCCAGTGTCTTCCAGAGGGCACAGTGCTATGTGGTTCTGCGTGTCGTGACCCCCTAGGAGTGTCAGGTTGTCTCGGCCACAGAAAAGAGTCCCAGGGAGTTCAGCTGTAGCCCCTTAGATGACAGCGTGGCCTTGAGAGAAAGAGGCTGCCTCTCGTCTTCCTTTTCTGCCATGAAAGGATGGTGTTCCATGTATCCGTTTTAATGGATCTTTGTACATTCTTTGATATTTTTGGAGATGAACGCTCAGGCCTGAGCAGTAGGTATTTTCCTTTCTGGTGCTCCTGGAAAATAGGGATCAAGAGGTGAGCCGGGGAATAGCACTCACATAAGCTCTGCACCCCTTTGGCGGAAGCCCCCATAAGTCCTGATTCTGTTGCTGCAGGCACAGAGTCTGATGGGAATAAGGAGCCATGAGGCTTTTCCCGAGGATATCCTCCATTTGCTATGTCTGCAGTTTCTCACTCCCTTTGCAGCTAATTATTCCCTTGGCCTGATCCAAACTCCCAAAGGCAACCTTCCCAGAAATCCCCAGTACCTCATCACCAGCACTTCAGAGAAAATGGCTTGTCTTACTTAATTACACCACAGAAAACTGGGGACGTCCCCAGCTCACCATTCCCTGGCTGCTGGTATTTGACTCAATTGCTCTGGATTAACCTGTTGTTTTCTCTCCATCCCAATCTGAGTGACGGACCTGGAGGCAAACTTGGAATGGAAACAGCAGAAATCGTGTTCTTTTGAGAAATTCCTCCAAGTGAAAGGAAAGGGGAAGACGGGGATCCCTTGTAATTTAAGTAAATCATTCTGGCAGTCTTATTTCACCAGCTGCTTTGTTGGGCTGTGCAGGATTTGATGTCTAGGAGAGAATCTGGGATGTACTTAATCTTTTCTCCTTCCCCAAACAGTGCTTCCCCAAGCTCCTTCCATGACAACCTGGGCTTAACTTCTTGGGGCGAGAATCCTGCTTTAGAGGAAGGAGAAGGACTGAGAAGGAATAGACCCAGGTCCTATCAAGATGGTGGAGCCCCAGGCACCATGGTTGAGATACCCCCAGTCCTACATACTTTTCATAATATCCTCCACATGCTGCTGAAACCACAAGACTGAGTGTGGTTTAGATTTGTCATTGTTGGGGGCTCTCAATGGTCCCCACCTCCTTGAATCATCTAAAGCCCAACCCTACTGTGAATCAGCCCATTCTCCCTCCACCTTGGGCAGAGGTGGTGACCACACTGCCTTAGGCCCTAGTGCTTTGATGAGCTGTTGCATCACTATGCCAGAATCAGTTGACTGTTGCTGAGCAGTGTGGAATCTGGCACAGGGGGAGGGGAGGCAGGAACCTATCACCACAGACTTCACCACTCCACAAATTTACCCAAAAGGCAGCCTGAACTCTACATGCTCACATGGAAGGAAAGTTTATCCCTATTCCCCATTGGAATTAAATCCCTTGCTCTGTTTCTCCAGTTTTCCAGCCATTACGTACACTCCTGCAGGAGCTCCCTAAGTCCTAACATCCACTGATTTCCCACACACACCTCCTCCTACCTTGGCCAACACACTCCAGTCTGTCCCGAGGCCCCCTTTCCCCTCCCAGCATCCCCCTGGAGCTCCTGGGCTGTGGTTGAGTACCCTGGTCTGGCACCAGACTGCCTCAGTTAAAATCCAGGCTCCAACATGTGAGAGCTAGTGCTGAGTCACTTTGTGTTTCAGTGCCTTCTTCTCTAGGATGGGGTGGTGTAACAAATCGAATTCAACAGCATATAAAAAGAATTATTCACCATGATCAAGTGGGATTCATTCCTGGGCTGCAGGGCTGGTTCAACATTCGCAAATCAATCAATGTGATACATCACATTACTAAAAGAAAAGATAAGAACCATATGATCCTGTCAATCGATGCAGAAAAAGCATTTGACAAAATTCACCATCCTTTCTTAATAAAAACCCTCGAGAAAGTCAGGATAGAAGGAACATACTTAAATCTCATAAAAAGCCATTTATGAAAAGCCCGCAGCTAATATCATCCTCAATGGGGAAAAACTGAGAGCTTTCTCCCTGAGATCAGGAACACGACAGGGATGTCGACTCTCACCGCTGTCGTTTAACATAGTGTTGGAAGTTCTAGCATCAGCAATCAGACAACAAAAGGAAATCAAAGGCATCCAAATTGGCAAAGATGAAGGCAAGCTTTCACTTTTTGCAGATGACATGATATTATACATGGAAAACCCAACAGACTCCACAAAACGTCTGCTAGAACTGATACATGAATTCAGCAAAGTCGCAAATTTCTGTACAAAATCAATGTACAGAAATCAGTTGCATTCTTAAACGCCAATAATGAAGTAACAGAAAGACAAATAAAGAAACTGATCCCATTCACAATTGCACCAAGAAGCATAAAATACCTAGGAATAAACCTAACCAAAGATGCAAAAGGTCTGTATGCTGAAAACTATAAAAAGCTTATGAAGGAAATTGAAGAAGATATAAAGAAATGGAAAAACATTCCATGCTCATGGATTGGAAGAATAAATATTGTTAAAAATGTCAAGACTACCCAAAGCTATCTATATATTCAATGCAATCCCAATCAAAATTGCACCAGCATTCTTCTCAAAGCTAGAATAAGCAATCCTAAAATTGTATGGAACCACAAAAGACCCCGAATAGCCAAAGTAATTTTGAAGAAGACCAAAGCGGGAAGCATCACAATCCCAGACTTTAGCCTCTACTACAAAGCTGTACTCATCAAGACAGCATGGTATTGGCACAAAAACAGACACACAGACCAATGGAATAGAATAGAAACCCCAGAATTAGACCCACAAAAGTATGGCCAACTAATCTTTGACAAAGCAGGAAAGACCATCCAATGGAAAAAAGACAGTCTCTTTAACAAATGGTGCTGGGAGAACTGGAAAGCAACATGCAGAAGAATGAAACTAGAACACTTTCTTACACCATTCACAAAAATAAACTCCAAATGGATAAAGGACCTGAATGTGAGACAGGAAACCATCAAAACCCTAGAGGAGAAAGCAGGAAAAAACCTCTCTGACCTCAGCCACAGCAATTTCTTACTTGACACATCCCCAAAGGCAAGGGAATTAAAAGCAAAAATGAACTGGGGCGCCTGGGTGGCTCAGTCGGTTGGGCGTCCGACTTCAGCTCAGGTCACGATCTCGCGGTCCGTGGGTTTGAGCCCCGCGTCGGGCTCTGGGCTGATGGCTCAGAGCCTGGAGCCTGCTTCCGATTCTGTGTCTCCCTCTATCTCTGACCCTCCCCTGTTCATGCTCTGTCTCTCTCTGTCTCAAAAATAAATTAAAAAATTTTTAAAAAAAAGCAAAAATGAACTATTGGGACCTCATGAAGATAAAAAGCTTCTGCACTGCAAAGGAAACAATCAACAAAACTAAAAGGCAACCAATGGAATGGGAAAAGATATTTGCAAATGACATATCGGACAAAGGGCTAGTATCCAAAATCTATAAAGAGCTCACCAAACTCCACACCCGAAAAACAAATAATCCAGTGAAGAAATGGGCAGAAAACATGATAGACACTTCTCTAAAGAAGACATCCAGATGGCCAACAGGCACATGAAAAGATGCTCAACATCGCTCCTCATCAGGGAAATACAAATCAAAACCACACTGATACCACCTCACTCTGGTCAGAGTGGCTGAAATAAACAAATCAGTATACAGCATACTGAACTTAAGAGTATTTGTTTTTTAAGGCCCTTCTCTCTCCCTCCATGAGACTATAGGTGCTGGTGAGGATGTGGAGAAACGGGAACCCTCTTGCACTGTTGGTGGGAATGCAAACTGGTGCAGCCGCTCTGGAAAACAGTGTGGAGGTTCCTCAAAAAATTAAAAATAGATCTACCCTATGACTCACCAATAGCACTTCTAGGAATTTACTCAAGGGATACAGGAGTGCTGATGCATAGGGGCACTTGTACCCCAATGTTTATAGCAGCACTTTCAACAATAGCCAAATTATGGAAAGAGCCTAAATGTCCATCAACTGATGAATGGATAAAGAAATTGTGGTTTATATACACAATGGAATACTACTTGGCAAAGAGAAACAATGAAATATGGCCTTTTGTAGCAATGTGGATGGAACTGGAGAGTGTTATGCTAAGTGAAATAAGTCATACAGAGAAAGACAGATACCATATGTTTTCACTCTTATGTGGATCCTGAGAAACTTAACAGAAGACCAAGGGGGAGGGGAAGGAGAAAAAAAAAAAAAGGTTAGAGAGGGAGGAAGCCAAAACATAAGAGACCCTTAAAAACTGAGAACAAACTGAGAGTTGATGGGGGGGTGGGAGGGAGGGGGGGTGGGTGATGGGTATTGAGGGCACCTGTTGGGATGAGCACTGGGCATTGTATGGAAACCTATTTGACAATAAATTTAATATTTAAAAAAAATTAAAAATAATAAAATCTCGAATAAAAAATGAAATGAAATGAAATGAAATAAGATAAAATAAAATGGGGTGGTAATAGCCCAGCCCACCACAGAGGGATGTCAGGAGAGTTCAATTCAGTGGAACCATTTCATGCACATTACTTGCCATAATGCCCGGCCAAATAAACATGAACTATTATTATTCTTCAAGATCCAGCTGGAATGCCACATGTGTCTTCTGGGAACCTACCCTTTCCTCCTTTGCCCCCCTGCACATGAGCCTTCTATAGCTATTCTGTCATATAATGTGAGTACAAATGGCTTCATATTGTAGAGCACAAACTCTGCAGCCTGACCACCTGGGTCAAAAGGCCTGGTTCCACCACCCAATAGCTATTGGGTGTGATCTCCACGCCTCACTTTCTTCTTCTGCAGAATGGGGATAATAATTGAACCTCCCAGGCCTGTACACTTTCTGAACACTTTGACAGTTGCCCCCCAGTCTTCCTTCACCCTCAAGCCCTGCCACCTTCCAAGACCTCATCAGTGATCATCTACATAAATGTAAACTCTCAGTTCCTTTACTTTCTCTACATTCTTGCACTTTGATTGCTGTGCACACTATTAGCCACCAATAGACCCTGGACTCTGCCATTACCTAGAACCTCTGGGAAACCAAACCAGGTATCCATTCTGTCCTTCAAGCTGATCAAGACCTTGATCCCTCAGACTTGACTTTCTCTGTCATTAATTGCTTACTGACCACTGCACCCTCACTCCAGTCCTTTCTTTGCCACCATCCTGAAATCCTTTGCCATGTGTCATTAAACAAGTCCACCAAGTTTTCAACCCTGCATTCACCCAACTGCCTGCCTTCCTTGATTCTACCCCTGGACCATTCAGTAGTACCAAAGGAAAAAAAAAAATCACACAAGTGTAGAAGGAGGTGCTGCTACCACAGATGAAATCCTTCCACGTTTCTCTGCTTGGTCCCCTGCTATCCCCCACAGTGGCTATTCTGAGTCTTCCCCGTTTGAATAAAAGTCTTATCTCCCCAAGCCCCCACGTGTCTAAACCCGCAGCCTTGTCTCCTATCTCACAGGAGAAAGAGGTGCCATCAGATGAAGTATCACCTTACAGCTGCTACACATTTCCACATTTATCTTCCTCTTCATCCTCATTTTCCCCGGTCTCTCCTGTCACAGAAGTGGGGCCTGCCTTCCATCCTAAGCAAATCCCTCTGCATGTATGTGGACCACTGCCACACTGCATGCTACAGAACCTTCCAGTATCCATTTGCCCCACTACCTCTCCTCACCCTCTCCCAGCACACTTCCCATCAGCACTGAAATGTGCTCAAGTCTGATAACGTGAAAATAAAAACCTTTTCTTAACCCTACAAACCCCCAGGTCTACCCCCTTTCTTCACCAGGAAGCTTCTGGCCAGTTAGTTGCAGGTTCTGTCTCCTCAACTGCGGGTTGTCTTCTGGCTTATTACACTTTCACCAGTGTCACCACCAAGGGACCTCTGTGCCATTAAATATAAAGAACACTGTTTGGTCCGTAGCCTTTTCTCCTTCTCTGCAGGACTTGACACCAATAACCACTCCTTCCTGCCTAAAGCACTGTCTTCTTTTGGCTTCCATGATACCATATTCTTCTTCTTCTCCTTCCTGAAAATTTATTCTGCTTTGAGGGACTCTCTTTCCCTGCCTGCCCCTTAAATGTTGATGTTCTTTGTGTTTCAATTACTGAAACTGTTTTAGTGATCTATTATTACAGAACAAACTACCCAACATTTAGCAGCATAGAGCAACCATTCTATGACGTTCATAATATTGTGGGTCAGGAATTGGAGCAGGGCCTTGCAGGGCAATTCTTCTGCTCCATGTGGCATCTACTGGGGTCACTCCGTGATAGTCAGCTAGTGACTGGGCTGGAAGTTCTAAGATGTGTTCCCCACATGCCTGGAACTTGGCCGGGATAACCAGCAAGCTGGCATGCCCTCCATCCTCAGGTAGTCTTGGACTTCTCCACGGGGTCTCTCCAGCAAGACTGTTGGTCATCTTGCAAGGCAGGTCAGTGATCCAATAACAAGTGGTCTAAGATATAGGAAGAGAAAGCTGCCAGTTTCTCAGAACCTGAGCCTAGAATCTGGCACAGCATTACTTTTGCCTTGTTCTATTGGGCAGCTAGTCATAAGCCCACCCAAATTCAAGGGGAGGACATATAAACCTCACCTCTCAATGGGAAGAGAGATCCAAGACTTTGGGGTCATCTTCAATCCACTGCAGCCCCCTCCTCGACAAAGCAGTCTCTGCACAGCCATCATCTTTCTTCTGACTTACTGTAATGCCTTTCTAACTGGTCTCCCTGCTCCTGTGTTGCCCTTTCCATCCCATCATCCACAATGTAGCCAGAGAGACCTTTCCATAATGCATATCACATCACATCACTGTCCTGACCAAACCACTTTAGCAGCTTCCCACTGCCATAACTAAACTCCTTAGCATAGCATGGCCAATTGGTCCTTTGTGATTTGTCACTCGTGACACTGTCACCTTCACTTCTCACCACTTCTTACACTCTCAGCCCTACATTATCGATGTCCCCAAGCCTGTCATGCTCTCTTTTATCTTCATGCCTCTATACATTCTTTCCCTTTGGAATACCCTTTGACCCAGCACTCGTCATGCCCCACATCCCATGAGTGAGCACAAGCACATGCGTGCGCACACACACACATTTTTCCACTCTCAGTCTCCTTCAGATCTTGGCTTTAGACAAGTGATTCTCACAGTGTGGTCCCAGAGAAAGCAGCAACAACATCAACTGGGAACTTGTTAGAAATAAACCTTATCGGGGCGCCTGGGTGGCTCAGTCGGTTGAGCAGCCTACTTCAGCTCAGGTCATGATCTTGCGGTTTGTGGGTTTAAGCCCCACGTCGTGCTCTGTGCTGACAGCTCAGAGCCTGGAGCTTGCTTGGGATTCTGTGTCTCCTTCTCTCTCTGCTCCTCCTCCCCCCCCCCCCCACACACACACTCTGTCTCTCTCTCAAAAATAAACATAATAAATAAGTAAATAAATAAATAAATGCACATTCTCAGGCCCAAGACCTACTGAATCAAAAATTCTAGAGATTCCAGAAATCTGTATTTTGACAGTCTCCTGATTCAGTCAACTGATTCTGGTGCATGCTAAAGTCTGAGAGGCACTAGTTTAGACATTTTCCCCAGGCAGCTTTCCCTGACCTAACTCTCTACCCAACTACTGGGATAGGAATCACTCCTGTGTATTTCCACAGTACCCCCTCCCCCGATTACATCCCTGTCACAGGGTACTATAATTGCCTACTTACTTGCCTAATCCCAATGGCCCCTCTCTGAGTCCACATGAGCAGGGACTGTATCTTACGTGTTACTGTATCCTTAGCACCTGCATCACGCCTGCTGTGGCAGTAGCTCAATAAGTAATAGTGAAGCCTGTATGCATCCCACTCTTCTATCAATGTAGACTATAAACACCAAACACAAGAGATCTAATGCATTGAGGATACTGGTAATCAGCAGCTGGTATCAGGCCTCAAGTAAATGCTTTGATCCTTACGTAACAGAGAGGAGACACTTGAGTAGATAACAGTGCCTGCAAAAGATTTTAGTAAAACCCCAGAAGGGAAAGATGTGCACTGTTGAATCAACCTAAAAACCCTGAAAATGGACCATCTGACTGTAGTCCTGAAGTCAGATAAACCAAGCTCATCATCTTCCCATTTCTGCATGGCCAGTTCCTTCCTTGTTTGCATTTTAATACACTATCTGTGTTTCACTGGAGTTTTTAAAATGCCACTGCATCTTTGGAAATTTGGCAGAAAAGAAGAATCTGGGTCGCACAACTGTGAAATCTGAATAAGGTATAATTAATATGTCCATCAACTTTCACAGAAGTGATGCTAGTTTGCAAACTATTCATTAATTCCGAACAATAACAGCAACTGGTTACAATGCAGACACCAAGCTGAGGAAGAGAGGTTCAGTGTGGTGTTGACCTGGAGAGCTATTGGTGGTGCGTAGGAATGACCCGCTTCTACTTGTTCATGGAGAGATGTGACTATTTAAGAATTCGGGGTCAGAATTATGAGAGTGGAAGTATAATTACTCCAGTCCTTTTAAATCCTACCTTGTGAGGGACGCCGAGGTGGCTCAGTTGGTTGAGTGTCTGACTCTTGATTTTGACCCTGATCTCAGCACCAAGCCTGATTGGGATTCTCTCTCTCCCTCTCCTCTCCCCTCTCTCTCTCTCCTCTCCCCTCTCTCTCTCTCCTCTCCCCTCTCTCTCTCACATGCACGTGTTCTTGCTCTCTCTCAAAATAAATAAATAACTTTAAAGAATTAAATATTACCTGACTCATGAAAAATATGTCACAGATTGCTAGGGAACTTGGGAAAATGAGCCCTTTTCTTCGGAAATAAAACGTCACAATGGCTACATCTGAAAATCAGGAGAGACCTGATTTCGATTCCCACATCCTAACTAGCTCCTTGGCCTATTTAACATTTCTGTACCTCATCTGCAAAATGTGCTAATAATACCTCTTTAGAATATTGTTTTGAGGATTAAATAAGATAATGCACATTTCTGCTCAACAGGCAGGTAACATGCCAAATAGCTATCATTTCTATTCTATCTCGTCAGAATTAGCGATATCAAAAACCAAGTGGACTGCCTTTCCGTGCTACCCAGAGAGGGGTCCATACAGCATTGTTCTGCATTCCTGTCACAACTTAAAGGGAAACTTTCATGATGTCCGGAGCCCTTGATGTCCTACAAATGCAAGTAGGAGGATGTCCTTAAATTCCCCGCAGCGGGAACCCACCTAGGTGGCATCAACCTTGACTTCCAAATGGAAGAGTACATATACAAGAGGAAAAGTGGTGGCAGCTACATGGTAAATCTGAAGAGAACCTGGGAGAAGCTTCTGCTGGCAGCTCGTGCCATTGCTGCCATTGAAACCCCAGCTGATGTCAGTGTCACATCATCTAGGAGTACTGGCCAGTGAGCTGTGCTGAGGTTTGCTGCTGCGGCTGCTGCTGCTGCTGCTGGAGCCACTCCTATTGTTGGCCACTTCACTTCTGGAACCTTCTTCACTAACCCAGATCCAGGCAGCCTTCCGGGAGCCGAGACTTCTGGTGGTAACCGATCCCAGGGCTGACCGCCAGCCTCTCACGGAGGCGTCTTCCGTTCACCTGCGTCCCATCGCTCTGTGTCACAGACTCGCCTCTGCCCTCTGTGGGCGCTGCCAGCCGTTGCAACAACGGGGGAGCTCGCTCGGTGGGTCCCACGTGGCTGCTGGCCCGGGACGTTCTGCGCGTGCGGCTCCCTTTCCGTGAACACCCACGGGAGGTCCTGCCAGATCTCTGCTTCTACAGAGATCCTGAAGCATCGAAAAGGAAGAGCAGGCCGCTGCTGAAAAGGCTGTGACCAAGGAGGAATTTCAGGGTGAATGTACTGCTCCCGCTCCTGAGTTCAGGGCTACTCAACCCCAAGTCTCAGACTGGTCTGCAGGCGTGCGGGGCCCTCGGGGCCCAATTCAGCAGTTCCCCCACTGAAGACCTGAGCGCTCATCCTGCCCCTGAAGACTGGTGTGCGGCTCCCACTGCTCAGGCCACTGAACGGGCAGGAGCAACCACTGAGTCATCTTCAGCCGCTCTTGCACAAAGGCAAACAAAATGGAAATGAGATTGACCGGAAATAAACCGTTTCTAAAATAAAACCACAACAACCAAGTGGACTGTGGAAAACAGCATGTGGTTCCTCAAGAAGTTAAAAATGAAACTATCATATACTCTAACTACCCTACTGCTAGGGGTATATCCAGTAGAATTGAAAGCAGGGTTTTTTTTGTTTTTGTTTTTTTTAAAGAAAAACGGAGTTTATTATAAATGCGATATACTGAAAGCGCTAAGGGAGTTACACAGACTGAGTTACAGAACTATAAAAATCCAATAAAGGGAACCAATTGGATCACGGCCCCAAGGCCACAGTCGTTTGTCCTCCATTCAGACCCTCAAAGGAAATTCTCCAACTTTCATCAGTTCCAAGAGGAGCCAGGGCTACCTCCTCTGAAGAGCCTTCTCTGAATCCCTCCTCTTCACAAATTACTCTTCCTAAACCTCTTTCTCTGAATTTTCATATATTTTCAGATCTGTCCTGCACCTCATTACAACCAAATTCCTGTTTCTGCCTTATGCCACCCCCCCCCCCCGAGACAATGGTGTCTTTTCAGGGAAGCACATGTACCTAATCTGTGTTTATATCTACAAGTGTGCTATTAAAAAATGGTGAATCTCAGCTTCCTCATCAATAAAATGGGGATAATGTCTACTCACACTGCTTCACAGGTGTATGCGAGGGATTCCATGAGATAACGACGTAAAGTCCACTGTACAGGGCTATGCAAATAGATGACAGGTGCAGTCAGGCAATATTTACTCAATGAGAGATTCTATCATGTCCCTTGAGCTAGGATTCTGTTATTTATTGCTGAAATTAACAATTCAGGGCACTGAATAGTAGGAATATACCAGAACAGTGGTTCTCCATCTCGGCTGCATATCAGAATCACCTGGGGAGCTTTTAAAATCCAGTGCCCAGGCCATACTCCAAGTCAATGAAGTCATAATATCTGGAGATGGGGTCCAGGCATCAGCATCTTTATAAAAACTTCTCGGTGGTTCAATGAAGCTGCAATGGTTGAAGAGCCCTGCACTACAGAACAGTTGCTCAGGAGCAGTGGTTCCCAAAACTGTTCCCCAAACCAAAGCCTCATTGTGGTGGGTTTTGTGAACCAAACGATTCCCAGGCCTTTCCTCAGACCTACTGAATCAGAATCTCCGAGGAGGTAGGACTCCAGGTTTTTGTTACTGTTTTTGTTTTTATGATTTATTGTCAAGTTAGCTATCAACTTGGTGTTGGGGGTAGATTCCCGTGATTCATTGGAAAGCAGGGTCTTAAAGAGGTATTTGCACACTTATGTCATAGCAGTATTATTCACAAAAGCAAAGAGGTGGAAGCAGCCTGGGTGTTTATTGATGGATGAATAGATAAGATATGGTATATACATACGATGGAATTTTACCCCTAAAAAGGAAGGGAATCCTGTCACATGCTACAGTGTGAGTGCACCTGGAGAACATTACACTAAGAGAATGAGCCAGTCACAAAAAGATAAATACTTCACGATCCCATTTACATGACACTGCTGAAGTCATCAAATTCATAGAAGCAGAAAGTAGAATGTTGGCTTCCAGGACTGGGTGGCGGGAGAAATGGGGAGTTGTTGTTTCATAGATATGGAACTTCAATTTTGCAAGATGAAAATGTTCTGAAAATCTGTTGCACAGCAATGTGAATATACTTAACACTATTGAATGGTATACTTAAAAATGGTTAAGATGGTGGACACCTGGATGACTCCGTGGGTTAAGTGTCAGCTCTTGATTTCAGCTCAGGTCGTGATCTCACGGTTTGTGAGATCGAGCCCCACGTCAGGCTCTGTGCTGAGTGTGGAGCCTGCTTGGGATTCTCTCTCTTTCTCTCTGCCTCACTCTCTCTCAAAATAAATAAATAAACATTAAACAAGAAAATTTAAAAAATAATTAGAATTGTAAATTTTAGGTTGTTTTTACCACATTTTATAAGTATTTTTTAAAAAAATTTTTGATGTTTATTTTTGAGAGAGACAGAGACAGAGCACAAGCATGGGAGGGGCAGAGAGAGAGGGAGATACAGAATCCTAAGCAGCCTCCAGGCTCTGAGCTGTCAGCACAGAGTCCTACACAGGGCTCAAACTCATGAACCTCAAGATCATGACCTGAGCCAAAGTCAGAAGCTCAGCTGACTGAGCCACCCAGATGCCCAACACATTTAAAAAATTTTTAATAAACATGATGAGCCCTATTCCCTTCCTTTGTTCCCACTAATGCCATGTACTCCTGCCCTTCTCACCACTCTGTCTCAATCCCCTTTGCTTCCTCCTCCCCCTACTTCCCTACCTGCCCTTTAGGTGTCCAGATTCCTTAGGGTTCTGTCCTCAGCTGTCCTCTCTTCCTGTTCTCACACTGCCAAGGATTTCCGCCACTCCTCCAGCTTTACCAGCCACTTACATGTTGATGGCTCTTCACTGCTCTATCCCAAGTCTCTGAAACAGGACTGGAGCTTAGTAGGCATTCAATAAATACATGTAAGTAAACGAATATCTAGATCTCTAGCCCCTACCCAGCTTCATCTACTGTCTGAACACCTCCAGCTAACTGTCCTACATTTCTTTCAAGTTCAACATACCCAACATTTAATTTATTGAACCTCTTCCAGGGAGAACAAAGAATTTTCTCCCTGTGATCTTGCTTAATATCGTCCTCAAGGGGCACCTGGGTGGCTCAGTTGGTTAAGCGTCCAACTCCTAGTTTTGGCTCAGGTCATGACCTCATGGTTGGTGAGTTCGAGCCCAGCATCAGGCTATCCACTGATGGCATGGAGCCTGCTTGGTATTCTCTCTCTATCCCTGTCTGTACTCCCTGCTCATGTGTGTGCATGCTCATGCTCTCTCAAAATAAATAAACTTAAAATTAAATATATATTTTTTTAATTTATATATGCATACACACACACACACACCTCAAGTCTCCTAGCCTGCTTTTACTAAATATCAAAATCCTGCTGATCTTAAACTGGAAATGTCTAGAGAATCTGGCCATTTCTGTCCTTCCCCAGGGCCTCATCTTCTTTCAACTGGACCATTGTAGCTTTCTCCTTGTCTGCGTTTGCTCCTCCAAGAAGTTCTCCATGCTAGTGCTAGTTTTTTGTTTTTCTTTTTTTCTAAAAGACAAATCTCATTATGTAGTGTATGTTGCTTAAGCTTTAACCCCACTGGCATGTCCATAGACTCCCATCTCCTACAGACTTAATTCCACAAGCATTGGTTGGCCAACAATGCCTCTGTGTTCTGGCCCCCACCTGCTCTGCCAGTCTTTCCTCTCTGACCCCAAATCCCCCCACTCACAGACACACTTCCCCTCACGTACTGGGCCTCTATAACTCTGTGTCTGTGTCCATGCCAGACCCTCTCTGTGGACAGACTCTCCTCACCTTCCCTACCCTCACCTTCTCTTCTTGGAAACAACTCATGCTCCATAGGTGTTCAGTGAACAGTCAGCAAGGAGCAATATAGTTGGATGGAAACAATTTCACTTTGAAAATTTTCCTACCTCAGCTCAATGGTCCATATCCAGCTTAGCTACTGGTTATAGACTAAAATGTTTATATAAAATTCACCTATCCACAGAGAAGGATACAAGGGCAGGGAGTGGAAGCTTTCTTTAACTGGCAGTATTTAGAATGAAAATAGTCAATTTTAGGGGCACCCGGGTGGCTCAGTTGGTTAAGCTCAGATTGTGATCTCATCGTTCATGGGTTTGAGCCCCATCTGCTGACAGCTCAGAGCCTGGAGCCTTCTTTGGATTCTGTGTCGCCTTTTCTCTGTGCCCTTCCCTGTTCATGTTCTGTCTCTGTCTGTCTGTCTGTCCGTATGTCTCTCTCTCTCTCAGAAATAAACAAACATTAAAAATATATAAAAATAGTCAATTTTATCAAAGTCAAAGTAGCATAATGGCTAGGAGCTGAACTTTGCAATTATCCATAGCTGGGTTGCTGTCTGTTCAGCCTCCTTACCTGTCAAATAAGCATAACATTTACCTCATACTGTTATCAAATTTTGGATGAGATGATATATAAAATGATTGCCCTAATACCTTGTATAATGTAATACTTAATAAATGCAGCTATTATTATCATAGAATCAACTTTCTCAATCTGCTACTGAGGCATGGGTTATCCCTAACATGCCTCATTAATATCTCTAGTGCCACCGTATAATTCCTTGTAGGCAGGGGAGTAAGAGGGATTGAAATAATAGGTGCCATCCTGAACAACATAAGATGACAGTTCCTGGTCTTGGGGGGTAAGACTACTCTGTGTATGGGGTGGGATGGGAGTGGGAGAGTTCCATACAAACCTTGAAGAAAAGATTTATGTACCTAATAATGTTGTTACATATGGTTAATGCAATCTAATTCTGCTCATTTGTTCTAATTATACAATTAAGTTTAATTACCCAGATCATACGAATGCATTTGTATTATTAGAAAATAACTTTTAAAGAGACACTGTAATATATTTACCGAAAGCCCAGCTTTGTTCAGAATCAATAAGACAGTCCTAGAAAATTCTCTTACTGGGCACCTGGGTGGCTCAGTCAGTTGAGTGTCTAACTCTTGGTCTCAGCTTAGGTCTTGATCTCAGGGTTATGAGTTCAAGCCCCGTGGTAGACTCTGTGCTGGGCATGAAGCCTACTTAAAAAAACAAAAACATTCTCTTATCGTGCCCCGTGTATGACTAGGCTCAGTTACAATCTTTAATTATTCTGCTGCAGCCTGCTATTGCAAGCCACTGACCTTCATGCTTTGTTTGGTTGTCTCTTAAAAAATTTTTTAACGTTTATTTATTATTGAAAGAGAGACGCAAAGCATGAGCAGGGGAGGGGCAGAGAGAGGGGGAGACACAGAATGTGAAGCAAGCTCCGGGCTCTGAGCTGTCAGCACAGAGCCCGATGTAGGGCTTGAACCCACAAACTGAGAGATCATGACGTGAGCTGAAGTCAGATGCTTAACTGACTGAGCCACCCAGGTGCCCCTGTTTTGTTGTCCTTTAAATGTTTTCATCCCCGGACAGTGAGACAGAAGTCCTTCCACTTCTCAAATGAGCTTGTTCTCACAGTTGCGTTGGGAACCACTGAGAAACACTCCTAGCATCATCCCGAGGCCTCGTGTTATCCAGACAATGCTCTCAGCCCTTCAGGTACAGGAAAGTCTTGTGAGTGCTTTCAGTGTATTTTGGGCGACTTGTTGAAACACAGCAGCTGTGAGGCCCCAAATTAATGTTAGCTCGTTCCCAGTGTAGCCACGTGTTCTGAAACAATAGAAAGCATAGGAACAATAGATTGGAGATGCTCATCATCCTTACGGTCTTTCTCATTGAATTTTTTAAACCCTGCACCATGCAGCCTATCCCTAGTAATGCTTTTATAAATCGTGTGTAGTACCATAGGCAGAATAGGAATCGTATCTCTTTGTTCACACGTGGAAGAAAACGTAATTCCTCCATGAAGAGTGTTCCCAGCAGATTTCCTGGTTCTGTTCTTATAATCTCTGACACATGATGTGGGTCAACTAATTTATAGTCTGATAAGCAGAACAGAATCACCTACAGCCCAACTTTTAGAGAGCTCAGCATGTATCAAGGGATATGAACAGACTATTCAAGACCGTGTTCTCCAGAAGGCATCGACACCCTCCATCCCGAATCCTGTGAGCTACAGCTCTTCAGACTGATTCCTCCGTTAACTTAGCTCATCCTCTTCACACACCATTTCACATCTTATCCTTTCAATCTATTGTAGGGCTTCATCCAATGGGACTATAAAAACCTTTTTCTGTTACCTTTGCTCTCTCACTATTGAGAAAGCGTGCAGTGGTCTATTTTGTGCCTAAATTATACATGTAAGAAGACAGACTGAATCCAGTTTTCAAAGTCTAAAGCTTTCTCACTGGCTAAGGCCAGTCAATACCTTGACTTTCTTGTTTTTTTTTTAACAAGAGGGCAAGGCTGTCTTCTCTCTGCCTTCCTCCTGTGAATGCCCTGAGAATTGCTGAAGCCAGAGAGAAAGATGCTACTGGAACATTTGCAGCATATGACCATTCATGGACAAGGACATGGGTTCCTGAGGTGTTGGTTATAGTGTCCTTTAAGTCACACTTGCTGCTCCCACTGTCTTTCTCTTCACCTTCATTCATTCTGTGTCTCATCCTTCCACAAGATTGTAGGAGTTGTGGTTAAAGTCAGAGGCAGGGAAAAAATTAGGTATAGCCATGGGGCACCTTGAGGGGCTCAGTTGGTTAACCCTCTAACTTTGGCTCAGGTCATGATCTCACGGTTTCTAAGCTCAAGCCCCGCATTGGGCTCCCTGCTGTCATCATGGAGCTCATGGGATCCTCTGTCTCTGTCTCTCTCTCTCTCTCTCTCTCTCTCAAAAATAAACATTAAAAAATATTTATTAAAAAAATTATGTATAGTCAGAATTGTCCTTGAAAATCCCTTTAGGAAAGCACCACATTTCTCTATGTCCAACATATCAACTTTTCATTCCACCATTGTGGTAAACAATTGTTGATTCTTGGTTGAGCACCATTCTTGCATTTATGGACTATGTCTTTAAAAAAATAATACCTTGAAGGGCGCTTGGGTGGTTCAATCGGTTAAGCATCTGACTCTTGATTTCGGTGGGAGTCATGATCTCACAATTCATTAGTTTGGCCCGAGTCTGTCCCCATGCTGATAGTGCAGAGCCTGCTTGGATTCTCTCCCTCTCTGCCCCTCCCCTGCTTGCACTCTCTCTCTCCCTCTCTCAAAAATAAATAAACTTGGGGCGCCTGGCTGGCTCAGTCGGTTAAGCATCTGACTTCAACTCAGGTCATGATCTCACAGTTCATGGGTTCAAGCCCCGAATCGGGCTGTGCTGATAGCTCAGAGCCTGGAGCCTGCTTCAGATTCTGTGTCTTCCTCTCTGTCTCTGCCCCTTCCCCACTTGTGCTCTGTCTGTCTCTGTCTCAAAAATAAACATTTAAAAAATTAAATAAACTAAAAAAATAATGCCTTTAAACTCTAGAACACACAACATGGCAAGATGCTTACAGAATGGAAAGTAAAGGGAAATTGAGAAGGTCCAAATGAAGATAAATTCACAGCCCCTATCACATGCCCACTGACAGCTTGCCTCCCCTAACTGTAATGGAGGTCATTAATCAACCTGCACTCCTTAAATTCTCTCTCTCTCCCTCTTTTACATACACACTCTCTCCCTCCCTCACTCACTCACTCTCTCTCTCATACTACAGCTAATGAGTACATGGTGTACTTGGTAAATGTATAGAGAGAACCTAGGTCAGTCCTGAAGACAGAGGCAAGGGAATAAGTCAGTTTTAAGGCTTGAATAAGTCAGTAAAGTCCAATGGATCCCTGGAGTTGAGAGAAATGCTAATGGTGAATTTTTTAACTTCACTGGGTTTCTGGGGTTTTCCGTGTTCCAACCAACCTTCAATTCTGCACAGGAAGCCACCATGAGGAAAAGAAAATTAACAGAGCAACCTAGATTCAAGGTGCATGTCCCACTACCCAACCTACCAGAAGAAACTTTGGTTCCTATCAGGCATCAATCATTCTTTCCCCATATGGATTTTCTGCTAAATCCATACGTACTTTAAAAATTGTTTGGACACCTTAAAGAGTAGTAGGAAAACAGAAGAATTACCTGGTGTAGCCATCCACCCATAAGCTTTGTTTCTCTCCATTTGTATCAGCCCTGTGGCTAACCTAGATGTTTTTGAGAGAATTCCTCTCCGTAGGCATCTTAATGGAGGAGTGAAGTCTTTAACAAGAGTCTTTGTCAACATTCATATTGGTTGTAGGCCCTAACTTTTTCTAGGAGTTTTTCTAGAAGAGAGATTTCCTAGATAATGGGGGCACTACACTAACACTATATAGTATAGAATTTGCCAGCCAACCAAATCTGTCTCTGGGTTTCTGAATGTTCTGATTTATCCTATTTTTCTATATTCAAAACTGCCTTACAGGACAAGAAGAAAGCTGGTGACAACATTGCTGAGTAGCATAAACCAAACGGACCCATGTGTTTGCAGGGCTCTGTGCTCTAGCCTGACTGCCTGGTCGCTTCCAAAAGCAATTTCTGAAGCTTTAATTGTGGGTCCTCATAGCCTGGCCTGTTCACCACCCAAGACAATTCTTCCCACAATTTCCCAGATCTTCTTGTATGTAACTAAAATCAGGATGTCTCGTGAGTAGCCTTTTGGCTCCCTGCGAACAGATTCACACATCCCACTGCTGTCCCCACAGGCAGAGACTGCTTCCATACAATGCTCAGTCCATCTCGATCCTGCCTCCTATCTGAAAACCTTCCCAGCATTGCCTGGCCTGGCATTGCATGTCCCCTTTCTGGAATTTGCTGATGCTTTTTTTTTGGTACCATCAGTGTCCTGTTTAGTCCTGATATAAGGGCCACTCTCCCCAACCAGATTATAAAGTACCTGTGAACAAAATCAGATCATTTCTTCCTTTTGAAGCCCGTGGTGTCTAAAAGAGGCTATTGTAATCTCAGTTATTATCTGATTATGTCAGGATGCCCAGCCCATCTTCTATAACTTACCCTCCTGAAATATGTTAAATAGGACATTCTAATGCACTGAAATTCACACTTTATCGGTTGCTAGACGACCAGATTTCTGGTCATTTGTGACTTTGAACCAGTCACATAACCTTTTGGAGCTTCATTTCTGTGTATACAAAATGAATATATTATGTAACTCTCTACTTGCCAGATTCAAACGAGAAAGGGTAAGCAAAAGCAATTCATATCTAAAAATATTATTTAGATGTGTGGTTCTATTATCAAGCTGTTTGATCTTTCTATATGTCGTTGACATAAATGAAAAGCGTGAATAGAACATCTTGAACTTTCTGGAAGACATTCCATAAATTTTAGACTTTCTCATCGTTTTTCGGTGATTAATATTCTGTGATTACCTCCACAACTGCCCCCTTTTTTCTTCATAATTATTGTTGGTGTAATTGGAACTGTCTTTCTGAGCTGATTCCTTTCCAGTAACCAAGCTGTCACCACTATAATCTGATCTGAGGAAGGGGAGGGGTCATTGGCTTAGACTTCCGTGGTTTCAGGAAACTTTCTGTTTGTTCACAAAACAAACACAGAAGTACAAAGGAAATTTCAAAACTCTGGGAACGAAGCCTGTAGGCAACATTTTATTGACAGGGCTAATTCTGGCACAATTAAAAAAAGAGTTTAATTAAGTCAGAGATAGAGCATTTTCCCCTCAGTGTTATCCCTGCCCTCTTTCCCTTCCTCCACAGGCAGGGGCTTGCTGCCTCCAGCCATCCAAAGGGTAGAGAGATACACAGGTAGACACCCCAGGAAGGAGAATGGATAGAATGCTTTGGAAAGTGTGCCCCCAGCCTCGTCATTAGCTAGCATGCTGGCAAACTATGTTTTGGGGGGATTCTTCAATGTTTTTTTTTAAATCTGAGATACCTCTTTATGACCAGCTTCTTCCCTGGAAGCCACAACATGTCGCTCTCCCATCTGAATCCAAAAATTGCTAGAATTCTCTGAGTCCAAACTCTATTTCAGATGACTTCATCACCTCCGTCACGGGTACTTATTTCAGTTCACTTGACATGGTACTATCCATGACTAAATAGCTTTTTCACTTTTGGCTCTTACCGTTCTTCTAGACTCCAATATCAAAAGAATTCTGCTGCCTCTGGGGAAGAAGGCACATGGCTATATAAAATGCCCTCTGGAGAGCAAACCCAAGCACTTTGTTCTGTACCTTGTTTTTACTACTGTAACTTTACCCCTTCATTTACTAGACAAGGAAGATCTATTCTGTCTTTCCCATATTCCGTAACTTATAGAGCAGAAAAATAAGGTGATCCATATATATGCTGCAAGAGTGTGGACAGCTGGTAGGCCCAATTCTGCAGCCACTTATATTTAAGGACATAAACTGCTTTGGAAAGTATCTGACTGTGCAAAGAGGGACATGTGACCAAAAGATGCAGATCTCCCAGCTATCCTGTGAGCTGACCATTCGTCTGTATCAGATCCTGCTATTTGCTGGCAGTTATAAGACGCAGTCAGCTACACAACTGGATAGTAAATGAAGCATGTAGGTTTACATTACCGCTCGGAAAAAAGGGAGAAAACAGAGGAAAGAGAGGGAAATGTCTGTCATAGAAAACTAAGTATTTCAACCAAAATGAAAATAAACAAATAGAAAGACTAGCGTTGGGAGCGCCTGGAGGCTCACTAGGTTAAGCGACTGACTCTTGATTTCAGCTCAGGTCCGTAATCTCACGGTTTGTGAGATTGAGCCCCGCATCGGCACAGAGCCCACTGATTCTCTCTCTCTCCCTCTCTCTCTCTGCCCCTCCCATACTTGTACTCTCTCTCAAAATAAATAAACTTTTTTTAAAAAAGACTAACGTTGTTATAGGAAAGGAGATGTAGAAAGTTGGTTATTCATTGTGAAGAAATTTAGTAAGCACTCAGATGATATTCCTTTCTCTAGATCTACGAAGAAGTTGGTGTTGAAAAAGCAATATTATCAAGGATAGTAATATATCAGGATGAAAATCAATAGCAGCCACAAAAACGGTCATAAATTTTTCAAAATAATGATTGGAACTCACACTTACAGAATTATAACTGTCACCAGAGTGGCCAAGAACCAACTAGGTGGCCCTGCATCTTCACTGACTGGACAGGAGTGGAGTTAGGCTTGTTTTGGTTTTTTAACACATTGTCTCCAACGAAGTGGCCTTGTCCCTACCTGTGAAAGATGACAGAGCTGCGAACTTTTCTTTTTTAAATGTTGATTTATTTATTTTGAGGGAGGGAGAGAGAGAATCCCACACAGGCTCCACACTGTCAGGGCAGAGCCCATTATGGGGCTCGATCTCACAACCATGGGATCATGACGTGAGCTAAAAATCCAGTTGGACATTCAACTGAATGAGCCACCCAGGTGCCCCTACAGAGCTACCAACTTGAATATGATAGAAATCTGACCTCATAAAAGCATTTGATTCTCCTAAACTGTTTTATGTTATCTCCTTTAGGAGAATGTGAAATCCAAAGAAACTGGTGGTGGAGAGAGTGCTGATTTATAGGCTTTTAGATCCATTAATATAAAATCAAAATTAGCCTAAGGCATTAGAAGTCAATGTGGGGTCTAAGATGTCTGGCACAGTTGGGAAGGAACCATAAAGGGACCGATTCTGTTTTGTGAGTTGGGTGTTGTCCACACAGGTGCTCCCACATTGTGAATTCACTGAACTCACACGTGTGGTATGCATACTTTTCTCTATATACTGCAAAAATAGAATACACGTATTTCAGTAAAGCATTTATTTTAAAAAGCCTTTGCATTCTCTCGCCAGATCCACTCTAAATAGCCAACAGACTTGGGGGAGGTCAATTGAACCCTGGTTTCTTCTGCAAAATGAGAAGGTGGCCCAGATGATCCCAGCCCTGAAGCTTCTCAGTGCCGTCATCATTGGCACATGATGAATGCATAGCATTGATATTCTGGCTATTAGTGACTTGAATAATAATCAGAACATGAGCAAAGTTTCCATAGGCCTTCCCAGAAAAGGCAGTGAACTGAAAGGCTCTGTAAATTTGCTGTGTGGGGAATGATGTAGAATAATTGGAACTGTAGGACTCATGTCAATAGCAAAGAAGTAGAACTAGGATGGCTGTCCGTGTGGGCCCCTATTTTAAAAGCAGATGTTCATCACACAGCTAGTGATGTGTGTGGTCACATCAAATTCAAGAGCCAATGTTTCTGTAATAGTTTCTTCTCCATAGTAGCTGCTGGAAATTATGATTCTGCTAAAATATGCTCCGAGAACGTCCAACCAATCCTGCAGTTCGGTGTGCCAAGCCATTCCTTTCCTTCCTTATTTAATATAAAGTGAATTTAAAGATGATCTGTACAGTGGTTGATTGGCAGCTGGGGAGAGTCAGCATCTCTGCCATCAGTTGCCAATCACATCATATGTTAGACGAGGAAAGTCCAGGGCCTAGGCCAGAGGGCATTTGCTGGACTGATAGGAGAAATTACTGTGACTTCCATTTGATGAGAAAATAGCTATACCTAAATTCCTGTGGGCTTTTCCTACAATTTGAGTTTCTTGGAAGGCAAAATATATTCAGCAGAACAGAGAAGGGAAAAATAAATGACTTTGATAGTCCACTGCACAATCAAACTAGGTAGTCAGCACCTGGATAATAGAGCCACGGGGAAATTCCTAAAATCTTATGATCCTTTTCTAAAGTCTTTAATGTCCATTAGAGACTGATCACCTGATTCTACAAAGCCACCTGCCTTCATTCCCCTGAAAACCATTCTGGAAAACCAGGCCAGACATGCTCTCTGATGGCCATTCCTCTTCTGAAGCCCAAGAATAATCCTTTGGTACAAACATAGAAGCGTATTATTTAGTCTTCCAGGAAACATGAAGGGAACCAATGAAATGAAGGAAATGCAAATCATGAGCTGTCACATAAGATCCTAATTACCATAATTTGACCCGCCTCCTTCCCCCTGCCGGAAAGTCAGCCTTCTGGATGAGAGGGAGCCAAACCAGCTAGATAACAGCCTTCTGTTCTCTCTCCCCAACCCTCCCCTGCTTGCTTTCTTCCTCTCTTCCTTAAATGATGTTCATTAAGACAGCAATTCTTCTAACAGTTTGTAAGCCTCAATTGTATTCGTGAAAGCTTTGCATGACTTGATAAAATGAGTTAAAGAAAAGG
Source organism: Acinonyx jubatus (assembly GCF_027475565.1). NCBI lineage: Eukaryota > Metazoa > Chordata > Mammalia > Carnivora > Felidae > Acinonyx > Acinonyx jubatus. The sequence continues at coordinate 87,961,306 of NC_069383.1, forward strand.
AATAGGAGTTGCAGTGGCGGGGGCGGGGGGACGGGAGTGGTAAGCAGATACATGCTGTCTCTTTATTCCCCAAAGCAACTGTCAGTCTCAGAATATTTTCCTAGAACCTGCCAGAAATCTCTCTGGACTCATCCCTGTTCAATACAAGGGCAGTAAATTTAAAAGGTCCAGGTCTTCCTTAGTATGGTTTTAGAAAGTATTAATAATTCAGAAAAGGGCCAATTCAGATCCTGCGTGTCTACTCACATCAGTAACACCATGCCTCCCACCCCCACACAGCTCCTAAAATATTCCTGTTTCTTAGATTGCTCGCAGCGTTGCTTTGTCCCTGACTTCTAAATTATTTGAGGTAAGTCAACGTGGCGTCGCTACTTATATTTATGGTAGTAAATGAGCCAGGCTGGGAGACATGCAAAAGATGTTAACTTCATGCCTATTAGAATTCACCTAAAACATGCCCATTAAAATCTGGATCTAAAAAGCACACCCCTGCCCACATTGGTGCTGAGCTTTCTGCTTTTTGCTGTGACAAGTGCTGCGGAACTGGGCCTACTGTCACCCTTCAGTTCATGTATGGGATGTGATGGCATGTTTCAATGACAGCTTTAAATCCACTTGCCGAGGCTTCAATAGTGCGGCCCCAATTTAGGACTCAAGCAAGCCCATTATTAAATCACAAAGCACACAGCTCTGTGATACTATGTGCCCCTGACAGAGTGGAGGGACAATTCCACTGACCTTTTGTATTTTATAGCATTTGACCACATGGGCTGCTGTAGTTTCAACCAGTGTAGAGGTAAGATATAATTTAATAAAACAACTCACATGCTTTAAAGGAGCAAAAATGTCTTGGAGAAGCTGGCCCCCTTCTTAGTATTGGTGTGGGGGCTGCTCATCAAGGAAGGCCAGGAATACTCCAAGCCATTGGAGATAGTAAAAGATCAGCAGGCCATGTGGGAAGGTCATGAAGTCAGTAAGCAAAGGGAGGAATTCATATGATATTGGGAGTTAGAGGCAAATCTGTATTCTATATTCAGGTGAATTGTGACAAGAGGGAGAAGCAGCTAGTCGAGTGAGAATAAGGAGGCCAAGCTGGAGTCAGGGACTACAAATCAGCAGGAAGGACATGGTGGGAAACATAGATAAGCAGATAGATCACTTTGGGTGCTTCGGCAGCGAGTACCAGAAACTTCAACTCAAGGTGGCTTAAACAATAAGGGCATTTTTTGGCAAGGATAACTGGAAGTCCAAAGGTAGGAGAAGCTTCAGGTTTGACTGACCACCCTCCCCCCCCACCCTGCCCTGGCCATTTCTTTCATCAAGGACTGAGCTTTTTTCCATCTCTCAGCTCAAATGACAACCATGGTGGGTTACCCAATGGCTGCAAGTAGCATTTGGGCTTACATGCTTTCCTCCTCACATCCAGGGAAAGCGAAGGAGTGAGTCTTAGAAGCTGTCCTTGAAGAATGAGAAGAAACCTTCCCCAAAGCCCCTGCAAACCTCTCATAACCTCTCATTGGCCTGAATTATGTCTTATCTCCCTTCCTGAACCATTTACAACCAGGTTAAGATTGTTTTGATTGGCAAAAGTCCATTCCGGGAACAAGAAAATAGGGTCAGTTTTGCCTAACTTAATGGGTATCATGGAGGAGAGATAGATAGCTAATCAAAGTCAGCTTCTTCCTGAGAAAGAGAAAAAGGATGTGCACACTGTGTGAATAGCTATAATAATCATTCATGCCATTCACCAAGTATTTCTGGCTTCCCACCTTCCTGGCACATGATGGGATCTTACTTCCCTGAGACCATGAGACTCGTTTCAGTCAGCAGGTAGTGAGCAGAAGTGACACGTGTCACTGCCCAGCCAGACACTTTAATGGCCAACGTGAGGCCTCCAGACCCGTCTTTAATTCTGCTTGGGAGACCCGTGATTGCTCAGGATGGCATTGTTGCTTCAGTATATATCCCAAACGAGGAGACCTGAAGTAGAGCCCCACAGAGCAGAACCCATGATGGAGATGAACAAGAAGTAAACCTTTGTTGGTAAAACCCACCAAGATTTTTTTTTTTTTACCCCAGTGTATCTTAGTCTATCCTTGATGCCATGAACGGCACACACAGCAACAGCTGAGGTTAGTGTTACAGGATGTTTTACCTCAGTACTTGGAGTTCTTTGTCTCGCCGCTTTGAAGAATGAAGAGGTGGACACGAAATGAGCGGCAAGCAAAAGTTTATTAGAGTATAAGATCAGAAAGGAGGAATAGTAGGAAAGCTCTCTTTAGAGAGAAGGGACATTCGAGAGTGAATGCCGGCAGCTATAGGCAAGGGTCCTTGTTTTATAAGGTTCTGGCCGCCCCCCCCTTCCTTGCCCTCCCTCCTTGTTTCTTCTCAGGTTCTACCCTTATTAGCTGGATAGCTCTAGGTGCTGGGTTGTCCATTCCTCACTGGCTCACTTCCATTGTATGAGGGGTGGTATATGACCATACCATTCTTTGTGGATCAGAGGTTGTATGGTCTACTACTTACTTTTAGTTAGGTCTTTTGTCAAATTCCTGAGGGAAACCTGAGGGGGAGTAGGTGGTATCTGTTATATTCTTAAGAGGGACCTTACACTCGAGAGGGTTTCCTATCGTCAGACCTTCCCAGCATTATTCCAAAATATGTCTTTCCCCACCCAGGGACCTCAGGTCCTAATCCTTTCTCTCTCTGCCTATTTTATCCTATATTTTTCCTATCATCTTAGCACTTGACATCTTGTCCTAGGTAGGGAGGCCAGGTAAGGTGGCCCGCAGTCACCTCACACAGGACCCCAGTCACATATCAGGTAGAGGTGGCCTGGTCAGAAGGAGCAAGTATATACTCAAGCCAGAAAAAAGAAAAGTTTTCCTGAGAATCCCCTCCTATCCACAGAGCTGCCACTATGGTTCTTGTCCTCAAGAGAAAAGAAAAAAATTATTCCTAATTTGTCCTTTTAAAGAATCTAATGATCTTTAAAAAAAAAGAGTCTAATGATGTTAAGGGCAAAAATACATGCCTTGCATATAACAAATAAAAAGGAAACTACTTTCTATTGAATTTTTTTTATTTTTTTATGTTTATTTTTGAGAGATAAAGCACGTGAGGGGGGAGGGGGCAGAGAGGGAGACAGGATCCAAAGCAGGCTCCGTGCTGATAGCAGAGAGCCCAATGCGGGGCTTGAACTGATGAACTGTGAGATCATGACCTGAGCCGAAGTCAGATGCTCAACCAACTGAGCCACCCAGGTGCCTCTACTGAATTTTTAAAATTAATTAGTCCATAATTTGGAAAAAAGAGTTACCCAGATCAAGGAAATCTGAATTCTTGTAAACAATTATTTAAGATAAGAACTGTATTTATGGAAAAAATAACCTACAAAGGAAATAAAAATGTTAAGTCTCACACTCATTGAAATAAATTTTAGTTTTTGAAATGCATTTGAAATATGAAGGTTATCACTAATTGGTATGTATCTATAACTACACATAGGCAATGTTTATTGCTCTGATGTATAGTCTTCCAAAACATTATAGTTCAGTACAATTTCATTTTACAATTGGCTTTTTTATTCAGATATGATTGACATAATATTATGTAAATTTAAGGTATACAGTGTGTTGATTTGATACATTTCTCTATTGTAACATGACCACCACTGTAGTGTTAGTGAATATTTCTATCATGCCATATAATTATCATTTCATTTTTGTGGTAGGAACATTTGAGATCTAGTCTCTTGGCAATATAATATTATTGTCTATAATCACATGCTGTGCCTTATATCTCCAGGACTATGTACTGGTTGTAAATGTATACCCTTAAAATCTCCCCAATTCCCCCATCTACCCAGTCCCTGCTAACCATCTTTCTACTCTTAACTGCCTTTTTTCTACAATGACAGCATTTTCTAAAGTATAAACAAGTAGCCATAATATAAATTATCCTAGAACCAAGAATGATCAGTGCTGCTAAGTCTCTGAATATTTTGTGAGTTTTTACAGCCCAGTTCTCAAATGAAAATGAAACAGAAAAAGTCTCATTTTTTTTAGTGATTAATAGTTAAAATACCTCTCCCGTATATTCACCCATATTTTCTTTCTCAAAAAATCTTTAAAAGCCAACTTCTGTCTTTGCTACTGCTTTTGGGGGATTGGCTCTGACCTGGGTATATGGTAAAAATTTTCTAACGACCTCCACAAAAACACACTGTAGGGAATTCCTTGGTAGAATCTGAAAATGATTTGGAGGAAGTTGTGTTTTTTTTTTTTTCCTCCCTGAGAGTAACATTGAAGATTCAGTAGGGTTTTTCCCCTGTAGATAATTTTTATTACTGCATTCAAAAACATCCTGTGTGGTTGTCGAGAGTTTGCAGAGCAGAATGCCGGGTAATTTTGATTAGGTCATAATCTTCAAAATAGGTTACAATTGCCTAGTGACAGGATGCTCGTTTCTCAATTTTTTTTTTTGCCCCTGTTTTAAAATGCAGTCATAATTCCCTGTGTGAGAGCTATTTTTACTATCCTCCTTTCAGAGATGAAAACACAAAGGCACAGAAATTGTTCTCAGGTTGTGTGCTGGCTTTTGCCAGGGCACTGGTCCAGGAACCAGAAGGTCTGGGCTCTGGGCTTGGGTCCTGGCTGGCTCACGGTCAAGCCAGCAAAGTCTGGATGGGAGTGAGCCTCAGACACTTACTGACGGCAAAGGTGTGCGGCACATTTACATTTGGGTAGCCATGCCAGCCTCACCTGGAGAAGAGACTCCCTTTCCTCTGATAAATGACCCTTCCAGGTCTGGCTGCTCCCCATGGACTGGTGAAGTGCAAGCACTGCCCATGCCCCACCCAGTGCAGAGAAGAAAACATGCCAAAGCCCCCAGGCCCTGGCCTCCCTCTTCCATGGCACAGTGGGGGAGGAGTGGGCTCTTCTAGGACTGCCCTTGGCACTGATGATCTGGGCATTTAGACCCCACCGCCCCACCCCAGGAGCTGCAAGCAGACCCTCTGACAAAAGAGCCTGCTGTGCAAGGGAGGCGTGGGCATCTCTCCTAATGATTTCCCTCACGCTGTCCTTCCCACACACTCTGCCCTGAAGCACCTCGCTCTCCTTTTGCTTTTACCTTGATTAACGCCCCTCATGAGTTTGCCTTCCCACGACTCACCCCGCAGCTGCTGCCCCGGCATGCATGCGCTGTCTTGATCTTCCGGAGTTGTTTTCTATCTTCTTTCTTGGCAATCGCGTTGGCATCCTTCTTCCTCCTGACCCAAAGCCAGTAGGGGCCGGAGTCTCCTGTTCTGCTCTTCAGGTGACCTTCCTTCTTGCCAGACTCCAGCTCTAACTTTTGTCCTTTATTGCTGTTCCCTTTGAAAACCTACCTCATTGATAATTGAGCTTACGTTTCAGCTTGCCTAATATACTTCTCTTTATTTGAAAGGCAAAAAGGCAAAATGGACTTTAAGTATGACTGTTGAAGGGAGTTTCTGTGAGCTTCCCAAGAGGCCTCAAGGTCTCTGGGATTTGTATGTGTGATGGGCTCAGGCTTCATTCCCTCCTCCTGCCTATCCAACCACTCCTTGCCAAGGTCCTTCCAGGCTCCTCATCCTCAAGCCTCTCCTACCCTCCCTCTCTTTCTTCTGCCTTCCTTAACTTCATCTATTCCTATTGTTTGTAATGTTTGTTTATTTTTGAGAGAGAGAGCACAAGCGATGGTGGGGAAGGGAGGAGGAAGGAAGAGGGGGAGGGGAGAGGGGCAGAGAGAAAGGGGGACAGAGGATCGGGGCTCGAACTCATGAACTGGGAAATCATCACCTGAAGTCGAAGTGGGACACTTAACCGACTGAGCCACCCAGGCGCCCCTCCACTCCTTCCCTTTTAACCACTCTTAACCAGCAACACTGACCACAGCTAGTGTTTTTATTTTTCATTGTGAAATAATTTTTTTCTGATGATAATATGGTCTCTTCTCATCTGAGAAATACATTCTCTTTTGTTAGAATGATATCGAGCCTATGACTTGCAAAGTAATAACCCTGGCATTATTGGGTTCACAGAAGAATGTAAGCTCTGTGAGGGCAAGGATTTTTGTTGTTTAACTGCTTTATCTGGAGCCTAGGAACAGGTCCTGACATGTAGCAGGCATTCAATTCCTGTTTTTTGAATGATTGAGTGAATAAGTAAATACAATATATCCTTCTTTCTGGGGCTCCTTTTTCTTACAAAGGACCCCCGCATTGGCCACAACCATTCTTGTCTCCAAACCCTATTTCCAACTGCCAAATGCAGGATGCCTTAGAACAACACAGACACCTCAAATTCACCCTGTCTATAATGAACAAATTGTCCCTTTATCTCCCCACACCTTTGCCCCGCCGCTATCATCAGCCTACCCACCCAAACACCTCTTGGAATACTCCTCAATGATCAAGTTCCTTTCCTTGCTAACCAGGGAGACCGCATGGGAAGGAGGAGCTGGGGCAAGGGGTAAGTGTTGAGATGATAGAGTTTCTATACACAGCCCCAACTCTGTTACCAAAACCAGGGAGTAGACAGGAAGCAAGAGTGTAATAGAAGCTCCAGATAGGTTCTGAAGGACCCAGAGCAGACAAAACCCTGGCTTAGCTTCCCTTTATGAGACTACCAGCCTCACACAGAAATCCACATAATCCAGCACCTGAGCCACAGGTTAGAAAAAACTGAGGGAGGTGACCAGGCAGATGAGCCTAAAAAGGTCTCTGGTTTCCCAAGAGCTGCTCCAGGGGCCTCGGAAGTTCCTGCTAGTCCCAGAGGGGACCAGAGAGGTTCTGAAAAAAACAGCGTCCAGGCAGAGCCTTGGGATCTGGACAAAGAGGCCACAAGAGTGTGAGGACTTGGAATTGGAAGGATATAGCTGAAATAGTGAATGCAAGCAGCTGGTGACCCAGTCGCCAAACATGACTGGGTACACTGCAAGAACACCAGTACAAAGCACCCAGGCCCCAGGACCAGTGCAGCCCAGCTAGGGCCCTCACAACGGGGACCAGCCCAGACCCAGTAAGGCCTCTCCCATCACCATGAGAACAGATCGGCTTTCCTCTACAGAAGGGTTTCAACTTACGATGGTGTGGCTTACCGTGTTTTGGCTTTACAATGATGCGAGAGTGATATTCATTCAGGAGAAACTGTACTTCAAATTTTGATCTTTTCCCAAGGCTTGTGACATGTGGGACAATCCTCTCTCCTGCTGCTAGGTGGGGCAGCGAACTGTAGCTCCCAGTCAGCCATGGGACCACGAGGATGAATAACCGGTACACTTACATAACCCTTCTGTTTTTCACTTTCAGTGCAATATTCAGTAAATTACACGGGATATTCAACAGTTTATTATAAAATAGGCTGTGTTAGATGATTAGGCCCAACTGTAGGCTAATGTAAGTGTTCTGAGCATGTGTCAGTTTGGCTAAGCTGAGCTGTGATGTTTGGTAGGTTAGGTGTGTTAAATGTACTTTCAACTTCTCATGTTTTCTACTTAAAATGCATTTATCAGGGCGTAACCCCACTGTAAGTCAAGGACAATCTGTAGACTCATAAAACAAGAGGTTAGAGAGCAGGGTACAGAGGAAAGACCCTGAAAGTCTGCGTCTAACCAGAAGAGGTAGAGTTAGCCTGACAGGATGTATGGAAGAGTGGAATTTCTTTAGTTGGTACTAAGGTGTTTCTTTCACATGTATTTTTTTCTCCCTTACCATTGGCTGAGAGCTATCAAAAATGAACAACTGATTATAGACAATTTAAAAAGCTGTGACTTTTTTTTTGAAATTTGAGTTGTAGTAGTACATTTTTGACACTGCTATACAAAAATCATCACTATTAATCTCACCCCCAGTCCGGCCCTTTGCCACCATCTAGAAGTAGACTAGAACGTGCAGACTACAGTTGGCCCTCAAACAACATGGGTTTGAACTGTGCGGGTCCACTTATACACGCATTTTTTCCCCAAAATACAGTACTATAAATGTATTTTCTCTTCCTCATGATTTTCTTAATAACTTTTTTTAGTTTTATTGCAAGAATACAGTATATAATACATACAACATACAAAATATGCTAATCAAGTATTTATGTTATCAGTAAGGTTTCTTGTCAATAGGAGGCTATTAGTAGTTAAGTTTTAGGGGAGTCAAAATTTATACAGATTTTCTGCTCTGCAGGGGGTGAGCGCCCTAAACCCCTACGTTGCTCAAGCATCAGCTTATATCTCCAAAACCGTCTCACATGGATGTTCCATTCTTCCATCCCCAGTGTCAATGCTGAGATTCACTTTGGCCATCTCTTACCTAGATGGTGTGACAGAACTCTGTCTCCCCTCTTTCCAACCCATCCTCATTCACATGGCTCCCCAGCTTTCAAATCTATGATGGTGGCCCATGACTAATGGGTGATGTTCAAACTCCATGTTCAATCTTGTCCTAGAAGCCCCTTACTAATCTAGTCCTAGTCTAGCCTGCCCTACTACAGTACCCCCTCTTTCACACATTGTAAGTTCAAGCAACAACTATTTACCATTCCTAGAATAGACCAAGTGCTTTCCCTCCACTAATTTCTGCACTTGCTATTTCCCCCACTCAGGGTGACCTTTCTTTGTTTGTGGATCACATTCCTAAACTTACAGTTCCAAGGCCATGGCCATATGTGCCAACATCATTATTAGCCTTTATTACATTGTATCATGATCTTCAGTTTGCATATCTAACCCCACACTTGAATTAAACTCCTAAAGGTCAGGAACCATATGTGGATTAATCTTTATAGCCACACGTTTCTACCATGCTCACTCCTTCCACCCTACTTACCTTAACAGAGGGACAGCTGACCTAGTCACAAATCAGAACTCCTGCTCCCTCCCCTCATCCATAGTAGATCGACTTCCACACCAGCTTAAAGGACTGACAAATAGAAGGAATATTGGTTTCAGTTCCCACTTACCCCGTTGGCTAGATGTCTTTGTGCAGGGCACAAACTACCCATCTGTATGCAATAGCCCTACATGTAAGGTGTAATAAGAGCAAAATAAATCTTTGTTGATGAATGAACTTATCTAGAAAATAGCCCCTCTACCTTTGTCCTTTGTATGTTACATGAATTGTGTTTCTGTCATTTATATAGTTTCTATATCACACTATATCCAATAATCAAACATTCTTCAGCATGCCATTGATAAACTAATGTCAGGCTTACCCATAGAAACTTGTGCTATGATATTTGCACCATCATTGAAAAATTAATTATTTACCAACATTTTGTTACGTGCTCAGCACAGGTACTCAGTAAATGCTTATTAAATAAAACTGACATTAATATTTGAAACTGTATTGCAGTTCCTTTAATGGGTACAGTATAACCATTATCCCCATCTTGTCTCTGAAAAAAAGTGAACTGTATTCAGAGACTGGATTTTAGGTACCAATTAACTGCACCATAAAAATAACAGCAACCTGAACATTAGTGGGATATCGGTGGCTTATCAAACTATAGGTGTGTTTGTCTCTTACTAATGGCTCTAACACCCCACCAGTTGGTGTGTGGCCCCACACCCCACACAGCCTAGTCACAAATTCAATGTCCAAACTAACCTAGAGTCCAGGCAAAGCCAACCAAAAACTCTGGTGCAAGTTGAGGTAAAATGAAATGTTAACACATATCCCTTCATTTCTGGAGTAAGGATAGAGAAGGGAGTAAGAGAATTTTAGATCTACAAAGGCCACAGTGCATGTCACTAAAGACATTGTGCTATAACATACTTCGATTTTTTCAATAAGGTATATTAGCCATAAATCTGCTCTAGAAGACACTACAAATTCCTATGCAGGATATATAAGCATCTCGGAACTCTTATGATTCTCTAGGCTGCTAAAAATACCACAGAGACAAAGATGAAAGTAAAGTGATACCACCTCCTTTATCTCTAATCTTCTATACCTCACATTAAGACAATTCACTATGGGCTACATATTTTAGGTGAAGTATTTATCACTATAGGTAAAATAATTTGCCAACTCCAAATAAAACTGTGGAGGATTCAAAAGCTCCCTTCAAATAAGCTATGGAATGTTAATGACCCTAAAATGTGTCAAATGAATGTTCGTTTCTTCCTCTGTGTCAGTCAGGACCTTTTCAGTTACAAATCACAGAAAACTTGACCCAAACTGGATTTAGCACACTAGAAATAACTCACTTAAGGCACAGCTGACTCAAGGCGCATTCAGCAGTAACGTCAGGACTCATCTCTTGTTCTCCTTCCGCTATGTTACCTTCAGTCTTGGGCTTTATGTCATAGCAGATGGAGTAGCAACTCCAGGCCCTAGGTCCTCTCTAGCTTTAAATCATTCTGAAAAATAGGGCATATCTTTCCAGGATTCCCAAGAAAGTTTTGTTGTTTTTCATTGACTCTTGTTGGATCATATTTCCAAGTCTCAGCCAGTCACTATCACTCAGCATGTGACATTCTGACTGACCACACTTGAATGTGTCCACCTCTAGAGCTGAGAGTGCCAGAATTACTTTAGAAATGATGGAAAGAGCTTTCCCTCAAGGGAAAATCTAGATATAATTACCAGAGGAAAGGCAAATAGATAGAAAGGCGGGGGGTGGGGTGGGGGGGACAGATGTCTGCCATGCCTCTTTCTTCCCTGTGGTAGCCTCCCCCACTGATCCCCAACTTTTGGCTTTCTGCCCTTTTATAATGCCTTCTCCTTAAGTGTTGATGGGACCTATGCCTTGTTCCTAATCAATAGACTATGGAAATGGTGATGGAATGTCACTACCACGATTAAGGTGTAAGACTATGACTTCCATCTTACTAGTAGACTCTCTCTATGACCTTTGTGGCTTTGATGCTTTGATGAAGCAAGCGGCCATATTGAAGAGGCCCACATGGGACAAAACTGAAGATGGCTTCTGGATTAGAACTGAAGCCTTCAGTCCTATAGCCCTCAAAGTACTGTATTCTGACAACCACATGAGTTTGGAAGTGTATCCTTCCCCAGGCAGGCTTTCAGATGAGACTTCAGCTCTTGCCAACACTTTGATTGCAGTTTTGTGAGAGATACTGAGACAGAGGACACAGAAATTAGATAATAAATGTGTCCTATATTAAGCCACTACATTTGTGGTACTGTTGTTATGCAGCAATAAACAACTAATGCCTTCCTTTTTCTTCCCACGTGTCTTTCAGAATCTCTCCCAGATCTGCTTGCTCCTCCCATCCAGAATGCAATGCCAATCTTGAACAGTGGAAGCTTATATACCCTGGGAAAGGCCTAGTATTCTCTGCTTCCCTTTCACTCCTCTCTTTTTTTTTCTAATTTTTAAATTTTATTTAAATCCAAGTTAGTTAACATATAGTGAAATAATGATTTCAGGAGTAGAATTTAGTGATTCATCACTTGCCTATAACACCCAGTGCTCATCCCAACAAGTGCCCTCCTTAATGCTCATCACGCATTTAGCCCACCTCCCACCCAACATGCTTCCAGCAACCCTCAGTTCTCTGTATTTAAGAGTCTCCCATGCACTCTCCTCTTTCAACTGGGCCTTCACCTCATTTTTAGGTTCAGAGAAAGCATCTGAGCCAATTTTCACAGATTCCTCAGGTTTTAACCCAAAGGAAAGGACTTTTAGTGATATTTTTCACTGATAATATCTGGGTCTCTTCAGGCATCCCTTAAGTTCTTCTGTACAGAAGTCAGCTCCACACATAAGTGCAGAGCTGAAGGGTCAGGAAGCATTTTGGACCCCAAAATAACTCCTCCTTGAGAGAGAGAGATGACTCAAAATGTCATTCTCGCTAATGGCAAGTCATGACTGCCTGTGATGATGTGAACAATTGTCACCTGTTACTGTCTTTGAAGTCCTCTCCTATCTGGAGTCACCATGAATGGCCAGAGTTGACCTACGTGGCCTCGCCCCAGCCTTCTTTCTGTCTTCAGTTCCTTCCTCTTCTTCTCTGTAACGCTTTTCAGGATGCACAGCTGCAGCCTCACAGAGCCCAGACCGCAGTTGCACTGAAGGAGGATTCACAGTGCTGCACAAAAGCTTCCGGCCACCAAAGCACAAAGCCTTTCCTTCAGTCGGGGTCCAGGGTCTCTCAGTTCTTCAGAGAACCATAATCTTCCATGGAGAGTCATATTTCCTCTTCCCTATGGGGCCTTTGAGACTGACCCCAAGTCCCCTTTCTGCTCACACCCGTCTCCTCTTTGCCCAATCCGTACTTTTTAGACTGGATCCCTTACCCTTCAGGGACCAGGTTGACCCTAGCCACATTGCTTCATCTGAAAGCTGAGCTTTATTCTTCTGTGGACTCTGATTCTGCAACTCCGTATAGTATTTGAATCTCCTTGCAGAGTAACCCATGCAGAATACATTTCATGATTAAGCACTAAAGAGGCAACAGGTGGCGCATTTGCGGGTAATTAAAGCTGCCATAGGCTATGTTATAAAGCATGAGACCGACAGTGCAGGAATTACAGCAATCCTGGGTGAAGAAACTGTTCTGCCTATCATGTGGCTGTTGCTACATGCGAGCTTTCAGACAAAGAACAGAATCGGGGGAAGCTCACTACTTTTTTTCTAATTAATGTTTGGGCCATTTTGCTAATAACCGCTTGAAGATGCTAGGCATTTGTTTCACTCGGCATTTTTTCCTAGAGTTCTGCTGCCATATGTTACAAAGCATAATGATTCACTCATACTTAAGTTTCAGTTTGTACAGGACCGAGCTATTCATAGACTGTTTAGAGACACGTTACATCTTTTGAATTATTAATTCAAGATAAAACCCATTCTGGTAGGGGGAATTTTTCTGCCACCGTTTATCCCAAGAATCCACAAACGGCTCTTGACCTCTGAAGTTTTTCCTAAACCAATAAAGGGATTGCGTGGATCCCAAAGTTGTTTTTGATAAAAATACACATTCTGGATTCAGGGAACCAAAGTATCAAAAATTTCTTTCCAGTACTGGTTCGTGTTCTCTCCGTGACTGTGAACATTTTCTCTGGAGTGTGTACTAAAACAAAGAACACTTAGGATCTTTTTTGGATGTTTGTTGTATTCTTTGATCTGAACATCATCTGAATGTTTTCAACATGAAAAACAAACCAAAATGATTAAATTCTCTTGACACCTTCTAGAATGAAAAATTAATTATTTGTTACTGCAAGGGGTCCTTTTGCCTTCATTCAGTTGCAAACGAAATATTTATCAAGCCCCTGTAGGTCTGGGCCCTGGAATGAGGAAAGGGTCCCCAACACACTCGTGCCACAGGCCATGCCCGAGATCAACTATCTGCCCTCACCCTCATAACTGCCAAAGCCAGTGGCCTCATTTTATTCGCAATGCCTCTCAGGCATAAAACACTACCTTTGCAAGTTCTCTTCTTTTCTCAGTCCTCTCCTCCTTCTACATGTTCTTCCTAATAACTTCATTTATTTCTGTGACCACGTTGTAAGGTGAACTGTGTCCCCCCCTGCCAAAAAAGACATGTTGGAGTCCTAACCCCCACTACCTTAGAATGTGACCATGTTGTTTTTGTTTTTGTTTTTTTTTTGAGAGAGAGAGAGCGAGAGCATGCACAACTGGTAGAGGGGCAGAGAGAGAGGGAAAGAGAGAGAGGGAGACACAGAATCCAAAGCAGACTCCAGGCTCTGAGCTGTCAGCGCAGAGCCCGATTTGGGGCTCGAACTCACAAACTGTGAGATCATGATCTGAGCTGAAGTTGGATGCTTAACCAACTGAGCCACCCAGGCCAAAAGTACAGTCTTTACAAAGGTAATAAGGTTAAAATACAGTCACAGATTAGCTCCTAATCCAATATGACTGTGTCCTTATAAAAAGGGGAATTTGGACACATGACAGACATACAGGGAGAAGGCCATATAAAGGCAACGGCAGAGATTGGGGTAATGCTTCTACAAGCCGAGGAACACCAGAGATGGCCAGCACGCCTCCAGAGGAAAGAATCTTGGGACACATCCTTCCTCATGACCCTCTGAAGGAAACAGCCCTGCCAAACACCTTGATCCCAGACTTTTAACCTCCAGAACTCTGAGACCTTAAGCCACTCAGTCAGTGCTACTTTCTTATGGCAGCCCTAGAAAATAGGTACAGATCTCAATTCCTAAATTTTTATTTCCACCTCAAAACCTTCTACAATACTGCCTAATTGGCAAGGGAGACACAGGCTTCTCAAACTTATGTGAAGGACTTATTTAGCCCAATGCTTATTCCAGAACAAGTTCTCAGTGAAAGGTAATGGTGTTCCTCTCACTACTGCTGCTGCTGAAGATAAGCATGATGATGTTGGTGAGGCAACAGAGGAAGAAGGCAGAGAAGCAGGAGAAAAAGCAGGAGAAAAAAGAGCATGAATCCACTGAGCCTGGCACCTCTTTGTGAAATAAAAGGTTGTAAACAATCTCAACAAGATGTTTATCTTTTCTATCTTTGTACTTCCCCCACCCCCACTCCCATCCCACCCAAAGAGTATAAAGCAGGCTCATGACTGAATCTTCTGAATGTCTGTTCTTGCTGAACACATTGGTGGGCACTGGTATTTGATCACTAATGGATAGATACCCTTGAGAGGAAATCCCACCCAGTTCCTGGTCCCCTTGTTCATTCACCAGATGTATTTATTTGTGGTCAGGTAGTCTGGAACTCTGCCTCATTCACCAGCACTAGCCTCCATCCAAGTAGAAGAGGGAAAAAGTGATATGATATGTGCACACAAGGGTTGCGTCTGTGATTTAAGTGCTCTCTCTGACTACTCTTCTCCCCCGTCAGCCACATTCTTTCTCGGACAGAGATTAGGAGCATAAGACAGCAAACTCTGCCCTTCTCCTGCAGGAACCAGAGTTCCCAGGTTATTGTAAATGGTACCATTTATCAAGCACTGCTAGATATTCGAAACATGGTCAGATGCCTACTTTGTATTCATTATTCCAATTGATCCCACCAACCCCTGCTTCCAGCATGGAAGCAACGTTATTCCCATTTTTGAAAATGCCGCCCCCCTCACAAGTGTCTGAATGGCACAAGATCATCCAGCTAGGAAATGGCAGAGCTGAGATTTGAACCTATGTCTCTGTGACTGCCCTACTTAGGACCCTGGAATGGTGACTGGTGCATAATAGGTGCTCATAATAAGTATTTTGTGGCCTAAATGACTCCAAAGCCTGTACTCTTTCCACAACATGGTAAAATTCTCTAGAACTAGAGCAGAAGAGCTGGAGAAGACAGAAATTCAAGGCTAAAGTTCTGGGTAACAGAAGTCTGGGTATGGAGAGATAAATACTCTTTTTGTTCTTCTAATGGCTGATTTAACCAACTTGTAGCGATTACACACACAGGAAGGCAATATTTATTAGATACCTTAAGGCCAGTGAGTCTTAAAAACGGGTGTGAGCAGAATATATACACACACACACACACACATACACACACACACATAAATACACAAGAATGAAATCTTGCCATTTGCAACTATGTCGATGGAACTAGAGGGTATTATGCTAAGCAAAGTTGGTCACTCGGAGAAAGACATCTACCATATGACTTCACTCATATGAGGACTTTATGACACTGAACAGATGAACACGGGGAAGGGAAGCAAAAATAATATAAAAACAGGGAGACAAAACATAAGAGACTCTTAAATAGGAAGAACAAACAGAGGGTTGCTGGAGGAGTTGTGGGAGTGGGGGATGGGCTAAATGGGTAAGGGGCATTAAGGAATGTACTCCTGAAATCGTTGCGCTATATGCTAACTAACCTGGATGTAAATTAAAAAATTAATTTAATTTAATTTAATTTAAAAAAATAAAATGTAGGTCTTGGAGAAAGATGAAAATATCATTTATATGTGGAATCTAAAAAAGGTGAACTCATAGAAACAGAGTAGAATGGCAGTTGCCAGAGGCTGGGGGGTGGGAGAATGAGAGATGTTGATCAGAGGGTACAAATTCCCAGTTATATGACAAATAAGTTCTGGGGATACAACGTACAGCTTGGTGATCATAGTTAATAATATTGTGTTATACTTGAAATACTTGCATACTGAAATTTTGTCAAGAGAGTAGATCTTAAATATTCTCACCACAGAAAAGAAATGATAATTAGGTGATGTGACAGAGAAGTTAACTAACCTAAGGTGGTAATCATTTTGCAATATATAAGTATATCAAATCAGCACACTGTACACCTTAAACTTGCACGGTGTTATATGTCAGTTATGTCTCAACAAAGCTGTGGGGGGGGGGTTAAAAAATAAAAAGTAAAGTGCAGGTCCCTCAGCCTAGGGCTCTCCAGAAGTTTATAAATCTTTTAACATCTTTTTCCTAAATGTCAGTTGCCATAGACAGGCAGGAGAGGTACATATGCCTTCAGATTCTTTTCTTAAGGCGTGTGCTGAAAAGAGTGAACAAAATGTGAGTTCTTTCCAATTTCCACTTAGGAGAGCAGACAAGTGAATGTTGCCGTGCGTACCAGAGAAACCATCCGCATCTGCCTTTGAGGGGCTGAGCTTAGACACAAGGACAGGTTTTCTATTAGGAAATATCCCAAAGTCCTTGATCCAAGGTCAACTGTGTTCTCTAGTTCTTGACACAATTCTTCTTAAAATATATTGCTTTTAATTTTGGGTTACTGATAAATAGTATTTCCTATAAATAATCTTATGTCCTATAACATACAAGTCCTTTTTTATACACATGTACATACACTTATACATACACACACACACATATACATATACATATGCATATACATAGTACCAAATCAATAGCTTAAGGAGCTCACTATGAAAGGTAAGAGAAGAAGAGTCTGACCCAAACAGCACAGAGGAAGTTCATTCTCCTGTGGCTCAGACACCCTGGATTTGAATGTTAGTCATTTCACTGAGGACTCTTCTGAACACAACAATGTGCTGTGTGCACTGAGCCAGGCGCTGGGGATGCAATGATGAGCAGGATGAACATAGTTCTGAGCCACTCAGAGCCCTTCAGAGTCTAAAAGAAAGCAATTAGAATAAATTGTGGTAAGTGCTCCACTAGGAAAGATGTAGGCTATACCTGGAATGAATCTAGTTTAGAAGGGCCAGAGAAGGCTTCTTGTAGGAAGCAACAACCAGGTGAAGAGAAGGAGCATCACAGACCAAAAGTGTATATGCAGGGACCAGAGGGACAGTGGGCATGGAGCTGAGGTCCTGAATGCCTGGAGGGTAAAGGGTAATATGTGGAATGCCAAAAGGAGCAGCCAGGGGTTTAGCTATGGTGAGCCCTGTGAGCCATGGACTTCATCCAAAGCCAATGAGAAGTCATTGCAGAGATTTACACAAAGTGTGACGTGATCCCACTTATGGTTCAAAGGGTGGAAATCAAGTTGTAGAGAAGCAAGACTAAAGGTAGGAGGGCCAGTGAGAAAGCTTCATGGAATAGCCCAGGCAAGAGATGATGACATATGGGCAAGTACAGTGGAGGGAAAATGGAGAAGTACTCGATTGGAGGAGGTTTCACAAGACTTGGTGAGAGAGGGTCATTCTTGTACTCCACTTTGAACCACAGGAAGAATGATCGTGCCTATAACTGAGAAAGGGAACATCAGTAGAATAGTGGAGTAGTCAGGTGGAGACATGGGAGGAAGTTGGAGAAGGAAGAACATGAGTTGTTTTTGCTAGGATGACCACATCATTTATCGTCCAGACAGACATACATTTGAAAATAGAAGGAGGCGTGAAGGGTGCTATTGGGACAACAACATAAACTGAGGCTATACCTGGCAAACCAGACTCTTGTTTGGGGACATATTGAGGTTGGAGTTAGCGATAATATAGCCAAGTGAAGATATCAAGCAGGCAGTAGACATATGTGTCTAACCTTGAGGTGAAATTCTTGACCAAAGACTTTTCCCAACAGGGAAACACATTTTAGGAGGTTGGTTTTTTTCCAATTGCTTTATGGTATTTAATTAAGACACATTTTATGACTATTTTCACTGCACATGCCAAAATAAACTGGCAGCTAAGGATCCTTGCTCTATCCTTTCCTTCCAGTGTATCTCATATCAGGTAGGCCCAGGGGAAATGTCTCCAGCTTGAAGCCAGAGTCAGGATGAATGTGATCGAGGCACCTTGCCTAAGGTTAGACTTTAGCGGAGGTCAGTTAAGAGAGTAAGAATGGATGAGCACATGTGTATCCCCAAACCTCAGGGGGATAAAGCTCAAAAAACATAGTCTACTGACTTTGGATTCATGGCATCATTTTATATATGGGTGACAGCATGTTGTTGCTGTGATTGTTATAATCATTAGCAATTATCATTATTATTATGACAGATGCCACACTGATGCTAAGCATTAGTCTTTGTCAACGCTAGCATAAATGAATGCATATATTAAAGTTCTTTCCACTTTTAGTTCATTCTCATTTTGAAGCCTCACCCTGAAATAACATGAAGACATTTATTGCTGTCACCTACTCACTGATTGTATCATCATAAGAGAAAACTTTTCTAGGGCGCCTGGGTGGCTCAGTTGGTTAAGCGTCTGACTTTTGATTTTGGCTCAGGTGATGATCTCACAGTTTGTGAGACTGAGCCCTGCATGGGGCTCTGCACTGATAGTGTGGAGCCTGCTTGGGATTCTGTCTCTCCCTCTCTCTCTGCCCCTCCCCTACTTGCGCGTTTTCTCTCTCTCAAAATAAATAAGTAAACATTTATTTAAAAAGAGAGAAAACCATTCTAGAGAAGGTACACAACAATGAAGAATTTGGCTGGTTAAGTCTGCAGAATTAAAATATGCCACAAACAATAAAGGTTTAGGTTATTATTTGACAATTTGTTAACTTAAATGCAATAATTATTTCTCTAATGATAATAAAATTGCAGCAAGTTAAAATTCAAGAGTGGCCAGTATGGAGACTCAGGCTTCTCCCAGTGTCTGAACCACCATGAACCCTTTTGTCATATTTGCTGTCTTACTTGGAAAGTGGTCGATAACACTTTTCTTCATGACAATCTAGAAACTCTCTGTCAGAACTTCAATTATTTTTTGGGCATAACCACTGCTGACAGAAAGCCCAGCAGCTTCTGAGAAAGCAGTGATCTCAAAAAAGAAAGGGCAATAACCCAGATGGCCCTCCCTGGTATAATGGATGAATAAATTGGTATATTCATGCAATGGAATACTATACAGCAATGGAAATTTCAAAACCACAGCTACCCACATCAACATGGATAAGCCTTAAAATGTACAATGTTGAGTAAAAGAAGGAAAATATGAAAGAATGTATACAGTATTATTCTAGGATTGGAAATTGACCTCGGGGTGGGGGGGGGGGGTACCTGGGTGGCTCAGTCAGTTAAGTGTCTGACTTTGGCTCAGGTCATGATCTCGTGGTTCATGAGTTCGAGCCCCGCATAGGTCTCTGTGCTGACAGCTCAGAGCCTGGAGCCTGCTTCAGATTCTGTGTCTCCCTCTCTCTCTGCACCTTCCCCACTCATGCTCTGTCTCTCTCTGCCAAAAATAAATAAACATTAAAAGCATTTTTTTAATTAAAAAAATTGGACTCGGAATATTGTTGAGATGTGTACCTACCTGATAACCCAATAAAGAAAAGTAAGGAAGTGATCATCACCAATGTCAGAATAGTGTTACTCCCAGGGAAAGGAGTTGGCATGTGACTGGGGAGAAACACATGGGGTTTCCAGGATTCTGTCAATGTCCTGTTTCTTGACCTCGGTGCTGGTTACTTGAGTGTTCATTTTATAATGGTTAGACCGCATTTGTATTTTCTGCACTTGTCTGAATGTGTGCTCTACTTCACCAAAAAAACATTAAGAGCTAATGTTAAATAAGCTAAAGAGACTACTTGAGTAGTAGATGTGGGAAGACCGAAATCTGTACATTTTAAAATGCTAATTATAATAACGTATCCAAAGGAAACAGGAATTCTTCCAGTTCTACCTTTCCTCCCTCTGTTCAGAGTGCTTCCCCGATGCCGCCCCATCTCAGACCGGCCTTTCTCATAGTTCCACTCAACTCTGTCCCCCAGCCCCACCCACAGGGTCTCACACCCTGGACTCTCTCTTGGTTTGTGACACAAGGAGAGATCACCTCTTGGCAGACTGCAGTTATGATGATTGGGAGATGTAGGAAAAGTGCCACACTACCTCATAGCACTACTGAGAAAAAGAGGCTCATCAGTAAGAATGGCCTCCTGCCAAACTTACAGTATGGGCAGTGTGTCCCCCTCTTTGAAGAATGATGGATTTATGCATGGAACTGCTCTGCTCATTCAGAATGGAGAGGCCAAACCCCTCCTCATAGCTGATCATAATATTCTATATAGGCCAGTACCCCCTTTCCAATGAGGGGAATTAGCCCCATGGCGTACTTTCTGTTACCTGTTCTGGGCCATTCTTCTTTAATGTTTATTTATTTATTTTGTGAAAGAGAGCACACATGCGTGGAAGTGAGCAGGGGTGAGGGAGAGACAGAATCCCAAGCAGGCTCTGTACTGTCAGCACAAAGCCAGATGCAGGGTTCGATCTCACAACCGTGAGATCATAACCTGAGCTGAAATCAGAGTAAGACGTTTAACCCACTGAGCCACTCAGACACCTCACCTGTTCTGGGACATTCTATAATAGTCTTGACCCTTCTTGAGTAGGAGACAGATCCCTGCCTGAAAGAACAACTTGAAGAACTGAGCGCTATAGGAACATCTTTATTCTTAAGTGTTCCTGGAAAAATCGTTTGTACAAAAACCATCTTTGCTAGTATACTCCAAGCTTTTCCCCAACTAGGCCCACCATGGACCATAAGAATCCGCAGCTTGGGTAAGAATTGTGTCTAAAATTCTCATACCTGTTACAAACCTACTTTCCTTTCAGCCTAGCAGGATCCCATCCTGCTACCCAGCATTTCAGGGTCTGTATGAAGGTTCAGAGCTGTGTGAATCACTATGCTGTCTCCTGAGGTTGCTTCATAAAAGGATGCATTTGCCAAAGATAATCAGATAGTCTATACAAAGCATAAATGTGAGCTCTAGCTTGAACCTATTCTGTTTCCTTGGATTTGAAATCATCACCTTTGATCTTAATTTTAGTCCTCTGTGGTAACCATGGTTTCAGAATCCTTCTTTCAATTACTCCGAGCTGTTGCATAAAAGGGATGTTGGGTTTAATCTCTTAAGCCCCCTCTGAAATTTCTGCACTGGGCTGGGTGGCAACTCACTTATAAAATGAACTTCAGATGTTGCTTTCAAAGGCAGACAGAGGCTGTCAGAGCTGAGTGTATCATTTTCAGGACCCTCAACATGGCAGAACGCTCAGGCCTAGACAGCCTTTGCCCCATGTGGAAACATCCCATCTTGTTCCAGTTATCACCTCTACCTGGAGCTTCCCAGTCTTTAGCTTGCTTAACACCACTATACTTTTTTAATAAAATGCTCTTTCCACGCCTGCCTCGTTAACTCTACATCTTCTGGCCTTCCAGAGTCCTCTATCTGGGTCAAGAACACACCTCGGGCAATGACCACCTTAACTTCTGAGCAGCTAGCTCGCCCAGTCTTTCTGTGGTTCCCCTCCAACTTCTTCTTCTCCTCTCTCATCCACTTTCCACCCAGTCTGACTGTGGCCTGGCTACCCCAAGCCTCAGGGGCTTCTCCCTGCTCTGAAGTTAGGAGCTCCCCCACTCTACCTCCCAATGCTCTTCACATAGTATTGCTTTGTACTGCTGTTTATCTCTGTTTAGGGCTGGATTGCTTGTCTTTCTTATAATTTCCCTGAGGGAAGAACCCTGTCCAATAGCTTGTGTGCACAACTGACACTCTGCTGTGCCGTGTATTCAATACTGATGTGCTGAGTAAAGGCTCTGATTTTTTAGCCTTCCGTCATAACCTTCACATGCCTCCCCTTTTCCTCTTCACCTGATTCACCAGGTCTAACCTTTGTCTTGACCCAGCTCAACCCCAAGTCAGAAAGAGCACGGCTTTCCTACTCCCTAGGAAGTTTGCTCACTAAATGCTACCTTTTTTTTTTTTTAAACAACCCTACTTTCCAACACAGTCTCTGGAATCCATCCTTTGCCCAGTCTCTTGAGATACTTATTTGCTGGTGTTTAGGTCAGTTCTTGGCTCTTGTACCTCTCTCTCCATTAGACTGGAAACAAAACTGAGGGCCAAAACTATGCCTATGCTTTATTACACAGCCCCAATGGCTTCACATCCTACAGAAACTCTGAGGCCTTTCCTGATTGGCTGATTGACAGTTTTAGGTATAGAAGCTTCGTCTCCAGACAGCACCTTAGCTCATCCTCATCCCATACGAACCCCCTCATCCACACCATTACTCCCTCCTGCTCCAAACAGCCCCTCCATCAGCTGTCCTTTGAAATCCTCCCATCATTGACTTTATATCATAAAGTCTTTAATTGAAATGCTATTCCAAATACCAAGCACTTAGACCATGCTGGCTATGTAAATTGAGGGTGATCAAAATTCATTTCCTCAGTTGTACTAGCTACAGCTCAAATGATGAATCGTGGCCGTATTGGACATCGTATTGGACAGCACAGGTCTAGAACATTTCCAGCATCACAGAAAGTTCTCTAAGAAACTTAGAGAAGCAGAATTGAGGAGAAGGGAGGGCGTCTTAAGCCAGCAGGGGGTCGTCTGGCTCATTTCACAGCTTTTCGGGATGAGTGTGCCTGAACTCCCCGAGGAATATGATGGTTCATTTTCCCGTTCTGTTTTATCTTCTGTCGATTTCAAGGCGAGTCTTTCCACCACCCCCTGGGCAATCTGTCAAACCTGTCACAACCAACAGGGCCAGGAAGTTCTCCCTAATGTTTTGCCTTGCTTGTGGAACTCCTTGCCTGCCTAAAGCCGCTGACCTGGGCAACCCAGTAGCATTGCATCTTTAAATATCTGCCTTCTTGATTTTTTTTAAATCCCAGGCATTGCACTTGCAGCTTTATGCTTTACTCTACTGAGATTCTTTTGTACCTGACCCTGGGGTGAGCATAGCATTATGGATTCAAGTTTATGAGTAAAATAATCAATAACTTGAATTTCAGATGTTCACAAGAACTCAGAGAGTGAAACCTGGAGCAAAGCCAGCAGAGCAGAAGACATTTCACTTTTCCTATAATGTGCTTATTTTACGTGGATTGGGTTTGGGAATCTGTTGTCTTAGTAAAGTTTTCCTCCTCTCTCTCTCAAGTACTCTCTCTCTTTTTCCTTCAAAAGAAGGCGTTTCTATGCAAACTCAAGATCTTTGTGAGTTCATCTAAGTGCTCATTTTTAGGCTTCTTCACCTTTTTAAATCTGGTAATGCCATCCCCAACCATGAGATTCTCTTCTCTCATCATATGTCTGCTACATGGAAGAAATTCCTATACAATTCATAGCTACATAGGACTTTATGAGAAAGTAGATCATGGCCCCCTGTTGGTATTCACAACGTTTATGTTACGTGCCTTCAAGCATTAGGCAAAGCCCAAACCATTCCCAGTGTTGCTAACTAGATTTAATACCAGCTTAATTTGATCCCTGTAAATGCAGCTGAAATTTTTTTCTTCTTGATTCTGCTAAGAAAGTAGTAAATCACATGAATGATAGGGAATGTGCTTGCATTTCTAATAATAATTCTAAAACAGATGGTCCCTATTTACAACCATCACAATTAACATATCACCACTAGGACTCTACCATGGCTCTCACCACAGTTCAGTTTTATGCTAACATCTTTGGTGCCCTTTATCTGTCTCCAAAAGAGTATATTCTTCTTGGGGCGCCTGGGTGGCTCAATCGGTTGAGCGGCGACTTCGGCTCAGGTCATGATCTCACGGTCTGTGAGTTCAAGCCCCGCATCGGGCTCTGTGCTGACAGCTCGGAGCCTGGAGCCTGTTTCGGATTCCATGTCTCCCTCGCTCTGACCCTCCCCCGTTCATGCTCTGTCTCTCTCTGTCTCAAAAATAAATAAATGTTAAAAAAAAAAAAAAAGAATATATTCTTCTTATCCATTTGGATCTGGGAGTGAGGAGGGAAACAACCCTGCTCTCTCAACTACTTACATTCATCCTTGCATAGGAGCTTCCAATGTGATTACACACAAAAAACTCTGACCCTTGCTTCTGAATGATTTCTCAATATCCCAGCAGGAAAAAAAAATTTGCAGTAGGAAGCCTGTGCCTTTTTCTTCTTCTCTCATAAAAAGCAGTGGTTATATTACTTCTGTAATATAAAGTATATGTCCTTCAGCACTAATACCCCGTGTATTAGTACCCCACAGCAGCCAAATTAATCACTTTAAACGCTGTTCACAGGAAGGTCCTTTGCTCGAAAGTAATCATGACCACTCAGGATTCCAGTCCTTTTATACTAGAGCTCGTTGATATTAGCCTACTTTAATAGAGATGCCACACCATCTTTACAAATCCACTACCGCAGCCTGTATTTTTAAAGGCACATGGGGGGGTGCCTGGGTGGCGCAGTCGGTTAAGCGTCCGACTTCAGCCAGGTCACGATCTCAAGGTCCGTGGGTTCGAGCCCCGCGTCGGGCTCTGGGCTGATGGCTCAGAGCCTGGAGCCTGTTTCCGATTCTGTGTCTCCCTCTCTCTCTGCCCCTCCCCCGTTCATGCTCTGTCTCTCTCTGTCCCAAAAATAAATAAACGTTGAAAAATAAATAAATAAATAAATAAATAAATAAATAAATAAAGGCACATGGACAATTTGTCAAGGGACAATCAGTTTCAAAAATTACATCGAGACAGACGTGACTGTAGGGAAGTGTCAGTGGCCACAGTGGTCCCCACTGTCACCAGGCCTCTGACAGAAGAAGAACTAGGATCAAAGCAATGTGCAAAATGAGCTGATTGTCACATTTTTTTAGAGAGAAAGAAAGCTGTCTCTGTTCCATTTCCTTGTGTGCTTAACAATTTGGGCCCCATATTTATAACATTGCCGAGTTCTCTCCAGGAAAATTGGGTTTATTGGGACATTTGCACCTTCTCCATCATACACATCTGGACATGTTATATCTTGAAAATTGGAAAATGCAAGTGCATCCAGAGACCATGCAAAAAATGAGAGCGGGAAACGCCGAGCCCATTTATCATTCCCAGTGAAAAAACTGTACAGGCGGCTTTTTCTGCAAGAGAAGCAAATGAATGAAAGGGTGAGGAGAGTGCTAATAACGTACCACGGCTGCAGATTAAAGTGTCAGTGCTTCTGCTCAGCATCTGAGAAGCTGAAATGCTTCTCTGGGTTTTGATTAGGAAAAGGAAGATACTCAAAGAAATGTGAGCTGCTCAGGATACATTTTCATAAGCCAGCCATCCTAGCACATCAGTAGGGAGAGAACGCTGGCAGGGGTTCCAAGCCAGGCCGAGGTCCTTGACAAAATCATGAGGCAGATGACTTGGTGTTTCCAGGGATCTTTGCCAAGGCTCCCACACAGGCCATGCAGCAACAGTGTGCTCCCGGAACCTATTTCTCCCTCTGGTGTGCCAGTGCACCTGACTCTGGATCACCTCACTGAGCACCGACTTAGGCAAACACCTTAACTCACTGTTAGGCAAAAAGAGCAGAGACCCAGCTACACCCTCTCCGGAGGAAAAGGAAATGCCTCCCATTGCTTTGCAATGTGCCCACTGCCAACCCAGTTAGCTTCTCAACCAGTTTGTCCTGACATTGATTTTAAGCATTTTCAGGATTTGATCTTAAACAGGAGCCTAGAGAGTCACCCCAGGGTTTCTCCACTCTATCTTGACTGCATTTCTCCTGCAAATACCTCCCAGGTGCCTTCTTCTCAACAATAGCCTCTGTAGTGCTGAGTTACAAAATGGAGCCTTCAAAGCATCACCTCAATAAGATTAATCTTTATCCAATTTTCCCCCATTTTATTGAGATATAATTGACATATAACACTGTATAAGTTTAAGGTGTACAATGTGATGATTTGATACACGTATCTATTGTAAAATGATTACCAACAGAAGTTTAGTTAACACTTCTATCACTTCACATAGTTATCTCTGGTGGGGGGAGGGTGAGAACGTTTATTTTCTATTCTCTTAGCAACTTTCAAGTGTATAATACAGGACTGTTAACTATTGTTACCATGCTTTACATTGGATCTCCAGAATTTATTCATCTTATTTTTTTTTAAGTTTATTTATTTATTTTGAGAGAGAGTGCATGAGCAGGGGAGGGGCAGAGAGAGGGAGAGAGAGAATCCCAAGCACTGCCAGCACAGAGCCCAACGTGGGCTCAAACCCATGAACTGTGAGATCGTGACCTGAGATGAAATCAAGACTCAGACGCTTAACCGACTGAGCCACCCAGGAGCCCCTAGACTTATTCATCTTAAAACAGAAGTTTGACGAACATCTGTCCATTTCTCCCACCACTCAGTCTCTGGAACAATCATTCTATTCTCTGTGTCTATGAATTCAGCTTTTTGGCTTTTTAAGATTTCATATATAATAAGTGAGATTTATCTCACATTATCCATTTATCCACACATGGACACTTAGGTTTTTTTCACACCTTGGCTATTGTGAATAATTCTGCCATGAACATGGGCTGCAGATATCTCTCAAAGATACGGATTTCATTTCCTTTGGATATATACCCAGAGGTGGGATTGATGAATCATATGGTAGATCCATTTTCAGTTTTTTAAGGAACATCCGTACTGTTTTCCATAGGGATTGCACCAACTTACATTACCACTAACAGTGCACAAGGATTCCTTTTCATTTACATCCTCACCAATGCTTATAATCTCTTGAATTTTGATGATAGCCATTCAAACAGGTATGAGGTGATATGTCCTTGTGGTTTTGTTTGCATTTCCTTGATGGTTAGTAATGTTGACCATCTCTGCATGTACCTATTGGCCTTTTTAATGTCTTTTTGAGAAAATGTCTGTTCAAGTTCTCTGCCCATTTTTTATCAAACTGTTTGGTTTGGGAGAGTGTGTTTGCTTTTGTTTTGCTATTGAGTTATAGGAGTTCCTTACATATTTTGGACATTAAGATATTATCAGATAATGGTTTGCGAATATTTCCTCCTATTCCATAGGTTGACTTTTTATTCTGTTGATTGCTTCTCTTGATGCACAGAAGGATGTGATTCTACTTGTTGATTTTTGTTCTTGTTGCTTGTGCTTTTGGTGTTATATCCGAAAAAATCATTGCCAAGACCAGTGTCAAGGGTCTTGTTCCCCAATGTCAAGTCTTGTGCTCAAATCTTTAATTCATTTTGAGTTAATTTTGTGAGTGATGTAACGTAGAGTTACAGTTTAATTCTTCTGCATGTGATTGCCCAGTTCTCTCATCACCATTTGTTGAGGAGACTATCCTTTTCCCATTGAGTATTCTTGGCTCCCTTGTCAAATATCAGTTGCCAAAATGCAAGGGTTTATTTCTGGGCTGTTGATTCTGTTCCATTACTCTATGTGGCTATTTTTATCCCCGTACCACATTGCTTTGATTACTATAGCTTTGTAAGATAGTTTGAAATCAGTGAGTGTGATGCCTCCAGCTTTGTTTCTGTTTCTCAGGATTGCTTTAGCGATCTGGGATCTTTTGTGATTCCATAAAAATTTTCTGTTTCTGTGAAAAATGCCACCAAAAATGGAATTTTGATGGAGATTGCATTGAATCTATTGATCATTTGGGGTAGTATGGACATTTTTTAAAATATTAATTCTTCTAATCTGTGAGCACAGGATATATTTATGTTTATATGCTGCTGCTTCAATTTCTGTCCTCAATGTCAGGGTTTTCAGTATATATATTTTTCACCTCCTTGGACAGATTTATTCCTAGGTATTATTTTTGATGCAGTTGTAAACAGCATTTCTTAATTTCTCTTTCTGATAGTTCATTGTTAGCATATAGAAATGCAAGTGAGTTCTATATATTGATTTTATATCCTGCAACTTTACCTGAATTAATTTATTAGCTCTGACAGTTTTTTGATGGAGTCTTGAGGATTTTCTGTATGTAAGATCATATCATTTGCAAAAAGATGTGGTTTTACCTCCTCCTTTCTAATTTAGATGCCTTTTATTTCTTTTTCTTGCCTCATTGCTAAGGTTAGGACCTCCAGTACTATACTGAATAGCAGGAACAACAGTTCTTGTTCCTGATCTTAGAGGAAAAGCTTTCAAACTGCCACCACTGGGTATGATGTTAGCTGTGGATTTGTCATATATGGCCTTTACTATGTTGAGACACATGCCTTCTGTGTCTCATTTGTTGAACATTTTATCATGAAATAATTTTGTATTTTGTCAAATGCTTTTTCTGCATCTGCTGTGATGATCATATGATTTTTATCTTACATTTTATTAATGTGGAATTAATTTGCTTACGTTAAACTATCCTTGCTTCCCAAAGAGAAATCCCCCTTGGTCATGGCATGTGAGCCCTTTACTATGCTATTGAATCAGTTTGCTGACATTCTTTGAGGATTGTTACATCTATATTCATCAGGGGTATTGGCCTATAGTTTTCTTTTCTTATCTGGTTTTGGTATCAGAGTAATGCCAGCCTCATAAAAGGAATTTGGAAATGTTCCCTTTTCTTCAATTTTTAGAAGAGTTTGAGAGGGATTGGCATTACTTCTTTAAATGCTTGGTAGAATTCACCATGGAAACCATCTGGTAGTGGACTTTTATTTGTTGGGAAGTTTTTGATTATGAATTCAATCTCCTTACTATTGATCTGTTCTATTTCTTCACAATTCAGTCTTTGAAGGTTGTATGGTTCTAGGTATTTATTCTAGGTTATCCAATTTGTTGGTGTATAGTTGTTCATAGTAGTCTTATAATCCTTTGTATTTATGTGATATCAGCTATAATGTCTTCTCTTTAATTTCCGATTTTATCTGTTTGAATCTTTTCTCTCTTTTTCTTAGTGTAGCTAAAGTATTGTCAATTTCATCTTTTAAAAAAAAAAAGCTCTTAGTTTCATTGATCTTTCCTATTGTCCTTCTAGCCTTTAATGCATTTATTTCTACTCTGATCTTTGCTTTTTCCTTTCTTCTACTAATATTGGCTTAGTTCTTCTTTTTCTAGTTCTTTCAGGTGTAAGGTTAGGTTGTTTGAGACCTGTCTTTTTCTTGATGTAGGCATTTATCCCTATATATTTCCCTCTGGTACCTGCCTTTGATGTGTCCCATAAGTTTTTGTATGTTGTGTTTCCAATTTAATTTGTCTGAAGATACTTTTTATTTTCCTTTTTTTTTTTAATGTTTATTTCTTTTTGAGAGGCGGGGAGGAGCAGAGAGAGAGGAGGACAGAGGATCCAAAGTGGGCTCTATGCTGACAACAGAGAGCCTGACACAGAGGAGCTCGAACTCATGAACTATGAGATCATGACCCAAGCCAATGTCAGACACTCAACCGACTGAGTCACCCAGGCACACCTTTTTTATTTTCCTTTTGATTTCTTGTTTGACCCTTTGATTGTTCAGGAGTGTATTGTTTAATTTTCACATGTTTGTGAGTTTTCCAGTTTTTCTCCTATTATTGATTCATACTTGGAAAAAATACCTGGTATTATTTCTATCTTAAATTGCTAAGACTTGTTTTGTGACCTAGCATAGGTTCTACTATGATGAATATTCTGTGTGTGCTTGAGAAGAATGTGTATTCTGCTTTTAGATGAAATGTTCTATATATGTCTGTTAGGTCCATCGGTCTAAAAAATTCAAGTCCAATGTTTTCTTACTGATTTTCTGTCTGGATGGTCTCTCCATTGTTTTAAGGTGGGGTAGTCAAGCCCCCTACAATTATTGTATTGGCTGTTTTTCTCTTCAAATCTGTTAGTATTTCCTTATATTTGGGTGCTCTGATGTTGGGTGCATATATATTATAATCATTGTAGTCTCTTGATAAATTGACTCCTTTATCATTATATAATGGCCTTATATTTATTTATTTATTTATTTATTTATTCATTCATTTATTTAAATTCCAGTATAATTAACATGCAGTGTTATGTTAGTTTCAGGTATACAATATAGTAATTCAACAATTCTATACATTACTAAGTGCTCATCACAATAAGTGTACTCTTAATCTCCTTTACCTATTTCACCCATCCCCCTACCCACCTCTCCTCTGGTAACCATGAGCTTGTTCTCTATAGTTAAGAATCTGGTTTTTTTGTTTGTCTTTTTCTTTGTTCATTTGTTTCTTAAGTTCCACATATGAGTGAAATCATATGGTGTTTGTTTTTCCCTGCCTTATTTCACTTAGCATTATACACTCTAGTTCTATCCATGTTGTTGCAAATGGCAAGATTTCATTCTTTTTGATGGCTGAGTAATATTCCATTGCATGTATGTGTGTATATACATACATATGTACATACACACACACACACACACACACACACACACACACACATACATCTTTATAATGGCTTCCTTTATCTCTTGTTACAGATTTTGAGTTGAAATCAATTTTTTAGAAGTTCCACTGGATGAAATATTTTTTTCCATTCCTTCACTTTCAATTTATGTGTATTCTTGAAGCTGAAGTGTCTCTTGTAGGCATCATGTGACTGGGTTTGTTTTATATCCACTCATTCATTCTATGTCTTTTGATTGGAGAATATAATCCATTTACCTTCAGCATAAGTACTGATAGGTAAGGACTAATGTCATCACAGTGATTGTTTTCAGGCTGTTTTGTAGTTCCCGTGTTTCTTTCTTCCTCTCTTGATGTCTGCCTTTGTGACATGATGATTTTCTGTAGTAGTATGCTTTGATTCCCTTCTCCTTATCTTTTGTGTGGGTTTTGCTTTGTGGTTACCATGAAATTTGCATAAAGCACCTTAAAGATATAACGGGCTATTTTATACTGATAACAACTTAACATAAATCACATACAAAAACTTTACTGTTTTAGTCCCCCCATTTTATACTTTTGGTGTCACAACTTAGTACTTTTTATATTATGTATTCATTAAAAAGTTATTGTAGCTATAGTTACTTTTTCATATTTTTGTCCTTTTAACCTTTATAATAGAGGTTATATGTTAACCCCTACCATATTAGAATATTCTGAATTTGACTATATATATATATGTGTGTGTGTATATATGTGTGTGTGTGTGTGTGTGTGTGTGTATGTAATACCTTGACCAGCATGGTGCATATTTTCACATTTTCATGTTACTAATTAGCGTCCTTTTATTTCAGCTTAAAGAACTCTTTTCAGTATTTCTTTTAAGGCATGTCTAGTGGTGATGAACTTTCTCAGCTTTTCTTTGGGAAATTCTTTATCTCTCCTTCATTTCTGAAAGACAACTTTGCTGTTTAGAGTATTCTTTGTTGGCAGTTTTTAAATTTCAGCACTTTGAATATATCATCCCACTCTCTCCTGGACTATATGGTTTCTGCTGAGAAATTCACTGTTGGCTTTATTGGGATTTTCTTATAAGTTACAAGTTTCTTTTCTCCCCCTACTTTTAAGATTCTCTCTTTAACAGTTTTATTATACGGTATTCTCCCCTTACCTATGGTTTTGCTTTCCACGGTTTCACTTATTCACAGTCAACTGTGGTCCAGAAGCACATGATCCTTCTTCTGACATATCCTCAGAAAGTCAGTAGCATCCTAACACTATGTCACAAATCTGTGTCCTTCACCTCACCTCATCTCATCATATAGGCATTTTATCATCTCACATCATCACAATAAGAAGGGTGAGTATAAAATATTTTGAACAAGAGAGACCACATTCCATAATTTTTATTATAGTGTATTATTATACTTGTTTTATCATTAGTTATTAATCTTTGTGCTTAATTTATAAATTAAGCTTTATCATAGGTACGCATATATTGCAAAAAACATGGTCTATACATAGGGTTGGGTAGTATCCATAGTTTCAGGCATCCACTGGAGGTCTTAGAAAGTGTCCCCTGAAGGTAAGGGGGAACTACTGCAATGTGCCTTGGAGAATACCTCTTTAAGTTGAGTTTGGGGACCTATGAGCTTTATGAACTTAGATGCCCAAATCTCTCCCTACATTTGGGAAGTTCTCTGCCATTATTTCTTTAAAAAGCTTTCTGTCCTCTTCTCCCTCTCTTCTCCTTCTGGATCTCTAGTAATTCAGATTGTTTGTTCTCATGGTTTCCAGTAGACTCCCTGATGTGGCTAGTAGGATCCATGTCACCTTGATATGTTTTGGCCCGTAGTTGTGCAGCTCATGATTCATCAAGAAAGAAGTGAGTGTCTTTGGCAGTGCCTCATGCAACTAGAGAAGCTGAGCTCTCACATTCTCACTTTCTTCCATGGGTCGAAATTAAAGGCCTAGAAGGGCTCCCTGAGCCCTGAACTTTGCCACCTTGGGGGTAGGGTGATGCAGGTAAAGTCAACTGTTCCTCTTACTCTCTTCAGTGTTTCCAATATCAATTTTTCTTTTGCTCCACCCATGTGCTGGAACTTCTCTTCTGGGCTCCTAGATTTTCCACAAATGCTCTTTCAACAAACCTGGGTGATGGTCTAAGACAGTGTTCTCCCAGGGTTCCTGGACCACGGCCAAGAGTGACTAGAGTTGGTTCATGGGGCACTTTAAGGTCCACAGCCAGGACTAAGGTCTGTATGCCTATTACTTTACTTGATACACAGGTGAATGAGACTCCACTTAGATCCCTTGGCATATGGTGCTGGTGATAGAACCAAAGCCAGACGGGCCTGTAGCCTACCCCTCAGTGGTATGGAGTTGTTTCTGGGTCTGTGGTTGGGACCATGGTTGGTGACTCAGCTTCCTGGATGCAGTCCTGTCTCCTAAAACAGTTTTCCTCCTTCTTGAACTACACCAGAGTATCACAGTCTTCTACCTGGATCCTAAATCTCCGACAAAGACACTTTTAGTGGATGTGGTAGATTCCAAATAGTTGTTGTTGAGGAGGGGATACAAGTGACAAACGTCTGATTCTGCCATCTTGCTGGCATCACTTCTTCTGAATACCTAGACTAATCGTTATTGCCTGTTTTCTGCCCTTAAAAAAAAGAAATGATGCAGTGTTGAATTTTTTAATAAGTGTGCCAGGAGTGCTTGCCAAAGAAAGTCCATTCCGTGAGTTTTAGCAAGTGTCCATGAGGACAGTGGAAACAGAGTCTGAGCAGGCTGCCCCACTTCCTTCTTCAAGGTTCTGTGGACCATTCGTCAACAGCACAGGCTTCTGCTGACAGCATCCATCCCACAGCATGGCAGGGCTGCCTCTGCACGTGGAAAAGAGGCAAGCAAGTACGAGTTCCGATGCAGAAGCACTCACAGCTGTGGGCAAGAGGCAGTTTAAAGCAGATTCACTCTGAAGTGAGGGCTGAGGTGGGGAATATTCTGAAATGGAATACTGAATTATCCCCTAAATACATTTACCTGTCCCTGTTCCTTAGAACCAAATCTTGAAGTTCTAGGAGATAAAACTGTGTGGGCCAAAAGGTTCTGGAAGACAAAGGCTGGACCTCTTAAAGGTCCATGTGATGTGTATTCCATGTGATGTGAATGAGGTGAGACACTGAATTCAGGATATCTGATTTAACCTACAGCGTGACCACCTCACTACACTGCTTTGTAACCTCATTTGGCCATTTCTTAAATATTAATCTATTCTTGAGAGAAAAAGAGCATGAGCAGTGGAGGGGGGGAGAGAGAGAGGGAGACACAAAATCCAAAGCAGGCTCCAGGCTCTGAGCTGTCAGTGCAGAGCCCAAAGTGGGGCTTGAACCCACGGACCGTAAGATCACAACCTGAGCCCAAGTCGGACTCTTAACCTACTGAGCCACCCAGGTGCCCCCTCATTTTGCCCTTTTTAAAGGCTAAAATAGCAGAGCTTCTAGAGCTGCAAAAGCAGGAGTTCCCACAGAAATGAATAAAATCACCAGTTCAACCAGCTCCAAGTGAAACTCATTTAGATACAATAAATTGCACTAATAAGGATATAGGTGAAGTACTTTGCAAACACAGATTAAGTACTGTAATCAAAGGTTGGTAAATTTACCAAGAGTTTTAGAGAGGTACTTAGCTCCCCTGAATTGTAGGGTGGAGATGATAGCAGGCTGCATATATTAAGAGGGCATCAACACCGGGGAGAGAAGGAGCTTATTTAGGAAAGCATGAGGGACTGTAACGTAGAGCTTGGTGACAGTCTCACATAGAGAGGAAAGTCAGGGAAGGTCTTTCAATGATTCACACCTAATGACCATAAATGGAGCTTTATCGCTGAAGAAGGTTTCCATGAGACTAGGTCTAGGGTTTCAGTAACCCAGGGATCAGGCCGTGTTCCAGAAGTGATCTTTGTCTGAAGGGTCTTTATCAAAGGTGGAAAACATAGAGCCTAAATGCAACTCTAGTGCAGTCATGATGTTTCTAAATTCAAATGTCCAGAAGTATTCAGTCGTGGTCCAAGTAGGTATTTGGCGCAGGAAATGCTAAATGCTTAGTTGAACACATTTATCGGGTAAAAAAGAAGTCTCTAAATCATCCTGTCTAATTTTGAAAGTTTTCCTTCTGCTACACAGTTTCTCATTGTCACCACAATTAGTATTCTGTACCAGCTGGTTCTCTGGGGGGAAGGGGAGTCTTCCTGTATAGGTGTTTAGCGGCATCCTCGACCCCTACCCACTATATGCCAGTAACACCCCTCAGTTGTAAGAATCTAAAATACATCCAGCCATTGTCAGATGTCCTCTAGGATCCAAAATTTCCCCTCGCTGAGAACCACCAGCCTAGAGGAAGGAGTTACTTTTTCTAATTGACACAAAGACATCCTGTGGGCTGACAGTGGCCCGTTAGCAAAGCAGTCTGTATCCACCCCTAAGACCAAATGAGCCATTTCAGCTTGGGGGAATCCTGGATGAAACAGAGGTTCAAATGGCTGTGATCTTCAGCAAAAGGCTAACACAGAGAGAAAGGAGATGGGTGGGAAGGAAAAAGTCAAGATAGAATTCGAAAGGAGAGTGGGCTGATGCCCAGAGACTGCTTTGTTTTCATTGTTCATTCTAACCAAGAAGTGCTTGTGGAGTGTCTACTCCAGTGTGACTGGCGTGGGGCTGTGCCCTGCAAGGGATACAAAACCAAAATAACATGGAGTCCCAGGCCTGCAGAACTTTATAATCCGCATGAGGAGGTGAGCAGAGACGTGTCCAACAGGATTACAGACAGTAGCAATATGAGACACAAAAACGGTGATACGTGATGGTATATGCTGTTGGATACAGACAGTCTTGCAGCACAGTATGCGGAGAATATTACTGATAGCTCCTGAGATTGATAAATAATTTCAGAGAAGGAAGATGAATTCATTCCAAAAAAAAGTCTATTGCCCAAATATTCTGTGAGTATCTTTTCTCTGAATGAAGAGTTTGGAAGGCCCAGGTTGGAGGCCTGGTCCCATCGTAACCAGCAATGTGACCCCTGACAGCCCCTTAACTGCTCTAGGTCTCAGTTTCCCCAACTCAAAATGACAGGGCTGGATTGGGTAATTCCTCAGTCCCTTCCAGCTCTAACATTCCCTGACTCGGAGCCCTTTTGGATAATTGCCTCCCGGTGATTGTACTTATTAAGCAGCTTTGGGCTTCTCCGTTCTGATACTCGTTTCTCCTCCTAGGACGTATTTCATCCCAGAATGTGTTATATAAAAAATTGTATTTCCAAGTGTGCAATAGCTTTAGCTTGAAATATATATTATGCCATAAAAATCACTATAGATTTGTAAAGCAAAACTTAGAAACATTAAATTAGCCCATAAGAGCTTTAAAATTAATTTGATCTTGAATGTGTCTGTGAATGAATGGGCTCGACATAAGCCTTTCAATTTTTCACTCCACTTCAGAGAGTGCACAAAGGACAAACTGTAAATCAACCTCCACGTTTGCTGATATGGCCACTAAGCTGGGAGAAAAAAAAGAGATGGCTAATAAACTATTAAAACAAGATTTAAGAGCTTGGAAAGCACAGGGCCCCAGTTGTGACTTGCCTTCTTTGAATTATGTGCATGTGACTCAGGTGATGTCTAGACACACAGAGTGGACACTGAGGGCAGAGGGTGTAGTAATTCAAGACGGAACAGGACTTAGCTTTGATTATCCATTTCTAGCAGGCACGTGTAAGAAAGAGAAAGAGAGTATGTTTGAAAGTAGGAGAGTGATAGAACTGGGACTGAGGTCAGAAGGATACAAGCGTTCCCTTCATTTCTCCACTCAGCCGGCATGGGTGAAGTGTACCAACAGTCAGCCTGATGGACTGGTGCACGTGTCGACAGCAAGAGTAGTCCACATCCAACGTATTGGCACAGAATTCGCCATCACACATTAGCTACTCTGTGAAAAGAGAAGCAGTATGGAAATATGAGGGACTTGGGGTCAGATTGACGCAGGAAATCTTAACTCTGCCACTGTCTAGCTGTGTGACCTTGGGCAAGTCATTTAACTTCTGGGAGCCTCCATTTCCCTGCCTATAAAATGGATGTGATAAGACCCATCATTCGAATTCTTGTGAGGGTTAAATGAAATAATGTGTGTTTTAGGATTAAGTCAGCTGCATAGAACAGAAAACCCAAATAAAAATGCATTAAACACAATAGAGGTTGTCTTTTCTTTATATAATATGAAGTCTAACGGTAGCAGTTTAGGGTAGACAAGAAGGTTCCATAATATCAAGAATGTCCCCGTTTCTTTCTTTTCGGTGCTGTATTGTCTTTAGTATGTGGCTTTTATCCTTAAGATTACCTTGTGGTCATAAGATGGTTGCTGCTGCTCCACCCATCGCATTTGCCTTTCAAACTGGAAGAAGGAAGAAGAGGGAAGGACAAAAAAGCCTGCCTCCCAGCTGAGTTTTTAACCCCAACAAGTTTTATTTATAATTCACCCAACTATTTATAACTCATTGGCCATCCAATGAGTTCAAGGGAGATTGGAAAAGTTGGGATTTTAGCTGGAAATATTAGCACCCCCAACAATATAAGGGATTACGGCAAAAGGGGAGAGTAGATAGTAGGTAATTAATTAGCAGGCTCTCTCCTCTTATGTAAAGCACCTAGCAAATGGAAGATATTCAATGAATAATAGCTATTTTATTTGATTTATTCTTAAAGCTATTTTGGAAATGTTTGGCCCATCTCACCATACTGGCTCCCTCAGAAGGCATTTCCCATCTTTGGGTGAAGGCGCATCTCTCAGGGGCCTCCACTACCCTCTGGGGACCTCACAGAGGAAGTTAGATCCTCTTCCAGACCACAGCCCTTTGCATATTTGAAGGCATCTGTCCCATGCCCATCAGGCCATCTCAGCTCCACACTGTCCACCCCCAGGCCCTTCTAGTCAAACAGTACTGTCAAAATCCTGCACATTCTTCTCTGAACTAGCTTTCTCTTCAGCTGTGGCTCCCACGGCAGAACTTAATGATCCAGGTATGGGCAACCCAAGAGGAAGCAGAAATGGGCCATCAGTTCCCTAGTTGTAGACTCTCTCCTTGCGGCTCATTCCTGCCATGCCTAACTCATAAATCAGCCCTGGAGACCTCATTCGCCAGAGGCTCTGACACAGCCCCAGGCCTTTTCCTATGGGATGTTCTCAGAAACATAGCCAAGCTCCCTGGGCTCTTTGCCCTCAGAGCAGAGATGCAGGGCCCCTGGGTATCTATCCCCAGCCCCCCTCAAAGCACAGGCAGGCGGGAGGGTGCTGCTGCTCACTGAATTCGCAGGAAAAAGGTCAAGGGAATAGCCTCACAAGATAGGGAGGGGAGAGACCCTGCCCCAGGAAACGGAGAGCTCAGTAACTCACATCTGGCCCCCTCCTCTGTCCTCTTGTCTGAAGCCAATGGACCTAGCTGCTCAGACTTCTTCCCATAAAGGAGTGGTGTCCCAAGGGTGCAAGACATATGCTCAGGAGATACTGGCCTGACAGTCCTTCTCAGGGAGTGAGGCAACTAGGGTTCTGGAGAATACAGTCATCTGGACATCCCACAGGGGTGTTGGGTAAAGTCTCCCCAGGCTAGAGCAGCTAAAGAGATCAGACAAATGGAATAAGTAAGAAGGTGAGAGGAAAAAATTGTCCCCAAACATACCAACTCTCAAAGCCCGAAGCCTCATAAAGCTCCAGGCTGCAGTCTGGCCCACTGGTCTCAGGACCTGGATGCAGCCCTCACTCCCCAGAGGAGACACAGCACCCCCATGAAGGCCTCCCAGGGGGCTCGACTGTCACCAAGGGTCTGCAGCCTGGTCTGTCCACCATCAAAGGCAAGCAGAAGTGGGTAAAAATAAAGGAAGAGAGTAGGAAAAAAAATAAAAGGACTTATCCCTGCAGTGGGGAATGTTAGAGGTCACAGGTGCCTTTTAAATCATGGATTGCTGGACTGCTCATGGAATATGTGAAAGAAGAAAGAGTTGCTTCCCTTTGCGTTGCATGAGTATCCATCCTGGCTTCCCCAGGAGTCCCAGTTTATGCCTGCTGACCTGATATAATTACTAAGAGCACTCAGTGTCACTCTCAAGAGTGACCTGATTGGACAACAAATGACATGGCTCAACTTTGGGGAGGCACTAGAAAGAATAAAAAAATTATTCTGTTGGTAACTTTTCCCCTGTAACTCATAGTATATGGATACCTAGAAATTGACCATTTCACCATGGGATCATGTTCAGCTTTACAAGTTAAGAATTTTGACGAATGGATAAAGAAGATGCAGTGTATATATGCAGTGGAATAAAACTCAGCCATCAAAAATGAAATCTTGCCATTTGCAACGGCATGGGTGGAGCTAGAGTGTATTATGCTAAGCAAAATAAGTCAAATACCATATGATTTCACTCATGTGGAATTTAAGAAGCAAAACAGATGAACATAGGGAAAGGGAAAAAAATAGAGGGAAGCCAAACATAAGAGACTCTTAGCTGTAGAGAACAAACTGAGTGTTGATGAAGGGAGGTGGGTGGGGGAATGGGGTAAATTGGTGATGGAGATTAAGGAGTGTACTTGTCATGATGAGCACTGGTGCTATGTGCACGTGATGAATCGCTGAATTCTACTCCTGATACCAATATTACACTATATATTAACTAACTAGAATTTTAAAAAAATAATAAAATAAAAATAAAAATAAAAATTTTATTCATATCCAAGCTAAGTTAGCTTAATCAAGTTGCACTTTTTTAAAATTTTTTTAATGTTTATTTATTTTGAGAGAAAGAGAGAGAGACAGAGTTCAAGCAGGGGAGGGGCAGAGAGAGAGGGAGACACAGAATCTGAAGCAGGCTCCATGCTCTGAGCTGTCAGCACAGAGCCTGACGCAGGGCTCGAACCCGTGAACCATGAGATCATGACCTGAGCCGAAGCGTGATGCTTAACCAACTGAGCCACCCAGGCATCCCAATCAAGTTGCATTTTTATTCTAAATAAAAAAAAAAAAATACTGGGGTGTCTCGGTGGCTCAAGTCGGTTTGAGTGCCCCAACTCTTGATTTTGGCTTAGGTTATGATCCCAGGGTGGTGGGATTGAGCCCCTGCATCAGGCTCTGTGCTGAGTGTGGAGCCTGCTTAAGATTCCCTCTCTCTCCCTCTGCCCCCTCCCCATTTGCATGTGTGTTCTCACTCACTTTCTCTCTCTCTAAAGTTACATATATGTATATACTGCGCATACTGTATGTACAATATATATGTGTGTAATATGTGTGTGTATTTGTGTGTGTATACATATACACACACACACACACACACACACATACACTGTACATGTATAACAATAGTTAAAATAACCAGAGAGTTTTGACAAAAGTGCAGTCTACACAGTTTTTCATCCCTTGATTGCTAGAAAATTCAGTTCAGGCAGTTCCAACTTAGGTAAAGAGAGCTTTGAAGGGAAACTAATCATGCTCCCACAACTTTTCTATTCTTACAAGTATTTTTTCTTTAAGAAAAACTGGGTTTGTTTTCTTTTGAAGGAAAAACAAATTATAAAAAAAAAAAAAGCAAGAAGCAACATTCAGAGCCTGGAGTTATATGCCAGCCTATGTGTAACCATGTCCTGTATCAGAGAAAATCTAGGACAGTGCACTGCCACGATGAGAAAGTAACCTGCAGCCCCCCTTCCTGCAGCGTGCCCTCACTGTGCTCCTTCCGCTCGCAGTCCCCACATGGACCCTAACTACTCCAAACCCCCAGACATCCCAACAAGACTGCCAGGTTCTCCAGGAGCTACCATGCAGCACCATTGTCTCATTTGAAAAATAAGAGGCAGTGGGATTCTCCTGCGTCATGAAAAGATGGTGAGGATTAATGAAGCAGTGTCACAAAGGACATCTTAATACATCAGAAAAAGAGGTTCCAAATGCTCCATGATGCAGGTGGGATACTAAATAGTCTTCAGAGCAGCTAAACATGAATTTGAATCCTCACCAAACCTGCACTATTGCTCACCACTTAGGCGACTCTGGATAAGGGACTAAAGCATCACTGTCCTCATCTGTAGAAGGAGGGTTAGGAACACCTGCCCAGGATGTCATGCAGATGGACTAAGACAGCATAAGGAAATGCCTGTCATACAGTAGACTCTCCCAGTCCCTCTCACTGATTAGCCCTTCAGGTATCTGGGGGCTAATGACTTGTGTATAATGTAAATTTTTCCATCACTGTTGCTTCTCCCATTTCTCTGTCTTTTGCTGTTCCAGCATATATTTGTGAAAGCCAAGCTGGAGCAGTGAGAAAACTTTGAAATGGAGGGAAGCTCCTAGAAATCAAAGCATTGCCCTTTGTTATTTTCTGCTTTTATTGAAAGAGCTTGGCACAGAAGACAGACTTGAATATTTGGAGTATTTGAGGGTGTAGGTGCACCAGATGATTTGCCCTGGCCCCTTGTGGTGGAAAATCTAAAGTCAGTTGTATTGTCCATCACTCTATCAGGCACTATTAATACCCATAGCATCACATCCTCCGTTGAGCATAAAGCACATAAAGGGTAACTATGAAGGACGAAATTTTGCTCCCAGCTGCACATTCAGGGACTTTAATTCAAAGGGCTTGAGTGCATACATCTGAGGAGAGAATTTTCTTCACAGCCCATGTTCATTCTGTCTAAATGTATCACAGAGTAATACTTCTGTAAAGCCTATTTAACCTAGCAAATTGAGTCTTAAAGCATCTCTTTTGCTCTGTTATTTCTCATTTAAAGTACTCTTTCATCCACCTCAAGAAACTCTTTCCCTGTCATGGCTCGCTACCTTGTCTTGGGATCATTCTGTTTAGTATTTCTACTTGATGCAAAGGTCAGACCAGATGGTTAGAATAACTAAATCCTCAGGAGGACTTTCCCATCTCTGGATTCCATTAGGGAGTCAGGTTCCTCCCGAAACTTCACCTCTGTCTCCCTCTTCTGTTTCTCCTGCATGTACTTGGATATCGCCAACGCCTTTGCCTCCTGACTTTAAATACTCTGTAGTATCATTCGCCTCCTGGAATCACTTATTGAGACCTATTAGACATCAGTGGGGTCTGGCTGGGTGAGAGGGGCCAAGATGGCAAGCCCAGATGCCAGATAAGATGCGACAGCTGCCATTGTCCAGTAGAGACAAACACTTGCACAGTGGGAAGTGGACAGAAAGAAGAGCTAGGGCCAAAAGCCAGCTGACACACTTCCAGTGTTCCATTGACTAGCTAATCAACATGCATGTGCACAGTCTACTCGGTGTGGCCTGCTCAGGTCCTGGGGGGCAGAGATGGCAGCTTCAGATTTGTGATGGTTTGGATAAAAGATGCCCAAGGAGTTCCTTTGTTAGATCTCTATAGGGCTGAAAATCTTGTTTAGCTCAACAGAGATGAGCAATTGATGTTCTTAGATCACCAAAGGCCATTGTAGCTTTGGAAAGGTAGAAATACCTTTTATTTTGATGCAGGTAGGACACAATTGTCAGCCAGATTTATATTCATTAAACACATACATTCATACTCTGTAGCATTTTCTTTCTTTTTATTTTAGGCAGAGTGCATGCAAGTAGGGGAGAGGAGACAAAATAACCCCACAGCCCGGAGGGGGGGAGAGAGGGAGAGAGAGGGAGGGAGGGAGGGAGGGGGAGAGAGAGAGAGAGAGAGAGAGAGAGAGAGAGAGAGAGAGAGAGAGAGAGAGAATCTTAAGCAGGCTCCATGCTCAATGTGGACTCTGACTCAGGGCTCAATCCCACAAACCTGGGATCATGACTGAACTGAAACCAAGAGCCAGATGCTCAACTGACTAAGCCACCAACACCCTTCTAGCATTTTCTTTTTGCCATTCATTCGTTCCTTGCATGGAAGGGACCCCTTGTATGGGTTCCATTGTGAATTTTCTCTGACAGTTTGCAGTGTGGCCACTAGAGTCCGATGCCCTGGGTTCAAATCTTGACCCTTCAGTTTACCATCTGTATGGTCGTGGGTGATACATTTAACCATTAGGGCCTCAGTTTACTGATCCTAACTAATGAAAATGAGAATAGAGCCTGCCAGATTGATTTATTGAGATTAATTGAGTTAATCCTCATAATGACCCTAGTATTAGACACAGAATAAGTACTCATGAAATACTGTTCAGTCAACCAACATTTGCTGCGTGTTTTCCTAGTAAGAGTGATTTTTAGATTTGCTCTCCATGGTGCTGCACACTTTCCATCTAGGTAGGGCAACATCCAGAGCCTATGAGATTCCCTGCAGGCACGAATAGCACTAGCAAGAAGGTAAGCTTAGATGAGATATGACCCTGCAGTGGCCACCACTTGTTCATCCATTCATTCATTCACAAAATACTTTTTGAGCACCTACTATGTGCTAAGCACAGTTCTAGAAGGTGGAGATAAAGTAGTGAATCAAGGAAACAAAATCCCACGTCTCCTAGAGTTTGTTTTCTGATGGGGAGAAATGGGCAAT
This sequence comes from Acinonyx jubatus, assembly GCF_027475565.1. Lineage (NCBI taxonomy): Eukaryota > Metazoa > Chordata > Mammalia > Carnivora > Felidae > Acinonyx > Acinonyx jubatus. The sequence goes on from NC_069383.1 coordinate 88,004,263, forward strand.
AAATAAATTTAAAAGGCAAGAAAATATCAAAGTGGAAAGCGCTATGCAGAGAATTTAAACCAAGTAATATGATAGACCATGACCAAGTAGCTCCCCAGGTTGTTTGTTCAGGGAGAGCCTTAGCATTTAAGCCAAAATCTGGAGACTGATGCAACAACAGCCAGTAAGAAAGAATTTCATGCAGTGGGAAGAGTGAGTGCAAGGATCCAAAGATGGGATTGAAAAGCAGTTTGGCTGGATGGTAGTGAGAGGGAGGATGGTGTGAAATGAAGCTAGAAGGTAGGCATGGGCCAGATCCCATGGGAAAGGTGTTTGGATTTCATTCCAACTGTGACGGGAACCATTGGATGGCTGTGAACAGGGAGTGATATAATCTGACTTAAAATTGTAAAGGTGTCTCCTGACTGTCTCCTCTCGTTACTGTCCCTGGGCATGGCTGGCCCTGTATGCTAAGGTATTTATTGTCCGTGGAATAAGCTATCCTATACAACTGCCACACAGAAAGAAGTGCTCAGAAGACCAAGAGGCCACCATGTCCTAATCAGAAAAGCCCACACTTCTTGCACCCTTTGTGCTTTTAGGAGGTGACAAGATAAAAGCAAAGATTAAGCAAGAAGTTGGCCACATGCCCTGAGAATTGAAAACCAAGAAAGATAGTATCAGGGCTGTGGTGAGCATAAAGCTGGGTCCCTACCTTCCAGCAACCTGTTTTTCAAGAGTCCACTGTGTTCTCCTAGCCGTTCCCATACTCCAGAAAGAATTGAAGGTTTACCCTGCCTGAGCAGTGATATGCTAGGTTAACTTTTGGGATGTACCACAAACTAGATCTCAAGAACTCTTGGTTCTTAGAGATTGTGAGTCTGCAGTAGAGTCCCTTCTAGGAGCTGTGTCTCATAGGATATCAATTTATCTCTGAGGGCAAAATGAAAATTACACCCAGTATGGTTTTTGGGTCCTGAAGTTAAAGCAGTATGTTTCAAAATAACCCCACAGCCCAGTGATAGTAAGACCAGCATCTTTCCTAGTATTTCATGGTGATGAAGATTTCTGTTCCATTTGGAGGCTATTGTTGTGTATACAACACTTGGCAAGGAATCTGAAACCCTAGGTTCTGACCTCAGTTCTGCCACCAAAGCGTTGTGTTTAAATTTGGGGAAAGTACTTTGAAACTTAGTCTGCTCCTCTCTGAAGGAAGGAACTTGAACTGACTCCATCTTGGATCATTCTTAGCTCTCCCATTTGATCATCTGTATACTACCATCCTGATTACTCAGTGACCCACGTTTGCAAGATGGCAGGGCTAAAGTCAGGGGCATCTGATCTACCCTACAGCTGATCGGATGCTATAGGGATCACATCCCCACCTCAGACTTCTTTAGGACCATTTCATTGTCAGCTGAACCCGCCATTCGTGCAGTCAGGAGGAGTACAGATTTGCAGTGAGTTTATCTTCCTCGCCAAACTACATGCTCTGATAATAACATAGTCACTAGATTCTACTGAGTGTTCCCCTTATGTCATTCAATCTTCAGAGTAACGCCATGAAGTAAGCATCATCCCCAATTTAATGCAGGAAACGGAATCTTGGAGAAGTTAACTAATTTGCCTAAGGACACACGTAGAGTATACCAGACTTCAACTCAGGCTGACTCCAAGGCCCATGGAGCAATTGAACTGCCACACTCTGGTGCCATTACTTACTTGTCTTACCATACTCTACAATATGTACCAAGGTATTTGGCAGATATTGCTAAATGCTCAATAAGTCATTCTTGAATGAAAAAGTATTTAATGCTCTGCTAACTTGCCTTCAGCATTTACCCATGCACTTTGGACAAGCAGTATAACCTTGCTAACCAGAAGGCTTACCCACTCTACTTAGACTTCGTGCAGAATTGCCCATGAGACCAGCCCTGTAATCATCACCTAACCAATGTGAGGGTTAATTTTATGAATCAAGTTGAATGGGCTAAGGGATGCCCAGATAGCTAGTAAGACATTGTTTCTGGGCGTATCTGTGAGAGTATTTCCAAAATAGAACAGATTGAGTAAAAAAGATCACCCACACCAAGGCAAGTGGGTGTTCTACTGAGTGTCTGAATAGAACAAAAAGTCAGGGGGAGGTTGAATTTGCTCTCTTACTTAAGACGGGACATCACACCTCCCTCAGGTTTGCCATTAGCCCTCCTGGTTCTCATACCTTCAGACTCAGACTGAAACTTACACCATCAGAACCCCTGGTTCTCAGGCATTTGGACTTGGACCAAATTATACCAATGGCTTTCCTGGTTCTCCGGGAAAAATACATATATTTCCAATATATCCTATTGGCTCTGCTTCTCTGGAGAACTCTAATATAAGCTCTATAGGATTTATGTGCTTAAATTACATAAATGGTCCTTGGTGTTCTGCAATTAGGCACATCTCCCCAACAGTTTAGCTATTTGGGGAAGCATCAGTTCCCAGCTAGAGGGATGAGATGGAGAGAATACACGAGAACCACTTGAGGAGCTTTTTCAAACCCCAGAAGTTCCACCTACAGCACCTTCCCTCACCCCAAAAACTCCTAGTCTTCTCTGGGTCAGGGAGAAAATGTCTAGGTTGACACAAGTTCCCAGTGCATAACATCCATCCATTACCCATCCTTGTGTACACACCTCCATTTAGGGAAAGTCAGTTCTGTCTTTTCATTTACATAAAGGCTGGTCTTAGAATCTAAATTAAATGACGAGGCTTCGTGTGACTGACTTGAACATAAAAGACACCCAGACTTCCAACTGTATTGTTTATTAAAAAATTCTCCTCCGTACTTTACAGATGGGTTTTGACTGAAACTGTCTTACATATTTATGTTTCATAGTACACATCTTGCATTCAAATTTTATTAATGCATAATAAATGTTATAGAACAGCACTCTGCCAAAGAACAGGGATGGAAATGTTCTCTTTCGCTCTGTCCGATACAGTGCCCTAGACACATGTGGCTTTTGAGCCCTTGAAATGTGGTTGATGAGACTGAGGAACTAAATTTTTAACTGAATTTCATTTTAATTAAATTTAAATAGTCACACGTGTCTGGTGACTACTGTATTGGAACGTGCAAGTATAGAGAAACATCCTTCCAGTTTTTTTAACCAAAATAATGCAGAACCGAGACCCATTCCATTTTTTTTAAAACCACCTTCCATAAAATCCAAAACAAAAACAATAACTGTAAAAGGTGAGAAGAAATTCCAGCACGCTTACATTGCCACTGGGGAATGAATTCTTAATGAAGAAGAGAATTCTGACCCAGGAGTACATGAAGGCAGGTAGGCAGGAAGAGACATTCCCAAGGGGAGGTCCTTGGCAAAATTCCTAGTCTTCTGTGAGACATGGAGTAGAGAGAGCCTGTCAAGGAGAGAGTAATTCCCCCTCAGAGGAAAATCTAAATGTGTTTTTAGCCACCTGTCACCCCAGAGGGAGGACAGGATGGCGATGTTAAATTGGCAAGATTGTAAAACACAGAACTTAACTACTGTACAAGGCCAGCCGAGATGTTTAAAGTGCATTTTAGCTGATGGAACTTCATTCCTGAAATCCAGACGGTGGCTGATGCCGGCTGGAAGGCCGACTGGAGACTTCTATCTCTTTCTTTCTACAAAACTAGCATTTTCAATAAAAATACCATTCCATGAAGACAGGATTGTGCTGGATTTTCATCTAAAGCAAATATTAAGGAAATCACAAAGGACCCAGGATTCGGAGAGAGAGAGATCAGGTGACAAGATAACGGGACCTACGGGGTCCATTGCAAAATTGTGAACTAGGAAAATCCATTCTGTGCAAAAGGTAGCTGCCATAGGGGCAAAGGTGGAAAGGAACATAAACTGAAGAAAAAGTTCATTAACGGGACCAGAGAAGACAGCAGAGACAAATTTTGAGCTAGGACAGTGTTTCTCAAATTGAATTTCAGGGACATATTCTTGCAAGGAGGTGGGCGTCATTGGGTTTAGTAAGGATGTTTAAGTTTTATGCTTTCATTTTACCATATATAACCTGTCTTTTTTCAGACAGTACTCAATTGAAAATCGTGTTTAAAGAATGAAATTGTAGCTTTTTTTTTTAAGAAAATGTTTCTCAGGGCACCTGGTTGGCTCAGTCAGTTAAGCATCTGACTTCGGCTCAGGTCATGAGCTCACAGTTCATGAGATCGAGCCCCACATAGGGCAGTCTACTGTCAGCACAGAACCTATTTCAGATCCTCTGTCCCCCGCCCCCATTTCTCTCTCTGCCCCTCCCCCACTCGTGCTCTCAATCTCTGAATCTCTCAAAAATAAGCATTTTTTAAAAATTGATTTAAAAAAAAATGTTTCTCAAATGCCGGCTAAGGAAGTATATCATAGGTCTTAGAGGATTGTTTTGCTTTAAAGGGGTCCATAGTAGATTCACATTTGGGGATCAGTGTGACCTACAGTCAGACCACACACACACACCATTTGATTTTTATCTTTTTGGGGTCATTAAAGCAATTTCCTAATTTAGCCCTTAGCTTATGAAGAGATTAAACCTTTCTAAACTCAGAGGGCAGTCTGGGCATAGTGTTCATATTTTACTCCCTAATGGACATCAGTGCTTAGAAAATTATGTTCTTCTCTTGCAATTGGGGAGGAGCACGGTGCGGGAGTCCTGGACCACGACGCGGGGGGTCTCCCACTAACCCTGCCTCTCCAGCAGGCTGGGACGCTGGCCCTCTCAGAGCCTTCATTTCCTTATCTGTAACACAAAGCGGCAGACAGGGTCATTAATTACTAAGGTCTTGTCCAGCGTAGGTATCTGATTCCAACAATAAACTAGTGCCATCTTGCATTTCTCCTGTGAAAGGCCTCTCAACTAAAAATCATTTTCACTAGGACTCTATTTCCTGTTCTTTTCATTGCTACCCTCCACCACAGAGCACCAAAGGCACAGGAGGGGTGCATTTGAAGGAAAATCCATCAACACTCAGGGTTCCACCTATTATCTGCTACCACCTAGGAAGTGGGAAATTAAACCATCGAACCCAGACTCCTAGGGCTTAGTGCAAATCACCCAGGTATGAAAGCAATACTTAGTCAGAGGGACATTTTTGGATTTTTACAAAGTTTCTAATGAATGAAACAGCGCTTCATTCGAGGGTGAGTAAATCAAATGGAAACATAAAGGCCAGGTCTGTTTTTTGTGTTTTGGGTATTGTAGATAAGATTATGTAATGAGCAGAGTCTCAGGCTGTTAGTTGATCTACCACTGTAAGAGTGACTGATGTCTTGAGTGAGCCCTCCGAACAGTCACTGGTGTCCAGTAGGAACATGATGATACAGGGTGTGTGTGTAGCAGAGAAAAGCATGCCGCACACACGTGTGCTTGGAACCACAAAGCCGCAGCCACCCTTTGGGAGGTGTAATGCTAGACCTTTCCTCCGAGGAACCCTCTCCGATGCTATAGAAAGATGTACGTGAAGTATGTCCCCCTGCCTCAGCCTTGATTGGAATATGATACCTATGGTCTGGGGGACAATTCTCAGGGGCCAGAGAGATCCAGAGGAGGTCTACCTTGAGATAAGGAGAGCAGAAAACATCAGAATACTCCAAAAATGACTCCAGCATCAGCCCCTAATGCAGTGGTAGAACCAATTCTTTTGGCCTTCTTCCTACATGGGCTACCCACTGAAACTTGGCCTGACAACATACGCCTGGGTATATCTGTACGGCCTTGGGGAGGATGAGACCCTGGGACACAGAGTAGAGCTTAGAAGCCTGTGGCCTGATGGCCTCCTCGACCCTCCTGGAGACACGACATGCTTGTCCCATCAGCCAGAAAAACATGACTGCCTCTCTCTCTTCTGCTAACATAATGACCTTCAGACAGTTTAGAATGAAAGCCCTCCAGTGCAAGAGAATGGCTTGTTTGAAATGATCGCCTTTGAGACCATCTCATGTTTCCCATCCTAGTTATAATTTGGCTAATTGCTTAATAATTCTGTTTAAATGTCTCCATTTCTGCAAACATCAATTCATTAGGTCTCCTTTTCCTGGTTGGAAATCTCTTTGCTTCTCTAAATATCTTTGGCCCCTTTCTCCCATTTGTACTTTTGCCTGAGCAACATTCTGATGACATACATAGCATCCCTTCAAAAAGGTGTCAAACAGATCAGGGTGCCTCTCAGTATTCCAAAGCCCAAACACTGTACTCTGTTGTCCTTGAGATAGTACCTATGATTGGGAAAGATCTCACACTGTGTCTTTAAAAAGCCAAGTTCCCTGCCAAACGAAGTTGCTCTCAGTGGCAACCCTAACCCACTCCTGGGGCAGGAGGCATGGTGTACTTGACAAAGTGAGAGGCTGCCTGAAATGAGAAAACCCAGGTCCAGCCTTCAGGAACCTGCACCCCAACAAGCAGCCAGAGAATTCAACTCTGGAGAACATTTGCACATAAGAATATTATCCAGGTTAAAACTCTGCCTAAAGCAGGAGCCTTCTCGGAGCACAACCATCTGTGGCTGGGCACCACAGACACACACACACACACACACACACACACACACACACACACACACCCTGCACCTAGCTGAAAGCCAAACACCATTGTAGTGTCTGTGCTTCAGGGGGTGAGCATGCTGCCTGAGGGGGCAGCCTGTGACTTACGCTTTCCGGCAAAGGCCAGTTAGGCTAAACGGATGCTGCCATGTTCCCGATCGTTCTTTCCTTCTGTATTCGACCAGCTGAAGACTCCCGATGTTGCCTTTTAGTTTTGCCTTTGAAAAATTTAGCGCCCACCTTTCCAACTGTAATAACCAAATCGCTTCATGTAGACGCTCACATAGCAAAGAGAGGCCATACAATTCTCCACGCCTTTGAGAAAATGGGAAAACTTGGAGTGACAGAGGAGAAACCGAAAGCTTCCATCTGGGAAACTTCCTCGGGCCAGTGATGAATAAGAAGTGACATAGGTAACAAGCAACAGAAGGAAACAAGAAGAGTGCCAGAGTCCCATCTTTCCTGCTGGACCGTATATCCTGCCAAATGAGCTCAGAACTGACCGAAGGGTTCTGGGAAGGAGCAGAGGAAAGAAGTCTGTTCTTCTGTATGACTTAGTAAACCACTTGGTACTACTCATCCTTGCCCTGGTGACTTACAGCAATTCTCTGCATGAGACACCGGTGGAAACAAGTTAGAAAATATGAGATGCCGCAGTCCAGAGAGTAATCCCTGATGATGTGTATGTAGCCTTGAATTGTCCAACATGAACCAGGCCTCAGGGTTCTAATTGATCTGTGTATATGCGATGGATTTTTATTTATGTTTCTTTAAAAGCTACTCTGAATTGCTTTGGAATTTGAAATAAATGCCCTCAAAGAATTATAACAACACATGAAACCGTTGCCCACCCTGTGCATTTCTAACTTTGTCTGTTTATCTTGAATGCTTTGATTTGTTTCTTATTGAGCATCTGAAATTCTCTGAGAGTCCTTGGCTTTCCGTAAACAGTTGATCATCTACTCTGGGTGGTGTCGCCTGAGGGAGCCAAAGGTAAAAATGATGACAACAACAATGATGTCCACTACTTAGATAATGCTTTGTGGTAAATAGGGCTCTTCCTGCTATCTCACATGTATTAATTCGTTCCATCCTCACCACAATCTTATGAGGTAAGTGCTCCTGTTAGACCCATTTTACAGATGAGGAAACTGAGGTACAGAAAGATAGGACACTTGCCGGGGTCACGCAGCTGGCAAGCGGCAGAAACGAGATGTGAGACCACAGTCCGGCTCTCAGAACTGTGCCCTTCATCCCTATGACTCACCACGCGTGTCTTTCTGCACGCGATGACTGGGATGGCCAGGAATGACGTTGTGATTTTTAACCATTAAAAATACAGTGCAAGCTCTTAATTTATTTAACCGTTCTGTTTTTCCCTCCCAAACTCTCAGACGACGGAAATGCTTAAAGCAAACTAAGGTAGTGTGAGACCACACCATGTAAGTGTGAGCATGGCTCCTTGTGGGTCCAGCTGTGTTTTGTGCGCTTCTGCCTACTGTCCCCGCATGTTTTCTCCGCTGCTGTCCTCCGATTCCCGCTTCCGCCGCTTGGCGCTTGGGCCGCATGAACCGTCACTTTAAAGCCATAGATCTTCTGTCTTGCTCCTGGTTTCATATTTGTGCTTCTCTCTCCCACAATCCCCGGCACCTGGGTAAGGGCCAGAGCACGTGCAGCTGTGAGCCTGGCACCTCTCCAGGAAGGAGCTGGAGACTCCTATGGTTATTGTTCTCTGACAATGAGCCCTCAGATTGTCAGCTTTTAGGATTCTAGGCATGTGTCCGCACTCTTGCAGTGACATACTGCTTCCCAGGCTGGAAAGATGTCTGTGGGCTTCTCCATGCCGGTCGCGGTCACCGACGGCACACCTTTGCTCTGCAGTGGTCTTCCGCGGCCACCAGCCTAGACAGATCACTGCTCTGTGAGTCCTTGTAGGTGTGGAGGCTGTGTGAAAATAAATTCCATCGTGCCATGTGACGGGGCTAAAATGAGCCGTGGAGAGAAGTGGTAATCTTCTCGTTTATTATTTCTCTCTGTACAGATGTATGTGATAGGCACACATATGTATATGAAGCCTGTGATTACGAAGGAGATGGGATCATGGTTTTTAAGCCAAAGAATGGGCTCTATTGGCCCTTCATTGTCCACACATACACACACTCGCTTTTGGTGTCCCTTGAATCTACATAAACTATGTTTCCACTTTGAGTGAATTTAATGTGATAAACTCGGGGCACCTGGCTGGCTCAATCTGTGGAGCGTGCAACTCTTGATCTTGGGGTTGTGAGTCTGAGCCCCACATTGGGCATGGGGATTACTTAATATGAAATATATATGTGGTAAACTAGACTTCCAGAATAAATAAATTGGGGAGGAGGAATTTGTGCCTGACAAAGAGAATATCTGGAGCATTTAAAATATCCTATCTTAACTGCACAGCCATCCCCACCTGCCAGTGATTTCAGGGCTGGATCTGCCTTTTGTGCTCAGGCTCACCGAAGTTTCCAGTATGTGTTCGATGGGAATTAGTTAGGAGGAAACGTTCCAAGTTGTCAGAAATGATAAGAACTTAAAATTAGAGGGGCTCTTCATGAGATGTGTCCCCTCAGTGTTAAGAGGCCAACCCACCATTTAGACATGCACAGAATTCTGCAGCTGATGAGTCCTTAGAGATGGGTCCTTCATTCCAAACCCCTGAATTCCCAGAGGGAAAGTAACTTGCCTGGGAGGGGGCAGAGCCTGGATGAAAACCCAGTCCTCCTCTTTCCATCCAAGCGTCTTATCAATGTATTGTCCCAGCTCATTTTTCTCTGGGAGAGAACCCCCTACACAGCCAGAAGATATTTTCTTTTCTTTTTTTAATGTTTGTTTATTTTTGAGAGAGAGAGTGCAAGTGGGGGAAGGGCGGGAGGGTGGTAACAGAGGATCTCAAGCAGGCTCTGCACTGACAGCAGAGAGCCCGACGTGGGGCTCAAACTCACAAATCGAAAGATCGTAACCTGAGCTGAAGTCAGGATCCTGACGCCTAACCTACTGAGTCACCCAGGTGCCCTGAACTTTTATTTTTAAAAGTGAGTGAAAGTAAAGGAGACTACATCCTATGGAAAGACTCGGGTCCCAGTCCTGGCTCTGCCCTAAATATCTGGGCGAGCTTGGGAAAGTTACTATGCTCCTCTGGACCTCGGGCTCCTCACCTGCAAAGTGAGTGTGGGAACAGCCAAGTTGAGTAACTACCTGATGCTAACTTTGCTCACGAATTTCCAGCTGCTTTCATGTGGCGTCCTCTCAGTGATTTCCCACTACAGGATGATGAAAAAAGTGATAGTCGGGCTGTGCAAATAGGAGCAAGAGCCCTATGAGTCTGTTAAGAACTGAAGGGGGACAAGGGAAGGAGGGAGAAGGTGCAGGTGAGAAGTGAGTAGCCTGCCCTCCTCACGCTGTCCTGTGAAACTGAGGAAGACATGGCAAACCCTAGACTTGGTCATCTCCAATTTCTGCATTTTGGGGGCTATCTACCAAGACACCAGACCCAGTATGTGAACAAGGTTACATTTTCTCTCTTTTTATTAAGTTTATTTACCTTTGAGAGAGAGAGGGAGCGTGAATGGGAGAGGGGCAGAGGAGACAGAGAATCCCAAGCAGACTCCGCACTGTTAGCGCAGAGCCCAATGTGGGGCTTGAACTCACAAACTGTGAGATCAACCTGAGTCAAAGTCAAGAGTTGGACGCTTAACTGACTGAGCCACCCAGGTGCCCCTACATTTTCTCTTTTCAATGTATTGCTTTCTGAGTTAACAGGGCCAGGGAAGTCTCTGAGGCAATCCAACAATCATTTAAAAGCAAATAAGGTGAGAGTAGAGGCCCACACATGCCGGCTTCCAGCAAAGTTTTGAGATATACCCCTTGCTTACACAAAATTATGGAAATACAGATATTAACTAAATATGCAATGTCGTTTTTACAGGGCTTTCTTTTTCCATAGTAAGTCCATGGCATTTTTATGATGAATCTTTTTTATGAAGCAAAGAATCCTCACTTGGTTTAACAATTTGGCCCATTTTGGTTCCATATATCAGGTTTAGCTTTAGTGCATCTTTTCGAAGCAGCCCATTTAGTCTGCAGCCATCTTCCTTGGATATGCCACTGATTCAGATTTGATGGGAAGGGGCAGGTCAGGATATGGCAGGGAGGGGAAAATCACGGAGATGGATAATTGCCTATGCACTTCCTAGGTTCTAATGCTGCTGGACAAAAATGTAGCGCCGCGGAAATGTGTGACCTCAGAAAGCATCACTGGGATAGAATTTCAGCTCCAGGATTTGGGTGGCGTGGGGACTTTAGGAGTTGTGCCGGAGGACTCTTAAAGCCATGTTTGCGTGGTAGTTCGTACTGGATTGAAGAGTGTCAATCCACTATGTCCTTTGGAGGGAGAAGCTGTTGAAAATTATGGTAATGGCCTGCAGGCCCCTTCTAGGCAATCACCATTGTCATAGTATCATCATCCCTTCTCCAGTGACAACCATTAGCAGTTTGAAGAGGAAAATGGCCCCCAGAGCAGCCCTGCAAGACTGGATTGTCACATTGAAGATACTGGACAGGCAGACAGAGGTCGAGAGTTCCTCACATTACTTTTGCCTTTGCTGGACAAGACAGAGGGCTGTGGGAGAGGCCCTTTCCCAGCTTTTTCCAGGTCCTTCCTGGCCCCTTCCTAGGATAATCATTGTCCTGCCGAGACCTCTAGTGGCCATATTGGTAACTGCCGGTATCTAAGAAAAGCAGGGACCAAACAGCCTGTGGGCTGCATGCATGTCCATGGTGGTCTGTGGAGGGCTCAGCTGACGCACGTTCAAGATGGTGCATCTTGCTCCATAGATGGAGCATCTGTGGCCTGAGACCCCTGAAATACCAGCCCGGAGGCCTGGTGGCCTGTCACCATGTGAACATGTCCAGAGCGCTGTTAGCCACGTGATGAGGACTTAGGTTTCTTTTGTGTGGGGGTTATTCCAGCTTAGATCTGGGACCGACTGGAAGTGCTAGCCTTGGCTGATCCTTCCTGTCCTGCCCTAGAACAGACTGGTAGCTCCATTTTCACCTGAAACCAAACTGACCTCCCTAGAGTCTGAAAAGCCAGCCACCAGAAGCCTGATAAACACACCAACCCACATTTGCTCTCTGAGGGCCTAGTGTAGACTGGCCTGGCTTGGGGGCCTCCCCAGGCATTCACCTCCCAGAGGGACAGGGAACAAGCCCTCCACCACCACTGCCTCCCACACTGTGATCCTCAGGGCTTCCCAAGAACGGTAAGTAGGTTACCCCTGACAGACGCAAGGCTAAATTGTTTTAATTGTTCTAACCCAGTGGTGTTCTCGAGGTGTGGTCCCCAGACCGGCAGCATCAGCATCACTCCGGAACTTAGAAGTGCAGCTTCTCAGGCCCTGCCCCAGACCTGCCGAATCAGAAACTCTGTGAAGGGGGCCCAGCCATCTTGGTTTTACAAGGCCTCCGGGTGATCCTGAGGCCTCCTCAGATTTGAAAACCACCACTTCAAGCATTGATTCATAACTGTCGATTTATACGTGGTTACAAACTCTCAGCTTATGTAAAATGTAGATTCTGACCCCTTACCCACAGAGTTTTATTTCGTCGTTCTGCAGTGGGGATGCAGACCTCTGGTTTTATACCATCATTCCACGTAATCCTGACGTGGATGGTCCACCGACCACCATTTTGAGAAATTCTCCAGAAAGAGCAAGGCCATCTTTCACTAGCACAGATTCGCTTCCTCCTTTGACCTAGAGATAAATATTGTCTTCACATCTCACTGAAAGGGATCTCAGTAAGTAGATCAGCGTACTCCAGGTCTTTTGTCTTGTTCCCCTGACGAATTAATTTTTGCTCCTATGGTGAGCAATCTGTATCATAATCCAGAAGTGAAATCTGTCTCTGGAACGTCATGTTAATTACTGAGAAAACAATAAGAACAGGAAGACTGTGGCTGCTTATGAGTCCGGGATGGCATGCCCGGGCCCACCAAGAAGCCGTGCGTCACCTCTAGGCCGTGAACCTATCAGATAGCAAGTCGCCTTTCTTCTCACTTCTTGAGTGAGACATTTAATGGTGCTACGAGGCTAGTTCATTATACTACTGTCAGGAAGAAAGAGTTTTCAAAACTTGAGGTTATGAATACACTTGGCTCATGTGGCCTCTGCGCTGATCACCCTGGAAGCATAGGGTTAATTTCTGTGAAGTTTCTCCTGAATGAAATCAGGAGATTTCAGCTCTCCTCAACACAACTCTGAGCCCTACTGTCCCATTTCACTCCCCAGCCCAGTTCTTTCCAGAGCACCCACACTTTTTCAGGGAGCACTAATTCTTTGGGATGTGCTCTGAGAAGACTAATATGCAGAGTCATATTTTCAAGGATATGCTGAGCAGAGCAGGAGACTTGGAGAAGACACTCTTTGTCACCGTCTAGGATTCATAGTCATTGTCTCCAGATATTGTCTGCTAGGGGGCAGTAGGTTAATCAGGTCAAGCTTCTATTTCCAAAATGTTGGGGCCAAGCGCTGATTCCCTTCCTTCCCTCCATCTTTCCATCTTCTTCCCCTTATCCATTCTCCATGCTCCCTTTCCCATATTTTTTATGCTTCTGTGACTTTCTGTAGCTTTTCCCCTCCCTTTCTCTCCCTTCTTCTTGCTGGGCCTCCCTTAATCCTGGAAAGCAGGCACCCACCCCATCCAGGAGCTCAAGGGCCACACCAACATTGACTGTTGGAGCCACATGCATTCTGCCTGGCAGGGACTTCCCCCTTAATTTACTGTAGAGCATAATTAAAAGAGAGATTTCCCATCTCCCCTCACTCAGAGGAAGAGAGAGAGAGAAAGAAGCAAGAAAGAGAAGAGCAGCAAAGGAAAACCCAAAAAGAAGCCACAAGTGATGTTGAATTTTAAACTTACTTTGTGTCCAGAAGGAGAGCAGCCCACACCTCCAGCAGCAGGGGTCGGGTCAAAGCACTATACTTAGAATCCTGAGTGGGCAGGGAAGAAATAAGGGCACTATTAAGAGAAGAGAAGGCTTTGCCTGAGGAACAAATCCTCTCTTCACAGAGCTGTCCTTCGGTTAGGGGGGATCCTGTTGGGCTCAAGGAATGGGCTGGCCTTGCTGACACAGGTTCTGACTCTCCTCTGGCTTGCTTGCTCTTTGCTCCTGCACCCAGCTTTTTGCCAGCAACAAGAGTGCATGACCGGTGTGGTCCTACAGGGTCCCAAGCTCCGAAGGGCCTGGTGCTTGGGGTTTAATGCTGTGCAGCCACAGTCTTGAAACTGTGTTTTGTAAGTGAAATCTGATGGGACAGTGGAGACTTGGAGCATGCAAGGGGGTGGGGAGCTTGGAGACTGCTTATGGTGCCTTGCTTCCTGCTGCCTTCCCCCAGTACCTCTCCCACCCCCATCACATGTCCCCAGCTGGTGGGGGAGGGAAGCAGGAGGGTTCTCAGCCCACTTTTCTATCCCCTGGAACCTGGGCCCTGCCCAGCCTCCCCTCCTTGTGCCTTCCCAGTGACCACTGCCTTGTGCCTTCCCAGTGCCACCTTCTGCCCCAGGAAGGGCTAGTGCATGGGTGGGGAAAGTCCTGGTTGGGTGTGCACCTGTCCTGTGGCACTTTGGGGCAGGGCATAGTAGTGGCCACCTGGCCCAGGGTGGCAGTGTTGCAACGTGTCTGGTGGATATTGGGCAGAAGGCCACAACTCAGTAAGGGACGATCCTATCGCTGACTCATGATCCTGTTACCTAGCACAGAGGTGGCAATACCCTGGGGGGGGTGGCGGTAACCTATCCACCATTGGTTGGGGATACCACTCGTCAAAAGGGGAGAGTCCCCAAGGCCTGCTTCAAGCCAGGGAACAATGTGTCGGCACATCAGCTGGTGGGAGGGATAATCCCAGCAGGCATCAGGCCTAAGTGGGCACACAGGGCAAGGGCCCCTAAGCACCCGTGAGATGCTCCCAGCCGGCTTTCTCGAGCCCACTCTGTGCCTGGGGGGAACCAGCTCTTGTTTCCCAACCTTTCTGAAACTGTGTTAGCATTTTCCGGCCAGTTCAAGGCATCCTCCTGGAGCAAGATACAAATTGTGTGATTTCAGTGATCACACAAACAAGTTAAATGCTCTGACATTGGCATTTACAACTAGCACTGCACAATGTAATAATGGATGATAAAATGCATGCTAATAATGAGAAACTTTAACTTTATTTACCTAGAGTGACATTACATAGCAAAAAAAAGACCCCATGACTAGTGGTTGCACGTCAGTATGAATGTATTTAATACAACCAACCTGTATACTTCCAACGATACAAAATGTGGGGTGCCTGGGTGGCTCGGCCAGTTAAGCGTCTGGCTCTTGGCTTCAGGTCAGGTCAGGAACTCATGGATTTGTGAGTTCGAACCCCATGTTGGGCTCTGCTCTGGCAGTGTGGAGCCTGCTTGGGATTCTCTTTCTCCCTCTCTCTCTGCCCCTCCCCCACTTGCATTATCTCTGTTTCTTTTTCTTTTTTTTTTTTTAATGTTTTATTTATGTTTGAGACAGAGACAGAGCGTGAGTGGGAAAGAGGCAGAGAGAAAGGGAGACACAGAATCCAAAGCAGGCTCCAGGCTCTGAGCTGTCAGCACAGAACCCAATGCAGTGCTCAAACCGATGAACTGTGAGATCATGACCTGAGCTGAAGTCAGATGATTACTGAGCCACCCAGGCACCCCTCTGTCTGTCTCAAAAGAAATAAATAAACTTTTTTAAAATGTACAAAATGTACCTGTAATGCATAAATACAAAAAAGGTTAAGAGGGCAAATTTTATGTTATACACATTTTACAGTAAGAAAAAGTAAACGCAAGCAAAAACCATGACAAGGCAAGAGAAAGACCACAAGAAAAAAGGAAAAAGCTTTGTATTGTAATGCCTTTAATGGTACTTTTTCCCCGCTTTCTGAACAATTTTCATCTAGCCCTGGGCCTGTAAGTTGTGCAACTGGTTGCCTGTACCTCACCGTCTCCCCTGACCGGGAGATAATCAGATTCTTACACAGCGTTACAGGTGAAATTCTACGCCTGTGGGGAGAAAACGTTTCCAATCTATGACTGAAGGTAATTTCCACCTTAGTATCCATTCATCTACAGGAGGAAAAAAAAAGGAGGAAATGTAAAAGTTAAAAAAAAAACACAAAGATTCTTATGTTTGGATGAGTACCCATCACCTGTCTAGGTGATCCATCCATACCCAGGGCAGTGTGAGGTTCCGTGGTGAGGTCAATTCATTCATCATGAGTGACCCTCTTCAAGAGCGTGGTTTCTCACACTCAGTACAATGGTCTGCACTTCCAGAATATTGCAAATGACTTAAGTAATTTATCACCATCCTGTCTGAAGTCTGGCACCTCATAAGATAATTGGTAAGCTTGTGGCTTCTCATAGCTTTAATGTGAAAAAGAAGAATAAAGCAGATTTAAGTGCAGAAAATATCATTTCTGAAGCACCTTTTGTCTAAGTAAAATTTCTGGGGCTACTTTTTAAATGAAATTTAAAAAAAAAAGGGCGCCCGGATGACTCAGTCAGTTAAGCGTCCGACTGGGGCTCAGATCATAATCTTTTGTTTACGGGTTCAAGCCCTGCGTCAGCCTCTGTGCTGACAGCTCAGAGCCTAGAGCCTGCTTCAGATTCTGTCTCCCTCCCTCTCTCTCTCTCTGCCCCTCCCTATCTCTCTCTCTCTCTGTCAAAAATAAACATTTTTTTTAAATTTTAAGAGATTTTAAAAAGAGAGAGTATAGCAACGTGACCCTTCCTTGCAAATTAAGAAAACTTTATCTAAACTGAGGTTGCTATGGCTTATAAATTCCCCATGATTACTCTCCATTGACTGATAACGTATCCACCTAAACACACCTTTCTTTGCACTCTTGTGAACCTCAGTAAGCTCTTTAGGCAGGCGTGGGAAGCTTAATGTATTTCCTGTGAAATCGTACCATTCTCCTTGATCAGCTTATCCCAGCTTTGTAAATTGAAAAAATTTCATTCCTGGCATCAACAGCCTGTTAAATTGGTTCTGATTAATAATTGAATCTTAAGACCCTTTCAAGGCAACATTCACAACAACAGATTAGTAAGGGGGCGGGGGGTGATGCCAGGTGGCACCGTGTGGCGATGGAACAGACTGATGACCTCAGATGGAGGTTAAATGCAAAGTCCAGATTCTGGGGGAGTTTAATTCCTTAGAAAAATCATGGAAATGCACAGAAACTTCTCCCCTGCCAACTGATGGGCCTAGCATTTATTTCCTAGTAGTAGACTTTTAATGCTGATCTGGATGCATTCTTCTTGGATTTGGAGTATGCTGTGGTCCACATTATGCTCTCTTAGATTTTGAATTATTTATATTGGCAGCGCAGAATATTTCTTCCTTAATCCTGAAGGCGAAAATACAGTCCTCCTGAAATGTCAGACTGAGAAACAGATAGGCTCCTACCTTAACAATCTGAAAGTAGAACCCTTCTGGATGATTTCCAGGCATAGAGTGGGTCCAGAGGACTCTAGATCTGTATGCCAAATCCTTTAACGTGTCTATTCTTGCTCAACACCATATTCTCCCAGCCCCATCTATGAACTGAAGGTAATTTCAATCCTACTATTCTTTTGCCCATTGGAGAAAAAAGAAGGAACCATAAAAGTAAAAGACCACGCAAATTCTTGCTTCTAGATGAGCAGCCGTCACATTTTTAAGCAACATTTTTAAGAGCTTCTCAACAGAGGCCTTCAGACTGCCCTGAAGTGTTGCATCAGAACTACCTGGGAGACTGCTTAAAATGCCAGAGGGGCGGGGCACCTGGGCTACTCAGTCGGTTAAGCGGCTAAGGGTTTGCCTTTGGCTCAGGTCATGATCTCAGGGCTGGTGGGTTCAAGCCCCACATGGGGCTCTGTGTTGACAGCATGGAGACCGCTTGGGATTCTCTCTCCTCTCTCTACCCCTACCCTGCTTATGCTCGCTCGCTCTCATTCTCTCTCTCTCTCAGAATAGGCAAATAAACTTAAAAATAATTTTAAAAAATAATAATAAAATGCCAAACGGGCACCTGAGTGGCTCAGTCACTTAAGCATCCAACTCTTGATTTTGGCTCAGGTCATGATCTCAGGGTTCATGAGTTCGGGCCCTGCCTCGGGCTCCGTGCTGACCATGCAGAGTCTGCTTAGATTGTCTCTCTCTCCCTCTCTGCCCATCCCAAGCTTGTTCCCTCTCTCTCTGTCTCTCAAAATAAATAAATTAAAACTATAGAATAAAATAAAAATAAAATGCTGAAGACAACCCTCTTCCCAGATCTTCAGATTCTGACTCTGAGAATTTTCAAGTTAACCCAGGAACTCTTATGTGGTAAAATTTGAGAACTACTGACCTCCAGACACTTTGATTAATTTCAGTGAATTATTGTGGTTCCGAAACTGAAGGGTCCAACAATTCTATTGCATACATGGAAACCTGTAAATACTTGCTTCATAAGACTAGTTTGTGTGTTTTGCAATTCCCAGAGGGTAAGAGCAAATTTCTTTCAACATTCACTCTTTGTCTAAGCATGTGTTGAGGAGGTACTATGACATGGGCACTGCACTAGGTTCTAGAAATTCCCTGACCCTCACAGCTTCTCTATGAGCAGTAACACTCTGCATGTTTGGTATGTTTAGGAAGACCCCAGGCTGCAAGAGAGGGATGAGAAGTGAATCCTAAGATTAGGCAAAAAGATGGCGCCTGGGTGACTCAGTTGGTTATGTGTCTGACTTTGGCTCAGGTCATGATCTCACAGCTCATGAGTTCATGACCAGTTCTCTGCTGTCAGTACAGAGCCCACTTCGGGCCCTCTGTCCCCCTCTCTTTCTGTTCCTCCCCTACTCTCACTCTCTCTCTCTCTCTCTGTCAAAAATAAACATTAAAAAAAGATTAAGCCTAAAGGTAGTGTTGACAGCAGAGTGATTCCCAGCTCCCTTACATTACTGTGATTTTGCTGTGTGCCGGGGGCTTTGCCTATATTGTTTCATTTCATCCTCACAGTGATCTGTGAAGCAGGTACGAATATATCGTCCCCGTTTTACACACGACAATAGGATAGCTCAGTGAGGCTATTCAACTAGAAAGCAGCGGAACAGGGATTCCCTGCCAGCAGTCTGCTTTTAGAACGCAGCCTCTTATTTAACACTGTTCCAGCCCTCGGAGTAGTTTTCCTTTCCCTAAGAAGGCGGAAACCAGGAGGTGATACTATCAGATGTGAATATTATACTACCACGTGGCCACCTAATTTCAAATCCACTGGTGACTCCTTCTATATTAAATCCCTGAAGCGTGTGTGTATGCCAGGCTCTGGGGATACAAGACAAATAGATGTGTGCTTCAAGAGACGCCCGATTACCAGGTCATTCAGTCGGATAGAAAGTCTAGAATTACAACTGAGAACCCCCAACTTCCTTGAGCAATCTTAAGGCCACTTAGCTGCCTGGCCTGCCTTTCTAAAATTCTCCTAGGAAAAGGAGCCCCACCTCCCACTGCATTATTGTGATGTCAGAATAACTCTGCCAGTTTGGCTGGTCTTACTCCAGCGAAACCACTCCTGGGGGGCAGTAAATTTGGAACCAAATCCTCTTTGTCATGCCATCTGGAGAATTAGCATGTTTTAACACCTTTCAACATGTTAAACTCAGTCTTTTTCTTCTTTCTGAATGCTGGTAAAAATTTCCTGGGCTCCCAAGACTGTCCCCTTCTGTGTAATCCCCAATAATAAAGAGCAAAGCTGTGCACTAGAACAGCAGAGTGGTTCCTAGCTGAAGGTTCTGCAGGAGAGAAATAGGGCATGTGGTTTGCAGTCATTACTATGTAGCGGCTTCTGTGGCAGTTGAAGTCATGTTGAAATATGTTGGTAAATTCTAGCTGTGTCCCAGGCTACTTCCTGCTGTGAAGGCCGAATACAATCCAGAATATCTTACTGTCAGTCTGAAACTGCCTAAAAATATCTTGAAGACCCCATAGACTTGCCCTGAAAGCTAACATTGCAGACATCTTTCACCCAAACCAATCAATCTGGAAGAATGTTCCTCAGCCTCTTTTACATTACGGACATTACAGGGGCTCCACTCCTGCAGGAGACTTGCATAGGGGCTCCGTTACAGCAAACACAACTCACAGGCCTCCCAGCCCCTCACAATTTGGTCCTCAAAAGCAAAGCTATCTCCAGAGACCCCCTCCCAAATATAAATATGGACAGAGAATGTGTCTTGCTCTGCCCTGCTCAGATTTTGTCAGCACCCCAAACTGCTTCCCCTCACTTCAAGAACCTTCGATCCAGGTTTCTCCATTCCTAGGTAGCTGAGCATTGCTGGAGAAAGACTCCACACCTGGTGATGCATCTTCTGCACGTCCATACGACTCACCTCTGCTGAGCATTCCTGGCCAGATGCTGCCTCCTTCATTCATTCCTAGCTCGCCCTTCATGCCTCCCTCCCACACGTGGTTCCAAACCTCCTCCTCTTTGCTCAACTCTGCGACACACCTCCACCCTCTGTGGACCCCACCAGCCCCTCCGCAGAGATGAAGCTCATCCAATGTCAACTTCAAATTCTTTCTTGTCCACCCCAAATCTTTTCTTTATCGTCACCCTATTTTTATTCAATCATCTCTGTCTCTTTCCTTTTTATGTCCCAGAGACTACTTTCCATCCCCCTACTCAGCCCGGGGAACCACTATTCTGCTTTCTGTCTCTATGATTTTTTTTAATCATTTAATTTTATTTCGTTGTGTTTTTCATCATGATAAGAATACTCTTTAATCCTCATCCCCCATTTCCTCCATCCCCTCTCCACCACCTCCTCTTTGGTAACCAACAGTTCTCTATAGTTAAGAATCTGCTTCTTGGTTTGTCTCTCTCTCTCTCTTTTTTTTTTTCCTTTACTCATTTGTTTTGATTCTTAAATTCCACATATGAGTGAGGTCATATGGTATTTGTCTTTCTCTGACTTATTTCACTCAGCATTATACTCTCTAGTGCTATCCATGTTGTTGCAAATAGAAAGATTTCATTCTTTTTTATAGCTAAATAATATTCCAGTGTGTGGGGGTGCACGCACTCACACACACATACATCTTCTTTATCCATTCATCTTTCAATGAACATTTGAGTTGCCTCCATAGTTTGCCTATTGTAAATAATACTGCAGTAAACATAGGGTTGCATGTATCCCTTTAAATTGGTGTTTTTATTTTTGGAGGAGAGGGGGTAAACATCCAAACTGTGATTCCTGGATCATAGGTAGTTCTATTTTTAACGTTCTGAGGAAACTCCATACTGTTTTCCACAGTGGCTGCACCAATTTGCATTCCCACCAACAGCATATGAGGGTTCCTTTTTCTCCATGTCGTATCAGCACTTGTTGTTTCTTGTGTTTTTTATTTTAGCCATTCTGACAGGTGTGAGGTGATATCTCATGGTAGTTTCAATTTGCATTTCCCTGATGATGAGTGATCTTTTCGTGTGTGTGTTGGCCATCTGTATGTCTTCTTTGGAGAAATATCTGTTCATGTCTTCCTTTTAATTGGGTTGTTTGTTTTTTGAGTATTGTATCAGTTCTTTATGTATTTCAAATACTAACCCTTTACTGGATATGCCATTTGCAAATATCCTCTCCCATTCCATAGGTTGCCTTTTAGTTTTGTTATTTCCCTTGCTGTGCAAAAATGCTTTATTTTGATGTAGTCCCAATAGTTTATTTTTGCTTTTATTTCCCTTGCCTCGGGAGACATATCCAGAAAAATGTTATTATTGCCAATATCAGAAAGATTACTGCCTGTGCTCTCTTCAAGGATTTCTATGGTTTCGGGTCTCATATTTAGATCATTGATCCATTTTGAGTTTATTTTTTTATATGGTGAAAGAAAGTGGTCCAGTTTCATTCTTCGGCATGTCCAGTTGTCCCAACACCATTTGTTGAATAGACTATCTTTTCCCCATTGTATATTCATTACTCCTTTGTCAAAGATTAATTGACCATATAATTGTGGGTTTATTTCTGGGTTTTCTGTTCTATTCCATTTATCTAAGTGGTTTTTTTTTCATGCCAGTACCATACTGTTTTAATTACTATTGCTTTGTAATATAGCTTGAAATCTGGAATTGTGATACCTCCAGTTTTGTTGTTCTTTTTCAAGATTGTTTTGGCTATTCTGGGTCTTTGGTGATTCCATACAAATTTTAGGATTGTTTGTTCTAGTTCTATGAAAATGCTATTGGTATTTTGATAGAGATTGCATTAAATCTGTAGATTGCTTTGGGGAGTATGGACATTTTCACAATATTCTTTCAATCCATAACATGGAATGTCCCTTTCTTTGTGTCACCTTGAATTTCTTTCATCAGTGTCTTACAGTTTTCAGAGTATAGGTCTTACCTTGTTGGTTAAGTTTATTCCTAGATATCTTATTATTTTTGGTACAATTATAGATGGGATTATGTTTTTAATTTCACTTTCTGCTACTTCATTATTAGTGTACAGGGATGCAATAGGTTTCTGTGCATTGATTTTTTTATCCTGAAACTTTACTAAATTTATCAGTTCTAGTAAATTTTTGGTGGAGTCTATGGTTTTCTATATATGGTATCATGTTATCTGCAAATAGAGTTTAACTTCCTCCTTACCAATTTGAATGCCTTTTATTTCTTTATTTTGTCTGGTTGCTGTGGGTAGAACTTCGAGTACTGTGTGGAATAAAAGTGGTAAGAGTGGACATCCTTGTTCTCTTCCTGACCATAGGGGAAAGCTCTTAGTTTTTCCGCATTAAGTATAATGTTTGCTGTGTGGTTTTCTTTTCTTTTTTTTTTTTTTTAGTGTTAATTTATGTATTAGGGGGTGGGGGGTGAGAACATAAGCAGGGAAGGGGAAAGCACAGAGAGGAAGAGAGAATCCTAAGCAGGCTCCACGCTGTCAGCACAGAGCCTGATGCAGGGCTCAATCCCACGAACCATGAGATCATGACCTGAGCCAAAATCAAATGTCAGACACTTAACTGACTGAGCCACCCAGGTGCCCCTGCTGTGTGGTTTTCATATAAGGTCTTTATTATGTTGAGATATGTTCCCTCTAGGCCTATTTTGCAGAGGGTTTTTATCATGAAAGGATATTGTACTTTATGAAATGCTTTTTCTGCATCTATCAAAATGATCATATCAGTTTTTATCCTTTCTCTTATTGATATGACATATCATGTTGATTGTTTTATGACTGTTAGCCCACCCTTACATCCGAGGAATAAATCCCACTTAATAGTGGTGAGTGATTTTTTAATATATTATTGGAATCAGTTTGTTCATCTTTTTTTGAGGACTTTTACATCTATATTCAAATGAATATATGAAAGATATTGGCCTGTAGTTCTCTTTTTTGTGGTGTCTTTATCTGGTTTTGGTACCAAGGTGATACTGGCCTCATAGACTGAATTTGGAAGTTTTCCTTTCTCTTGTATTTTTTGGAATTGTTTAAGAAGAATGAGTATTAACTTTTCTTTGAGTGTTTGGTAGAATTCAGCTGTGAAGCCGTCTAGTCCTGCACTTTTTTTGTGGGGGGAACTTTTTGATTAGTCATTCGATTTCATTGTTGGTGATTGGTCTGCTCAAATTGGTAGGTTATATGTTTCTAGGAATTTATCCATTTCTTCTAAGTTGTCCAATTTGTTGGCATATAGTTTTCATAATATTCTGTTAAAATTGCTTGTATTTCTTTGGTGTTTGTTGTTATTTCTCCTTTTTTATTAGTAATTTGGCTTGTGTCCTCTCTCTCTCTTTTTAAATGAGTCTTTCTACAGTTTATCAATTTTGCTGATCTTTTCAAAGAACCAGTTTCATTGATCTGTTCTGTTGTTTGTTTTTTAGTTTCTTTACCATTTATTTCCACTCTAATCTTTATTATTTCCTTTCTTTTCCTGGATTTGGACTTATATTCTTTTTTCTAGCTCCTTTAGGTGTAAGGTTAGGTTGTTTGAGTTTTTTCTTGCTTCTTGAGGTAGAACTGTGTGGCTCTGTCTCTATGATTTTGACTGTGTCTCATATAAGTGGGATGGAGTCTCAAATAAGTGGATACAGTATTTATCTTCTTGTGACTGGTTTATTTCTCTTAGCATAGCAACTTTAAGGTCCATCCATGTTTTTTTTTTAATGTTTATTTATTTTTGAGAGAGAGAGACAGAGTGTGAGCAGGGGAGGGGCAGAGAGAAAGGGAGACACAGAATCGAAGCAGGGTCCAGGCTCTGAGCTGTCAGTACAGAGCCCAACATGGGGCTCGAACCCACGAACTGTGAGATCATGACCCGAGCCAAAGTCGGACGCTCAACCGACGAGCCACCCAGGCACCCTGAGGTCCATCCACGTTGTAGCGTGTGTCAGGATTTCCTTTTTTAAAGCTGAATAATATTTCATCATATCTATGCCACATTTTGCTTATCCATTCATCCCCTGATAGACACTTGAGTTGCTTCCACATTTTAAGTATTGTTCTTCCTGAGTCCTTAATCACCTCTCCTTTTACTACTCTGGAGTTTAGTCTATCAGTTACTTTCTTTTTCCCCCACAGTGAAACCCTTTTTTCTCCATTGGCAGCTTCCCTTCAACTCTAAGTGCGCTCAAGACCATGACTTACACCTTCTACATCATGAGCTTTGACTCTTTCTCTTGCCCTTTCATCGCTACCATTTCATTTTTAAAATTAATCTGTTCCTGGCGCTTCTACTTCCACACTATTATTGCGAATACTTCCTACGTTCAAAAACTTATAAATAATCGTGTGACAGACACCTATTTACTTACCATTTCACTTGGAAGAAAGCATTACCAATAGACGCCCTTCAGAGTTGGACTAGGATTTAATCTTGCACCTAATGTTCCACCACCATCCCCCCAAGGCACCCCTCAACACACAAACACACACACACACAACCTGTTTTCTCAAACCTTCTCTGAACCTTACTTGGCCCTTCTCCTTGGAACTATAGCCTTCCTTGCCTACCATGACATCATTCCTAATTGTGAACCATTAGACGTCCTTCCTTGAAAATCAGGAACAAGAAAAGATGCCTCCACCACCACTGCCATTAAAACATTATGTTGAAGGTCCTAGCTAGAGGGATAAGGCAAGAAAATAAATAAGAGATGTAAGAATTTCACAAGAAGTAACAAAATTTCATTACTCACAGAAGGTATGATTATCTTTACATAAAATTTAAGAAAATCTATTGACAAACTACTAGAACCAATAAAATGGTGCAGCAATATTTCTTGAACATATAATCAATATGCAAAAATTAATAGTGTGCTTGTCTACCAACAACAATCATTCAAAACCTGGGTGCGTGGGTGGCTCAGTCAGTTAAACATACAGCTTAAGCTCAGGTCATGATCTCACAGTTTGTGAGTTCGAGCCCTGCATCGGGCTCTGTGCTGACAGCTCGAAGCCTGGAGCCTGTTTCAGATTCTGTGTCTCCCTCTCTCTCTGCCCCTCCCTTGCTCTCTTGCTCTCTTGCTCTCTCTCAAAAATAAATATTAAAATTTTTGTTTAAAATCAATCAACATATAGATGTTTTAGGGGTGCCTGGGTGACTCACTCAGTAGATTCAAAGTCTGACTCCTGATTTCAGCTCAGGTCATGATCTCACAGTTTTGTGAGTTTGAGCCCCTCATCAGGCTCTACACTGACAACAGGGATCCTGCTTGGGATTCTCTTTCTCCCTCTCTCTCTCTGCCCTTTTCCTGCTTCCATGTGTGCGCTTTCTCTACTCTTCTCTCTCTCTCTCTCTCTCTCTCTCTCTCTCTCTCTCTCTCTCTCTCTCTCTCAAAATAAACATTAAAAAAAATTAAAGCTCAAATTTCTGGGGCACCTGGCTGACTCAGTCAGTAGAACATGGGACTCTTAATCTTGGAGTTGTGACTTTAAGCCCCAGGTTGGGCATGGAGCTTACAAAAAGAAAGAGAGAGAAAGAGGGAGGGAGGGAGGGAGGGAGGGAGGGAGGGAGGGAAAGAAAGAAAGAAAGAAAGAAAGAAAGAAAGAAAGAAAGAAAGAAAGAAAGAAAGAAAGAAAGAAAGAAAGAAAGAGAGAAAGAGAGAAAGAGAGAGAGAAAGAAGAAAAGAAAGATTAAACTTCTACGTAAATAAAAAATGAAGAGGATATTCACAGAAGAGGAAATGTCATAGCCAATAAAGATACTCAAACTAGGTTTTCAGGACACCTAAGATTTAGCCTAATGCAGGGAGGGTTGATTATTAAATAATCCACTGCTGAATAATGGACTCTGTGTGGTGTGGTTATTCACAGCATTGCATTTGTTATAGCTGAGTACCAACTAATCATTTGCTATCTTTGTTTGTCCAAGGCAAATCAAGCATTTTACCACTAATGAAGGAAGCACATAACATCTTGGGGGTTCATTGTATGTGCACAGGGTAAAAGACATCTAGGTTTCCAGGGCTAACCCCCCAGAGGCAACGCTGGGAATGGACCTGAAGGGTCTAACCCCCCATCTTCTTGCAGTCTCTTCACAAAATCATCTGGGTTTTCCCATTACCCAATCCAAGAGGGAACAATAAGGGCCCACTCTACCTTAAATGGCAGCTAGATGTAATGGGTTAAAAGTATTAGGATGTATATTTTATCTCCTGGAATGTAAATTATATAAGAAATTCCAAGATCTCCCAGTGAATGCCTCTCTTTTAGTACCTCTCTTTGCTTCTGCTAACAACTAGAAAAATCAAATCAAATATTCAGATAAACTGATGTCTCCTGTCTCCAGATTGGATAGGACACATAAAGTATATACTAAGAATCCAGCCTGAAGTAGACAGGAAAATTTAATCTTCTTTATTTTGATTTTTTTTTTTCCTGGAATGTTTCTATTAGTACAATTACCAGAGGCAGTATCATCCTGGACTTCCCCTGACAATCTTATGCTTTCCACTGTCACATGCAATTAGGTGCTATTTATCATTTAAAAAAAAAAAAAAGTAAAACAAAGAAGATGATAGGATACAGTAAGTGAATTCTCCATCTCAGCATTGATAAAGGTTTTATCTCAATATAACATAAACCAGATATTTGTAAATTTATATTCATTGCATTGGATTGTGTTTTCATGTGGAGGGACGAGAAAGAGGGTGAACAAATATAGTATCAAAAACATTTTACCCACCTAAGAGAACGTGGGACAGATAGAAAGGGCATAAGACAGATCTGAGTTTGATACCTATAGCTTAGAATTTATATGACTTTGGGAGATTTATTTAACCATATCCTTTTCTCCTCTGTAAAATGAGCAGTCATGTCTACCTCAAGGAGGTTGTGTGAGGGTTGAGCCTTAGGGGTTGGGGGACACAACCAGACCCCAGCAGGAAACACACGGCACCTTCCAAGAGGGTAACTTAGGAATGTTTAATGAAGCAACTGTTAGGGAGCCAGAGGGAGCCATTACCTGCGGGAGTGGTGACCAAAAGCTGGAGAGAAGTGTAACTTGCCCTCTCTCAGCACCGGCTGTGGGAGGGGACCCCCAGCTTGCAGCCCCAAGCAAGGAAGACACTCGACCTCTTTCTGCTTCCATCCACCCCCCACCTCCTGCTGTTTGTTCCTGTGGCTGAAGCCTGAAGGCAAAATAGCCCAGCTGTTGCAGTCTAGACAGAGCCCGGTGGAGGAGGATGGGGAATGGTGCTGGAGGGGCAAGCAGAGTGTTTCACAGATTTGTCTCCTTCCTGGCTCCCACCAGGTGCATTTTGCTCATCAAGCGATGCTGCTGCTTTGTAAATCGGAGATGTTTTAGGCACTCTCAGACCTTCTCAAAAAGGCTCCATTCACAGGGCATTCATTTTTTTTATTTGGTCCCCGTAGCACTTTATTAGATAAATGGGGCAGGTGGTATTATACTGAAGCTTGAGATTAATGTCTTTTCAAAGACCACAGTAGGTCCAAGGCTATAGCCCAGATTCATGAGATTTGCGGGAAGCTGCAGAGACACAGACGCTGACAGAGGTTGTTTGACCATGAACGCTTTGAGTGAACTACTGGATCCTAAACGTGACCGGCAGTCAGCTACTTCCACTGGGGAGAAAGTCGTACCTCCAGAAAAAGGTGTAAAATAAAGTATAGATGGGCGTGTGTAACATATATGCATTTATCTATCTACATTTGACTTATAAGGAAGGATATACATACAACAAAAGATACATATATTGGGAGTTTTTTTTTAAGATTTTATTTTTAAGTAATCTCCACACCGAATGTGGGGCTTGAACCCCGAGATCAAGAGTTGCCTGTTCTATTGACTGAGCTAGCCAGGTGCCCCCAGAGCGTAACATTTAAAGTATATGTCAGTGAAGGTGATTCTGGAGGAGGAGAAGCTGAGGTAATGTCCCAGCATAAAGCTTCCTGGTGTTCTAATGTGGTCCACAGTGACCTCAGGGAATCTAAGGGAAGAGGGGAGAGAGTTCCTACCAAGACCAACCTTCCTGCTTAGTATTTCTACCAGGCAGGCTTTTGATTGGCACAGAATCTGGAGGTTGTTCTCTCCATCAAGGTCTGCAATGAATGCCAGGGTCCAACAGGACTGTTGGAGGGAACTCCTGGGCTTTGAGGAACAGAGCAGGTGGTAGGGCTGTGGACAGTCTACAGCATTGTAATTTCTCACTCCTGGAGATGGCAGGTTCTGCAGGCAGCAGGTTAGAACTGGCTCGGGCCAGTGACGCCTCAGTGCCTGCCTTCCCCCATCTTTCAGCACTTTGTTTTCAACTCTCAAGGGAAAAGGAGACAAACTGACTCGGGGATAAAAAATAACCTCTGTGTTTCACCTCCTTTGAATATAAACTTCAAATACACCTTCCCGGAAATGGCATACAGTGCACCTGCTAGCAGAATCAACCTCTCGCTTTTGCTGGGAGTTACAGACCAGGGTTAGTTAGAGTCCTCTATCCCCTGCATTTTAATGCAGGTGAAAAGAGAATGAACTTCAGGGGTGAACCGGAAAGGAATTAATGTAGGAGCTGTCACATATTACCACCTCCAAGCACCAAACACTTTAAAACATTACCTCTGGTCATCCTACCTACCCTTTGGGTAGATGGAATGACCTCCATTTTATTTTTCAGATAAGAAAATGAGGTTCTGAGATGATAAGCAGTCGTCCAGGGTCACACACAGAGAGAGCTGCATTCCGTCCAGCTTTCTCTGACCCGAAACGGGCTCACACTGCCAGTCCACTCCAGGCAGCGGAAGGCTTGATGCATGGCCTCTGTGATTTGGAGAAGGGCAGGTCTGGGCTCCCTGGCTGCCTGTGAGGTCTTGCCTGGGTCCCCGGCCCTGACTGGGTCCCAGACCCAGTTGCCCCTCACCCTGCAAAGCTCAAAGCTAGACACACATTCGGACCTGCCACACCCTGTGGGGTCAGCTTTTCAGGGAGCTTTAGCCACACCTCCTATTGGCCCTTACAACAACCCAGAAGTAGGAAAAGCCTGATATATAATACTCATTACGGGAGAATCAAAGAGGACAGCTGCCACACACACACACACACACACACACACACACATACACACACACCCCTACCTGCCCATGTCAGAGCTGGAAGGAGAGTCCAGCTGCTTGGACTGGCCAGTCCTAGGAAAATATGTGTGGGAAGATGTTGTGCAGCCGAGAAACTGTCTCTAAGCATCCCTACGCTATCTCAGATGTGGACAGCACAGCCCAATCACACTGAGCTGGAGTCATGCTCTGTTAATTGCCCTTCTTCATACTTGGCATACTGGATTCTCCTAACGAGAGCCCTGACCTGCCCCAAAAAGAAATTAAGAATAGCAATGGCTTTGTGCTATTGATTCCAGGTCATAGTTTTCGTTGTTTTCCCTGACCTCCATTTGACTTAATCTCCCTCATCTCAAAATCCTATAGGGTGAACAATGCAAAATTGATGGGTGAGGAGCTGGATCTTCTGGTTGGAGGCATTCTGATTTATTCCCACGGGTGTGCTGAACTGCATTCTGGCCAAACAAAATTGACTCTCTCGCCTGCATTTTTAACGAGCGTCTGCCAACACCTTGTGGTCACTGACCGATCACAAATCAAGCAGCACTTCTAAAACCTTGGTGTTTGTTTCAGTGACATCAAAGGCACCAAAACACAAGTGCTGTGTTTTTAGGGTCCTTTCTCTTATACTGGCTCCTCTCCGGCTGGCATCTGCGTGGCAAAAACCCCAGGCTGCCTCGGTGGCAGCTCATGGTCAAGATGGCAGGGTGCAGCTGAAAAGGCAGCTGACGTTTACTGAATCCCCACTGCACACCAGGCACTGTCCTTCAGTTGTCACCCTTTAGTTGTCACATAACCCCACCGGGCAGGAGTTACTGTCCTCATCGTACGGGTGACAACACACACTCAGAGACATCAGGTAACTGACTCAGGCTCGCACGGTGAGTCCCTGGCCAGCCCAGGATTTGAAGCCAGTTCTCTCTGATCACAAAGCCCATTTTCTCTTCCTTCTGCCATCCTCACCACTCCATTTCACCCCTGGAAGAATCAGGCACTGAAGTCCATAAACTTGGAAGCAGTCATTCACCATGGGCAAGCAGCCCTGAAGAAGAGGTATCTCGTATTGTGCTGATCAGGTCTCATCCTGATGCAGACAGATGGATTTCTAAGGTTGGGGTGGGGGGGGATCTCCATATTTTTTTAAAGAATTTTTTTAATGTTCATTTATTTTTGAGAGAGAGAGAGAGAGAAAGACAGAGTGTGAGCAGGGGAGAGGCAGAGAGAGAGGGAGACACAGAATCCGAAGCAGGCTCCAGGCTCTGAGCTGTCAGCACAGAGCCCGACGTGGAGCTCGAACTCACAAACCGTGAGATCATGACCTGAGCTGAAGTCAGACACTCAACCAACTGAGCCACTCAGGTGCCCCCCAAATCTCCATTTTTTAACTTAGTGCTATTCTTAGTCTTGGCCCTACTGTTCTTTTTCCCACAACCCCGTCCTCATCTGCCCCCTCAGCCTCTATCATTCTCCTTCTCATTTCCAAAATCATCTCTCAACCTCCTTTTTTTCCCTCTTCACTGATTTTTTGCCCAGTCGAGAAATGGGTGGATGGAGTTGCATTTAGCTTATTACCTAACATGTATTCAATCACCTACTCCCTTCCAAGGAGAGACAGACAAGAAAGCCAAGAAGAAAGTGACTTCATGGAGTTTTTCAGCCAGGTGGGGAAGCCAAAGTGGAAAACTCTACCACCCCTAAAGTGCGATGGCCTGTGACAGCAGCAACTTCACCAAAGACTGAAGGCCCCATTTATATATGGAGGAAAGAAGCTCTGGGCGGTTTTTCCATGGACTCTGACTTCTTCCGAGAAGCTCACCCTGAGGCAGATCTGAACTGGATTGCAGGATCTGGGTATCTAGAAGATTCCCCCATCTCCAAATCCACCAGTGTGAAAGATGCACAGTAGCCTCAAAAAAAGATCCTGAAGGAAGGGCAGGATCCCACTGTGACCTCTTTTCCTCACCACAGTGAGAGCGGGGGAGGCCCCATATAGACAGTGCAGATGTACCCAGTGCCGAGAGGTCCCTGGGACTAGTTCAGTGTGGACTGGAGCAAGTGACACCACCTGACTGAGGGACAGGCTAATGGGCCTCATTTTCCAAGCCACCCACATACTTGGCAAGGTGCCTTAGTCCTCTTTCCAGCCAGTGCAGGTGGAAGCCCTGGGCTGCTTTAACTTGTCAAAAGAAGACAAAGTAGGCGTGTGTGTCTATATGAGTATTTCCGTCAGGTTTATTTGGTCTTCAGCTCATCTTCCAGAAAGGAGTATGTGTCAAGTAAATATGTTAGGAAGATTCTTCTAAAAGAAAAACAGTGGCAGATGATCCTATTGAGGGGGGAAAAAAAACCACCTGAAACCAGCATGTTAATTTTTCAAATTCTGATTTTTAACAATATTTGAGTGTGCTCATACACTCTCACACACACATTTTCTTTATTATCCCACATTTCTGGAGGGATTTGAGGTACTAACAGCACACTGCCTTCGCACGCTGGCTTCACAGACTGGGAAGATCCCTGAATGGCGTAAGGGCCCTACAAGGCTTGCGGTTGTGGCCACTTACAAGGCTGGTCTCCGCAGCCCTCAGAAGGTCACGGGAAGGTCTGACAGCGCTTGCATGGGAACATGGCGGGCAGGGGTGAGCAGGTGAGCAAGCGTTTGGAGATCCCTGATGAAAACCGGCCCGTGGGGCCCTCCCTCACTGACAGAGGCATGCTGGTGGGACCACAGGGTGAGCCCAGAAATGTGACAGGACTCCCAAGACAGGTCATCTGGATATAGCTGGCGGCTGCTCGAATCTTATTCCTCTAACTCTCACTATCACTAAAGTGTTCAAAATATTAACCTCACTCTGGATATTGAATTCATTTGGACAAATCACAATTGATGCCAATTAACTGTACTGAAGAGCATTTTCTTTTAATACTACAACTCACAATTGCGCATAATTGCCATCTAATTTATTTGCTTTAAGTAATATTTGATTTCTATAAAAAGAGATGGGAGAGATTTCTCAAGAGTGTCTTTCTGCTGACAGTGTTTTGGGGCCTAAAAGGGAGGCTTTTTACAGTAAGGTCATTCTTTCTTATGTTCAAATGAGTTGGGTTTCAGGAGTCTCTGAGCGTCACAGCACATAGGTGTTAATTCGGGCTCATCCATCACCCCTAATTCCGTGACATCAAAATCCTGTAATTTGATGGTTCTTGCAGGGAACACTTTTATATGAATTTTTCTCTCTGTTCATAAGAGAGGCATTAAAAAAAGGCCCTCGCACAAGTGTATACCCAAAATTTGTTTTGGGGGCTGTTCATGTTCCTTTCTCTTTAACTTTTTTTTTTTTTAGAGTGAGTACGCACACATGTGTGCACATGAGTGGGGGAGGGCAAAGGGAGCCCAATGCAGGGCTTGATCTCATGACCATAATATCATGACCTGAGCCAAGATCAAGAGTCAGACACTCAACAATTAAGCCACCCAGGCACCCCTCATGTTCTTTACTTTGACCTTCTCAGTACCTCCCTGCACCACCCCAATCACACCTCCTGCCATGCTCCCTCCAGCCCACCAGATGTAAGCCAGCTCCACAGTCGGGAAAATTTACTAGTCCTGAGTTCTGGCAGGTCATTAGAGCCCATCTAGATGAATTAATTCAGAGTAAAATGTTACCTGACTGATAATAGCTCCCAGATAATCCCAGATAATATGGCTATATTTTAACCAAGATCTTCAAAGCTTTAGGTATATTTAATGGTGATGGAAATGTTACTTGCTAGGGGCAGACAGAGGAGATTTTTCAGACCTTAACAAGCCTTTTAGAATTCCTTTTTTTATATAATTTATTTTAACATTTATTCATTTGTGAGAGGCGGGGAAGCAGAGAGAGAGGCAGACAGAATCCAAAGCAGACTCCAGGCTCTGAGATACCAGCACAGAGCTCAGTGCGAGGCTCGAACTCCCAGACCACAAGATCATGACCTGAGCTGAAGTCGGACGCTCAACCAACTGAGCCACCCAGGCACTCCTAGAATTCTTTAAATTACGTGACAAACAAAAACATCACAACTCCACACACACAAAAAAGAGAGGCAGGGGGATTTCCACTTTAGGAAGCTACTGATTCAATCTTTAGTTCAAATATTTATTGATCCCCACTGTGTATCCTACATAGCACCAAAGGCTAGAGATAAATGAAGATGCACTCTAAATTTATGAAAATTTTCCCTCCCCAGTCTCCCTAAAACCATTTGTTTGCATGCTTCTCTCTCCTGCACCAGACTGTGAGCTCCTCCTGGCAGTTCCTTTCCATCCTGGGAGCCCCAATGCCTGGCACAGAGTTTAAACTCAATACTGAATAGATGACTGAAATGAAGAACTCTACAGTCTAATAACATTTGGGGAACACTGGGTTAAAAAGTTTCTTAGACAACTCACAGAATGGGAAAATCATTTGTAAATTATGTATCTATGAAGGCACTTATATCCAAAATATATAAAGAATTCTGGGGGTGCCTGGGTGGTTCAGTCAATTGAGCATTTGACTCTTGATTTCAGCTCAGGTCACGATCCCCCCAGCTGTGGCATCGAGTCCCACATCCCGCGTCTGTGCTGAATGTGGGGTCTGCTTGAGATTGTCTCACCTCTGTCCCCCTTGCTTGCTCTCTCCCTCTCTCTCAAAAATAATAATAATAATAATAAAAGAAATTACCAAAATATATAAAGAATTCTTAAAACTCAATAAAAGGGCAAGCAACCTGGTTAAAAAGTGGACAAAGAATTTCAATAGACATTTCTCCAAATGATAGACACAAGATATACGATGGCAAATAAGCATATGAGAAACTACTCAACATCATTAATCATGAGAGTAATACGGATTAACCCACAGAGGAGGACCACTTCCAACCCACCATGATAGCTGTGTTCGAAAAGAGAGACAATAACAAGTGGAGAGATTGAAACCCTCCTATGTTGTTGATGGGAATGTAAACTGGTACACACACTTTGGAAAATAGTTTGGAAATTCCTCAAAAAGTTAACCAGTTGCAGTAGAAGCCAGCAATTCTACTCCTAGGTATATACCCAAGAGAAACGAAAACATAGGTACACACAAAAACTCCTACAAGAATGTTTAGAGCCTTTAAAAATTTTTTTAGTATTTTTTAAATTTATTTTTGAGAGACAGAGTACTAGTGAGGGAGGGGCAGAGAGAGGGAGACACAGAATCCCAAGCAGGCTCCAGGCTCCAAGCTGTCAGCACAGAGCCCAACACAGGGCTTGAACTTGTGAACCTCAAGATCATGACCTGAGCCGAAGTTGGATGCTCAACCAACTGAGCCAACCAGGCGCCCCTAAAATTTTTTTTAATGTTTATTTTTGAGAGAGAGAGAGAGAGACAGAGCACAAGCATGGGAGGGGCAGAGAGAGGGAGACACAGAATCCCAAGCAGGCTCCAGGCTCTGAGCTGTCAGCAGAGAGTCCGACAAAACTCACAAACCATGAGATCATGACCTGAGCTGAAGTCAGATGCTCAACCAACTGAACCACCCAGGCACCTCAGAATGTCTAGAACATTTAATAGAGCATTATTCATAATAGCCAAAAGGTGGAAACAACCCAAGTAACTATCAGCTAAAGAATTAATAAGCAAAATGAGCTATATTCATACAAAGGAACTTTTTGGCAATAAAAAAAAAAAAATGAGGCACTGAGTCATGTTACAGCATAGATGAACCTTGAAAATGTCCTGCTAATGAAAAGAAACCAGCCCTAAAGGACCACATATTACATGACTTCGTTTGTATGAAATGTCCAGAACAGGCAAATCCAGCGAGACAGAAAGTAGATTAGTGTTTCCATGGGCTGGAGAGAGGGGAGAATGGGGAGGTATGGGGTGTTTGTGGTGATGAAAATATTCTACAATTAGTAGTGCTGGTTGCACAACTCTATGAATATACTAAAAAGCAATGAATTGTGTCCTTGAAGAGGTAATTTATGGTATGTGAATTGCATCTCAGTGAAGCTGTTATAAAAAGAAAAGTTATTTTTCTCCCATAGGACTTCTCAGTGGGTGATAAATCCTCAAGATGGGGGTATGATTTGTGTCACATTTAGGGTTCTCTGCCTGGGACTGAGGGTGTTCCCGAACAGACAACTTTCAGGGCTAAAACCAGGAAAGTCTTAGGCAAACCATGCAATATTGAGGTATGTCGCAAATACTAAAAACCTTTCAGTATTTACCTTAAATTTAATTAGGAATCCTGTATTTGCTAAATCTGGCAACCTTGTAAAACCTTAGTTTTACAAGATGATACGGTTCATACAGATCAAGTTGAAGCAGAGGTCTAGAATTAAAATTGATTAAAAATCAAGAAGTGGGGGGGGGGGGGGGGGGCGGCCCCTGGGTGGTTCAGTCAGTTAAGCATCTGACTCTTGGTTTCACCTCAGGTCATGATCTCATGGTTTCTTGAGTTCAAGCCCCGCATGGGGCTCTGTGCTGACAGTGCAGAGCCTGCTTGGGATTCTCTCTCCCTCTCTCTCTGTTGCTCCCCTGCTCACACTGTCTCTATCTCTCTCAAAAACAAACTTTATTAAAAAAAAATTGAGGAGGGTGCCTGGGTGGCTCAGCAGGTATAGCTCGCTTAAGATATTATCTCTCTCTCTCTCTCCCTCTCTCCCTCTCTCCCCACCCCCCCTGTTCCCCACTCCCCTGCTCTAAGAAATTTTTAAAAATTAAAAAATAAAATTGAGGAGGCACCAAAGGAGTTTAAAGTTAAGGAAAAGAGCTCCCAAAGCATTTTATAACCTTGGCCAGCACTATAGCAAAATAGTTTTGTGGGAACCTCTTTCAAACCTGACTAAAGTTCTCTACATTTCGAAGATCTATAGCAAAGCGTTCATGTCAAGGACTCCTAAAAAAAAATGACATTAATAAATAGTTACATGAAATAATGTGTTTCTTAAAGGTATTTCACCTTAGATGAAGTTTAAATTAAGCTTCCTCCTGGCAGCTGAGTACACGATGAATTGTATTATAAGTAAGTCTATTTTTAGCCCACTAGTGCTTTGGCAGACATTCGGTTAAAAATAGAAGGAGACCTAATAGAGTAGAGAAGCTGGGGAGCTTTTCCACACTGATTAATGAAAATGAAGCCAGTTCTCTGAGCCTAATGGTTGGAGGGAAGGTGTGTGCATCTGTGATCAGGTTAAAAGGCTGTGGCTTGTAATTTGGAAATTAGGGTGTCATGTGTCACTGAGGCAGAGGATGGGAACATAGCTCTAACTCAAGCTCCCTGGAAATGCTTAGATGCTGGGAGTAGAGGGTTGACGTGTGTGATCAGGTGAGAGGCTGGTATTTTAAGAATCATTTATGTATCTGTCCTGTAGACCTCCCGTTTCCCTCTGTTATGACTTGGCTCAGAGGCAGTTTAGTCAAAGTTCTCCCTGGAATTTCTCAGCACACCAGGTTAGGGGCCACTAGGGGGCGCCAAAGCTGCCAGAGGAGAGCGTGCGAGTCACTGAGCCTTTGCTGCTCACTCCTGAGCCCGTAGGTGATCATGACAGCCTTCCCTCTGAGCTTCCATGCCCCGACTGCACACTTCAACAGTGCAACACAGTGCTCAAGCGCGTGGACCTGGAGTCACCTGGGACACAGGTGATTCCAGACAGAGCTGGCTCTCCCACTTAAAACTTTTGCGGCCTCTTTAATCCGTGCACAGGGATTATAAAGTATTTCCCTCAGATGAAGGTGGTAAGAATGCAATGAGATCGTGCCTGGAAAGTGTTCATTTTTTTTTGTTTTGTTTTAAGTAATCTATACCCCCAACGTGGGGCTCGAACTCAGGACCCTGAGATCAGGAGTCACACACTCTTCCAGCTGAGCCAGCCAGGCGCCCTGGAAAGTTGTCAAAACTCAATCTTGTACCTGATGCGTTTTAAGTGTTCACTTCCTCAGTACATCCTGGAAGTCATAGGGTGGGGTCAGGTGTTCACATCGGAGAGAAGACATCAGATTCCTTCTATTCCCTTCCTACTGGGGTCTCTTTCCCCTTCCTCTGTCCTTCCACAGGGACACCCTAAGACCTACTTCATTCTGTCAGTTCAAAGGTCTTCATTCTGGCAGCTTGCCAAAAATACCCTGTGCCCCTCACAGTTCATTCACTCTTCTGTGTTCCAGGATTTCCCAGTGTGGCTTACAAGCCACCTGCACCAGAATCATCCGGACCTACAAAGCTGGAGTTTCTCCAGATGGAACCTAGGACTGTGCGTTTTAGTATTTCCTAACTGAATCTTATGCACCATATTCTTAGTGAGTTTTTTTTAAAATAAAGTGCAGATTGATCTCAACCAGCTGTTAGGAGGGAAATTAGCTGATTATCTGATTAAAGTAATTCACACTGAACTGTGAAGAACAAATAAACACCCCTTTCAGGAGAATTTGCATTCTGACATTTTGCAAACCTTAACAAATTTCCAATTAGCGAACCAAGTGGGATGGATGTTTAAAGAAAACTGAGGGGCGCCTGGGTGGCTCAGCTGGTTACCTATCGGACTCTTGATTTCGGCTCAGGTCACAGTCTCACAGTCTTACTAAGGTCATGAGTTCAAGCCCCACGTCAGGCTCTGCACTGACAGCGCACACCCTGCTTAGGATTCTCTCTCTCCCTCTCCCTCTGCCTCTCCCTCTGTTTCTCTCTCAAAATAAATAAACTTAAAAAAAAAGCTACCACGGGGTGCCTGGGTGTATCAGTTGTTTAGGCAACTGACTTCAGCTCAGGTCATTGATCTCACAGATCCTGAGTTCAAGCCCCACATCTGGCTCTGTGCTGACAGCTCAGAGCCTGGAGCCTGCTTGAGATTCTGTGTCTCCCCCTCTCTCTACCCCTCCCCTGCTCATGCTCTATGTCTCCCTGTCTCTCAATAATAAATAAACGTTACAAAAAATTAAAAAAAAAAAAGTGACCTTACCTGTGACCCACTTCCTCAGGGGAAGCCTTCACATGCACACGGAAAGGAAGGGTGTGTGACTGGGGAGCGCCCTCCTCCTGCCCAGGTGGAGCCTCCTCCACCTGGAGTTCAGTGCCTGGCTTGTTGGCTGCTGGAGAGGAGGGAAAAGAGGAGGAAGAGAAGTGGAAGGCAAAGGAAGAAGAATGGGAAATTGAGGAAGGTTTGGGAGGGGAGTGGGGCCAGGGGAAGGGGAGAGGGAACAGGAAGAACCCTCTCAAATATCTCCCCTCCACAGCATTCAGTGCTCCAGTCTCACGGAAGGGCAGAACGCACTGATGGAAAAAGGCCCCAGCTGCTGTCCCTTCCACTCTGTTCCAGAGACAATCACGACTGAGACTTCAATTTTATTTGCTGTTCAGTTTAATTTTTTAATATGAAGCTGCAACAGAGCAGTAGTGCCCTTGTTCCTCTTTGTGCTCCCAGACCACTCCTCCTCCCTCTAAAGGTGGGTCTGGCATCCACCCCTGCCCTTGGGCTTCCCCCCTCCCTCTCACAGCTCCTGAGTGAAGTCTAAATGGTTTTAAATATGAATCTCCAGATGGGCCTGTTAGCTCAGTGGGTTAGAGCATGGTATCTCCAGTCCTCACCTCTGCTTTGCATTCTAGATCCTTCTCATTGCAGATTCTTATCTCCACCTAGATGTCTCATAGCGGCTCACACTTTGAACAAGTACAGAACTACACTCCTGACTTTTCTCCAAAATAATGTTTCCCCCAGTGTTCCCCATCTCTATAAATAGCACCCCACTCACCCAAATGGATCAAAAGCTTTGGAGTCATCCATCCATCAATCAATATCTCTCTGCCTCTCTCTCTCTCTGTCTCTCTCACTCACTCACACTTCAGCTTATCAGCAAATCCTGCTTTTCTACCTTAAGAATGCATCTTAGCCCCGTGTGGGGCTCTGCACTGGCAACACAGAGCCTGCTTAGGATTCTCTCTCTCTCCCTACCTCTCTCTCTGCCCCTCCCCCCACAAAATAAATAAACTTAAAAAAAAAAAAGAATGCATCTTTATTCCCACCCCTTTCTCACCACCTCCACCACTAAATACCAGCCTGCCCGCCAGCATCGCCTTTCCCCCAGAACACTTCATTGCTTCCTGTCCTCCTAGGCTCCACTTGTACCCCTACGGTCTGGTTGCCACACAAAGCCACAGTTGAACGTCTTATAGCATAATTCTCATCACCACCCTCCCTTTTCCCAACTGTCCAGTGACTTCGGATCACA
Organism: Acinonyx jubatus; assembly: GCF_027475565.1. Taxonomy (NCBI): domain Eukaryota; kingdom Metazoa; phylum Chordata; class Mammalia; order Carnivora; family Felidae; genus Acinonyx; species Acinonyx jubatus. The sequence continues at coordinate 88,043,672 of NC_069383.1, forward strand.
TGAAAAATAAAATCAAACTACCTTACCGTGGTCGTAGAGTCCTACAGGACTTGCCCCATCCACATTGTGGACCCATCTCTAGCCACCCTGGCTTCCCTCTTTTCCTCCTGCTCTTGCCTTTGCTGACAGCTCCACCTGGAAGGCGGAGATCCCTCAAATATCTTGTTCTCTCCCTTCGCACAGAGAACCCTTCCCTGACCACCTGCCCCCAAAGAGCAACTCTCTTCTTACCCCGGTTTCTTTTTCTTCGTAGCACTTAAAACTACTCGATATATTATAGTATACATGTAGTCGCTTGTTGTTTATCTCCTCATTTGAATGTAAGCTCAATGAGACTGGGACTTAGGCTCTTTTGCCTGCCACCTAGTGCCTAGAACAGTGTCTGATACATCAACTGGGTTCAGTGAATATTTGTTAAATGAATGAAGCAAAACTACAGATGTAAGGATGGGTGCTGACATGGTTTTCAGGCTACATTGAAGGTCCTATTCATTCGGAGAGTTTGGAGGAAAGAATGGGGTTACTAGCCCCTCTCTTCCTCTCACCCTTGGGTTATTTTATGGTGGCTACTCGAAGATAAGGCATGTCCCACTTTCATTCCCTATTTCTTTTTTTTTTAATAATAATAATAATTATTATTATTATTTTAATGTTTATTTTTGAGAGAGAAAGACAGAGCATGAGTGGGTGGGGGGCAGAGAGAAATGGAAACACAGAATCCAAAGCAGGCTTCAGGCTCTGAGCTGTCAGCACAGAGCGAGCCCGACACGGGGCTCAAACTCACGGACCGCGGGATCATGACCTGAGCCAATCGGACTCTAAACCGCCTGAGCCACCCAGGCGCCCCTCATTCCCTATTTCAATAAGTGGTCATTTCTGGAGTTCTGGACCTCCTTTTTGCACACATGAAAAGCTCTTCTTTATTCTGCTAAGCACTCAAAAATTATGTATTCACAATTACCAAGTCACAAACTCAGCTTTTACCACTTACTGTACATAAAACAGAGTTAATGAGATTAGGCAATAGGAAGCTTTTCTACTGCGACATTACATTAATGGGATTCTCCTAGGGGTTCAGCTGCTCCCGCTCTTAAAGTTAAGCACATTCCAGAAATCACATTAAAACTCTTTCAGGCCTCCCTGGGTCTCGGGGGGTCAAGGGAAGGGAAGCCTTCCCCTGCCCTGCTTGTGAGGGCAGCCTCACAAAGCAGCTTACTACTCTCAACATTTAACTGTGGATGGGAGAATCAGCTTTGTGGCTTTCTTCCTGTGTCTTAAAGAAATTTGTAGTATTTTCTCTTTTCACGCAAAGCTTGCTAGGCCGGCAGCCATTTCCCATAAATGGTGGACACAAAGATGGGCGTCACCGCCACCGCGGCAACATCAGTAGGTGCTCCGTAGAGCAAAGCAAAAAGCGAAAATGATTCCTTTGTAGGAAATAGCTGAATTGAAGGGAGGTGACCATCTTACTTATTCTATAAGAATGTTATCTCAGAGGTCCTGGGTGGCTCAGTCGATTAAACATCTGACTTCAGCTCAGGTCATGATCTCACGGTTCGTAAGTTCAAGCCCTGTCGAGCCCTGTGTCGGGCTCTCTGCTGACAGCTCAGAGCCTGGAGCCTGCTTCAGCTTCTGTGTCTCCTGCTCTTTCTGTCCCTCCCCTGCTCTTTCTGTCCCTCCCCTGCTTACACTGTGTGTCTCTCTCTCTCTCTCCAAAATAAATAAACATTAAAAAATATTTTTTAAGAAACATGATTAAGTATTTTGAAAGATATTATTGGTTTGCTGCAATGATTCATGAATCAGGCAGCATCCCATCTTGGAGACAGAAAGGAGCTCTGAAGAGCTATACAATATGAAAGACTTTTATAGGGAGAAGGAGGCAGAATAAGGAGGTTCCTAGCAACAAGTAGATTGTGGCAAGGTCACCATTCTTTAGGGGCCAAAAAGGGTCTGTCAGGCAGATTACCTCACCAGTACTGACCAGTTAATTCCAGATTGGCAGGTTTAAGATTCCACTCCTAGAAGAGGCCAAAACTGAAATGAAGTTAGGGATCATGTCTTTGGTGACTTGGGCTTAGCACAAGTGGCTCCATTTCGGACTGTCTCTTTTTTAAATACATGATAGCTTCACCTCAAATGGAGACGACTTGAGTCTGACTAAAGTCAGAAACAGAACAAGAAAAACAGGCAAAAGTATACATATTATTTAAACTCATAAAGGCAGCCCACTAAAAATTGGGAGAGAAAAGAGGTGAGGAGGAATGGAGCCAAATTCTCACTTTTCTAGAAGACTCGATAGATATTGTCTAAACATGACAAATTAATAAATAGGGGGATATTAGCATATTATTTCGACTTTTGAAGTAGCTATGTGCTAAAACTGGAAGCTATGAAAACAGAGTGTCTCCTTGAGGGGGTAAGAGTAGAGAAGGGGTAAGGTGAGGCAGTTCTTCTCATCACAGGACCATCCACATGGTTTGATTTTTTTCTAACAAGATGCACATAGTGCCTTGAAAAAATAGAAATTTAAAAATTCAAGCTGCTACACACTTCCTGGTTTATTGCACCCACCTCAAAGCTACGTAAGTTCAATCAGTTTTTCTTAGGAAGGCGCAGTCCTAATTGTATTTCCAAAAGGTGTTCTTGCCTTCTTCCTTCTCTCCTCATTCAGTCCTTGGGCTCTGGAAACATCTAAAAGGAATATTTCACAGCTCAGCAGAATAGTGCCAAAAGCATCCCTTTGCCCTACCCCTGCAGAGCTGAACAGGGACCCTAAGGAAGGCTCTAAGTAGTCACGGGCCATTAGACCTACTTCTTAATCTGGGTCCCCTCCACTTCCTTCCCTGCATTACAACCCCCTTAGAGTTCAGGGGTAAATATTCAATTGCCGCCTCCAGAGTAGTCCCGGCCCACCGCTCCTGGCTTGAGGCTTACACATAGGGGCTGAAACGATACCCCTAAATTGGCTGTGTTGGTCCCTTTAGAACTGACAGTCGGTGCCTCCCCACTCGCTCAGTGCGTTCTGAACACTTGCCTGGTGAGAACCTCACTGCCCAGAGTGGAGATATATTGCTAGCAGGAAGGCAGAGATTTCAAGCCAGAGGCCACAGAAGGACCAGCCGGAACCCTACTCTGCCCACACTGCCTCATCAGCAAACCAGGTTGAGGCGGGAATGAGTGCCTTTGTATTTTGTTCCATTGTTTACCTGAAATCGAGGTTGAACGTGGTTCCCAGGAAGGCCTGTAGGGGGTGCTGCTCTTGCTCTCCTGCCTCTGGCTGGTGAGGACAGGATGAGGCGCCAGGAAGCTCACCTCCAGCTCAGTGCCTCAGATCAGAGTAGGTGGTCATTGGATGTTGATTTAAGTTTTTTTAATGTCCCATGGTAGATCATTTCTGTGTCTACCACAGTTGCTAAAGCACCTGGTGCAGCCATAAAGACAAATCTGTCGATCCTTTCTGCTGATCGGGTGCCGTGCCTGCTTGTACCCCAACTTTCCTCTCCTATCAGAGACCTCCAACTGCCAAAGTAAGAGTCTGGAGGAGTTTTGGGTGTGTTTTCTTTTGTTTGTTTTTAAGAGTCTGTTTTGCACAATCCCTGGATTGGCATTCTGTTGTCCTGGCCAAGAGCCATTCCTCTGAATCACAAATAAAATCATCATAGCCTGGTTGGAGGTTGGGAAGCCTTTCTAAGAGCCAGAAACCTGTTCTCTATCTGTGGAAGAATAATGTCCTATTACAGTGAACAAGCAACGGACAAAGGAGAAATGGCATATTCTGTGGGGAGCATTATTCAGCCCTCCTATCTCTGACAGCCACCAAAGGCAACAATAATGAAGAAAAGAGATATAGTATGGACAGGTTGTTGGGAAATGTCTGCCAAGGGTGGGGCGGGGGCAGGGGGGTGCAGCTCTCCCAGTGACTTCAATTCCTGCCCTGCTTTGCCTTGATTCTGAGATCCATCTGCTAGACTCGTATTAGCAATACAAGCTAATCCTGCTACCAGGAATCTGAGAAAAAGAAAGGGGAAGTTTTTCTTTCCCATTGTTAGGACTTCTTCCAGTCCTTCTGAGAGTGTTCTTCTTTTTGCAATACTTTGTGTATCGATCACAGATTTTCTTTTCAATGCATGTTCATTTAACAGGAATGTATTAAGCGATAAATTGAGGAATGCATTGAGGCTATGTGGAGGTGCTAAAAGCCATGCTTACAAACACACGCATGGCTATCCCTTCTTTGTACTCACTTTTCAGACCATCTCCTAATCACCCTCTTCGAGAAACAACACAAATCCATGGAGACATTGAAGACGGCAGAATATTTAGTTTCCTTTTCTTTCCAAGGCATTTAATTTTCAAAATGATAATAGTGCTTTTTTTCCTAATTACAAAAATAATGCATGCTCAGCTCACTGTGGGAAAAAAAAGAAAAATCAGACAATACAGAAAGTGAAAAACATCCTAAATCTATCATTCAGAACTTAATTAGGATATCATGGGGTAGATGCATGTTTTCTTCTATGTGTACATAAACATATTTCATTTTCAAAAATAGGATCACACTATTAATAACCTGTTTTCATTTAATATGTTATGGATGTCACTTATAACCTGTTTTCATTTAATATGTTATGGATGTTACTTATTTAGTATAGATCTACATTCAATTTATTTAATTTTGTTAAAAGATTTTATTTTGGGGGGCACCTGGGTGGCTCAGTCGGTTAAGCGTCCAACGTCGGCTCAGATCATGATCTCACAGTTGGTGAGTTCGAGTCCCAAGTCAGGCTCTGTGCTGACAGCACAGAGCCTGGAGCCTGCTTCAGATTCTATAGTCTCCCTCTCTCTCTGCCCCTCCCCCACTCACACTGTGTCTCTCTTTCTCTCTCAAAAATAAAAATTAAAAAAAATAAAAAATAAAGATTTTATTTTTAAAGTAATCTCTACACCCAATGCGGGGCCAAAGTCATAACCACAAGACCAAGAGCCACACGCTCCACCAACTGAGCCAGCCAGGTACCCCTACATTCATTTTTTGCTCTATGAAAGTACCACAACTTATTTATCCAAGCTTGTATTTGTGGCATTAAGGTTATTTGCGATTTTTTGGTATGATAAATAATTTTATGTGTACAACTTTATCCTATTTTTATCATAGTATATTCAGAGCATATTTTACAGATGCTCATTAAATGCCATTTATTGGACTTCAAGCTCACAACCTGGTATTATTTGAGACCCTTGTCTCATCTGTATAAGGCAGAGAAAGGAACGGAGCTACAGGCAAGACTATCTCTAGACTCAGACTTGTCTAGGCAAGTAATATCAAAGTAGGATGCTCATGAAAACATCAGAGCAGGATCCTGTTTGCCTTTGCTATTTGTTATCCTTACAATACTACCCAGAGTCAGAACCCTTGAATTAGTTTTCTTATTGGCAAAATGGAATTCATGAGATTACCTGCCAGTTGTGGGTACTTGTGCAGATTGAACACCATAATGTGCATAAAGTACTTAGCACAGTGCCTGACCTACAGTTGGTGCTCAGTAAAGGTAACTGTTATCATCATAGAGAAACCTTAAAATCCCAGCCAATACTCTTACAGGAAAACAAGGATCACAGTTGATTTCTAGGCTTGTCAGGAAGATGTCCTTACTGGGGACATGATTGACTCAGATTATGATCACATCCATTAAACAGTAAACAGTCCTCCCCTGGGGTTAAATCTGTTGGGCATTCCCTCCTCCCCCAAGCCAAAGACTTTCCCCAAAATGGAGTTGTATTTCCAGCACTTGGAGATCATCCTTAGTGCCCATAAAACCCTCAAGAGTTATTTTAAAGTGCTTAATTCCAAATAAGCGCTTAGAAACTATTTGGACTTCTTAGAACTAAGATCTTTCTCAGTTGAGTGTTCAATGCTGACCTTGATTTCTCAAACACCACCATAAAATACGTACAATGTCCATTTCACAAATGAGCCAAAGCTACAGCAAGTAAAATTTCTTGGCTACGTCTAGGAAGTGGCTGACCCAGGATTCCAACTTTTTGAAGATTCCAAAGCCCAGGTGCTAACAACCTTAAACTTGAATGTAAACAAGAATCACCTGGGGATTAAGTCAAGCCAAGATCCTGGAATCTACATGTTCACAAATACCCAAGTGATTGAGATCCAAGAAGATCCAGAGGCCATACCTGGAGAAGCAGTGCCCTTGGCCATACACCATTTACAGAAGTCCAGGTCTGAGGCAGGGCTCTCTAAGGCCATAGGACTTTTTTTCTCCCAATAATCATCAAAGCAGCTTTACTGAAACCTAGACCATGGATCCTAGACCATGGTTGGGACACACCTGGTTTCTGGATGATTCTATATTCTCTGTTGCAGTTGTCTTTATCATCTCCCTAGGTTAGAGTCAAATCAATTGCAGTGGTCTTTCCTTCTCTGGAACCGTAATCATCACTCTCTGTGCCATCTGACCTTGTCCCCTGCTGACCCAGGCGGCTTTGCTACTTCACATCAGGTTTTTAATGCTTTATGTCCGTGTGAGAGAACATGGTGAATTGGGAAGGTTTATGATTTTGTATATGTAATTGAGGCAGCATGGGGGTACAGCAATAGTTTTCAAACTCAATTCCATGAATCCTTAGAGAGCTGCTGAGGTACAATACAGAGGAGGGCGGGGAAGTAGGGGAAAACCTGGGAAGGGTGGCTTCTGAGCCCTAGGCGGAGAAGGCTGACCTCAATTCTGTTTCATATTTAGAACTGGAATTCCTAAAAGAGTAACTTGAAAAAAGTTTTGCTCTGGAAAAAAACAGAAAACCTAGTGGAGAAAGAACACTAGTGTAACCCAGAATTCATTTTCTCTTTCTTTCTTTCTTTCTTTTTCTTTCTTTCTCTTTCTTTCTTTTTCTTTCTTTCTTTCTTTCTTTCTTTCTTTCTTTCTTTCTTTCTTTCTTTTTCTTTCCTTCTTTCCTTCTTTCCTTCTTTCTCTCTCTCTTTCTTTCTCTCTTTCTTTCTAGAGACAGACAAATGAGCAGAAAAGGGGCGGGGTGGGGTAGGGTAGAGGATCTGAAACAGGCTCCACACTGACAGCAGCAAGCTGGGTTCAGTGCTCCAACTCAGGAACCGCAAGATCAAGACCTGAGCCCACATAGGATGCTTAACCAGCTTAACTGACTAAGCCACCCCAGCGCCCCTAGCCCAGAATTCTAATCCAGGTCTTCAGCTAACTAGCTGGATGACTTTGGGCAAATTTTATCTCCTTGGTCCTCAGAGTGCTTACCTGCCAACAAAGAAAAACAAAAGGGTGGATTTGTGGATACCTGTCTTAGCTTGGGCTGCCATAACAAAGTACCACAGAGTGGGTGGCTTAGACAACAGCAATTTTCTCACAGCCCTGGAGCCTGGAAGTCCAAGATCAAAGGTGCAAGCAGGTTTGATTTCTCCTGAATCCTCTCTCTTGGGCTCGCAGATGGCCATCTTCTTGTTATGTCCTCACATGGCCTTTGTTCTTTTTTTTTCTTTTATGTTTATGTATTTATTTTGAGAGAGAGAGCACACACAAGTGGAGGGCAGAGAGAGAGGGAAAGAGAGAATCCCAAGCAGGCTCGGCACTGTCAGCATAGAGCCCAATGTGGGCTCGATCTCACGAACCATGAGATCACGACCTGAGCGAAAACCAAGAGTCGGACGCTCGACTGACTGAGTCACCCAGGTGCCCTACATGACCTTGTTCTATGCAGTTCATGCCCCTGGTGTCACTTTCTTTTCTTAAAAGGACACCATTCCTATTGGATCAGAGCCCCATCTTTGTGACCCCATGTAACCCTAATTACCTGCTTAAAGGCCCTATCTCCAAATATAGTCACATTTGGAAGTTAAGGCTTCACCATGTGAACTTTGGGGGACATGATTCATTCCATAACTATGCGTAAGGCTCTTTTCTAGAAGCACCAGAGGTTTGGAGTGCCTGAGTGGCTCAGTGGGTTGAGTGTCCATCTCCTGACTTCAGCTCAGGTAATGATCCCAAGGTCATGGTATCGAGCCCCCTGTCAAGCTCTGCATTGAATGTGGAACCTGCTTAAGACTCTCTCTCTCTCTCTTTGTCTCTCTCTCTCTCTCTCCCTCTCTCTCTCTCTCTCTAAGAGGAAGGGAAGGAGAGAGGGAGGAAGGGAGGGAAAGAGGGAGGAGAGAAATGAAAGAGGGAAGGAAAAGATAAAGAAGACCAGAAGTTTGCTGAGCGTCTATTATATGCTGAACCCTACTTGGGTGTTTGGGACACAGGCTCACCAGCAGTGGCCTTTGCACTCACAGTGCCCACTGTATTAAAGGACTAGGCTCTGATAAGGGATGATTGGGGCACCCTGTGGGCCTTCCAGGGAAGTGACTTGAAATGAGGTTTGAAACATGAGAGGGTGTTCAGCAGCTTGAAAATGGAGGGAGGGCATTTCCAGCAGGAGGGGTGAAAGACAGGAGGATCCATTCCGAGACCTGCAGGTCACATTAAGTGAGGGGAGCACAGTCTGAGGTGAGGAACCAGTGAGGGGAGGTTGGAGCTGTGAAGAAAGGCCATGGAAGGCCTCGTGGGTGATGTTGAGCTACAAGATCCATTCCATTAGCAAAGAGTCTCCCCTGAAAAGTTTTAAACAGAGCACAACCTATTCAGTTCTGCGTTATAGAAAGCCCTAAAACTCTGCACTCCAACTGATCTGTGGCTCTCCCTTACCATTCTGTCATTCATGGCTAACCGATGTCAGCCAATCAGTGATGGATCACATATTTACTAAATGCGTTCATTCTTGGCTACTTCTCTAAAGGGGACGGTGAATGTGTGTGTGTGTGTGTATGCACGTGGACATGTTTGATTAGACCTTGATTGCCTTCTAGACTCCATAGCCTACTTCCCTTTGGTCTAGAGAGGAAGCTTACATCATACTTGAATGTCTTACTTCAGTACAGCAAAAACCCACATGGATAATTAGGATCAGGGCTATTATTTGTGGTAATAATGGCAATGTAAAGCCTTGTGATCCTGAACTCTCTGCCTGCTAAAGTCTCACTCAAGCCCATAGGTCCATATCCTGAAGAACAAGCGAGAGGTGTTGAAGAGTGGTGCCTTACCATAATTTCACAGAAGCCTGTAGATTAGTATGAAAGAAGACAAGAGAGCATCAGTTGGGTTTTGTTAGGTAATAATTAGCAAATCCCTTCTGATAACACTGATTTTAGCACTCTCTAAGAATATTTATTTGTTTATTTATTTAAATGTTTTATTTATTTTCAGAGAGAGACAGAGTGTGTGAACGGAGGAGGGACAGAGAGAGAGACACAGAATCCGAAACAGGCTTCAGGCTCCAAGCCATCAGCACAGAGCCCAATGTGGTGCTTGAACCCACGAGCCGTGAGATCGTGACCTGAGCTAAAGTTATTCAACCGACTGGGCCACCCAGGCGCCCCTAAGAATTTTTTTTTAAATAGTCCCCTCCTCTGACTTCGGCTCAGGTCATGATCTCACAGTTTGTGAGTTCGAGCCCTGCATTGGGGTCTCTGCTGGCAGCACAGAGCCCACTTAGGATCCTCTGTCTCCCTTTCTCTCTGGCCCTCCCCTGCTCACGTTCTCGCTCTCAAAAATAAATAAAACATTTAAAATAGTCCCTTTCCTCTTATAAATTTTGTGCTAAAAGAGTACAGGCATTAAATAAAGCAATCTGATGCCCAAATATGGACATATCAATATATGTCATTCAGGTAATATATTTAAAAACAAAATCTTCCCCCAACCCAGAAAATTTCTCCATAACAGTAGTAGAAAAAGAAAAGGGTTTTACTACTGAATAAGCATTAAACCGGAATGTGACACACAGCACATGTAGCCTGCTAAGAGGTTGCGAAGACAGAGTGAAATTTCACCTTTTTATGTAGCCATGCAGATACAACCCATTACATGCATGGTGTCAGGATAAATGGTAACTAGTCCTCAAGACCATTGATTATAGATGGTTCACCCTAGATTGAGCGGTTAATTGAGGGTGACCATCTGTATTAACTGGTTTTATGCACAGGAAAAACAAGCTCCCCTTTATGACAGAGGTAGTTCTGCAACGTAGAGCAGGTGCTGCTGAGGTAGGCCCCCTACCCCCACAGAAACCGGGAGACAGGACAGTGCTCGCCCTTGCTGTTTACATTTCAGAGACATGGCTCCCGTCCTTGAGAAAGATATTCCTGAGTCCTAAAGCTGTCAAGAGCCTTATTTAGTTTCTAAAAAGATTTACACACGTTTCAGACACAGAGAAAATTTGCAATTGCAAGATTTCAAAATCCTCTAAGAAAAGTAGAGTGAGGGGCTAGGTGGGGACCCAGTAAAACTCCACTTCGCAGCAATAACAATTGCAATAACAACTAACAGTGCAAATACTTAACATGGTACTCACCATGTGGTAACTTATTTCATGCCCACAACAGCTCTGTATGCAAGGCTTGTCTACCTTCATTGTACACATGAGGAAATGAAGCCATATCCTGTGCTCAAGGTCACAGAGCCAATAGGTAGTGAAGTTGTAGTCCACACCCAGACAGTCTGTGGCCATCGTCCCCAGTCTGAACCCTGGGGCCATCTTGTTTCAGGGAAAAGTAACTGCTTACATGATTTACTGTTGTGTGTGTGTGTGTGTGTGTGTGTGTGTGTGTGTGTGTGTGTGTAGTATTTCTGGAATGACACAGTGCTACTTATACTATTGTGCATTTTTTTTAATGTTTATTTTTGAGAGAGGGGGAAGGGCAGAGAGAGAGGGAGACAGAGGATCCAAAGCAGGCTCTGTGCTAACAGAGCCCAATGTGGGCTCGAATCCATGAACCATAAGATCATGACCTGAGCCAAAGTCAGACACTTATACCGACTGAGCCACCCAGGTGCCCCAACTATTGTGCATTAAAAAAAAAAAAAAAAAAAAAAAACAACCTGCCAACATTTACTGAGCTCTTTCTGTTTGCACGGTTTGCCCATTAAGTCATAAAAACCTTATAAGCATCATCTTGGTCAGTCTTCAGGACAGCCTTCAAATGAAGTACAGAGGACTAAGGAACTTCTCTAAAATTACCAAACCAGGAGATGGTGGAATTAGAATTCAAAGCTAGAGAAAATTACTTCAGAACACATACATTTAATCAATAAACGATATGCCTCCAAGAAAATGAGGAAATTTATATTATCAAGGAAGGCCAGTTGACTCTCAAGATAGTGTTTGGAGAAGAGAACACCTGTGAATTTGACCTTGAGAGAGAGAGCGAGCACACCTCAGGGAAGAGAAGTATGGACAGAAGCAAAGAACAGGAAAATGATGCAAATTATCAATCTTTCCCTGAACAGGAAGGAGAAGCAGCTTAGAGGAAAGTGTATGAGGCTGAATATTCAACATCAACAGAGACAAATTTATTATTTTGTGAAGCCAACACATAGTTGGGTTGCATGATTTGCAGTTTCATGTGTGGTAATACTCAATTTGGTTTTGCTTTTATTTATTTATTTACTTTTTAAGTTTATTTATTCTGAGAGAGACAGAGACAGCGTGAGCAGGGGAGGGGCAGAGAGAGAGGGAGAATCCCAAGCAGGCTCCGCACTGTCAGAGCAGAGCCCAATGTGGGGTTCAAACTCACAAAACTGTGAGCTCATGACCTGAACCAAAATCAAGAGTCAGATGTTCAACTGACTGAGCCACCAGGCACCCTGCTTTTGTTTATATTTTTAAAGGATGTCATGACCACATAGTGAAGTGTGAGTCATGAGCTAGGTCATAAAATGGAAAGGCTAACCAATCATGAAAAATTTCAGAAGATCACGTAGAAGTCGCTAAACTGGGGATGGCACATTAATATTGATTGACACCAGGTTATGGGGAGCCTGGGTGGCTCAGTCGGTTAAGCATCCGACTTCAGCTCAGGTCATGATCTCACGGTTTGTGGGTTTGAGCCCCACGTCGGGCTGTGTGCTGACAGCCCAGAGCCTGAAGCCTGCTTCGGATTCTGTGTCTCCCTCTCTCTCTGCCCCACCCCTGCTCATGCTCTGTCTCTCTCTCTCTCTCTCAAAAGTAAATAAACATTAAAAAACATTTTTTAAAAAATTTTTAAAAATTGACACCAGGTGTATTCTTGTGAAGTGCATTGAGAATTCAGGATGTTTCACTCTTACTCTGCCAGGCATATTTTTGGGGGGCTTCATTAGTAAAAGCCTTTCAGCCTGTATACAATATGGAATGGCTTCATGTTAAAACTGTACGGTGAATATTATTGGGATTAATACATCAACACAAGCATTCTATCGTCAACACATCTACCGAGGAATTGTGCCTGTTTTCTTGGTGTGTAATAGAATCTACGGTATTTCTTTATGGGGCCAAGAAGAGGAAAAAAAGAAATGTTTATGAATTAACAATCAAAATTCCTTCTCATGAATTAGTTCCTAGAAAAGGTCACACAGGAAAGCCTCGTGCCTGATATCAAAGTCCAATTGTCTGCTGCCTACAAGAATAGCACAGAATTATCAGCACCTGATCCTTATGTCACTTTCTGCCCCTCCTCAGCCAAGAAGATCTTGGCCAGGAGAACAGTTTTAGCAAATATCTTTTCTGTGTTAAAATCAATATGTCGTATCGAAAAGGAGGTAGGAAATTTAAAAAAGATAGCAAGAAAGTCAGAGAATATAAAAGTGTTTTGTTTTAAGAATCTAGAGGAAGAAAGGAATGAAATGTGGAGGACTGTCTCAGATTGTACATTTTTGATTTCCCAGATACCTCTTTACACACATAAATGTATATTTACAGCTGAGTTTTAAAATCTCTATCTTGTGGGCTCAGGGCCCAGGAGGAGAGGGCCCCTCCCACACCTCTGCTCCTTCATGGTGCCGGAAGGAATGGAAAGCCTCTTAAAAGTCCACACTGAGCTTGCAGGTCACTGAGTAGCTCTGCCAGTCGCTAAAGATTTGTTTGGCCAGGTTTTTCATAGATTCCTATGCCTGGTCTGGTTTTATTCATTTCTTTAACAAACAGTGTTTGAGCACCTATGGTTTACCGAGCGCCTCATTAAGCTGGGAATACAGAGATGAAGGGGACATAGTTTCTGACTCAGGGGGTCACTTGGCATCACCTGGGAGATAGTTGGACATGCAGAGTCTCAGGCTTTATACACCCCAGTTGTACTGAATCAAAACCTGCATTTTTAGCAAGGTCACCAGGTGATTCTTAGCCATATTGAAGTTTGAGAAGCACTGACTTGGATTATTAGCAGGGACAGAGGAGTCCTTTTCTATTTCTTAACTTCTCCATTGTGTCGACCGAGAAAGAATTCCCTGAAGATTTAAGCCAACAGGCATTTATGTGGGCATTAGAATTGCAATTCAGGAGACACAGACTCGGGTGGAAACCTGACTCTTGTTCTGAGGTAGACAACAGAAGGGGCAGAATTGTAAAGCCTAAAGGTCATAGGTCCAGTTCTCATTCAGGTCTTCTATACAAAACAGAGATTGAAAGCAGGTTAACTAGGATTGGTTGGGATAATATGCAAATGAAGGATGGAAACCAGTCGATTAGTTGGTCCCTTTTGGAAGAATGCTCAGGATTCAGGTCTCATGGTGAGGAAGGAGTTAAGTCCAGGCTGAGGGCTTGCGGCTGGCAAGAAGTTCATGGTTCCTGCAATTCATGGTTCCTGCAATGCACAAATTCCTTCTCCCTTTTGGCCTCCCGAAGGCTTGCTGGCTGCATTTTGAAATCTCCCTTCATAATTGGCTCAGAAGTATTTACTGATCACCTGTCATAGATCAGGCTCTGAGTTAAGAGCTACGGGTACACTGGTGAGCAAGACAGAGGAGGTCCTGAGAGCCTGGGCTCACATTCTAATATGGGGGGAGGGTAGAAGAATAGAAAACAAGAAAATAGGTGGATAGTTAGATTGTGAGCAGTTCTGTGAAGCAAATAAACTATCAATATAACATAAAGAAACCAGAATGAACTCTAACAGGGAGAGTGGTAACTTCAGGAGTAAGTTATTTCCATTTTGTATCTTGCTTTCTGTTCTACAAAGGTAAACAGTCAGTGGTCCTACCTGAAAAGAGCCAAAGATTATAATTTAGTAGTCCCCCCCACACACCCTTCTCTGCAGAGGTTATGTTCCAAGACCCCCAGTGGATGCCTGAAACCACAGAACCACAGATAGTATCAAACCCTCAAATACATATATATGTTTTTTCCTAATTTTGTATATCTGTGATAAAGTTTATAAATAAGGCACAGTAAGAGATTAACAGTAACTAATAAAATAGAATAATTATAACAATACACGTCATAAAAGTTATGTGAATCTGGTCTCTCTCAGAGTATCGTGTTGTCCTGTACTCATCCTCCTTGTGATGATGAAAACTGGTAAAATGCCCACATGATGAGATGAAGTGACATGAGTAACGCAGCCGTTGTGACCCAGTGTTAGGCCATGATTGACCTCCTGACCCTATGTCAGAGGACAATCATCTGCTTCCAAAGAAATGGAAGCCACAGAAAGTGAAACCACGGATGAGGGGCAACTCCTGTACCTTTTCCTTCTTTCCTTTCTCCCGGCTCCCCATCCCTCTGCCTCAGCAGCGATCACTAAAACTACAGATGCCTCCAGGCAGACACAGCCACATGCACTAGCTCAATCCCAAATAAAAATTTGGATGCAAAGTAAATTATAGCACCCAGAAAGAAGGACTGGTGTTGCCTGTCCGGTTAGAGTAAGAAGACATTAGAGAGCATGGATAGACTGGTAACTGGCAGGTGGCTTCCTATCCAGCTATGTTCCTGCAGCACTGCAGTCAGGGTTAGGGACTGTCCTGGTAGAGGCTGATGAGTGGGAGGGTGGCATGCAAGTAAAGATGAATTAGACCCTGGTTTTCATCAACTCACTGGTCAATTACACAGCAAACAATTCTAACAAACTCAAACCCTCTAATCACTTACAAAGTTAGTGGTAATCAAACTGCAACCAAAATCAGTATTAGATTTTTTTCTGAATTCAGCCCCAGAGTATGTTGTGAGCATGCATTTACCTTCAGCACAGATTCAAACCCCCTGCAGTTAGACCAGTTGAGGGACAAACTAATGATTGCCCAAAGAGAGACTATGGATAGAACAATAAACTGGAGGTTGGGGTTTGAGGTATTGCTTCTCTAGAAATAGTGTCAGGAAGGAAAAAACAAGTCAAAGATGGCAGGACTCTCTCTGACCTGTGAGTATTGTGCCTGCCGTCCAGCCACACGTGTCATTTACAGCATACTTAATACAGCAAATCTAAACCACAACTGGAGAAAGGGCTTTGCCCGCTGTTCCAGTTATGTATTGCTGTGTTAACAAACTCTCCCAAAACTTAGTGGCTTAAAACTTTGTCAAAGTTGCCTTGGAAAGGAGCACCTGGGTGGCCCAGTCGGTTAAGCATCCGACTTCACCTCGGGTCATGATCTCACAGTTGGTGGGTTCAAGCCCCCCCACCACCACCACCCTGTCGGGCTCTGTGCTGACAGCACGGAGCCTGCTTGGGATTCTCTCTCTCTCCCCCTCTCTTTCTGCCCCTTCCCCACTTGATAAACATTAAAAAAAAAAAAAAAAAAAAACCTGCCAGTACTCAGAAGATGCTCAACATCACTAATGCTCAGAAAACTGCAAATCAAAACCATAATGAGATATCACCTCACACCCATTAGGATGGCTACTGTTAAATTACAAAAATTCAACTGAGTAAATTTTAAAGATCTAATTGTCTGTATTAATCGATTCATGAGTTGGGCAGCATCTCATCTAGCAAGTAGAGGAGAACTCCAAAGCGTACAGAAAAGAAAATGTTTTTAAAGAGAGAGAGCAGGAAAGAGGAAATTATTAGCAAAGAATCCATTGTTTTAGGCAAGGTCACCTTCCTAACGGGAACAGAAGGGGTCTATCAGTAAATTCCCTTCTGCTGACAGGCAATTCCCATGTTGACTGATTAAAGGTTAAAATTGCAGTTAGGTTGGGGCTTCTGGCTGGCTCAATTGGTGGAGTGTGCAACTCTTGATCTCAGGGTTGTGGGTTCAAGCCCCATGTTGGGTATAGATATTACTTAAAAATAAAATCTATTTTTTAATGTTTATTTATTTTGAGAAAGTGGGGGAGGGATAGAGAGAGGGGTAGAGAGAATACCAAGCAGGCTCCATGCTGTCAGTACACAGCCCATCCCAGGGCTGGTGAACCCATGAACCATAAGATTATGACCAGAGACAAAATCAAGAGTCAGACACTCAGCCAACTGAGGCACCCAGGTGCTCCCCCCAAAATAAAATCTTTAATGAAAAAAAAAACTGCAATTAGATGAAGTATTAATTCTTGGTTTACTGACTTGGGGCCTTAACCTAACTGATGCCAGGGCACCTGGGTGGCTCAGTCAGTTGAGCATCGAACTTCAGCTCAGGTCATGATCTCATGGGTTCCTGAGCTCAAGCTTCACATCAGGGTCTCTGCTGTTGGTGCAAAGCCTGATTTGGATCCTCTGTCCATTCCCCTCTCCATACCTCCCCCGCCCATGCTCTCTCTCTCTCTCAAAAATAAATAAACATTTAAAAAAAACTAACTGATGCCATTTTGGGCCTGTGGTTTTATTTTTAACACGGCTGTCCAAAAAAAAAAAAAAAATAGAAAATAAGTGTCAGAGAAACATGAGGAGATTGAAACTTTTATGCACTCGGTAGGATTGTAAGATAGCTCAACAGTATGGAAGTTCCTCAAAGAGTTAAAAATAGAACTACCCTATGATCCAGAAATCCCACTTCTAGGTATATATTCAAAAGAATTGAGAGCAGGGTCTTGAAGAGGTATTTGTACATCCATATTTATAGCACTATACCCCAAAACTGGTGTCGCTTTTTGGTAGGTGTTGAGCCAAAGGACACAACCAAAGCCAAAGAGGAGAAAAGGAAGGGTTGTACTTGCAACAAGTAAGAACACCAGGGATATTTCCCAAAGTAGTATCTCCCTGAACAACAAAATTGGAGACGTTTTAAGCCAAGGGTATGTGCATGGAAGGGCTTCGCAAAGGAGTGATCCATATGGAATTGGGTCAAAAGTTACCCTAGGTTAACAGAGTCCAAGTCCCAGGTGATTGAAATCGCAAGGCCAGCAAGGGTCCGCATCATTAATTCTCTGACTGGAATTAGTCCAGTGTTCCAAGTCCTCAAAGGGTTTAAATACTGCAAAAAAACAACTCAAGAATGTGTGTTAGGTTAATTTTTTTAGGTTCTCTCCTGGCCTGGTAGTGGCTGTTTGTTTTTACATTCTTTTGTTCCCTTAAAATCATCACCTACTAAAGTCTATTTTTCTACAATTTTAACATAACCCAGAAAGTTCTGCAAGAATGCTTGGGCAGGTAGTGCTGGTCAAGCATAGATCACAAAATAGTTAGGGGTCTAAAATGACTTTTCTTATGTCAAGAAAGTGTCAGGAGCAAGAATTCCTGTCCCCTCAAAGGTCATTCTAGCTGGACCAAAAATCAAGTTGACATGAGACAAATTAACAGGAGAAAATCAAATTTAATAGGTGTATGCAGGGAATCCACATCAACAAAATCAAATTTCATAGATGTATGCTCAGGGATCCACATAGACATGGAAATCCCAAAGACAGTCAGGCATAATGGGGTGTGTGTCATTCTGAACTAAGGAAAAGGGAGTAGGGGCCTGGAATATCCAAGGAATATGCATACAGGGCAATAAGAAGGAGCAGATGTTTGGTAATTAGATGTTTGCCTTAAGTGACCATACAGATGGGTCACTCAGATAAAATTGATCTATGTTAAAAACGTTTATTCTGGGGCGCCTGGGTGGCTCAGTCGGTTAAGCGTCTGACTTCAGCTCAGGTCACGATCTCGTGGTCTGTGAGTTCGAGCCCCGCATCGGGCTCTGGGCTGATGGCTCGGAGCCTGGAGGCTGCTTCTGATTCTGTGTCTCCCTGTCTCTCTGCCCCTCCCCCATTCATGCTTTGTCTCTCTCTGTCTCAAAAATAAATAAACGTTAAAAAATTAAAAAAAAAAAAAACACTTATTCTGGGAAAGACCCCCAATTTAGATTCTGAGTGGTTAAGGAAGGGACAAAATGTTCTCTTGAGCCTACAGAGTCTCAAGTGTCTTCAGCTCAAAATAATCCCCATGCCAAAGTGGCACATTCACAAAGTGGGGGGGCGGCTATCTTGAACCCCTTCAAAAGCTAGGTCTCATCTTTCTTTTTCTGGAGACCCCTAATTCTTTCTGCTTACAGCAGCACAAATTCACAGTAGCCAAAAGATGAAACAACCCAGATATCCATCAACAAGTGAGTAGATAGATAAAATGTGGCATATACATACAATGAAATATTATTCGGTCTTTAAAAACAAAGGAAATCCTGCCACATGCCACAACATGGATGAACCTTAAGGACCTTAGACTAGTGAGATAAACCCGTCACAAGACAAATACTGTATGATTCCACTCGTAGGAGCTATCTAAAGTGGTCCAGTTCATAGAAGAAGAAGAAAATGGCAGTTACTGAGGGATAGGGGAAGGGAGAAAAGAAGAGTTGTTGTCTAATGGGTGTCAAGTTTCAGATTTGCAAGATGGAAACGTTCTGGAGATCTGTTTCACAACAATGTGAAGGTACTCCACACTCCCAAACTGTATACTTCAAAGCGATTGAGATGGGGAGTTTTATTTTATGTGTTTTTTGCCACTACAACAAAAAATAAACCGCCAGTACTCTTAAAGCCCAGATTCAAAGGGAGGGGGACATAGAGGCCACCTCTCAATGAGAAGAAAGGTAAAGAATCGGCAGCCATCTTTAATGTGCCCACCATGGAGGACATCACGTGGAGAGCACCTGCGGACACAGATAGTGACATATTATGTCCAGGGGGCTGTTTCAGCCTCCCAGAGAGGAAGGATGTTGGAAGGCTCTCTTAGAGGTGGGTGCAGTTTGAAACAATGGAGCGGGAAGAAATGGCAAAGCTTCTATAGCCAATGAGAAAAAATGGCCTGGAATGCCTCCCTTCCTCATTTTCACAACAAAGATTCAGCAAGCCGTTCTACTAAAGCCTGACCGCTCCCACCAAGCGTTTTTCTCATTCAGACAGGCTGCCCCCCAGCTCTCCTGATGGTGGGGGCTCCGGGCCCTAATTGAATAGGTTGATAGGGACAATCAGCAGAAGCGGACCACAGGAGACCTTTCAAAGCCCGCAAACACATAGAAAATTCAACAACGCAGCATTTAGATAGTCTGGACAATGTGGCCATTATAAATGCCGCTCTCATGAGCAGCGATTCAAATGACAGCTTCGAAAAGGATTTGCAAAGAGCCCTTTAGAAATGGAACATGGGCAACTCAGAGCCCATGACGTGTTACAAGGACAAACCCGACTGAACAAAGATCCAAAGCAGCATTGAATGGCTTATTTATTCAGTCCTGTTCTGTACGAACCTGGGAGAATATGACATCTTTTAAATTGCCTCCCCTGAGCTATGCAATAGCCATGGTGCATGGGAAATGTTAGCAAAATTCCGGAAAAAGGGGGGAAAAACCGATGTTTTACAAAGCAAAGATCACAGTGTAACCACACTAGTGCTCCCACGGAATTCTGCAGACTACCCCGGTATCTCATAGTCGTTGGTCTGAACGAGTAATGGCCACATCCAGAGTGGAAAAAACCCTGCCTTTTATCCTCTTCCACCTGCTGGTTTCCCCAAATCTGTCTGGAGGGCCAACCCTTTCCCAGCCTTCAGGTGGGAGATTCCTCACTGTGCATCCTAGTTAAGTCATTATGGTGGCATTCTAATTTTACCACTCCCAGCAAAGTGTTTTCCTGATATGGTGTGGGGAGTGTTTGTATTCCGGTCACCACCAGAAGGAATATGCTGGTTATTTTTAGCCTTGCAGTCTGCAGAATTCTCAAGTGCCCTGGAGTTCCTGTTGCATGGTGGTGTCGTGCACTAGGAAGAAAAAATACACAGCATTAGTAATGTCCAAGTAACTCAGACTCCAAGCACATATTCCCAGGACGCCTCATGATCAGCAGCCCGCACGAGGAGAAGGCAAATGAGGCATCTCGTGTGCAAAATGTCAGGAGGCGCTCGGTCATAAATCTTCTACCCTATGAGCCTCACTGGCCTCCTCCTAGTCCAGCCTGACTCTGTGGCTTCTCTCATTTCCCGTTCACTCCTCAGCTCCCTGCCCAGCGTTGACACTGCTGGTGGGGAGTGTAGTTCCAGTGCTAACAATAGTCAACAAAGAAGAGAGCTTTCAGAAGGAAATGTTGAACAATCAATGGTAAGGCTAGTGAGGGATCCAATGAGGGATTTGGTCACAATGGAGGATATGGGAGACCCAAGATCACAGCAGATCCAAGAAGGGTTGGTGATGAATGACTCATCTTGGCCGGCCCCTAGACAGGTTAGACCCCAAATGGCAAGGTGTAGACAGGAACCTTGTGAGATTGGCTCCAGATGTTCCTTCTTACAAGAAGGCTCAGGATCTTCCCAGGGAGATGCCTATCCTACAGGAAGCGTCCTTCTCCTCCTCAGGCTTGGGTATTGGTGCTCTGGGGGCTGATTAAAGCCTTTGCCCACCCCCACCCCCAGTCCCAGCCTACCTCCGTGGTCTGCTCTCTTCCCAGCCCACTGTGATGTCATAAAGCCAATTTAGACAGCTTAGAGCCAGGGAAAGGAAGAATCACTGGTTCCTGGATGCCAAGAAATAGTTCACACCAAAGCAGGCTTTCTGTCATGAAATCAGGGATATATTTATTTGCAAACATCAAGAAAATGAGGACAACCCTTTGCCTCCTTCTTCCCCTGCATCACACATATATGGCCCTGTCACTTCCATATCCTACTGATGGGATTTTAGAGTGATGAGAGGGTCTGGAGCTGACAGCCAAGAAAGAATTCTTGAGGTGCCTGTGGTGCAAAAGGGAATTTTATTAAAGCACGGGGATAGGACCTATGGGCAGAAAGAGCTGCACTGGGGTTGTGAAGAGTGACTGATTATACACTTTGGACTTGGGGGAGGTAAGGGCAAAAGGGAGGCCTCCAAAGGGACTTTCATATGCTAAAGAGGGTTCAGAAGATACTGGAGGCCTTGCTATTGTCAGGCTAAGGTTGTTTTCCCTCTAGTAAGGCATTAACATTAAGATGGTAGGGAGTTCCTGGAGAAATGTTATACTCCGAATTTGCCTCAAGTATTTGCAGATTATAAAGAAATTTGATTTTACCTACCATTTCCTTCTTACTTTTGTTCCCCACATGAGGGGAGAGTGATGTTGGGATTCCAGGAAACTGAGTCTACAGGCTTCTGGAGATTTGGCGATTGATAAGATGGCCTTTTTCTTGTAATTTACTAAGACATTTGTAAACTGATGGAGACTCACATCCTGTATGACTGTGATCTCTATCAGTTAACTATTTGTTTTCTTTCCTCTCCTTTGTTCTTGGACAGTCAGAAGTGACTGAGGAATATCACACATATCTCACTGTGGTTGGGGGGTGGGGAGTTAGCTTGTGCTTTGTCCTCAGCCTGCCTTATGCTCCCTCATCACTACCTTCTCTTCCATATGCATAGTCACTTCGCACAACCCATTACCCCGTTCTCGTTCATGTATTTACAACTCACACCCATTCCTTCCTCTCCCCCATCCCAGCTAGCACCTTTCATAGATCTTACTGGAAACCCCAGGCATTGAGCTTTGTGAATTTTACATAGAAAAATATTCAGAGTGAAGAATGCTAGAGAAGTGAAATTATGGACCGACACACCTGACTTTGAATTCTATCAAACAAGACCATCTCCAGGGCAGCAAGCAGAGACCACTCAAGGTTCAGAAGCACCTATAGCTGTGTGTAAAACCCATGGATTGCTTATGCTGCTTTTAATAATATCAAAGGAAAGCATTCCCTTCCATAGGGCTTCTACTAGCATGATGCAATCTCAGAGAATCATTACAGATTAATCATCGTTACGACGGGATCATATTTCAGTTGTCCCCTGTGTCGTCTGGGTTCATTAAAGTAACTGAGTTCTCAAGGAGAGAAGTTCATTAAAATCATAATGTGTACTAGATATGTTAAGGTATTTTAAAGTGTACTGGAAAACTATAAGCATTTATCCGAGAAAAAACAGAATCTTCCAGAGGTTTCACTAGCACTCATTCAGAAACTATAATCTTGTGATGTGGAATGAGGACTATCACGGAATAATGGACCAGTTGTTTTACTGTTTGTGTTTCCAAGTGCTCTGTGATGCAAACCCAGCAGGCTGTTTCCTTTCAGCCCAAATCTGGCCTGTTGGTACATTTGCCCATCTTCACAGGTTCTAAGGGACTCTTACACCCTGGTTAACAGTGCCCAAGTCTGTGGAGATCATCCAAAGAAAGGAGGTGGTTGTACTATTTGTAGTCTAGTTGTATCAGTACAGGCATAGTCCCTAATACCATGCTGGAGAAGAGGAAAAGCAGTGTATCCCCTGAGAATTTGTCCTAAAGAAAGAATTTTAAAGAACAAATAGAACTTTATATGCAAAAACATTTACTCTTGATAACAAAAAACTGAGAAACCTCGGGACACCCACGTGGTTCAATTGGTTGAGCGTCCGACTTCAGTTCAGGTCATGATCTCTCAGTTGGTGAGTTCGAGCCCCGCGTTGGGCTCTCTGCTGTCAGCACAGAGCCTGCTTCGAATCCATTGTTCCCCCCTCTCTCTCTGCCCCTACCTGGCTCGTGTGCACGTGCACACTTCCTCTCAAAAATAAACATTTTTTTAAAAATGGGAAACCTATGGGGCGCCTGGCTGGCTCAGTTGGGTAAGCGTCCAGCTTCAGCTCAGGTCATGATCTCACAGCTTGTGAGTTCAAGCCCTGCATCAGGCTTTGTGCTGACAGCTCAGAGTCTGGAGCCTGCTTCCGATTCGGCGTCTTCCTCTCTCTCTGCCCCTCCCCTGCTCATGCTCTGTCTCTCTCTCTCTCTCTCAAAAATAAATAAACATTTTCAAAAAAAATTTTTAATGGGAAACCTACCTACAATCTGACAACCGTCAAACAATCAAGATGGGATACTGAGCACGGGGTGAAAGGAATGAGAATGGAATGGAATATTCTGGAGCTATTAGAAATTAGATGCTGATGCTGCAGAGTGGAAATGTAGAAAGCTGTTTTTCATGTAATGTTAAAAATGTCATCTGTACTGTGATTCCAACTGTATAAAATAAGTGCGCATTTAGATAAAGAATGGAAAGACACATGGGAATAAAACGGTGTCTCATTTCTTTTGCAGCTGTTATAATGTTGATTGTAAAATAAATAACACTTGGAAGGAAAAGGAAAACGCTCCAGTGAGACATTTTCTGTGCCAGGCAGAAAAATCAGTGATGTTTGGGATCATTTCGCATCCTTCCTTGCTCCTTCAAAGCGGCCTGTAATCTTCACCCAAATGTGGGGAGTACATATTTCTGGGTTATGGGGGGCCCCTTGCCGGAAGACCATGCTGTTTGTTTATGGAACAAGAGCCTCAAACTTTTCAGTCTTCTTTGTTAACAAACCTAAAGTGCATCTGAACCATTTGCTGGTGTGGTTTTTCTGTGACAACCCTGCATAAAAATCTTGCCGACATAAAATGATGCATTTTCTTCTTTCTCTCTTTTTCTTTCTCCTCCCCTGCCCCCCTGCCCCTTTCTGCAGTTCTGCTAAGCCAATATTCTCTAGAATGAGCACAAAACAAATCAAGTAACAGCTAAACAAATCGAATAAGAGCTTTTGTACATCAACATCAAGAAGGAAGACTCTTGGGAGAAATCAGAGTACAGAGACGGATCTGGACAAGAGTGAACCATCTACTTGTCAAAGCACTTTCTAAATCTGGACTGGCAGAGATGGGAGTGATTTTCTGGAAGGAGATGTGATAATGGATTAAACACCAGCTCATTGGAAACTATCACCGAATAAGATCAGACCGCATTCATGAGAAATCACATTCAGGAAATATTTTAAGGAAGAGGAGTATAAATGTGCTAGAATTAACATGTAAAATATATATGTACCGAGGTTTGTAAACTGTCCTTTTTTAATCCAACGGAAAACAAAAAGCTTTAATCTTTCAACCTTATTTGAAAAAAGGCAGTCAATCCTAAATTATTCCTATCTCAATAGCCAAGAGGCTTATCAAGCATCATTCATGGAGGAAGCATCTTAGAAAATGCCTCTGCGTGTTTTCACATGATCTTTGGTTCCCCATCTCTGCCGTGTGTTTCTTTCACTGTGTAATTAGTTACAACTACTCAGTTAAGAGATGTAACACTTCAAGCTTTTTACAGAGTCTGTGTTCAGTTTAATCTGTCTGTACAAGTTATTAATGAGAAAGTGTTTTTGACATATACTATAACTCCATCGAGATGTATATTACAGGAAGTACATCTTAACATCATAAGTTCCCAAGCAACATAGATATCCCTATCTTCCAGGAAACAGTATCAAGGAACTCTGAAAAATATAGAAAGCTCATTTTCACCTTGGATGCTCACATGTAATATATAGGCTGCTATCAAATAAATACCTTTTTCTAATTCTCCCTAGTACATGCATAGGAATTGAATATACTTCATAAGAAGGCATCTAAAATCCCTCCTTTTTTTTCTATTTCTTTGCCATACATGTCATCAGAAATCCATATCCTTTTTACCCTTACTAATAGGTACTTGTTTTTGTTTAAAAAAAAAATCATTCCATTAAACCTATTTCTAAATTATAGTAAGTGGTACTAACAAAATAAATAATAATTTAATAGCCTTAGAAATAAATGAATATATACTTATACAGGTCAAGAAACTTGGTAGGAGTAAGTTGCCTATTTGTTTACTAATGTTGGTTTTTTTCAAGAATACTCAGATTTCTTTTTGTCGGTTGACATTTGGAAATAGTTACAACCGGTCACTTGTCTTCAGCAATCTTTTGCTCCCGGGCTTCCCCCACTATCACCCTCATCACAAATCCTGCCAATATGCAACAACAGAAAAATATGTAATATTGACCTGGCCAACTGCTTGAGAATGAACACGAGCTAAAATGTATATGCAGGGGGTAATTGGTGTGAACTAAACCACGTTCTGTACGTGAGCAGAAAACATGGACGTGTAGAATGCCTTCATTTTTAGACTCAACATTAAGATCAAATTAGCATCCATCACTGGAATACCAGATGGAGGGTAAGACAAGAAGTGATACAGATCAGAGTCGATGTCTCGTACCCTGTCTCTATTAAGACAACACTCTCATTCTTGCCAAATGTTTCTAGTAGTAGCTATCTTTACACCATGAAGGAGATTATATTCTAAATGGCCAAGAGTATATTACAAGTATGCTCAAATGAGTGAGCCCCAAATCACGAAGCTATGGATTTTCTAAAGAACCAAATTAAGGGAATACTTATTATCTCTAAAGTGTTAGTCATTCTGGGAGTTACTTGTTGCATTAAATAGAAGCTCTCGCACTGCATTCTAAGCACCCTACTTACTAAATTTAATTACACACAACTTTTCAAGAATTCATCTTTTAGTTAAAGGGAGGTACCTCTCTATCTACAATAAAATTAGAAGATGTTGGTTTTCTCTAATCCATGTAAATTACAGATTCCATTGGGAGTCCTGCATCACTAGAAGTGGTGTTTATGAAAATGAAAAAGTGCTTCCTATCCACACACAAATGTTTTTCAAAAATTTTTTTCCATGAAACCTAAGTGTAATTTAGCATACCACAGTGCTCTGAAGATGGGTCATTGATGATGTACCATTTGTACATAGGTAATACACATGTAAATCACTAAGTGTTAAATATAAGAAGTATGTTTTTATCTTTTTTAAAAAAAAAAAAAGTGACTCCCTTTCTCATTCTGTTCCGTTGTATTGCGTCCAAAAAGTTGTGTGTAATTTTTTTAAGGTCCAGGAAATGTAAAGAAATTTGTTGGAATATCTGAATTTCTGTAAAAAATAAAAATAAAAATAAGATTTTGTTATTTAGAAGATGGCTTGGTGATGTGGCACACGCTCAGTCCACTCAGTGTCTTTGTCCAGCGATCGAGCAGCAAGTTAGGATTTGACCAAAATCGGTATCCTCAGGAAATCTCCTTTCTGTCAGATTCCATAATATTCACCAACAGCAGACATTTATTAGGTATCCAGGCCTCTCGTGTAGAAGGCATGATTAACATCTCCAAACCTCTTCCAGCCAATATGGACATAGATCAAGCTAAATCTTCATATACTCAGTGGAGTGAAATCAGTAAGTAAATAGCCAAACTATTCAAGTAAAATGTGACCTGAAATATCCAATTAATTGCTCAGTCTCCACTTTGCAAATTGATTTCTCAGATATGAGCAACTCTTTTGCAACTGTTCATATTGAGTGTGTGCTGTCTAGGTGAGTTCCAATGCCAGATCTTTCACTTACTATATGGTTATGAACACCTCTAAGCCTTAGTGACCTTATCTATAAAATATGGGGACAGAAATATGGGGCACCTGGGTGGCTCGGTTGAGTCTCTGACTCTTGATTTCAGCTCAGGTCATGATCTCACAGTTCATGGGATCCAGCCCAGAGTCAGGCTCCGTGCTGACAGCATGGAGCCTGCTTGGGATTCTCTCTCTTCCTCTCTCTCTCTTTAATAAGCATTAAAAAAAAAAAAAAAAAAAAAAGACCCAGGGGCCCCTGGGTGGCTCAGTCGGTTAAGTTTCTGACTTCGGCTCAGGTTACAATCTCACAATTCATGAGTTCGAGCCCCGTGTTGGGCTCTGTGCTGTCAGCTCGGAGCCTGGAGCCTGCTTCGGATTCTGTGTCTCCCTTTCTCTCTGCCTCTCCCCTGCTCACACTCTCTCTTTCTCAAAAATAAACATTAAAAAAAACTTTTAAAAAAGTGGACCCAATAATACCTGGCCCCATAGTGTTGTGAGGACATAAATCATAGTGTTATTATGCTTGACAGGTAAGAGATATTCAATGAATGTTAATTCCTTGCCCTCCTACCACATGCAAGACATCGAAGGATGAAATGAAACATAAAATACAGCCTCTTTCAAAATGCTGAAGATAATTAGAGTAACATTTATGAGCAGGGATTGAAAATTCAGATGCCTACAGGGGCCAGGTAGATAAATAAACTGACAAAGCAAAGCAAGCTGGGTTAGGGAGATAATAGGAGGTAATGGGGCACTAGAAAACCCAGGTCCTGTCTAAAGAGAATAAACAGCCAATACTCAGTTCTAGTCCTTCACCAAATATGTAGTGAATCCCTACTATGTGCCAGGAACTGTTCTAAAGCCTGAGGCGATAGTGGTAAACCAGACAAAAAAGGTCCCTGCTCTCATAAGAGGTCTTCTGTTCTAGTAAGAAAAGAGACCATAAGCAGGAAAATACAGCTAAGAATCGATGCCCTTGAGAGTATTAAAATGTGATGTGGGGGAGAAATGGGGAGGTTGACCAAGGAAGGCAGCATTTAAAGTGAGATCTGAATAAGAACCAGACAGCCATGTGAAGGAAGGGGGAAGATCACATGCCACACAGGGGGAGCCACAGTGTAAAGGCTCTAGGGCAGGAATAAGGTCACCGTGCTTGAGGAGGAGTGAGGCAGCAGAGGCCAGTGACGTGAGCTCAGCCAAGGATGAGGTGGGCCAGGATGGTTGATACTGTTTTTAAGTGTGAGGAAAAGCCATTTGAGGGTCTTCAGGGAGGCTGATGCAAGCTATTTTATTATTTTAAGGATTACTCGGCTTCTGCTTCTAGCAGTATAAACTAGATACTCTGAAACGCCTTACTTACACGATACTCCCAGGTCTTGGATAAATTACAATAAGCTTATTTTTAATACACAGCTTAGCTTGCAAGAAAGTAAGAGAAATCCCAAAGGCATTAAAGAAGAAGAATAAACTGAAAACGGAGCATGAAGTGTAAGCAAATGCAGAAACTGGGGATTGCTTGAAGGCAAATGCATTTATCAGAAGACAGAGTAGGAGGCTGAGCCTTGGGCCACTGAAAGTGGATGAGTTAAATTTGAGAGTCCCACCCTAAAGCAGGACGTTTGAAGATGGCCGCAACCTTCAACCTTCTACAAGGGTGGTCCAAGAAAAATGTTCATGCTCGCAAACAAAAGAAGCCTTGTCAAGAATTCTGTCTCCACATTCAATCTAGATGGAGTTGGTGGGAAACGTCAGGGGGAGAAAGAAAAAGAGGCATCATTACCCTCTGAAAATTTTAAGCCATGGATATGCCCCCACCCCCAAGTCTGGAATTCAATCTTACACTCTTTGTATGGTCAAAGAAACATCAAACCAAGAAATTAAAGAGCTTGCCAGAGCCCAGGTAGCTGGCAGATTCAAATACACATCTTTTCTGAAGGAAAGCATCTTTATTAACGTAGATCTCACCAATTAAGCTCAACAAACTATGTGTTCACAATCTTTTAATTACTAAATATAAAAATAAGTGATGAGAGAGAATCCTCAGAAATCATTAAGAATACATTTATTGCCCCACAAATTTTAGATATTGCAATTACTACATATGGAATATAAAATCATGTTTTATATGTAAAACATATAAAAGAAATAATGATGGTATCTAAAACATGAACAATATGGAGAAGCCAGTAGATATAATCAACCAGGTATACTTGAAGAAAAAAAATTTTCTTAGAATTAAAAAAGGTAATCATTGAAATTTGGCACCTGGGTGGCTCAGTTGGTTGAGTGACTGACTCTTGATTTCGGCTCAGGTCATGATCTCATGGTTCATAAGTTCACGCCCCACATCAGGCTCTGCGCTGACAGTGCTTGGGATTCTCTGTCTCTCCCTCTCTCTATACCCCTCCCCTGCTTGCTCTCTCTCTCTCTCTTTCTCTCTCAAAATAAATAAACATTTTTTTAAAAATCATTGAAATTTAAAATATGTGTCATTTAAATATACATTAGGTATAACTAAAGAGAGAGGTTGTCAACTAGAAGATAGATCTAAAGAAATTACCCAGAATGAAATACAGGAAGCCAAGAGATTGGAAAATGAAAAGAAGTTCAGCTATAGAGAAGATATATATGTCTAATCAGAGTTCCAGTAGGAGAAATAGAATAAGGGAAAGACAGTATTTGAATAGAAATTGGCTAAAATTTTTCCACAAACAATGAAGGGTATAAATCCACACATATAGGAAGCACAATAGATATCAAGCAAGACAAATAAACAGTATATTCAAATATGACAGTAAAGTGTAGACTGTCATATAGTGTCATAAAGTGAGGACCTACCATGAAAGTAACTAGAGAGAAATGACATACCACCCACAAAGGAATGATTTCTAGCCTGATAATAAATAGAAGAGACCTTAGCACATGTATCCAAAGGGCCAAAGTAAAATAACTACCAGTCTAAACTTGTGTTTCAGGGGTGCCTGGGTGGCTCAGTTGGTTAAGCATCCAACTTGTGGTCTCAGCTCAGGTCTTGCGAGTTCAAGCCCTGCGTTGGGCTGTGCACTGGGTGTAGAGCCTACTTAAAAAAATAAAAATTTAAAACTAAAAACAGAATAAAATTGTGTTTCAGCAAAAGTCTTTATTAAGACCAAAAGTGAAATACAGTCATTTTGAGATGAACAAAACTAAGGGGATTACCAGCAAGAAACCTACACAGAAAGAATTTCTGAAAATGAGCCAAGAAGTAAGGTTTGAGATGCAAAAAAGACTAAGGAGTAGAGAATTTGGTACACATGTTGGTATAGCTAAACAAACATTGTACAAACATCTAATGTGTGGAATTAAAATAAGACAGCTAATATTCTGTCTCTCCCTCTCTCTGCCCTTCCCTGGTTATGCAAGTGCTCACTCCCTCTCAAAATAAATTAATAATAAATTAATAAAAAGTAATAAAGTAGTTGTCTTATTTTATGGATATGCATAACAATACCACGTCAATTGCAATGAGATGACCAGAGTTTAAGGAATTTATGTTAATTGGGAACAGAGTGAAGATATAGATTAATGATAGTAATAACTAGCAATTGATTATTTATAATGGGCCAGGTATATGTAACAACTCATTTAATCTTCACAACAGCCTTATGAGTGAGATACTGTTGTTATCCTCAGTTTACAGATGAAGAGACTATGGCACAGAGAGTTTTAAATAATTTACCCAAGGTCATACAGTTAGTAGCAAAGGGCTGGGTTCAAACCCAGATAACATGATTCTACAATTAATCTATTTTACTACCCTCTCCATTGCTTTAAAAAGTTCAATATAAGGGTGCCTGGAAGGCCTAGTCAGTTAAAGGTCCAACTTCGGCTCAGGTCATGATCTCACGGTTCATGGGTTCTAGCCCTGTGTTGGGTTCTGTACTGACAGCATGGAGCCTGGAGCCTGCTTCAGATTCCATGTCTCCCTCTCTCTCTGCCCCTCCCCTGCTTGTGTTCTCTCTCTCTCTCTCTCTCTCTCTCAAAAATAAATAAGTAAACATTTCTTTTTAAGTTCAAAAAATAAATTCAATATAGGGGCGCCTGGATAGCTCAGTCAATTGAGCATTCCAACTCTTACTGGCTCAGGTCATGATCCCAAGGTTGTGGGATCAAGCCCCATGTCAGGCTACGTGGTGAGCGTGGACTTGCTTAAGATTCTCTCAATCTCTCCCTCTGCCCTTCTCCCCTACTCTCTCTCTCTCTCTCTCTCTCTCTAAAATACTAAAAATATAATAGTAATAAAATTTTTAAAGTTCAACATAAATGATAAATTTTAAAGTGAACAATAGAAGATATAGTTTCAAAACAATGAGGGGAAGTGGAATAAGAAAACAAAGGGGGCGGGGCGCCTGGGTGGCTCAGTCGGTTGAGCATCCAATTCTTGATTTTGGCTCAAGTCATGATCTCAGGGTTGTGGGATCAAGCCCCGTGTCAGGTTCTGCACCGACAACATGGAGCCTGCTTGGGATTCTCTCTCACCCTCTCTCTCTGCTCCTCCCCTGCTCGCTCGTGTGCACTCTCTCTCTCTCTCAAAATAAATAAATAAGCATTTTAAAAATAAAAAGAAATCAGGGGGCGGTGGCCATGTCACTGTCTGGTAGAGGCATGGAATTGGCGGCTGCTGTCTTTGGGGTGGATGAAACACGTTCTCCATGGAGCTGGGGAACTGAGCCAAAGCTACGGCCAATACAGTGGTAACGGACTGACCATTGCTGCTGCAAGATTTGCAGGCTATTATGTTTTGCAACCCATGAAACATGGAGCCTCAGTAAAACAAATTTTTCAAAGTCCTCCAAAATCTGCCTTCAGTGGTGGCTATTATAGGGGTTTGGGCTTTGGACCCCAAATGCCAAAGTGAGAGGCAGCACTAATACTAGCCATAAGCCCTACTGCCATAAAGGAAAAACCAGAGATGCTCCTCAATAAATTATGCTTTTAAATAACCCAGACAAGGAAGGATCTCCTTATATAGCCACCCAAATCAATAAAGCTAAAGATTTACTAGAAAGTCATGCTAAAAATGAAGTAAATGTGTGGTGAATTTTAAGTTCTTGTTAGTTTATATATACGAGTGCCAGCTTGTTATGATCAAATGCCTCAAAGCTAAAAAAAAAAAAAAAAGAATGAGAGAGAGAGAAAAGTGTAGGAAAAGGAGAACAAATAAAAGGCCCAATGTAAGACAGAAGAAATAAAACCAAATCAGAAAACAAAATAAATAAAAATAGATTAAATTTGTCAAGGAGATTGTGAGATCGGATTTTTAAAAACCCATGAGGACACAGAAAAATTAAAAATAAAAGAATAGAAAAATATATCCTAGGCAAATATTAGCCAAAAAAAAAGCTATATTAATAGCAGACCAAATATAAACAATAAAAAATATTTTCAGCAATCCAAACAATCCCCACATGATAATGAAAGTTTCAATTCACCCACAAAATATTAAAATTCTAAGGTTGTGGGGCACTTGGGTGGCTCAATTGGTTAAGTGTCCGACTCTTGTTTTCAGCTGAGGTCGTGCATGATCTCATGGTTCATGAGCTCAAGCCCCACATCAGGCTCTGGATTCTCTCTCTCTCTCTCTCTTTCTCTGGCTCTCCCCCACTCATGGGTGTGCTCACTCTCTCTCTCTCTCAAATAAATAAACTTTCAAAAAAGTTAAAGAAGGAAAGAAAGAAAAAGGAACAGTACAGGCCAACTGAATCCTGATATAAACATCATTCTGAAATACATTCAAGCAAAAGTCACCACATTAAGAGGCTAAAAGATAAAAGCCATACGATTGCCTGATAAATACAAAAAAAAAATCATTTGATAAAACTTAAAGTCATCTACAATAACAAGAACTGTTTACAAACTAGGAATAAGGACAATATTCCTAAGAAACAATTTCTACCACACAATATATTTTTATTTATAATTGTGTCATATTAAAAGTAGTCCCTTTAAAATGAAGGACAAGACAAATAAGCCCCCCATCAGTAAATCTGTCCACATTACTGAAGGCAACACAGTAAAACAACAGAAAGAAATAAAAGATTAAGAATTTGAAGAGAAAAACAAAACTGTCACCATTTTAGGATTGTAATTACCCTTATACTAAACTGATAAGAACAGATACTACACTTGATCGTGCTAAAGGCCAAGAAGTGATATATAATTGCCCTCATAAAAAACAAACCAAAGCTACAAATAAAAATTATTAGAATCTGTAACAAAGTAACAAGATGGCTAGATTTAAAACCAATGTATTAAAGTTGCATTTCTCTAGCATAGCAGCGAGCAATTAGAAAACATAATTTCAAAAAATATCTAACAATAGCAACAAAAAATCATGATACCTAGAAATACCTCTAGCAAAATGTGAATAGAATCTAAAGGGAGAAAATTAGAAAACCTCATTAAAAGCCTTTAACGATTGGGGCACCTGGGTGGCTCAGTCAGTTGAGCGTCGACTCAAGCTAGGGTCATCTCACAGCTCTTGAGTTTGAGACCCGTGTTGGGCTTGTGCTGACAGTTCAGAGCCTGGCTCCTGTTTCGGATTCTGTGTGTCTCTCTCTCTGCCCCTCCCCTACTCACACTCTGTCTCCCTCTCTGTCAAAATAAATAAACATTTAAAAAAAATTTTTTAAGACTTTAAAGATCTTTAAAAATATAGAAATACACTATATTCACTGATAGGAAAATTCAGTATCATTAAGATCTGATTCTCCTCAAATTGTACAATCAAGAAATGCCCACCAAAATTCCATCAGAGCTGAGGAATTTGGCTGATTCCCAATTTTTGTGGAGGCCTGAGGTACATGGCTGACTCAACCAGTAGAGCATGCAACTCTTGGTCTCAGGGTTGTGAGTTCAAGCCCCACATTGGACATGCAGCCTACTTAAAGTAAGCATATATATGTAGATGATAGATAGATAGATAGATAGATAGATAGATAGATAGATAGATAAATAGATAGATGATACATACATACATACATACATACATACATACATACATACAGATAGATATAGATATAAATTTTTGTGGACGTACCAGATGCCAAAAATAGCCATGATGCTTCTGAAAAAGAACAAGGTGGAAAGGCTTGCTCAATCAGATATTTATTTATTATAAAACTATAATAATTAAGACAGACACATCAATGAAGCAAAATACAAAGCCTAGAAGTATATGAATGTATTTTTTGGAAAATTAATATCAGAAGAGATAGCACAATAACTTGGTTGGAAAAGTATATATTAGGGAGTAAATGGTGCTAGAACATTTGGTTGTTGTTGGGAGATGATTCTACTTGAGACTCATGTTCCTGCACGTCTTGTGAGCAGAGACACTAACTGCCTTTATTCCAGGCTGTCTTTTCAAGATTCTTAGTATAGCAAACAGCCTGGGAAGACAGAGATGAGGCCTCCCTCCAGAACAAAAGGTAGATTTGTTTGTTGTTCCTTAATAAAGATAGTATCTCCCTGTAAGACAAAGTCAGGTTTGCCTGACTATAAATAAATTTATAATTTATTGCCCAATTATAAAAGATTCAGGTTCTCTAAGGCTCAGGGTTCCTCTCCTGCAATGCAGGTATCATCCAGCCCTCTTCTCATAGCCCTCTGGGAATGGGACAAAGGGAACCAATGCCGACATGCTGCTTGCCGGGGCTGTGGGTGATGAAGTCCTTTGTCTCTGACCAGGAGTCTCATGTGTTCTGCCGGCATCCATAGACCATGGCAGTCCAGCTTCTTAGTGTGCAAATAGGGTTACGGTCACAGTGCTTCAGTTATCCACCTGAAAAAAAAAAAGGAAATTAGGGGTGCCTGGGTGGCTCAGTAAGTTAAGCGTCTGACTTGATTTCAACTCGAGTCACGATCTCACCATTCATGGGATGGAGCCCCACATCGGACTCTGCACTGACAGTGTAGAGCCTGCCCGGGATTCTCTCTCTTCCCCTCTCTCAAAATAAATAAACATTAAAAAAAAAAGAAAAAAAAAAAGGAAATTACACATCTGATTCGCACTGTACGCAAAAATCTCCAGATGAATTAAGGACTTAACAGTGAAAGGCAAAATTTTAACTTTTAGGAGAAAATATGGATGATCTCAGAAATGGGAAGGATTTATTGAACAAAACACAAGAAAACATAAAGGAAATCATTGATAAACTCCACTAGACTGAAATAAAAGGCTTCTGTTCAACAAAATATTCCACAGAGAAAACTAAAAGCCATGAATTGGGAGAAGATGTTTGTTAAATATATTACTGGTAAAGGTTAACAATACAGAATGCATAGAGAAATCTTAAAAATCAATTTCCTAAAAGCCAAAACAAAAATAATGAGCAAAAGATATGTATAGGAATTTAACAAAAAAGAAAACACAGGGGTCCTGGATGACTCAGTTGGTGGAGCATGACTCTTAACCCCAGGGTTGTGAGTTTCAGCCCCATGGTGGGTGTACAGATTACTTGAAAATAAAATCTTCAGGGGCGCCTGGGTGGCTCAGTTGAGCATCCGACTTCAGCTCAGGTCATGATCTCACAGTCTGTGAGTTCAAGCCCCGCGTTGAGCTCTGTGCTGACAGCTCAGAGCCTGGAGCCCGCTTCAGATTGTGTCTCCCTCTCTCTCTCTACCCCTCCCCTGCTCATGCTCTGTCTTTCTCTCTCTCTCTCAAAACACGCACACAAATGGCAAGCATGACAAGATATTCAGTAGTAGTCAAAAAATGTAAATTAATTGCAAATGATAATGCTCATTTTATTGGCATAAATCACAAGTCTGACAGAACTGTTAGCCTGGCTGTGCAGCAGTGAGAGTTCTTGTACTATTGGTGAGAGTAAAATCTGGTATAATCACTTTGAAAAACAACTTGGCGTTTTCTTGTAAAACTGGACATTTGTATATACTAAATTCATTCATTCTCTTCCTAGCTATATATGCTGGAGAAAATATTGCACATAAGCAAAAACAAACAAGCAAACAAACAAACAAAACAGGTACTAAAATGCAAAACACAAATATTCATCAACAGAGAATAGATAAAGAGTGAATTATTCAAAATTTATTTTTCAGTTAATTGATTAATTTACTATTACTATAAACAGGGAAGTGAATAAACCAAATTCATAAACATCTATGTGAATGATTAGATTAGATTAGATTAGATATGTAATGTTGAAAGGGGAAAAAACAAGTTGCAGCACACACACTGTGGCTCCATTTTTATAAATATAAAAACGAGCAACACTAAACTATATATTATTTAGAAATAAATACCTATATGGTAGAACTATAAAGGTATAAGCATAGGAATAATAAAAACAAGACACAGTATTGTGGTTACTTGGCTCACCTGGCTGGCTCAGTTGGTAGAGCATGCGACTCTTGATCTGGGGTGGTGAGTTCAAGCCCCATGTTGAGCATAGAGCTTACTTTAAAAAAAAAGAAAAAAGATTGTGGTTACTTGTGGAGAATAGGGAAGGATTATAATCAAGGAAAGGCAGACAGGCAGCTTTAACAGATCCAGATCTTAATGGAGTGAAGGGTTCATAGGTTCATTTTCCTCATGGTTTCCTAAATTATGTATATGTCATATTTTTGTATCAAATATTATCTAATGAAATAAAATAAAAGGCATTGAATATTTTAAGATAACTGACAATTGTGAGGAAAAGGGAGGGTCAGGAAGGTCAGGAGCAGGGGTGCCTGGCTAGCTCAGTCTATAAAGCATGGGACTCTTGATCTCCGGGTTGTGAGTTCAAGCCCCACATTGGGTGTAGAGATTATTAAAAACAAAAAAAGGTCGAGAGCAGAGGCAGGGAGATAGGAGGGAGGCTGTTGAGGGAAGGTGCTGGCTGAAACCAGAACAGAGTGGAGACAGAAGGAGGTGAATAAATCGAGGATGGTGCTGTAGATTGGGTTTCCTGGGAAGCCAACCGGGAAAGAACGGGGTGAAAGAAGTGTATTGTGCAGGGTTCTCAGGATCAGCACCTGTGAAAGGGAGGCAGCAGCAGGTGGGCACGAGAAGGCGGGCTGGGATGAGGCAAGCAGGCTCACGGAGGCCCCGGCTGACCCGCAGGGAGTGCAGATGCTGGGACGGCTTTTCAGGGTTGTCCTGCGTTACATGGAGTCCGGGCCTCAAACATCGGTCACTGTATGTGGGTGCTTGCCCCCAGAAGGGGGTGTAACCTTGGGTGTGGTGGGTCTCTTCAGCTGAGGGCAGTTTCCAGAGAGGGCAGAGGGCTGTGAGGTGGCAACCCATCCAGCAGCTGTGGGAATAAGGCCTAGTTCTGAAGAGGGGGCCCTGGGAGCATCTCATAGTATCTACTGCAGACAGGTGTTTGGGGGATATAAGACTTGTTAGATTGAATGTGGAAGATGAAGAGAGCTACTGAAAAGGGAAGTTGGTTCCTGAGACAGGAATAAGAGGAGGACGAGGAGGATGAGGAGGAGGTTAGAGAGATGGAAAACCAAAATTATTATTAGAAGGGTGTTGAGGGGGTGGAGGTGACAATGAGGTTGGGTGGGCTGATGTGGTAACAGCAATAATAGCCAATGTTTGGATAGCACCATATAGCTTACAAGTGCTTTCACGTCCATTGTCTCATTTGCCTTCACAACACCCCT
Source organism: Acinonyx jubatus (assembly GCF_027475565.1). Lineage (NCBI taxonomy): Eukaryota > Metazoa > Chordata > Mammalia > Carnivora > Felidae > Acinonyx > Acinonyx jubatus. Next base: position 88,080,828 of record NC_069383.1, read on the forward strand.
CTAAGGTATTATCATGCCCATTTAACAAAGGAGGGATGTGAGGCTCAGAGAGGCTAAATGATTTGCCCATAAGACCACAGAGGATAGGGGAGCCTGGCTGGCTCAGTCAGAGGAGGCTGTGACTCTTGATTTCAGGGTAATGAGTTCAAGCCCCATGCTGAGTGCAGAGATTACTTAAAAAAATAATTTAGGGGTGCCTGAGTGGCTCAGTCAGTTAAGCGTCCAACTTTGGTTCAGGTCATGATCTCATGGTTCATGGGTTCAAGCTCCACATGGGTCTCTGTGCTGACAGCTCAGAGCCAGGAGCCTGCTTCAGATTCTGTGTCTCCCTCTCTCTCTGCCCCTTCCCTGCTCACACTCTGTTCTCTCTCTCTAAAAATTAAATAAATGTTTAAAAGAAAAAAAGATCACAGAGGATGGTCTTCACCACAGATGTCCTCACTCCTTATTTTGACAATGGCTTTCAGATACACTTTGGCTCTTGGTGGTCTGTGGGCAGGAGTCAGCCTGCATTTGCCTTTCAAAAGTAATGTCCTGAAACTTCAGTTTCTTGGAGGGATTAGCTGGATTTCATTTCTTCAGTGAGAGTTCCCTGTGATCCTTCTAGAAGAGACTAATAGTTTGCATATGATAGCTAAAAAGAAAAAAAAGAAAATGCATTTCTAAGTCAGTCTTTCATTTTGAGAACATTTAGCATCAAGGCACAAATGTACTGCCTTCTCTGAAATAAAACATTAATTCTCTCTCCAATGTAGTATACCAGTTAGATCATTAAAATTGATCCTATGATAGCCAATCCTTGGTACATTGAGATGAAGAAATGGGTTTACCTTACTTCCTGCCACTCGCTCTCTTAAAAAGCTGGGGGTGCCTTGGTGGCTCAGTCAGCTAAGTGTCCGGCTCTTGATCTCAGCTCAGGTCTTGATCTCAGGGTCGTGAGTTCAAGCTCAACATCGGGCTCTGCGCTGGGTGTGAAGCCTACAATGAATGAATGAATGAATGAATGAATGAATGGGAATTCCCTTCTACTGGGTGATATCTGTTTCATTATTTCAACCACAAGTCAACAGGCCCCAGGGCTCAGATGTCAGACCAA